>NC_040912.2:31008190-31617955 GCF_004126475.2 Phyllostomus discolor
CACCTTCCAAGTGGGCTGAGGACACCCTCCTCTTATAGTTGAGCTTTGATAGCTATTGCCAGCTCAATGGGAGGGATTTACCCAGACCAGTCAGCTGCATGGATTGGCTGTGACTACTGACAACCAACTTCTGCCCTCCATGTAGGTAGGATCAGCTCTGTAGGGGCAGGATGGTGGTGGTCTGAGATGATTTGTAGCTGTCCACTGGGTGCACAGGCTCTTACATTTTCTGGGTGGTGCAGGCTAAGGTTAGCCTTCACCAGTGTATTGCCCAGGGACACCCTATCTGAGCTATAAAACAATCTGAGATGGCTGCTACTTGTGCTGGGCTTTGAGATTCCCAGGAAGAGCCAGGCTGTGAATCTAGGCTGGCTGCTTCTAGTGCCAGGCTGGGGACCTCTTAGCAAGAGGTATGGGGGCTGGGGACTCACTGAGGCTGGCTGTTTGAGAGGATTTAGGACGTTATGAAGCATGAGCCCAACTAGTCATTCACATGGCAAAGAAGCTTGGGTATGCCTGTAAGTTGGGTGGGACAGAGTCTCAGGGGATCCTCAGGGTGGGTAAAACAGTGTTAGCCAGGTTGATGGAGTCTCAGATATGGCACCAGCCTGCCAGCTCTGTGGAGGAGGGTTCAGAAAAGGGACAATAGCTTCTGCCTGCCTTTCTGTATGAGTGAAAGCTGTCCCCAGCTCTTGGCTTGATGCCAGACACTTCAGTTCTTTCCTGTATGCCACTGATGCCTTTCAAGCTGCCACTTCAGTGTTGGAGCTCAGAGGGAGTGAGTCTGAGCAAGTCTGTGTGCAGATTCTTTAAGGGGAATGGTTTGGGACTCTGTAAGTTTCTTCCACTGACTCAGTCCTCACTGGGTTTCACAGCTAGAAGTAATGAGGACTTACCTTCCTGGTATTGGAACCCTGGGCTGGGGCACCTGGTATTGGGCTGGGACTCTTCACTCCTGAGATATCCCTCCTGAATTTTTATCCTCCATATGTGGATGTAAGACCACCCCATTCTGCATCTCTGTCCCTCCTACCAGTCTGAATATATGTGGTCTCTTTAATTCCATAGTTGTCAGAATTCCATTCAACTTGATTTTTGATGATTGAGTGATAGTTGTTCTATATTTTAGTTGCCATTTTCATGTGGTTGTGTGAAGGACGTTTACCTATGCCAACATCTTAATTTGGTCTTTACATGTAATTCTAAGAGATGGTGACAGTTTATAACTACCACCCTAAAAAGTTAAAATAAAATATTAGACACTGTTTTGCATATTGGTTCTATTTCCCTGGAATTATGATAATGAGTTTTAAAAGTAAATAATTCCATTAAAAATTCTGTTATATAATGCTTTTATACAACCCCAGATTTATAAGTAATAAGGCCATTAGTAACTTTTATTGGAGCTAGAAAGAAGAGTAGTTTCTTTTTCGATGCTGGCTTAAAAACTGAAATCAATGTACTATTTCCAATCTTACTCCATTAGGAATGGAATAGCTCTGTTAAACATAAACCAAGGCCAGGGTCAGTAATCCTCTAGTTAAGTGTCCACATAGGACTGGTAGAGTAGTTTCTTTCCTGTCATGTATGCCTCTCTCCTCCTTCTATCAGAAACACTCTTTCATATGGGGTACCCATTTCACATATTTCAGGTGCAGCTGACCTTGTCATTTGCAATCCTCTTTCCCCAGCCCTGAAGCTACTAATACCAAGGTCTTCTACTCATCTAACTACAGTGAATGATTCTAGGAAAGCCATGTCACTCAACCCAGGCCATTAAGAATTCCCCTTGGGTCTTTCTGCACAGCTATCAGGGAAGATGCACTCTTTCTGCTGGTAGGTCATGAGCCTTGGAGTCTTGGTCTACCATGCTCAGTGTGTGGGAGTCTGTCTGAGAGCTGTATGGACATAGAGAAAGAGATGGATTCCAGCTATATTAATTAGGGTTCTCCAAAGAAACAGAACCAACATGTGTGTGTGTGTGTGTGTGTGTGCACGTGTGTATATATATATCTATATATCTATATATAGATATATAGATATATCTTTATTATTGTAGGCTCTGTATTTCAAACTCAGGATTTCCTGGATCCAGAACCCATAGTTGTCAACTCTGACAGACAGATGGATCTAAAATGTAAGCGTTTCAATGAAGTGGTGCTGGGACTACTGAATATACACATGCAAAAGAATGACTATGGACCCCTCATAGAAAAATTTACTCAAAATGGATTGGTCCTATACATGAGAGATAAAACTATACAACTCTTAGAAGAAAATGCAGGCATAAGTCTTCATGACCTTGGGTTAGGCAATGGTTTTTTGGATATGACACCAGGGTGTAAGCAACGAAGGAAAACTAGTGATGATTTGCTGTGACCTATTATTGTAAAGATGTAATTTCAAAGCTACTGCCAGGTCTTTTGGGTCACTGAAAAATATCCATCAGCAGTACATAGTCCTATTACTTCAAATGCTCTAGTTGGCATGGTTTGAAACCCAGAGGATGCGCAATGGGAAACCACTCCTCTCTGCATAATCATGTACAGTGCCATTTCTGTTAAGAGCAGGGAAATCTGTATAAATTAGCTGCATTTAGGAAAATGTTCCTTTACTTGGCCTTGCATTGTCACAGAGCTGAGAAATGTTTGTCCTTAAAGTGCATGTGTGCATCTGTGTGCATGTATGTGTGTTAGGTCCATAAGTTTCCAGAAAACTATAAGAGAAATACACATGTACATTTCATTTCACACTGGTATACAGACTTGAATGGCCTAGACTTGAGGTATCAAATGGGACAGTTTTGCTTAACTTCCTCTTACTGTAAAACTCAGATAAATAATTTGCATAATTTTGCTCTGAGCTGCCCTACTGGGGAGGGGTAGGGTTGGGGTTTGGGTGTGGGTGGGCTGTGGATCCTATGGTGAAATAATCTCTGTGGGTAGGGATTACACCACTCCTAAATAAAAATTTTTAACAGTAGGAATTAAATAAAACCCCTTCACTGAGAAGCAGTGAAGTAAATCTCTGTCACTGACACAGAAAGAAATTTTAGGCAGGACAACCAGATATTGCTGTGTCCATGATGGAAACTTCCAGTCCCCATGAACTGTTTTAATGTTTTCTTGTTTTCTTTTGACTTTAGAAATAGTCATATTTAGCATCTGATTTTAGTTTTTCTCTTGGGTTCTAAACTTTTATTATCTACATCCCTTCAGTAAAGCTGTAAAGGCATATTCATGTAGATAGTCATATAGACTATGGTTTTGGGAATTTTAAGGGATCACCCTTCCTGTCAGGGAGTAGCATTTTACTGAGTAGTTAAGGGAAAGTGAGCAGAGGCTCAAGGCTGAGCTGGAATGGAGACCTCTCTGGAGAAATGGCTGCAATTTGTACTAATTCAGGAGTCAACTTAATATAATCCTTCCCTTTCCACAAAAATATGTCAGAGGGACACACAATCCTCCCCTTCCCACCAAAATATGTTAGAGGGAGATCACAGAAAGGAAAAAAAAATCCTGAAGAAATTATCCAAGCTAATTTTCAGTCAATCATCTTACTGTTTCAGCAAACATTTAAAAATATGTAAACAAAGAAACATTGACTTTGGTCATAGATGCTTTGTTCATCAATCATCCAGCATTTCAGTCTACTCTTAGTTCACAATAAGGAATTAAGTTTAATTTCAATAATGTTAAAAAAGTGGTCTGATGAGAAGTATGGACAGGTAGGAAAAAGCTAAATTACTATATTCAACTAATAAGATAATAGTAGGGTCAAATCCATAGTGAATTAATAATCTCCTTTTTAATTTTATGATATACTTCTGAAACAACACCTTGGAAAACTTATATTAAAATAATAGAAGCTATGGTTACAAAGTAATGGGAACTACCTTGACGTTTTTTGTTTTTTTTTTAAAGAAAGTAGTATTATTTTATTAATTACTAATCTATATCATATACCTTGAAGTTTTAATGAATAAGAGGTTTTGCTTTAAAATGATTTCACAGTAAGGTCATACTGTTGGTATGGAACTTAGTTCCATAGAGAACAAAAATTAAGACCCTATAAATCATATTTTAGGTCAACAATTTTCAAGCTTTTTTCTCAAGACTCTTTCACAATCTTACAAATTATTAAAAGTAATTAAAATCATTATTAAATCATAATTATTATTATTATTGCTCTGGTTGGTTTGGCTTAGTGGATTGAGCGCTGGCCTGCAGACAAAATGGTTGCTTGTTTGATTCCCAGTCAGGGCATATGCCTGGGTTGCCTTCCAGGTCCCTGGTTGGGGATGTGAGAGAGGCAACTGACCACAGTTTCTCTCACACATCATGTTTCTCTCTTTCTCCCTCCTTTTCCCTCTCTCTAAAAATGAATAAATAAAATCTTTAAAAAATAAAAACCTTAAATTAAAAAAGTTAATCTATATCTTGAATATTTTGATACTTATATCTATATATTTGCAGTATTACAAATTAAGTGGAGAAATGAAAATGTTTATTAAAAATAGTAATGACATGTTAACATATATAATGTATTTTATAAAAAACAAAACCATACTTCTGGCCAAGATGGAGGTGTAGGTAGACACACAGTGCCTCCTCGCACAACCAAAAAAAGGACGACAACAATTTAAAATAAAAAAAAAACAAGAACTGACAGAAAACTGAACTGTATGGAAGTCCAACAACCAAGGAGTTAAAGAAGACACACTCCTTTAGACTGGTAGGAGGGGTGGAGACGGGAGCTCAGAAGACTCTCGGCAAGGTGGTGGTTGGCAGACCCAGCACCAGATTGGGTCAGGGCATGCAAGGCTGCAGCTGGCCAGTGAGACTGAAGTGGCTGCGGCTGGTGGAGTGGGTGGTCCCACATTTGAGCTCAGATAAATTGGGAGGAACAACTGGGGAGCAAGACACACTGTGCAACCCAGAGCTCCAGAGCGGGGAAATAAAGCCTCAAATCGCTGATTGAAAACACCTGTGGGGGTTGTGGCCATGGCTGGAGAAACTCCCAGTCTCACAGGTGAGTTCACTGGAGAGACCCACAAGGTCCTACAATGTACACAAGCCCACCCACACAGGAATCAGCACCAGAAGGGCCCACTTTACTTGTGGGAAGTGGGGCAAGTGACTGAAAGCCGACAGAGAGTAGAGCAAGCACCATTGTTCCCTCTTGGAGCCCTTCGCCACATACAGCATCACAATGAAGCTACGTGGGTTTCCCTGCCCTCGTGAACACCTAAGGCCCTCAAATGTAATGGCCCATCAAGACAAAAAAAAAAAATGCCCAAACAAAAGAACAGATCAAAGCTCCAGAAAAAAATACAACTAAGCGACAAAGAGAGCCAACCTATCAGATGCACAGTTCAAAGCACTGGTTATCAGGATGTTCACAGACTTGGTTGAATTTGATCACAAATTAGATGAAAAAAATGAAAAGAAAATGCACAGGGAACCAATAGTGATGGGAAGGAAATTGGGACTCAAATCAATGGAGAAGACCAAAAGGAAGAAAGGAACAACCAAATAGAAAAGAATGAAGAAACAAGAATTCAAATATGAGGAGAGGCTTAGGAACCTCCAGGAAACATTTAAACATTGCAACATCCAAGTTATAGGGGTACCAGAAGGGGAAGAGGAAGAGCAACAAGTGGAAAAGTTATTTGAACAAATAATAAAGGACAACTTTCCCAATCTGGCAAAGGAAATAGACTTCCAGGAAGTCCAGGAAGCTCAGCGAGTCCCAAAGAAGTTGGACCCAAGGAGGAACACACCAAGACACATCATAATTACATTAGCCAAGATAAAAATGAAGGAGAGAATCCTAGAAGCAGCAAGAGATAAGGAGACAGTAACCTATAAAGGAGTTCCCATCAGACTATCAGTTGACTTCTCAAAAGAAACCCTGCAGGCAAGAACAGGTTTGAAAGAAGTATTCCAAGTCATGAAAGGCAAGGACCTACATCGAAGATTGCTCTATCCAGCAAAGCTTTCATTTAGAATGGAAGGGCAGATAAAGAGCTTCCCAGATAAGGTCAAGTTAAAGAAGTTCATCATCACCAAGCCTTTATTATATGAAATGTTAAAGGGACTTATTTAAGAAAAAGAAGATAAAAAATATGAACAGTAAAATGACAGCAAACTCACAATTATTAACAACCACACCTAAAACAAAAACAAAAACAAACTAAGCAAACAACTAGACTGGAACAGAACCACAGAAATGGAGATCACATGGAGGGTTATCAATAGGGGAGTGGGAGGGGGAAAGAGGGGGAAAAGGTATAGAGAATAAGTAGCATCGATGGTAGGTAGAAAATGGACAGGGGGAGGGTAAGAACAGTATAGGAAATGTGGAAGCCAAAGAACTTATATGTATGACCCATGGACATGAACTAAAGCAGGAATGTAGGTGGGAGGGGGTGTGCAGGATGGAGGGGAGTGAAGGGGGGAAAATGGGGCAACTGTAATAGCATAATCAATAAAATATATTTAAAAAACAAAAACCAAAACAAAAAATAGACAGAAAGGTGGCATTGTTTTAGATCTTTGCAAATCTCTTTAATGCTTGGCTTAGTGGAAGACATTTGAAATCTCATGTGCTTTTGTGTTCAATTTATTGTGCTATCTATATTGTTTTGGTTGAAGTATATTGAAGAGATGTAGCTTCACACAGACGTATAGTCAGAAAAGTGAGAAATATTTTGATAAAATTTTCAGATAATTATACGTATTCCTCTTCACAGTAGTAGTCATTGCAATGTACAATCAGAAACTATATTAATGAACTTTTCATATTCTGTGAAAATCTATTGGTCTAACATACTTTAAATGGATGTTTCACACATGCTTGATTTTGTAACATTGTGTATTAGTCATTTGAAAATATTTGTTCACTGAATTATGCAAAGATTCAATATCTTGACACATTTTATTATACAAAATCTATTTGTTATTAAATTTTCTTCTGTAGAAAAGCCTCAAGAATTAGTAAGCTGTTAAGTTCACAGTCCTAGATATATGTTTTCTAAAATAATTTTTATTTGAAAGATTTAATTTTATCATGACAAGAAATATTGCTGGCAGTTTTCCTTGAAAGGAAGGGCTGACTTCTTTTTCAAGAAATGTCTGTTAAGTACCCAAATCTGAATGACGATAAGTTTGTCAGTTGTTCTTTAAAGCAAAAATACATATACTCAATAGTTAAACTTTAGTAAAATGAATGTTCCCAACTTCATCAAGGACATTCTTAAGTGAAACAGGCAATTTTTTTCCTACTCAAGTGCATGGTAGTGAAGAATAATGACTAGTAGACTTTGGTGCCATTGCTCTTGATTTGCGCTAAAGCCCCAGAAGTTGTACTTACTATTGATTTTACAGTAGTAAAAAAGTAAGTAACGGTATTTTTATAAAGAGCTCTGACTTTGCAGACGACTGAAAGGGTCCTGGGGATTCCCAAAGGGCCATGGACTACTTCTTTGAGACCAGCTATGGTAGGTATTAGGATAAACAATATAAAAACAATGACTCCTATCCTCAATTTCATCTTCTAATAGAGGAAAGCTATGGAGATGATTACAACATAGCTTTAGTGATACAAGAAATAGCAGCAGTGGGGAGGACAGATCAAAGACAAGCATGGACATGGAGCCTAGGTAGGATAGTGTAGCAGCAAGAGGACGTGAAGAAACGTTTAAATGGGTGTGATAGCACCTGGTGACTGATGAGATAGATGGGAGGCATGAAGCAACGAGGTAAGCAGTGATCACAGGAGGGGAAAGTTGAAAGAGCCTGGGAGGGGATAATGGGTGTAGTTTTGGATTTACTGACCAGGAGATGAATGTTAGATCCCCGGAAGAGGGTGTCCAGCAGGCAATTGGCTATTCCTGCTCTTTCCCTGAGGAAATTCCCTTGCAATTTTCCCATTCGCTGCTGTATCCCCAGTACCTAGCATAATATCTAGCTCTCAGTGTTGACTGAGTAAATCAACACATCTGGCCGTGAGCTCGTGATAGTAATCTGGAAGGGGGATTGAATTTGGTAGTCATTTTATACTCATGCTTATTTGAAACCACAGGAGCGGATGAGATCTGGTAGCAGGATTAACTCCCGCTAAATGGCCAGAATAAGTAGGAATTATTGGCTCAAATAGGTTACGACAGCCTATTTTGTTTTATGTTATGTTAGTATAACATAAAAATTTATTTTGGAAAGCTTGTTGCTGTATAACCCAGCAGAGCTAATAACCAAGATCTGCTATCTTTATGGCCATACATTAATACCTGTTAGACTTGCTTTCATTGGGGTTTGGGGGCTGACCTCATCGTCCTACACACTTGTGTGGGCGTCTTTCACAATCTTCCTTTAGGCGTCTACTTGGGGTTGTCTTCCTGAGACTCCAAGAGCTGACTCTGGAGCTGGGTCAGGTGTGGCCGTCCCAGCGCCCAGGCAGGGGGCGGCGCTCAAGCCACCCGCCCCACTGACGCGCGATAGACTGAGATCACCTCACCCTGCCGCGGAGCAATCAGAGACCGCGCCACTGCCTGCTGGACAAGCGCAATGCTCGTTCTGAAATCCCTCCGCCAAGCTCTTCCAGAGTAGTGCCCTGGCACCCCTCAGCTTGAGCACACAGAGGATGATGTCTTAAACTCACCTTCTACTCCGTCTCTGTACCACCTACGCCATAGGTGCAGGCTGCTTCTTAAAGCCCTCAATCCAGGCGTAAGGAGACCTCGGTGTTATAGAGTCCCGATGGGGGCGTGGCCGGGGCTGATCCCGCCCCTTTCTGTGACGCACAGGGTGGTGCGCGCGGTGGCCGGGAGTAGGGGGTGGGGCTGAGTTTTGTGGGAGACCTAGGGGCCGGGGCCGCCTCGGAACACCCATCTGCCGGCTTCTGCCGCACGGTCTGTTCGGAGGACCGGTGGCGACCTCGGCCTCCAGCATCTAAGGCAGACCGAAGCGGCGGCGACGGCCAGGATGGCGTTGCTGGGTTTACTGCAGGCGGGAGGGTCAGTGCTGGGGCAGGCGATGGAGCAAGTGACGGGCGGCAGCCTGCTATCCATGCTACTGATTTCCTGCGCCTTCACGCTCAGCCTGGTCTACCTGCTTCGCTTTGCCATCGGCCACCTTACCCCGCTGCCGGCCGGGGCGGTACGTGCACTCCCGGGGTCCTGGGGAAGGGTACACGGGGACTCTGGAGGCGGAAGGGCTAGCGGGGGCGGCGACTGCAGCTGTGCTCACCTGAGCGTTGGCGGTGGGCGTATAGGAGGTCTAGGGGTAGCCGCCACTCACCTAGCCCTACTGGCCTTGGTGGTGGTGGCCCTTATTCTGGTGGTGGCCGCGTGTCTGGTCCTGGCCGGGGTCGTGCTTGCCGCTTTTGTGGTCACAGTAATTCTGCTGGCCGCGGAACCCGTGCTACTAATGGTGTGGCGCTGAGTGCTCTAGTAGCCGGATTGGGCGCCATAGGAGTATTGCGGGTCTGGTGGGGCTCCAGGTGGCCATGCTTTTGGCAGCTGTAGCCCTGTTGGCCGTCATCCTGGGAACTGCCCTTGTGTGGTTCAGTGTCCTGTGGGCTGTGGCATTGCCCTTGATGGCAATTTATAAAGAGGGATGTGTTCAGTTTGGTAGAGTGAGAGTGACTGGAGTGCTGTAGGGACCTTCCTATGATGCTAATAAGAGCAGTTTCTCAAATTTTGTGGCTTTATTGACCACTGGCTTCATACTTCTGTATTTGATAAATGCATCCTTAATCAGCCAACAACTAGTTTGAACCATAACAGGCAGTTAATATCATTATTTTTCCTGCTCGGGGGATTTTTGAGGAAGTGGTATTTATCTTTGGAAAGAAAGGTAGCTTTAGTACTTAAGATTGCTGTTACCGTTATCTGAAGAGTGAGCGGGTAGTGTTCCTTACTATTTTTAGGCCACCGAAGATCTGAGGAGTCTTATGCCTTTTCATCATTGAAAGTTTGATTTCCAGGAGACTTAATGTTGTAATTTATAAGTCTCATTTTGGGGCATCTAAAGTACCTTTCATAGTGAATGCCCGAGAGTTCCTGCTGGAGTGGATCTGCTCTCTCTTTAAAATCAGTGGATGTAGTTCATTTGCCCTGAGAGAAGTGTGAGATGTGTTCTGTTTGCTGATAAATGTCACTTCTTTTACATATCCCATATATCTGTACCTCAAGTTACTGTTTGTCTTTTTCTATACTTAAAATTTTATTATTTATTTTCAGAAACAGAAGGGAGGGAGAAAGAGAGGGAGAGACACATTGATCAGTTTCCTCTTGTACCCTACTGGGGCCCTGGCAGGCAGCCAGGCATGTGCCCTGACTTGGAATAGAACTGGCTCTTTTGGTTCACAGGCCTGTGCTCAATCCACTAAGCCACATCAGCCGGGGCTTTTTCTATACTTATGGCAAGACTCTGGGACTAAAATTGTGAGTGGTAGTGGGAATAAGTAGTGAAGAAACTGCAGTTTGATTTTTCTGTTGGTTTTATTTTTGTTGTTTTTTTGTTTTGCTATTTGTGATTGGGAAAGTTGCCTAGAGCCACCAGTAATAGTATTGGACACATTCTGGATAGTGTTCAGCATTTATAATGGCAATGCCTTTGTGTTTGTCTAGTCATTTATCTTACACCATGGTTTGAGTTTCTCTTCTTTTTACTGTAGATGCTCTCCTAAGATATTTGCATTTTGGCTTTTCTTTATTACTTTGAAGCTTCATTTTTGGATAAATTTTTCATTTTAATAGCAAATTTCATTTGTTTGGTCATGAAACTGAATGGGATTTCTTTCTCTCTCTTTTTAAAAGATTTTGTTTATTTATTCTTAGAGAGAGGGCATGGGAGGGAGAAAGAGTGGGAGATAAACATCGATGTGAGAGAGAAACATTGATTGGTTGCCTCTCATACTGCCCCATGCTGGGACTGAACCCACAGTGCAGGTGTGTGCCCTAACTGGGAATTGAGCCGGCGACCTTTTGCTTTGCAGGCCAATGCCCAACCAACTGAGCCACACCAATCAGAGTTGGATTTTTCTCTCAAAATAAAATGTGAACTGAAAGTTTTTTGTTTTCTCTTGCAGAAAAGTCCACCATACATTTTCTCTCCAATTCCATTCCTTGGGCATGCCATAGCATTTGGGAAAAGTCCAATTGAATTCCTAGAAAATGCATATGAGAAGGTAAGTCTTCCAAATAATTAGAGAAAAAGAAACTAGTGCTTTTGAAACTTTTACATGGCAGAACACTAAGAAAAAGTTGTGATAGTAATCTTATCCCAGGGATAGGAAAGTTGGAGCTGCTCCTGTGTAAGAGCTGGAGGGGCCCTCTTAATTTCTCCCACATCCTGGGGGTGATCGCTGAGATACCATTGAGGAAACTTACAGTTCTAGCAACTATGGTTTGAAAACCACTGGCATAAATTTTGTATTCACTGATCACAGTTTAAATTAATAGTAATTGACCCTTCTTTTTCTTAACCATGCATCTGTGGAATTTTCTAACCTGCACTATACACATCTTCTATAACTTCAGTTCTACTTGAATGACCCACACAACACTATGGCCACTCAGATATTTGTGTTCCTCCCTAGTGAGCTGTCTCCTACCATTTCAGCCATTTACTCCCCGTTCCCACTTAGAACTTGTCATCATTTCTAACTATTTTACCTCCACAGTGTGAATGTAGAGATCCTGTTCTTAGACTGCAACTTCTTTTCCTGGAGTTGCCTGTGCAGCTCCTTCTGCTATAACCATTTGTTGACCTCAGTAGATCTTCCTGTCTGTTGTTCCATTTACTTTGTCCTGGTAGATCAGCCTTCTTTCTTTACTTTCCTTCTTTTTCCAGTTTGGACCATGGTTCATCATTGGAGTATACTCTTGCCAGTACTTTATTATCCTTGCCCCTGGATCTTTACATTATGTTTATCTGATAAAACCCCAACCTCGGAGGGAGCCTGTTAGTCATTTTTCTCCTTCCTTGCACCAGATTAATTCCTTCCTAATTTCATGATTGCCTGCCTACCTTGAATGACTTTTGAACACTGCTCAACAATCCTATTATGTTTTTGTGGTTGGGTTACTTTCCCACTTTCCACAGTGACTAATTCAAATCTTTATTTTTATAAATTTCTGAATCTTCCTACTTTTCTATCAAAGCAGGTAACTCTGTGTCCCCTTTAAAAAGAAATTAAAAACCATCAATGGGAACTATCTCATGTTCCCAATTTCAAACATACAAACCTATTTATGGCTATATAATCCTATTCTCTTTTCTTCTTATTATATTAATAATTATAAAACATTTAACTTTGTACCAGTACTTAGTGCTTTATATAGATTATCTCATTGAAGTCCAACAAATATCTTCAGGTATATTCATTATATAGGTGATAAAACTGAGAAACAGGTTATATAATTGTTCTGAGGCTCCCTGCTAGCCAGGGGCCAAGCTAGGATTTACATATGGTTTCATTTCCAAGTCAATGCTTTTAGTCATAATAATAATAAAAGAAATATGTATAATTTTATTCTGGCCAAGGTACTCTAATATATATGTGTGCATATATATATATTTTCTAATATGTAATATGCATATAATACATACATATTATATATATACACTCTAATTTATATAATGTTCTCTAATATATCTGTGTTAATTTATTTAACCTTGACAACAGTTTTGTGAAGTATTTGCTGTTACTCTCATTTTATAGATGAGGAAAACTGAAGCACATTGTTGGTAAGAAAGTGGTAAAATTAATAACTAAATAAAGTTCTGGTGTCTTCACATAGCAAACACTTTAGGGAAGGTCATATCCTTTAGCTACTCCTGTAAATTTATCTTTAACCAATGGGAAGAAAAATCTGTATTCTTAGATATTTCTTAGAATATAAAGGAATGTCTAGACCTATTATTAGACATTATTAGACCCATGTCTAATAATGAAAGAATGTTTAATTATTAACATTATGATGTCTGTGTGTAAGATAGAAAATATTTTTCAATATAAACTGAAAAAGGCAGAAGAGAAAATTTTATTTACATTTCATTTGCAACAGGATGATCATAATTATAAATTTGGACAAAGACTGGGGATGAATCGCATTAAGGTTTATGAATGTTTTCATTTTCAACAATGTGTTATTTTGCGATTTAAGAAATTAGTGTCTTAGTGCTATATATTTTTTGGTAACATCAATATGGGTACTTTTTTCTTTTTAGTATGGACCTGTGTTTAGTTTTACAATGGTGGGCAAGACATTTACTTATCTTCTGGGGAGTGATGCCGCAGCACTGCTTTTTAATAGTAAAAATGAAGACCTGAATGCAGAAGATGTCTACAGTCGCCTGACCACACCTGTGTTTGGGAAGGGAGTTGCGTATGATGTGCCTAATCCAGTAGGTGACACTGTTATTTTCAAGACAAATAAGCCTAATCTTTAAAGGCTATAGCTAGTAGTGTAATAGTATATATTTAAAATGTAGAAACAGTTTATTTCCTGGTTCAAAAATCTGAGAATCAAGAGACATTTAAAAGGAAAGCCATGAGTAACTGACAAACAATGTGTATTTTGTTTTATAGTGGTTGGTATGGGCTAAGCAATTTTAAAGGTTGTCCTATACAAAGAAATGGAATCAATGATGACTTAGATTACTGGGATTTGATTTGAGAGGGTAACAAGAAAATCCCATTATAGGGCCTCCTACCTGCCTACTCCTGCCTGAAATTCTAGCATAAGAGCTCTTTTGAGCTAGAGATATTTGACTTTAGAAGTTTGTGTGATTTCTTTTCCCTGCCAAAGTCAAATATTAAAGTGCTGCAAGTTGATGTAAAACAAAATTCAGATAATTGGCCTAGTTGCTTAGTGTGTGCTCTGGCTGTGAATGTATCACATATTACCTAGTACCCTAGTGTCTAGTAGTTAAGAGAGTTGACATTAGGTGTTGTTTCTGGGGATGGGAGAGTTGTGGGGAAATGATGGCTCTCCTTAAGGCCAAAAGAGCCCTAGAAAACCCTCTGATTAAACCTCTGGCAGATTGTGTCAGTGAGGAATGACATTTTTTGGGGAATAGAACAGGAGAATATGTGAAGGAACATTAAAATATTGAAACATAATGGACCTTTGGGAGAGTGCACTGGCATCTGGGTTGGGTTGGAAGGGCAGAAAATACCAAAATAGGAAAAGGGAGCCCTAGAGTCAGAAGTGGGAAAAGGGTGTATAGGAAGGAAGCCAGGAAGTGAGATTCCTAATTTATCATTTGTTTAGGACCTGTGTAACAGCTGTCTTCTATATGTTACTTCAGATACATACACATAAATGCTCTAAGTTTCCCATACCTAGTGTAGTTTTTAAAAATCCTCGTACTATTTTTATTTTCAATTTTTAGAGGTTATTTTGAGTGTTATAACGCAAACATCTTTTTAAAATATATATTTTTAGACTTTATTCATTTTTAGAGAGAAGAAGGGAGGGAGAAAGTGAAGCATTAATATATGGTTGCCTCTTGAGCGCTCTCTACTGGGGACCTGGCCTACAACCCAGGCATATGCCTTGACTGAGAATTGAACCAGTGACTCTTTGGTTCACAGGCTGGTTGGTGCTCAATTCACTAAGCCACATCAGCCAGGGTGAAATTTTTTTAAAATTTGTATTTATTTGATAAAGACTGAGACATCAACTTGTTCCACTTATTTATGCATTCATTGGTTGGTTCTTGTATGTGCCCTGATTGGGGATCAAACCTGCAACCTTGGCACACTGGGATGACGCTCTAACCAACTGAGCTACTCAATCAGAGCCCAAAATGGATCTTGGATCTTTTTTTTAAAATTACTTTATTGTTGTTCAGTTACAATTGTCTGTGTTTTCCCCTCACCAATACCCCCTGGATCTTGGATCTTGTGATAAAACAAAATTGTGTTTTAATGTTGTATGCCTTTAATTTTTTTAAGGTTTTCTTGGAGCAGAAGAAAATGTTAAAAAGTGGCCTTAACATAGCCCACTTTAGACAGCACGTTTCTATAATTGAAACTGAAACAAAGGAATACTTTCAGAGTTGGGGCGAAAGTGGAGAAAGAAGTAAGTAAAATGTTTTGATTTTGGATTTGTCCTAATATTTCTACTTTTCTATAACTAGAAATGTAAGAATGTTTGTACATGTGTGAAAAATAAACTATAACAATGTAAAACCATCTTAGATTTAATGGGAAGAACATGATATGATTATCATGGAATTAAAAAGACCTGAGAGGAAGTGATTTTTGCTGCTCACTAGCAAAACCTTAAAATGGATTAATTGGCATGTATATTATTCAGCTTATTTATACAAATAAAATAAAGTGGTTCATGATTAGATTTTTAAATAAACAATGTAAAACTTTTGCAAGTTCATTTTAAGATAAATAAAATAATTTTTTACCCCCAATAGGCAAGTAAAAGTCTAAACGATTTTATTATATATATAATACCATATTTATCTAATATTGTATGGGAATGCTTTATTCTATAAAAAAAGCAGATTTAAATACATAGGATTACTTTACCTTTACTAAAAGTTTGACTTTAGCTCTTTCCAGTATAAATCTTTTAAAATGTATTGTAAGCAATCTTGCATTATGGAGTGCACTAAATGTTTGGTTAATTCTGGGCATCTGGTCTTTATACTGGACTGCAGGAAGTGTGGCCTCCAGAGACAATTGTCACACTCATGCAGGAGGCAACATCTGCCCGTGGGGCCATGAGACCTCTGTGTAGGTCACCATGTTCTGGATCTAGAAAAGGTTCTAGAAAGCTTTGGTTCTAGAAAAGGTTTTAGAATAAAAAACTTGATAAAAAAAATACACCTGAGGTTGATGGAATCTATTTCTAACCATACAAGAAGCTGGTGTGTACAAGAATGCTAAGTTAGCGAATACAAGTGAGACATAACTATAGCACCAAGAATACCAGAGTATTTGCTAAACTTCATTTTGTTGGCAAATTTAACTGGAAAGCCAGATGATAATTGGAATTTCATTTGGTGAACATGGAATTAAAGAACATGGCATTGATTGGATAATTTTTATGACATAAGTGTCGTCCAGATGATGCCTGCCTGATGAATCTGTCCCTGTGTTGGGCTGTATGAATTAATGATTAGTTATAGTTTTCTCTTATATATATATATATATATATATATATATATATATATATATGGTCAGGACTTCCATTTTTAGTTCTGACCTTCCCACTTTTGACCTGGGAATAATCCCTTCTTTAGTTTTTAGATTGCTATTCCTTGGGAAGCGTCTCTTTATTGTCCTCTTATGCACTAAATAACTTTTTGCTGCTTTTGTTATACTGTGACCTTGGACTGAGACACCAATATTCATTTTTATCTTTATCTTTTCAAGGTGAAGGACTCATGAGTGAGGTTTAGAGATGCCCTTGTGGCATTGGTTTTGGCTGTCCAGCGGGGTGGGGTTGGTGGGCTGCTTTCTTCCCATCATTTGGTATCTTGCCCTCTGTTTGGCTGAGTGGGGTAGTCACACATCTATCTGTAAGCTTTTTTTGATGGTATGACTAGGGCTGTGTTGGTCCTTGAGTTAAGTTTTCATTCTTTTACTTCACAGTTTTATATCTCTATGAAAACAGAAAATTTCAAAACAATTTTTGGTAATATTAATGGGAATGACCTTTTTCCCCTCTAGATTTGTTTGAAGCTCTTTCTGAGCTCATAATTTTAACAGCCAGCCATTGCTTACATGGAAAGGAAATCAGAAGTCAACTCAATGAGAAGGTGGCACAACTGTATGCAGATTTGGATGGCGGTTTTAGCCATGCAGCTTGGCTGTTGCCGGGCTGGCTCCCTTTGCCTAGTTTCAGGTATGATAAAGAAATTGCCCTTGGTGATTTAACTTTGTATAGTTACTACGGTGTTGGTATGCTTTGTGTTAACGGAGATAAAGATTAAACAACTGAAGTACAAATTGGCAGTTACAAAATAGTCACAGCGTAATTAATGTAGTACAGCATAGGGAAAATATAATGCATTTTTCAGATAATAAGACACACTTTTTTACCACATTTTTTGCTTCAAAATTTTTTCCCCTATTTTCCTCCTCTAAAACCTAGGTGCATCTGTCCATACAATGCACCCAGGTTTTACAGGAGGAAAATAGGAAAAATATTTTGAAGCAAAAAATGTGGTAAAACAGACATAGTCCAAAGAATATGGTAGTCAATAATGTTATAATAATTATGTTTGGTGTCAGCTGGTATACAAATACATCATGACTATGCTGTATGCCTGAAACTAATATAATATTGAATGTCAAGTGTAATTGAAAAATTAAAAAATTACATATTAAGTGAATAGATTTGGGGAGATTATGAGCCCCCCTCCCCGTTCTTTTATAAGAATTCAAGACAGGTTTTCTTTATATAGTGAGCTCATTTTAAGGTCAGTTTCAGCTTATTAAAAAGGTAATTTGTTGTCTCTCTGTTCTAATATTTTATAACCTACTATTTAAACTCTGTCAAAGAACTCAGATGCATTCTTTGTACTCAGGTAAGTCTCTAAACTCTACTGAAATGTGATATGGTCCTACGAGCACTCGTTTGAGAGCATTTGACTATTTTGTAATATATTCTGAATTTTTTTTTTTGTTTGAAGTATTAATGCTTTTCTTTAATTTTCTCTTTGTCTCCTTGTCAACTATAGTTTGATCACCTAAATGGTGGGGACCATCTGTGACAAAGAAATACTGCTTGTAGGACTTGGTGTATGGCTTAGTGCCTTGCATATTAGTAGGCTTTCTGTACCTTTGTTGATTCTTCTGTGTTCAGATGAGAGATGGAGAAGAGTGGAGTTGTTACTTTTCCTTCTGTGTCTGCCACTTCTATGTCCTGACAGAATGAAGAGGGGTGGGAGTAGAAGGGAGAGCTAGGTGAGGGTCTTGAGTATTTGGAACTCATAATACCTTACATTTGTAGGGAGCTTTGCAGTTTTCCAAATACTTTTGTCCATGTTATGTTAGAATATCCAGCACAGCTCTGGACCTGGGGTAGGTTCTCCATGAACGTGCTTGCAGCCTATTTCCACCTTCCCTGTCTCCTGGATGGAGTCAGAAATTCCTGTGCTTGGTATGATAGGCCCTTCACCAGTCTCGCCAGCCCAGTCTCTCTCTGTCTTACCTGGTTCAACTGATCAACCAAATTGGTCCATTCATTTTCTTAAACAGGCTTTACGTTTTCATGGCTCTGATATGTTCATACTGTTAAATTTCAACCTCCTCTTTCCTTCTGCCCCTATTATCCTCTGTAAACAGTCTTAAAAATGAAGCAAGGTGGGAATTGCTCATTAGAAGGCTTGATTAAGACGGAGGCAAGGGAGTCAGAGCGCCTGGTTTTAAATTTTGGCTCCCTTGTGAGCTGGCTGTGAAGTGAGGATAAAAGCTTTTACCTCACAGGAGGTCAATGTAGGTAATTCATGTAAAACACAGTACCCATTACCTAGTGAGCACCCTCTTTCAAAGGTAAAATTTTGGGAGTTGAAGTTTGTTTTCTGATTGTATTCTTATTTTTAACCCCTATAGAACTTTGATGTCTCAGAAAATGAACAGTAGAATCAAATCCTGTATGCTGTAGCCATGTTCTAAATCTTAGAAGAACCAGAGTGACTGTCCATCTGCTTTAAGAATTAATTTAAAATTGGAATTTTGTGTTAACCTAAAAAGCTTAGTGCTCTCTGTTAAAATGATTCTAAAGGAAGATTCATCTGAGTCTTGTTTTAGACCCATTGTGAGATCACAGGCCTGTGTTAAGGATCAGGGATCTACATATTAAAACACAATTTTTGCCCTTAGGGACCCAAGAAATTCCTAAAAATAGGTGTTTTTCATGGTATCTTTTTTTCCTCTGGGTTCTCAGTTCTGTCAATTATTTTAGAGTCCTTTGTTAGATAAGATTGCTTTAAGCTAGGTCCTGGTTATTTTCAAAAGGAATTTGATGCCAGAAAACATTGCTTTATTTTTGAAGTTACTTTCATCTTTGAATTACAGACGCAGAGACAGAGCTCATCGAGAGATCAAGAATATTTTTTATAAGGCAATCCAGAAGCGCAGACAGTCAGAAGAAAAAATTGATGACATTCTCCAAACTTTACTAGATTCTACTTACAAGTAAGAGCTGTTCAGTTCACATATGAAGCTGAAGCAGGAGATTACACATTAAAACCTAGTTAAATACTGTCTCCTGTTAAAAAGGAGTGATGCTGGCAGAATTAGTAACTGTGACCTTTGGACTTCTTAAATGGATGAGACGTAAATTACTGGGATCGGGTATCTCACTGGCATCCTAGGGACTGCACGTGGTGAAAAGTTTGCTAGGAAACTGCAATGAAGTTTTTTGTATTCAAAATCCTGTTTTCTACTGGTTGCCTCTTTTTCCCTGATGGGCAAATGCAGGAGAGTGTTATACCTGAAACATTAATTCATTATGACCCTTTATTTAAAGTTTGAGGTGTGAAACGCGTCTACCAATGACCGTATTAACCTTGTGTGTGTGGTGCATTCCCCAGGGATGGGCGCCCCCTGACGGATGACGAGGTGGCGGGCATGCTCATCGGACTGCTCTTGGCTGGGCAGCACACGTCCTCGACCACCAGTGCCTGGATGGGCTTCTTTTTGGCCAGAGATAAGACACTTCAAGAAAAATGTTATTTAGAACAGAAAACAGTCTGTGGAGAGAATCTGCCTCCTTTAACATATGACCAGGTTTGTTGGATTTTCATTTAAATTGCTGCCTTATCTAAGAGTATCTGTGGCTTAATTTTAAAGGGAACAACTTGAGCAGCGAAAGCAAAAGTATACATGGTACATCACACTAAAAAGATTTTGCACAATGAAGGGAACCCTTAACAAAACGAAAAAACAACCTACTGAATGGCAGAAGGTATTTGCAAATGATATATCCAACAAAGCGTTAATATACACAGTTTATAAGTTCATACAACTTAACACCAAAAAAACAAGCAATCTGATTAAAATATGGGTAGAGGACCTGAGTAGACACTTCTCCAAAGAGGATATACACGTGACCAAGATATATGAAGAGATGCTTAACATCACTACCATCAGGGAAATGTAGCTCAAAATGATAATGATAGATATACCACCTCACACCTGTCAGAATGGCTATCGCCAAAAAGCCAATCCCTAAATTAGATGAATTTAGATGAAATAAGTGCTGGTGAGGATGTGGGGAGAAGGGAACCCTCATGCACTGTTGGTGGGATTGTAAACTGGCATAGCCACTATGGAAATCAATGTGACGGTTCCTCAAAAATTAAGACTGGAACTGCCATGACTCAGCAGTACCACCTCTGGGTATTTAGCTGAAGAAAACAAAAACACTAATTCAAAAAGATACATGCACCCCTATGTTTACTACAGCATTATTTATAATAGGCAAGATATGGGAGCAACCTAGATATCTATCAATATTTAAATAAAGATGATTTGAGATACATATACACACACATACATACACATAATAGAATACTACTCAGCAATAAAAAAAAGAATGAAATCTTGTAGTTTGTGACAAATGGGTATTTGATAGCCCCAGAGGATACAATGCTAGGTGAAATAAGTCTGGCAGAGAAAGACAAATACTGTGTGATCCATCTCACTTATATTGGAATCTGAAAAAACAAATGAATAAACAAAATAAACAGACCCATAGGTAACAGAGAGCAAGGTGATGGTTACCAAAGAGGAGGGGGTGGGAATGGGTGAAAATAATTAGAAATATATAAAAATGAAGGGGACAATTTGAAATTTTCTATGTACTATAGCTTAATTTGACTAGCTTTTTTTTTTTGAAAATTCCCCATAGTCCTTGCTAAAATGTCCTAATGCTGGATTTGATTTGCTAGTATTTTGTTGAGGATTTTTGCATCTATGTTTATGAGGAATATTGATCAGTAGTTTTAATGTGATATCTTTGATAGGTTTGGTATCAGAGTAATACACATCTCTTACGAGTTTGGAAGTGTTCCCTTCTCTTTCATTTTTGGAAGAGTTTGAGAAGGATTGGTGGTAATTCTTTCTGACATGTCTAATAGAGTTCCCCAGAGAAGTCATCTGCGTCTGTTTTTCTTTGTGGAAAGTTTCTGGTTACTACTTCGGTGTCTGACTTGTTACGGGCTTACTCATATGTTCTTTTTGAGTCAGTTTTAGTAGCTTGATACATAATTCATATACCGTAAAATCCATTCATTTAAAGTATACAGTTTATTGGTTTTTAAATGTATTCATAGTTGTGAATCATCTCAATTTTAGCACATATACATCACTTCCAAAAGCGAGCCAGTACGCATGTCAGTAGTCACTCCCCATTTTCCTGTGCCAGGCCCCCGGTAACTGCTCATGTGTTTTGTCTTTGTGGATTTGCCTTTTTTGGGCATTTCGTACCTATAAATGACCACATTCACATGATATGTGGTCTTTTGTGACTGGCTTCTTTCACTTGGTGTGTTTTCAAGGTTAATCTGTGTTGTGGGATGTATGAGTACTTCAGTCTTTTTTATTGCCTAGTAACAGCCCATCATCTGGACATACCACATTTGTTCATCCATTCGATAGCTGGTGGACATTTGGGTTGTTTCTACCTTTTGGCTATTGTCAATAATTCTGCTCTAAACATTTGTGTACAGGTTTTTATAGAGCCAGCATTGATGATTTTTGCTATTATTTTTATTTTAGATGAATTTTTGTGGGTCTTTACTATGCCATTCTTCAGGGTGATCACCTCTCTCCCTGCTCTTCTGCCCTCTTTTCCCTTGTTGACCGTGGACAGTGATGGAACAAGATAATCCCAGCTACCCTGAACCGGGGACCTCTGCACTTCTACTCAGAATATAAGCTATTTTGTAATAACCCAGAAAAAATAATTTTAACTCAAAATTAAATAAAATTTAATTTATAAAATAATATTTAAGTTAAAATACTGTTTAAGTATGTTCAGTATTTGTAAAACTCAGGGAGTATTTTCTCTTTTTAGCTCAAGGACCTCAATTTACTCGATCGCTGTATAAAAGAAACATTACGGCTTCGGCCCCCGATCATGACCATGATGAGAATGGCCAAAACTCCTCAGGTGGGTCTCTGAGCCACATCTCCTCTTGTGTGCCCTTAATTTTAATTTATCAGGAAGATGATTTCCAGAAAGAGAGTTCTGGAAATTAAAAGAGTAGAATAACCACCACTTCTACCTAATTTTAAATTTTATACGTTCTAAGCATATATTTTCACATAATTGCAGACAGTATACAAACTAATCTGTTTCCTGCATTTTTATTCAACAATTAGGGTTTTTCAAACAGATGTATTTTTTATTTTAAAAAAGTTTTGTTATAAAAAAATTTTAACTATGGAAGTATAAAAATGAGATTATGAGACTCCTTGAACTCCCACCCCTACCTCTGAGACATTTTTTATTTGTGTATATATTTGTAGCCCAATTTTGGGTAATTTGGAAATCATCTTGACTTAAATAATTTTTTGCTGGCCTATCATCTAGTTTTTAAATATATGTATATTTGATATATATTACTACTTTATTATACAATGACCTGATTATTTGGTAGAATATTTTAAAATTAATGAAACTTTTTGCTTTCATTTGCAGGTGGTGGCAGGGTATACCATTCCTCCAGGACATCAGGTGTGTGTCTCTCCCACTGTCAATCAAAGGCTTAAAGACTCATGGAATGAACGCCTGGACTTTAAGCCTGATCGCTACTTAGGGGACAATCCAGCATCTGCAGAGAAGTTTGCCTATGTGCCATTTGGAGCTGGTAAGATGCATGTATTTATTTAGGCTATGGCCATACCACCTGGAACCAGCCTGATCTTGCATGAAAATATTTACCTTTGAAATATTTGTTCTTAGGAGAGCTTGTCAGATGTTATCAGAACAAACAAAAATAAGCCATGTGAACTTTATTTACAGATATCTTTCCTTTTCCTAATAGGAACATTTTTGCAAAATGTGCGGGGACTTTCCCCACACCAATTCTCTGCAGACACTATCTGGGTTCCCTCAATTCAGTTCAATTCTGACATTCTCTTCCCAAAGTTAACACAGACCCCGTTGGTTAAAGGCTGAGTCTCACAAGACCACTCCCGCCCCCCACTTCAGATACCAGATGCAAGTCCACTTGTCACCTGTTCTTCTGACCAACTAGTTATAAATCAGAAGTTCTGTCACTCCCCTCTTTGGGGTTCCATAATTTGTTAGAGTGGTTCAGAGAACTCAGAAAAGAGTTTACTTACTGAACTGGAGATACAACTCAGGAGCATTCTCATCGAAGGGATGCATAGGGCAAGGTATGGGGCCAGGGCACAAGTTTCCACAGCCTCTGTGGGGTGCCATCCTCCCAGCACCTCCATGTGTTCATCAGCCTGGAGCCTCTCTCACAGCCCGTGCATTTTAAGGAATTTTGTGGAGGCTTCATCACATAGGCATGACTAAGTCATTGGTCATTTGTGAGTAATTCAACCTCCAGCTCCTCTCCCTCCCTGAGGGGCCTTCCAAAAGTCACCTCTTTTCATTTAAGAAGTTCCAAGGGTGTGAGGAGCTTTGTGCCAACAATGTAAGACCAAATGCATTTCTTACTACAAATTAACAATATCACAGTTGTTGTACCTTTAGTATTGAAGTCAGATTTGAAGTCAGTTTAAGTGCTTCAACTTGGTTTTTTTCAGGATCGTTTTGGATATACCCTAGGTCCTTTGCATTTCCATATTCATTTTAGAATCAGTTTATCAGTTTTGGTCTGTATATGACCTTTCAAATTTTGATCTGTTTCCATTCTGGGTTTATTAAATGACTTTTTATTCTACTATCATTTGTAATGGCATTGATTGGAAGGTTTATATTGACTTTTAACTAGCACTCTCTTGGGAGAGAAGGTAAGAATATTCTAGTATATTGCCAAACTAGTATCATGTATTTCAAACCTTTCATATATTTAACTTAGATAAATGTTAAGTTTCAAAAAAGTGATTGGAAAAGTCATTTTATAGTTACCCAATGCTGTTTCTACTAAAAATGTGTTGAAAATCTCCTGGGATTTTTATTAACTGTTTATATTCTTGTTTTATGTGAAAAGAATGTCTTTTTATCATAATATCTATGTATCTGTTCTTCACCTAAACTGTGGCTAAACAAATTACATCACTGCAGGCTAAAAGTGAGAAAGAATTTCAGCTGATTCTTATGAAAACTTTTTTTACAGGGCGTCATCGTTGCATTGGGGAGAATTTTGCCTACGTGCAAATCAAGACAATTTGGTCCACTATGCTTCGCCTATATGAATTTGATCTCATTGATGGATATTTCCCCACTGTGAATTATACAACCATGATTCACACCCCTGAAAACCCAGTCATCCGATACAAACGAAGATCAAAATGAAGAATGCTGCAAGGAACTAAAACGTGAAACGTCACTGTAAACAGCAAAAGCATTGGAAGAGAATGAAGTTTATGAAACAACTCTCTGTGTACTCTTTTTTGAGTGTGTTAACTTTAAAAGGCAGCAAGCTTAAGTTTTTATATTTTCTTAATTGAATGGTTCCATAAAATCTAATGGCATTTCAGACATTTTCTAGTACTTTTATGATGGCTATTTACTACATATGCTTTATTTGAGGAAATCAAGGTCATTAGCAGAAAATTGTTTAGGGGGGATGTTGGCTATTGGCAGATTCTAAATAACACAATAGGTATTAATTTTAAGAGCATGCTTAGCTGTTGGCAAGTATGTTCAGGGTATTCAAATTTTGGACTAGATCTGCAGGTATAAAAGCCCAATGCGATCCTCGGAAGCCTTAGGTTATTTATTCATTTACTGGGTAATGTTTGTATGTGAGAGGATTGGTGGTTAGGGAATAAACATTTGGAGCCTTGGGTGAAAGAGATTCCTATGAACTGTTTTGATATCGTAGTAGCAATGGAGCTATATTGTAGGAAAATACATCCTTAGGGAGTACTGTCTATAGGAAACTGAGAGATAAAAACAATGTAAATGTTAATTCCAAAGACTGCTTGCCTTAACTTGATGGAATTACTAAATATTTTATCTACCTGATACATTTATTTCTGGTTCCCCATGGTGACATCTCTGTGAAAATCCAAAATAAAGTCCCTAAGGGATAGTTTTTGTTCTCTTTGGCTCCAGGTAGGTTTCCTACTTCTCCAGAATCTATTTAGGATGTTTCTGTTACTAGTTCTGTTTATTAAAACTTAATTTAGGTCAATAAGCTTTTTTTTAATACAAAATTTGAGATCAGAGAATTGTGCCTTTAACATAAGGATAACATGAAGCAGGGCCCTTGAGAGCAGTATCACTGGTCCTATTCTGTGACCGTGAGGGCTGTGTTCAGGAATCAACTCAAATTATAACGGGAGGCCCGTCTTTTATACTTGGAATTTGACTATACAGTCTGTTTTTACTGAGGCCAAACTATTTTCCCTTGTGTGTATGGCAGTTCTGTTTAGGAGGCCGGAGGACTCATGTTAAATGCTATCTCTGCTGTACAGAGTTTTTCACATTAAAATTATCTTGGAGAAAAATAATAGTCTGTATTCATGAACTGTAAAGCATGTGTGCTTTAGTGAGTACAATTCAGGAATCTAGGAACTTGGATGGGAAAAAATTGCATCCTTATTTGTACTAATTTCAAATGTAATTTAGTATTTCCTTTATGAAGTTAGGCAACAAACCACACTAGTACTAGCAGCGCCCATGATCGTGAACAGAAATCACAGGTATTTTCCTATCACTTTACAGATGTGGTAGATCTTGAAGTACCTTTTACTCTCATCACTACTTGAAATTATGGTCATTGTTAGATCTGCTAGATCTTACTTCCTTAAGCTTACATGTTATACCACAAACCATTTTTAAAATTTGACTTTCCATATAATTGGTTTCCTTTATAGTACTATCTATACAGGGTCTGGCAGAGTAACACCTGCTTGAGTGTGGTTGGAGGGTAATAATATGGGTGTAATAATTTATAGTTTTAATTTGAACATTTCACCTAAAATATCTTATACTGGTGCTTGAGTGTGATATTGTTATGTTCCACAATTACATGCTTATGATTTTGTAATAAAAGATTTTATAATAAAAAGGGGCATTATTTGTGCTGGCCCCTGTATTTTATATCTTTAAAAAGCATTATTCTGTGAGGAATAGTTTCACAAACAAGGAAAGGTTCATGGCACAAAGTTGAAACCCTGAGGAAAGATTAATTTATGTTTAATGAACAGTTTATTTTCAATGTTAAGAGGTTTTAAAGTCGAAAAAGGTGTAGTTTTTAATCACAGATTAAGAACCGATAAGCATTAACAAGTTGATGGCAGAGGCCTAATGTCAGGGCTGATGGTCAAACGATGGAATGAACAGAGATCGGTCAGCACTGGGCTGTCTGCCCCTTTCTTGCTCAGGGCAGAGCCTTGACTGGTGACTGTGAAAGGTGCTGCCCACAATCCTCACCTTAAACTACCTGCTTCAGAATACACTGTTTCTCACTGGAGCCCAGTTGCTAACGGGAAATTTAGGTGCTATGGAATCTTCAAGAATGTACAATTCATTTCCATAGCCTGTTTTGTGTTGGTATAAATCAGAGAATACACCCAATGAGAAGGCAAAAATCTGGTTATAAGCATGAACTACTATTACTATTGCTGATTTAGTGAATTGCCAGGTTATTGGGGAGGACTCCAGGTAAGATGTAACACTGAGGTTTATTTTACCTCTGTGAGGGATTCCCGATCTGGATTTGGCTCAGCAGAAATACTGTTTGTTCTATTATACTGTGGTTAATAAAACTTAAGGTTATTTGAGTTAAATGAGTTCTGCATCATCTTAGTGGACATGGATTTGTGAGGACACACCTTTAGACACAAGTAACGAAACAGCAAATAAGGATTAATCACGAAAGTACCAATGTATCAATAGCTTTAAACAAATACTTTACATATATGTAAAGTTGAAACAAAGGCAAATGGGCAATTCTTCCTCAGTGGAAGGAGAAAAATCCCAATGGTATCTAGTAGGTTAGGACAACTTTCTGAATCTCAAAGTCCGAAATAGATGAGTGATGAGACTACTGAGTATTTGTGTACCCCTCCCCCCTATGTTGAAACCTACTGAAGCCTCCAATTTGTTGGTATTCAGAAGTAGGGCTTTTCGGGGACTCCTGGGGGGAGCTCCTGAGAACAGGATCAGTGCCCTTATAAGAGAAACCTCACAGCTCCCTGGCCCCTTCTGCCCTATGAGGACACAGCAAGCAGACGGCAGTCTATTAACACGGAAGCAGGGCTCACTGGTCACCAGGTCTACTGGTACCTTGATCTTGGACTTCCCTGACTCTAGAACTGTGAAAAATAAATTTCTGTTGTTCATAAGGCAGCTAGTCTATGGTGTTCTGTGAGAGCAGCCAGAATGGACTAAGACATGCACCAGGAAGTATGGCGTAGTCAAAAATGAAGAGGGTTCAAATACGGTGTGGTTAAAATGGTGAAGTCATTTTTATTTCAGTACTTGACAAAATACCCCATAAAAGTCAAAACTTCTACCATTATACAAAAATAGGTCTCTACAAGTGATATCTGTCATCATCACCAGTAGCAAATATATTAGGCAGAAACAGGTAACTTCAGTAGCCTTGTAAGAAAAGTGCAGGACACCTCAAGCCACACATTCAGCAGTGTCATAATGCGCAAAAGTTTAATCTTTTCACCCATTTGATAAATACATCAGGTTTATAATTTAACCATTTAAATTAGCATTCCACAAATACACATGTAACTTAAGGGCTGTTGTGCATGAATACATACACAATGCTTCTATGTACAAACTCCAGTTTGTTTTCATGTGCTGGCAAGGGATCTGTGTACAATCGTAAGCTGTGTTCATGTTGGTCCCATTGAATGTCCACGATACAAAAGCACAAAAGAACCATTGGTTTACAAAAGGGAATTTGTTTAAAATCACTTCGATTTCAAAGGATTATCTTCTCATGCCAGCATGAAAATGAGTTGAACCTATGAGAGAAAACCAGGATATTTAAATGATTTCAAATTAGATTGTTACCTATACCACACTAACTAGTTCATAAAGGGGCAGATTACTGTTACCCTCCATTTAAAAATAATGCTTTCTATTTCCCTAAAAAGTCTTCATACTTGAACAGATTTTATTTATTTTTAGGAATTTACTGAGAGAAAAGGAGAGACAAACATCAATTTGTTGTTTTACTTATTTATGTATTCACTGGCTGCTTGTATGTGCCCTGACAGAGGAATAAACCCACAACCTTGGTGTATTGTATTGGGGCACCACTCTAACCACGTGACCCACCTGACCAGGGCCTCATTGTGCATTTCAATCTGCTTATCGATATGCTGAATGAAGACAGCAGGAAATCTTTTTGGGGAGGAGTGGGATCTGGGGTGATTAATCATGTCTTGTCTTAAATTGCTAAGTCTCCCCTGGTAATTCAGGCACTGACCTGTAGGATTTGATTACCCGAATGAAGAAGGTCAAGGAGTTTCAAAAAGGGGAGCTAGCTGTGGGTCTACCTAGGACACTGGCAGTGTGCCCATGGCCAAGCGAGAGTACCTGACTGCACGGTGCCAAGCCGTCTCTGCAGCGCCTCCAGCCGGGTGATGTAATCCGTCAGGGCCCTGTCAGGGTCATAGTTCTGAAGCTGAGAACATGCTAAGGAAGCAGGATTTAAGTCAGCTGGAGGGCCTGGGTACCTATGATATTAAAAATATAAACATGAATCCACATTATCCAGAAACAAAGCAAGTAACTTACCCACTCCGCCCTCTACATTGCCCTCTAAAGGTCGACCACTAGGACACTGCATGGTCTGTATCCCCCATACATCTGAGTCTGTGTTGTATAACGGTAACAATTCCTCAATAAATTCAAAGCAGCAGCTACTAAGTCAGCAAGAGAATGTCCAGTCAATGCCTGTCACGGAGGTCCTCAATAAATGCTGCATTTTATATAAATGCATCTTGTCATGCAGACTTGAGTTTTTTGCATAATGTCCAGACTATCAATTTTAGTGAATACCTTCCCCAATGCCTAAACCATACCATTTACTAAATAACACTTGATCAACTGTTTCTTATACCCTTGGAAACCAGTTATGTAAATTACATATACCTGAAGATACTTAATGAGTTCGACGCAAAGAAGTCAAAGCCCGAGCACTGTCCTTTCTCTAAGTATCTGTATCTTTAACAACTCTGAGCAAGTTTGTCAAATTCTCACCTGTTCTGAAACGGTAAAGGAGACCGAGGGTAGTCCAGATCGGATCTCGAGCGGTAGGTGGTGTGCCTGGGTTCTCCATACAGCTCCAGGCCAGCAGCAGAATGGTAAAACAGGTCAGTCTTTTCAGCACCTGAAGTAATACAAAAGGTTCCTTGTTAAAAAAAAATACTGAGTCCCTGAAAAATTCCCACAAAACAGATCAAGGCTCAAAAGATTACTATGCTGTAGCACACTAACTTCCGTTTAAGTTATTTTCAATTATTCTTGCTGCAGGAGAGAAAACCCAGTAGATCTTTTACTTTGCTTAACTTTCAATGAGTACTTCTGCTAATCCAAAACTACAGCTCAAAGAAAAGAAACCATTAAACTTAGTTATAAGGAGAGATGAGGAAAAGGGTACCTGAATATGTATGGTTTAGGGGAAAAGATGATTGGATAAAAAAAAAATTAGACTAATATTAGACTAATACACAGGTGGTTTAGCAGCAATACATAGCACAGCTGGGCTGTGTGTCTGCAGCTCCGTGTACTCCCCTCTCTAAGGCTGAAATGCTGAAGCTCTGTTTGTTTCCACTCTTGGTGCAGAGAGAAGGAAATTTAATGGTCAACCATTATTATGTAACCTATCAGTACACCCAGAAACCCGTGGGAATATTGCTAAACTGTAAAAACTTCAAGCTGTAATTCTTCAATATGACTGAGAACAGCAAGCTTATCTTGAACCAGAGCCTTAAATGCAGTCATAGGAATAGCAGGTCCTGGAGCCAGATGGCCGGGGTTCGAGGCTGGCTCTACACCACTTCCTACTGGGTAACTGAGGCAAACGACAGATGCTGTTCATGCCTCAGTTTTCCATCTGTACAGTGATGATAGTTAACTGTGCCCACGTCACAGGACTGGGAGAATACGTTATAACACATGGAAAAAGCAGGGCCTAGTGCAGACTAAGTACTCCAAAAAATCAGCTACTGTTACTCTTTAAAACAGTGAGGTCCTCAGCTTTGTTAGTAATAGGGGCTCTCTGTCTTTGGATGACATTATCTGGGTGGTGTGACACATGCAGTAATTTTAGACAATCATAAACAGAAAAAAAAATTCTATTTTGACTTCACCTGGACTCAGTCCAAAGCCATCTCTGTTAATGTTGATGGAACCAGAACTTGTGACGCGATGCCACCGTCGAACCAAAAATTTCATTCTAAAAAATATGCCAGAAAAAATGTCACAGCATTATCTATAATGTAGAGAGTACAAATACATACTTTGTACAAAAAATCAAGTCATACATTTAAATATGATATGAAACAAATTTCAAAATCACGATTGCCTGTCCCAAACTATGCAAATGTCCCCGTGGTTTGTGGCAACATTAACTGGAGAAGAACAGGCTTTCCCCAGAAGCACCAAAGGTCTCGTGCTGCCAACATCAGTTCTGGCTTTAGGAGTAAGCGGGGCTCAAGAGATGGAGGGCAAAAGTGGAAAAAGGAAAGTGGAAGGGCCGAGAATGTGCGAAAAGTAATGAAAAGAGAAGAAGAGCGGAGATTGAAGGGCAGATGAAATGGAGAGGGAATAAAAGACCCTGGAACTGGCAGTAAGAGGGAGCGGGGGGAGCTGGGAGCTGGAGGGGAGTGAGGCCCTATAATTGGGACAGGAAACAGCGCTGGCTTCAAAAGGGAAAGGATGGCAGTGTCACAAACAAGCTGTAGCAAGTCGCTGCCTGCCTGGACGGGGCGTGAGCTTTTTGAAACAACAATTTTGATTTCATGATTCCAATCTGTTTCAAGGCTGAGGTTTAGGGTGGTCCAAATACAATGAACATGTAAGAGGAAGAGAAAAGGAGGCAGAGTGAAGTCCTTCAATGGCAACTGGCTTTCGTGTACACTTGCCAAATTCTTTTAATCAAAATTAATGGTTAACTCCCGTGACCTCTCCCTCAGCGCCTTCTAACTGACGGGCACACCGGTCTTCCCCCACTAGGAGCGAGCTGTGGGCAGCCATTCTGGTGGGATTCTGTCCTTCCCATCAATGCTGCTCTGAGCACTTAACTCTGCACAGGGTGCAGGAGGTGATGAAGGGAGGAGCTGGAACCAGTTCTGTCACTCCTGGCTTTGCAACCTCTCCCTGACTCAACTTCCTTATCTGTGAAATGACATTCTGGACTACGTGATCTCCGACAGCTTCTAGTTAGAAAACTCTGAGTCATATTTAAAAAAATAGGTAAAGAAAAAAGGGCAAGACCCCTGAAGACACATCAGATGTGACCTCACAGGAACACTAAAAATAAAATTCCTTTGAGACTGCCTGGCTCCTACAGAAACAAAAGGGAGGGGAAGCGTGGAGAAGCCTAGTGCCTGGGCGTACGCAGCTCACGTCAGGACTGCAGGGGGCCAGGCGCCCAAGGTAGTGTCATCCTGACTCCATTTCAGCCAGATGGAGAAACAAGCACCACGGTTCTAGCTGGGAACTGCCAGAGAAAGAGTGATGAAAGCAGTCGTAGAGTCCAACGCCCTGAAGGCTGATCTCTGGCCTGATGGAGAGTTAGGCTGGGACTTTCTGTAGCTGGGCTCTGAGCTGGGTTATTTTAAAAATCAAGAAAATGAATGTAGGTGTGGCCCTGGCTGGGTGGCTCAGTTGGTTGGAGCACCGTCCTTTACACCCAAGGGCTGCAGGTTCAGCGTCTGGTCAGGGATACACCCAGGCTGCAGATTCAATCCCCAGTCGGGGCATGAAAGGGAGGCAACTGACTGATGTTTCCCTCTCACATTACTGTTTCTTTCTTTCTCTCTCTTAAAAGAAAAAAGAAAAGAAAATGTATGTCACAGCCTAAGTAATCTTTCAAAAACATTTCCCCCTCTTATTCATACGTCTGGACTAATTCAAGGGCTTATTCAGATTTAGGGCTCAGTGACAGATGCAGGGGGAAACAAAAAAGGCAGTGTAGACTGGATGCGCCAGCTCTGAGCCGCCGGCTGCCTGCATCGGGATGGCCCCTTTCACAGGGCCTCCAGGGGACAACGAAGGCGCTCCTGCTGACAGGATGGAAGCAGAGCGAGACGCAGGCATGCTGGAGTGAATGTCTCATACAATATGATACAGAGCACCACAGGCAGAGAAAAGAGAGGAGAGTCTATTAAAGTGAGTTTTATTTCAAGCACTTTACCTAGAGATCGCCATGGACACTCTGACAGCTGACCGAAACCTGGTGAAGCCCTTTGGGCGGTTGGTGATCACCTCCAGGTCCGTGAAGGCCGGCTGCCCCCCCATGCGGGCGAGCAGAGCCAGGGTGGCCTCTTCGCATTCCTGGAAGCCACCCAGCAACAGCAGCAGGTACTTCTTCTGGTAAATGAGAGCTTTCCGAAAACTCTCTGCCCTCAGGTATTTACCATAAATTCTCTACATTTAAAGAAGGGAAGAACATAAAGATATTATTAAGAAGTCGTTCGGCCCTGGCTGGTGTGGCTCAGTGGATTATGTGCCAGCCAGCAAACCAAAAGCTCATTGGTCTGGTTCCTGCTCAGGGCACACAGCTGGGTTTCAGCCCAGATCTCTGGATGGGGGCGTGCAAGAGGCAACCAATCGATGTATCTCTCACACAGCAATGTTTCTCTCCCACTCTTCCTCCCTCCCTCCCTTCCCTTCTAAAAATAAATGAATAAATAATTTTTAAAAAGTCATTCAAACTGTTCTCTAGGGTGAGACAACCTAGCTTTTATTTGTTAAAAAGTAGTAGTAGTAGAATGGCAGGTACCCTACTACTGTTTTCTACCTTAACGGCAAACTTGAAAGTAAAGATAATTAATTTTAATCTTACACTTCTGCCTCTTTTTAGCCAATGGAATCTGAATACTAACCTGATAGTTATGCTTTTTATTTTGGATATTAGCCCCTATTCACCATATTTATTGCAAAAGTTTTTGTCATTCCATTATTGTCTGAGTTTTTAAATTTAATCATATAGAATTACTTTTATTACTATGGTTTCGAATCTATTTAACATTTTCATTGTTAATGTTTTCTGTCCCTTGAAGAGTAAGAAATCTATGTTATTCCACAGCTGGAATAAATATTCCAAGCGCTTTTCTTTCTTTTTGTTCTGGGTTTTATGTTAACTGACTAAAATAGTTTTACTACAACATTCATTATTAGTCAGTACAGAGGCTATTAAGAGGGCTTATCATCTTGTAGAGCATGATGATCTGGTATTGACAGTAGCAGAGTTTTTGTGGGGAGCTGTAAAGATAACTTTCTGTTGGTCATTAGGGATGAAGGGGTGAGGCGGATACCCTGCTATCTCAGACTTCTAGCTTCCATTACTGTGAGGCAACACATTTCTGTTTTTTGTTGTTTTTTTAAAATATATTTTTATTGATTATGTGGGAATGAGGATCATGAGCTCAGGTACTGCCAACTGTGGCCATGAATAGAGCTTAATCTGGTCCCAGATCTGGACGTGCCCTGCCGCAGTTATTTTGCGACCAGCAGAGAGACCTAGAGACACAGTCTGAGTGCCACCTAAATTTCAGGCTGCGGAACGAAGGTCAGTGAGAGATGAGACAAGGAGAAAGAGGAACCCCAGCTTCGCTGGGCATGTGTTCAGGTGGAAGATGCCTCCTACCTTTACAGTGGCGTGCTCAGGGTCCGGGCTCAGAGTCTGAAGTGAAACTTCATTTCTTAGTTCAGCTTTCAGTTTGTACACTTCAGCTTCTGCCCTCTTCAAGGATTTTTGAAGAGTCAACTTTTCTCTGTTCCAGACTTCCTTTTCAGAAGCAATGATGGCTTCAATGTTGGCGCCACCACTGAATGAAAACCTGGAAGACTGTGGAGACCAGAGCCTACTTACTTAATTGATTTTTAAGAGCGAGTCTCTAAAGAAAAGCCATATTTAAACATATTAGAGGTATCACTGTGGGAGATGGAGAAGTCTCAGCTTTTCAACCTCAGACAAGAAACACTCAAAGCCAATCTCAACTGACATTAAAGAATATACAGTAACTTTTAAGTATATGGTCCTTTGCCAAGCAGGTTAACTTTGCAACTAAAAATCTTCATGAAAGCCTAAGCCCCAGAGAAGGTGCTTAGGTTTAACAGAACTTGGAACTGAAAAAGTCTAGAGATTTAAGAGATGGACTGTCTAAGCCCAGAGGCTGAGCATGGACCTCCAACAGGGCACTAGAGACTTGGGGAAAATCTATGCGGTATGCATCCAGGGAGTGGGCCCTATGGAAGCTGTGGGGACATGCTAGTGCGTATCGGACTGCAGAGCTGTCTGACAGGTCTTCCCTGTCTTTGTGCTGGGCAATGACAGAAGCCAGCAATTTATTTTGCAGTTCTTAAGTGAAAAAAAATTGAACAAATTCCCAAAGTAGTTTATGAAATTGAAATATACCATATTTTTCAGACTATAAGACACACCCAGGTTTTAGAGGAAAATAGAAAAAACTTGCAAGCAAAAAATGTGGTAAAATATTTAATAACATAAATAATATAATATTTTACCAGTGTAAATGTAAACAGAACTCAACAGTAGCATTAACCATTATTTCTCCCAAATGGGGAAGGGGGGTGGTGGTGCATCTTACAGTATGAAAAATACGGTATAATTTAGTGACACCTTTCACTTGCATTATGAACATAACAATCGATATATAACTGATGAGAACAGCCAGAATTCAAATTTGAACATTTAACATGTGTCTGCTGTTAGTTCACAGGCAGCAGAGTACCTGGCTTTAGAAATAAGTTGATCTTGGTTTGACTACAGACTTCTGTTTTCTCATATCAAGGCTGCTGGACATGGATTACAGATTCTGAAAAGTATTAAAACTCAGATTCTGACATACAGAAGCCTTCTGATGAGTAATAGCTATTATTATTATTATTACTGTCATTCCTATAAAATTTTCCAGTGATTCTACTAGGGATCAGATACTTAATATTTTTACATTAGCAGGGGTAAGAAATGAAACTAGACTGCAGAAACTGTAACTCTGTACTACTTCTCACAAGTGGCCATTCTAAAAATAGACGTACGTAATCTCTGCCAACTCCTGTCTGTCGGTACCACCTGATCTGCTCTTCTAGCTTCATAATCAGGTTTCTCAAATCATTCTTTTCTTCAGTCAGTTGGCTGATATGTCCTGTTAGGTCAGCATTTTGTCTCAGTAGTCTTTCAGTCATTGAGCCACAAGAGGTACTTGGGGACACTAAAGTAGGCTAGAAAGATAAAACAGACAAAAGGTTGCATAAACACTAACATTTATAAATAATGCACACAAAATGTGGTCAGCACTAAGAACAATCTCATGAAGAAGTGGTGCTTATGCTGAGCCTAAAATAATAACCAAGAATTTACCAGGCAGGAAAGAAGACAGGGAGGGGTATATTAAGCAGAAGGAGCGGTGTGTGTAAAGGTACAAAGGCTTGATCAAGAGTGTTATTTTAGGGAGCCACAGTTGCTTGGTAAGGCTAGAGTTAAGGCTGCCTTTACTCTGGGGACAACAGACTTAAATGCAGGGAGTGGAGAGACATGAAGGGCTGTAGGCATGAGCATGCCACAAACAAAATTTATGTGTTAGAAAGACTGCTTTAGTAAAAGTGTGTGAGGTAGATTAGATCAGCAAAGATAAATCCTGGTGTCAGGCAGACACATCAGGAAGTCACTGCAACAGTCCAGGTGAGGTATGTGAAGGCCTGAAGGCAGTGACTAGGGCACACAGGACAGATGTCTAGGAGGCAGATGGCACAGGACTTAGTGACTGCTGTGACATTCAAGCAGCAGTGGAGCAAGGTGGGCTATGGTGGCTTTCAGCTTTCTAAACTGGTGATACCATGACCAGAAACGTGAGTTTGGGGCAGGAAGCAGGAAAGGAAAATAATGCTCAGTTTGGAATGTGTCTGTGAGGTTCCTAAGGGGTAACTATGGGGTATAATTCCCCAAAGAAAGGTGTCTAATGACTAATTGAAAATATAAGTCTGGACCACAGTAGAAAGGTGGTCCACTAGAATGTAAGCTCCATATGGGTGAGATTTTTAAATCAGATTTATTTACTGTATCTCCAGAACTCAGGGTAATACCTGATACCTAGTAGGTGCCCAATGTAATTATTTGTTCAATAAATAAGTCTACTGAGAAACTCAGGCTGCATACATGAACATGCATTCATAGCTACAGTTAGAGGGAAAAAATGGCTGTGTGTAGGAGGAAGAGGAGCTCATGAGGGTTACTGATGAAAGAATGGAAGAAATGAGGGAATACTGACATGAAAGTAAGGAAAGAGAGAGTGTTTAAGATGGAAGAAGTAGTGTCAAATGCCACAAAGACAAAGGGGGCTGAAAAGATTCACCAGGTTAGTCAGTGTGAAGATGGCGGTGACATTCACAGAATGCTGAGGGTAGCAGCCAGGCTCATCTTTCCAGAAACTTGTTATCATAATACAAGAGGCCCACATAATTACTCAATAATGATAATGAAAGTTAATTTCCTCAAGCTTTCATCAACTTTTATTGGGGGAGCAAACATTAAATATTTAGAATAAATGAAAAGGTAAAAGGAAAACTCTTTAGAAAATACAGTGCTAGTTTCAAACAACTGGTAGTTTCCATTAAACCTTTGTTCTTGTTACTTTATAAAAAAGTTTTTTAAGTCGTACCTCTTTGCCTGGCTGGCCAGTTAATTTTTGTAGTTGTAAAATAATTTCATCAATATTTTCATGAACCCAAATGAAATCTTCATCATCTGCTGTTTCAAACTGTAGTCTTCAAAAAAAAAAAAAAAAAAAAGGAAAAAAAGACAGTAAGTCAAAACATCTCAATCAGCGGTGTTGGCTGGCGCAAACATTAACGGCTCAGGCAACACTCAGCTTCATCTATCACTTCTCCTTTACATTAAGTGTTCTCTCTTCCTGGATCAAGGTGTTAACATGACCTTGACCCATACCTTGTTTTCAAGCATATGAGTTTTGTTAGAAAATATCGCCTCCTAATGTAAGCAGGCATTCATTTTAAAATTTCACCCCCCCCCCCACCCTTGGCTAGCTAGGAATGAGGGGCAGATTCTGTCCTGCTTGTCTAAGACGCTCTTTCTGAAGGTAAGGCAGCAAAGTCAAACCTGTTGGAGGCTTTCTGGGCGAGGCGCCGTAGTTTTGAAGCCATATGTTGAAGCTTTTGTTTGATCATTTCTAATTCGTGATTATAGCCAGTTCCTCCTCCATTCATTTCAATCAGTTTAGGATAGCTTGATTCCTTTGTCTCTCCTTCTATTTTCTGTTGAAGAACCCAATTTCTAGTTCGATCACTGGTTAAGCTCCATGTGGTTGGCTGGCAATTTTGGACAGAAAAAGAAAAAGCAATAATTATAAACAAACAGCATTCTTTTTTAAGGGAACACAATTTACAGTAAGCTTTCAATATTGTTGAAAGCAACATTTCTGTGACTTTAAGTAAAATGATGTATAATGAAACCAATTTTACCATAGGCTAATAATTGATACAAACAAGAGTTTTAGGTTCTTATTGCATCTCATCAATGTTACAACAAAATGAAGTTGAATGGAACGATGGCATGTGAGAACCTGCTGTATTATTTATACTCCTAAGAAATATCACAGATTTTGTTTTAACATGATTTGTATATAGCTATTTGCATAATTTAACCCAGTATCAAAATTATATGATCAAAGGGCTGCAATATTCTTTTAAAATATTTTAAAACAAACTGTCAATTTTAAAACAAACTGTCAATTTACCTCATTAAGATTCTGATACAGAATTCTACTTTCTCGTTTTTCTTCTCGTTCTAGTTCTTGCTTCTGGAATTCCTGCATAATTCCTTGCAGTCGCTTTCCTTCAAGGTCCAATTTATAAACTTGTTGCCTCTTCTCTTCCAGCTGGCGCTGAAGATCTTCCACTTTGGACTGGAGCTCCCGCATTTTCTTCTGTCCCTCAGTGTTGGCCTCTTGTTCTGTCTGCAATGTCTTCCTGTGAACCTGCCGGTCCTTTTCCATTTGCTGTCTTGTCTGCAAAGAATCCAGTTTATATTTCTCAGTCTCATTTAATAATTCTACTATGCGGCTGTGTTTCTCCTCCAGCTGTTTCTGCAGCTCTTTGAGGAGGTCCTCAGAGGGCAAGGAGGGCCGAGGCTGCCCGGCGTCGTCGTTGCTCCGCTGCAGCTGCGCGTGCACTTCCCGCTCCCTGTCCAGGGTGCTACTCATTTCCCGAATCCGACCTTTCTCAGATTCAAGCAGCACTTGAAGCTCTAAGTTTCGACCTCGTTCTTCTGCTAGCTGGGCATCATATAGCACTCTTTGTGATTCTATTTCCCGCTGTGATTCATTTAGTAGTTGCTTCTGTTGTTGCAAAAGTTGATTTAGCTGAATATTCCTTTGTTTCTGACCTTCCAGTGAAAATTTCAGATCCTTATAGGAGAAAATGATTTTAAGTATTTGTTACTATTATTAAAAATACTTTATAAGTACACACATTTGTGGTTTTATTAATGCTAAGTTGGTAGTATTTGATAATACCACTGATTATCCAGTTTATTAACCTAAATTTTCAGTGGTTCGAGAATTATTATTTAGATGGCTAGGTGATTTTCATCAAAGAATATAAACAAAAGACAGCTAGGCTAAGTAATGCTTTCTCTCCTAATAGTAACCATTTCTGATTTAAGAATAGGAAGTAGGGTGTATTTCTTCTAGAAACAATAACCTTTAAAAATACAAATATTTCTGATATGTGATATGAGTTCCTGATGAACTTTGTATTTTCCAATATCATGTACTAAAAACAATACGGTTCAGGGGAAAATCAGGGTTAGGGGCAGGCTACTCAAAACCTATGCAAATTTGAAGTGATTAAAAATAGTCATCAGGACCTGAGGAGAGGACATGCCTTCGAGAGGCAGAGAGCTCACTAAGCCTGCAGGCTACCATGGTGGACATTAAAAATAACCCTCAAAAGTAATAGGGCAGAAATGAGGGCTACACAGATTTTTAAATGGTTTTATTTATTGAATTTTTATTTATTGATGAGATATACACACACACAAATTTAGGTTGGAAGCCACACACACACACACACACACATACACACACACACACACAAACATATGAGAAAGGGGAAGGGAGAGAGAAACACTGATTTGTTGTTCCACCTCTTGATGCACTTATTCGTTGATTCTTGTATGTGCCTGACCAGAAATCACACCCACAACCTGACATATTGGAATGACATTCTAACCAAGTGAGCTACCCAGCCAGGGCTTACACAGATTTTTAGTGTTGAGCCAGCAAGTACTGGGTTATGTGGATAGAAGAGCTCTGAGCCAGTGGGGCTGGTGTTCAAGTGTGCAGTGCTGTGAGCTGAGATCTGTGCTAGGCTGGGAGACAGCCCAGTGGGAAGGGACTCATTTTACTTTTTCATAAACTCTAGCAGCAGGATCCTGCTGCCAGGAAAGTATCACTGCTCCCTTTCCCTATGAGAACACAGGAACCAAAACTACTTCTGCATTAAACTGGCATGACTACCCTATTTATCAAATTGTATATGCACTAATTCAAATTCCCAAAAACATGATGCAAGGAAACAGTCTGTATGCATACTTGGATGTAGCAAAACAAAACAAAAAGGCATTGCACTACTAGCATTTCCTTGTATAGCTTAGATAACATAATAGTATTCAATCCAGAGCAAGCAACTCATTGCAGCTCATAAAGAGTTCAATGTTGACATTTTAGAAGGAGAAAAGTCTCCAGACTCTCATTTTTCTACTGTTTTGGATTTTCCACAGATATTTAAAGACAGAGAGACCAATACCTCAAGTTCTTCTTTATCTCGTTCTTCATCGCGTCCCAGTTTGGCCTTTTCTTTTTCCAAAGCCCACTGGAGCTCTCTGGATTTTTTCTGTTCACTTGCTAATGTGTCGTTAAGCAAATGTACTTCATCTGTTTTATCTTTAACTTCCAACCTAAATCAGAGAGACAAATAAACTTTCCTAAAACTACTTTGATTATTTTAGTGGGAAAGAGTACAACTTCCAATGAAAAGTGGAGGCATATAATAAAGCAGCAAATAGGAAATACAAACCATGCAAAGATTAAAGACTGTTGACTGTGGTTCATTTCAAATTAACTGTTTCTAATAGTACACCTATTATTTACCATTACAATTTATTATTGCAAGATAATATTAATCAACATTTTCTCTTGTCTTATACCTAACATGGAAAACACCATGTTTTTGTGTATGTGTGAAAACAATGTTCAAAATAAAGATGGTGTTTGTAATGTGTTCTTAGCAAGTAGAGTATCTCAGTATTTACCTCAACAAGCTTATTCTTTTTACAAGCATTATCTTTTAAAGCATTTGTATATACTAGCTAACTAAACCATGAATTCTATTGAGATCATAAATACCATTTCAAATTACTTGGTCAAATTAGTGAAATAAAGGTCAAAATTATACATCTTATATTAGAAGCCTCAAGTAGGATGGAAGCCACAGTACAGAACATGCCAATCATGAGCTTATTATTTGGAGTTTTCTTTCCCACTGAGTTCTTCCTATGAATTAATGAAGTGTCATGTTATTTAAACATCATGTATAATGTTATGTTTTTGTAAGATCCTTACAATGTCTGTGATAAAATTACTCCAATTTCTTCACTACCACAGGTTTATAATAAGGAAGCATGGTGTACCTAAATGCCTCTAGTTCCTTCAGGTGCTTATGCTGTGCCTTAAGTGTTGTTTCGAGTTCCAGCTTAGTCTGTGCAAGCTCACTCTTCAGTTCGGCAGCCACCATTTTCTCAGAACTCAGTTGTTCTTGCAGTTCCGCTGCTCTGTCTTTCACACTGCTGAGCTCCACTTGCATCTCCAGCATCTGAGACTGCTTCTGCTGAATGTTATATTCCAGGAGTTCTAAATGGAAAATTATTCACATTTAAACTATGATTTAGAGACTCATACTTGGTTTATAAATATTTTGTTGATAAGAAATGATTTGGAATTTAGGCGATTACTACAAATTAAAATATTCCAGTCCCAAAGCTAGCATTTCATATAAATACACATTATGCATATTTCCCTCACAGTCTGAATGGTCAACATTTCAGAACTATAAATATGTTGGATGACAAAAGTTTAACAAATGTGAAATAAACCGAAATCTGTATTTGTTCATTCAGATTTTCTATCCCTCACATCAAAAAACCCCAGTGGTTTCTGACAGCCACCCGTGGTAACTGCAGGAGTCACCCGGGGAAGTGCGGCTGCAAAGACAGGCACTGCCGGGCCGTGTGCGCAGCCCTGGCTCGAAGACAGTCCCTCGTGACTGTCCTAGAGAAGGGGGAAGTCCAAACCCCAATCTGATTCACGTTTTTTTCTCTAAAACCAATCAAACCCTTGCTGCATGTCTATTACAATGAAAACAAACTGAAATGTTTAAATTCACAGGTATAATAAATTTAAAACGTTACAATATATACCAGAAACCCATTCTTATGAAAAATATGAACTTATATACATGTACACATTGAAAAGGTCTGAAGAACTATTTACCTGGGTATTATTTTAGGATTTAGGAGATTCTAGTTTTACTCTACTCTTCTACTTCTCTATTCTACCATAAATGTATTTTTTTGCATAAGACCTTTACATTCATAAAAGCAATTTTGACTTGTCTAAGTCCCTTCTTTCATCCCATTAAAATCCTTTTTATTGTTTGCACTATTACAGATGTCCCTACTCCCCCACTTCCCCCGCCCCGTTCCCCCTTCCCTCTGGCCATCACCGCACTGCTGTCCCTGTCTAGGAGTCCTGCATCTATGCTCTCTGGCCGGCCCCTTCACCTTTTATCCAGTTCCCCATTCTGCCATAAATGTATGTTTAACTTAAAAATTTTCACTGAAGTTAATCACTTCATATTACAACTTCTATTATTCATGTTAGGAGATAGAAAAAACTTGAAGATAGTCATATTAATTCAGGCCTTTAAGATTATTTCTTAGGGAGGCTAAGGAGCTACATATATAAAATGTATGTATGTGAACTAAGCTTCCAGTGGGATTTTATTTAACTTAAGTAAATTAATACTAATAAATTATCTAAAATAATCTTCAATTAATTCTATGTCTTAATATAAAGGATATATTTAATTTGTGATCTCATTATACCTGTTTGCTTAGAAATATTTAAAATCTTTAGTTTTCCAGTGATAAATATAAGACTGTTATAACTTTCAAAATTTACAAAAGCATAAGTGTTTGTACCATTATATGAAACAAAAATGTGCCTTCACTAGACACGATGAAAATTAGACTTCAATTTAATCTCAAATGATTTCTATCTGCAGCTCTAAATGAAGAGATACCCCTATTGAAAATGGGGGAAAGATCTGAAAAAGCATCACAAACCTGTCTGGTGTGGCTCAGAGGACTGGGCACTGGCCTTGGAACCAAAAGTTTGCAGGTTTGGTTCCCCCTCAGGGCACATGCCTGGATTGAGGCCCAGGCTCCCCAGTTGGGGGCGTGCAAGAGGCAGCCAATCAATGTACCTCTCACACATTGGTGTTCCTCTTCCTCTCTTTGTCCCTCCCTTCCCCTCTCTCTAAAACGTAAATAAATACAATCTTAAAAAAAAGAAGCATCACAAAGGCAGAAATCCAGCTAGCCAATAATCATAAGCCAATAATCATGGCAAAAGGACTAACCACTTCAGTAATCAGTAAATGTGGTTAGCTGAAACCAAACCACAATAACGATACACTGCACACCCACCAGATGGCGACATAGGTTTGACAGTGGCAACTGTTGCCAAAGATGGGAAGCAACAGAAACTCCCACATACTGCTAGCAAGTGTACAAACTAATGTGACCACTTGGGAAACAGTTTGGCATTACTTAATAAATTTGAAGATATGTGTTTGATTATCCAGCAAGTCCACTCCTGGGCCTGTACCCAGAGAAATCACACATATATGCATCAGAAACACGGTATAACAATATGCAGATTAGCACTGGATCTAGCAGCTAACAAGATATATAAATTGTAAAATAATAACACACGGGAATTCTATAGTGAACTAGAGATAACTACAGGAACTTAGAAGAATGTTACAGAGAGGTGACAGAAGACAGTGATAAAGTTCAAAAGCAGGACAAACTTTAAACTTCTGTGGTTTAGGAATATATAAATAGGTAGTACAACAATAAAAATCAGGATAATGGTCACTTCTAGGTTACTAGGGGAGTGGATGCTGGGAAGGGGCCTTCTGGGTCACTTGGCACAGGTGATGTTTCCACAGATACTCATCTGATTTGTTACATCGTACATTTTCACATTTGTACTTTTTTGAATGTGTGTCATAGTTCACAATTAAAAAAGGATTAATAAAGAAACAGTTACTTTCATTGTGGATTTTTTTTTCTTTTAGGTTATCCTCACCTAGAGCTTCAAAAGAAAGGAAAATAATGAACAATGAGCTAAACACCCTGGGTCAACACAATGCTGGTTCATTTTAAATTAAATATGTCTGTTTAGAAAATTGTAGTCTCTCTGATTAAAGTATTTTGTAAGAGTCACTGTCATACTCTTTCCATACAAAGCTAGCAAAAGCTGTTTTCAAACTCTACAGGACATAAAAGCAAAATCCTTTGCTATTTTAAAGCAGGTTCTTACCAGGCTGTCTGCCACACAAAGCATGTTTTCTTTGCAGTGGCCGAACAACAGCTCCCTCTCCTGCACAACCACCACCTCTTCCCAATTTCAAGAATCGCTGCTTTTGAGATGGAGCAATAAGCTTATCTGGCATAGTAAGACTGGCATTACCTATTTATTTTATTTCTGTTCCCAAAGCTAAGCAAGAGTTTCCATTTGGTTAGACAACCCTAATTTAAACTATTTTTCAACTCTAACAATACAACAACTGTAGTTTTGATCTGTGGTTGGGCCTCCATGTATGCAGAGGGCCATCTTAAGGTATTCTCAGGTTTCTGACTGCACAAGTAGTTATCACTTCCAACCTTCGCACTGGTCATGGGTCAACTGTGTGTGTGCGTAAATATTTAAATACACACACACACAGATACACAGGGTGGGGCGAAAGCAGGTTTACAGTTGTCTGTATGGGAAACAACACAATAATTAATATAAGAATAAACTCTGTGTTTCACATACTCACAACCGTAAACTTACTTTTTCCCCAACTTGTATATAAACAGATATATACATGTATATACACACATATGTATGTCTAAAACCAACTGGACAATCCTTTAGTCCCTAGGGTAATTAAGGTAGGTTCTCCCCGATAGGAGAATGAGAAGGCAATGTGACTGAGACGAGACAAGTTCTAACTGAGAAATGAGGAGGGAGACAATGTGAAGCGTTTTGCCTACTCGTGCTATCACTCGAGCCCCCACACAGCGTACCTTGGCTTGCTTGATCGCTCTCTTGTTCTCTTTTCAGAGTCATTTTTCTGCCACTCATCTGAGCACGCAGTGCTTGAATTTCAGATAACAAGCTCCGTCTATCTGCTTTCTGAAGGCATTCCATAGCTGCTCGATATTCAATACTCTGTAAAAATGTAAAGTAAAAAATCAAGTGAAGACAGTTATAAAGACAATGAAATTAACAACCAGGAATCTGAAGAAGAATGAATGATATACAAATGCTAAAATTTTGAAAAGAAATGATTAATTTTCTCTTCCTCCTCATTAGGATTTACTTCTGGTTACTAATCTTAACATTTATTTTGAAATGCTTCAAACACACAAGACAACGTGAAGAATACTATAATAAACACCCATGTCCTTAGCCTAGAAAATAGCACCTATACGATCAAAACCCCTGTATGTAACCCCTTGAATACATCCTCCCCTACACTGCCTGCTCAGGAAATAACCAAATTCTAAGTCTTCTAATTTCATATTAAATTTTATCTTCTAATTTTCATATTACATATTTTTTATCAAATTCATATATTCTAATTCTCTGTATATTGTTACATACACACATGCTAAATAATATATATTGGTTTTTGCATATTTAAAACTTTATATAAATGGCATCGTATTGTATTTATCTTGATGTAATTTGCCTTTTTCACAACATTTTGGTAAACCAATGGGTTGACACATGTAGCCCTCATTTCAGTATTATGAGGGGCACCCAATAATTCCAAGACTTATTTATAAAAAACTATTATTCTTACATGCTTAAACTTTAGTCACCTTCAAAGTACAATTTGATGCAATACACCTATCAACATGTTTTTTTCTACTGTTTACAACAGTTTTTGAACTCGTTGATTTTGATGCCTTTTAATCTTTCTGATGTTTTTGGTTTCACTTCTTCCACATGGGCAACACATGTCCTCTGAGGACTTTTTTCACAGGGAAACACACAAAGTCCCTTGGGGTGAGATAAGGTGAATAGGGAGCGTGGGCCATGGGGGTCATAACGTTTTGGGGTCAAACACTTCTGAACACTCGGTGTGGTCTGGGCAGGTGCACTCATAAATCACCCATCGTGAAATGGGCAAACATAGTAAAAGTCTTCAAAAAAATTCACTGAAGCTGAATACAGCCTCTCACACCACCAGCTGGTGCACTATTACAGATGGGTTCCTAGAACACCCACCTAGTGGGGGAAGCCTGTACCACAAGGGGTCCGCCCTCTAGAAGATAATTGTTATTTTTGGGTCCTCCCTCATATCTAGTATTCCATAGTATGAATAATATACTATATTTTATTTGAGCATCTTTTTATATATTTATTGGATATTTTTAACTGTCTTCCATGAGATCGTCTATTTACATCATTTGTCCACTTTTCCATTGGTTGTTTTAACATCATTGGATAATTGGTTGGTATTTTCCTTCTTGTAATTTCTTTGTCTGGTTTTGGAATCAGAGCAACAACTGTCCTCCTGGAATGGGTTGGGAAATGTTCCCTTCTCTTTTATTTTGATGAGTTTGTGAAGGATGAGTCTTAACTCTACTAAACATTTGGTAGAATTCACCAGTGAAGCCATTTGATCCTGGGCTTTTCTTTGTGAGAACTTTTAGAATTAGTAATTTAACTCTTTATTATAGATCTATTAGATTTTTATTCTTTTCATGAGTTAGTTCTGGTAGTTTTTAATTTTTAGGAATTTGTCCATTTAATGCTATTGTAATTCATTTTTTAAAAATAACATTTACTGAGAAATCAGATTTTTAAATCTTGATCTTCTATCCAGCAAAATTTAAAACTTTATCAATTCTAAAAATGTGTGTGTATAGATCCTCTTCAGTTTTTTATGTAAGTGAGTAAGGGGTCTTCTCCACCCCCAACTCTTACTTATTTCTCCTGCTTTGCCAGCTAAACATTAGGTCACTAAACATTCAGTAGTAGGTTGAACAAATTACTGAACACTTTATTAAGAAATATTTTTAACATTTAACTATAAGATACATTTGTTGTAGGTTTTTACTAGGCACAATCTTAGTTCAATAATTTTTTTTTAGTTTATTTGCTTTAAGGTAATATTTTAAAGTATAAAATTCTTCATTCTAATTAAGTAATTAATTAGCCTTATCTCTTGGGTGATCACTGTCTCTTTTCCCCCTTTAATTTGTTAAAGTAATGAGTCACATGAGTTATTTTTAACGGTAGCTACCTTTGTAACCCTGAATAAGTGAAAGGTAGTTGTGTCTTTAAAAATATGTGCATTGGTGAATTTGGTATATTAGTATTTCACTGAGGATTTCTGCATCTGTGTTCAGGAATAAAATAGGCCCATGTTTTTTCTTTCCTCTATTACCTTTATCTGATTTGGGAACAGGGTTACACTAGCCTCCTCAGAAAATGATAGGGCATGCCTCAAACCATCCGACAGTGAGGAGCCCATGTGTAACTTGGGAGTTAGCTGCTCCCTGACTGCATGGTAGACTTCCTCACCTGTAAAACCATTTGGACTTGGTATAATTCTTGTGGGTAGATTTTTAAAATGTTTTTAATTTCATATTTTGACATAATTTCACAGAGATGATCCAAAAATTGTGTATGGAATCCCATGTGTCCTTCACCCAAACTCCCCAAATGTTAACCATGTTTGATTTACCATTCTCTCTCTACATAAACGTGTGTGTATCTACACACATCCACACACATATCCTTATTTTTCTTTTTCAAAATGTGTGAGAATATGTTGTAGGCAGATGTTCCTTTATCCCTAAAAACTGCAGTGTGTATCTCCTAAAAACAAGAATATTCTTGTAGCCCTGGCTGGCGTAGCTCAGTGGATTGAGTGCAGGATGCGAACCAAAGTGTCTGTCGCAGGTTCGATTCCCAGTTAGGGCACATGCCTGGGTTGCAGGCCATGGCCCCCAGCAACTGCACATTGATGTTTCTCTCTCTCTTTCTCCCTCCCTTCCCTCTCTAAAAATAAATAAATAAAATCTTAAAAGAAGAGAATATTCTTTTATAAACCACAGTGTGATTATCAAAGCAGAAATTAACCTAATATAACCCAGTATAATGTATAAAGCTTATTTAAATTTTGCTACATGCCCTAACTAGCAAAAGGGGAAAATTGGTATTTTTTATAAATCTTTGTCTTTTGTGACCTTAAATTTTTGAAAAGTACAGGCTAGTTATTTTGCAGTAGGTCCCTCATTTCTGAAAACTTTTTGTTCTGAAATAATTTAAGACAAAGTTGTCGTGTACCCTTCAGCCAGCCTTCTCTAGAAGTATCTTATGTACTTATAGCACATTATGAAAACCAGGAAGCTGACACTGCTACAGTACCACTTAAGCTCCAGGGCTTATTCAGATACCATTAGTTTTTAAATACACTTGTCAGTGAATCGGAATATAGTACTGTGAAATTTCACCACCTGCACAGGTTCATGTAACCACCACCACAGTCACGATACAGACTGTTTCATCACCACAAAGAAACTCCTTTGTAGCCACACCCTCTTGCCACCTAACTCTTAACAACCACTGATCTATTCTCCATCACTGTAATCTTGTATTTTCAAGAGTATTATATAACATATATTGAGGGTATCAATCACTTGTTCCTTTTAAATTGCTGAGTAGTATTTCACTGTATGGATATGCTATACTTTTTTCATTCATTCACCTGTCAAAGGATATTTGGGTTTTTCCAATTTTTGGCCATTACCAACAGATCTGCTATGAATATTCATGTATAGGTTCTCATGGAGACATAAGTTCTCATTTCTGTCAGATTAAATACCTGTGAGTGTGACTTCTGGGTTATATGATAAGTGTATTTTTACTTTATAAGAAACTGCTAGATGATTTTCCAGAGTGGCTCTCCCTTTTATATTCCTAAAACAATGCATGAGAGATGCAATTTCTCTGTCAGCACTTGGTGTTGTCACTAGTTTTTATTTTGGCCATTCTGATACAGTGTAGTGGCCTCAACTTGTTTTTGTCTAACATGTCTCAATGAGTAGATTTTAATTATACATAAGAGATGCCATGACCTTCATATTGAGAAGTATATGATGTCTGTTTGTTCCATTTCTGGTGACAGTAACTAATCACTTGGATAAGGTGGTATCTGAAGATCTCCACTGTAAAGTTACTGCTTTTCTATTTGTTAACTGAAAAGGATTTTTCTGGGGATTTGAGAGTTTGTAAATATACTTTCCTGATCATATTACTATAGTTTTAATAAGGGGTGATTTACAAATTCCATCATTTCTCCTACATGCTAGTTGGCATTCTACCATTAGAATTTTTGTTCATTTATTATATCAGTGTAAACTCATGAATTCTTATTTTACCCTTTGTTTTCAAATGTTATTCTCATTACTTTTTTATCATTTTTTATTTTCAACTACAGTTGACACACATTACTGTACTAGTTTCAGGAGTAAATCCTAGTGATTAGACATTATGTAACTTCAGTAAGTGATCATCCCAATAAATCTCACACCCATCCCACACCATACAGTTACTTGAATATTATTGACTGTAATCCCTGTGCTGTACTTTACTTCATCAAGACTGCTGTAACAACCAATTTGTACTTCCCAATCCCTTCACCTTTTTCATCCCCCCAAATCCCCTCCCATCTGGCAACTGTCAAAAGGTTCTCTGTATCTATGAGTTTGTTTCTGTTTTGTTTGTTCATTTAATTTGTCTTTTTAGATTCAATTGTTGCCATTTTATTGTTCCTATTTTTGAAATTTTTCTTCTTAAAGGAAACCCTTTAACATTTCATATAAGACTGGTGTGGTGGTGATGAACTCCTTTAGCCTTTTCTTTTTTTAAAAGATTTTATTTATTTACTTTTAGAAAGAGGGTAAGGGAGGGAGAGAAATATCAATTTGAGAAAGAAACATCAATTTGCTGCGTCACATATACCCCATGAATGGGGACCAAGCCTGCAACCCACATATATTCCCTGACTGGGAACTGAACCAAAGACCCTTGGTTGATGGGACAATGCTCCAAGCAACTGAGCCACACTGGCTAGTTGACTGGCAGTCACTGGCAGTCATAGGGGTATTCTTGTAAGTAACTGCTTTCAAGATTCTCTCTTTGTCTTTAAAGTTTTGTATTTTAATTATGCCGTGTCTTTGGTGTGGGCCTCTTTGATTTCATCTTGTTTGGGACTCTTTACACTTTCTGGATTCGTATGTCTATCTCCTTCACCAGTTACTGAAGTTTTCTGTCATTATTTTTTCAAATAAATTTTCAATTTCTTGCTCTCTTCTCTGTCTAGCACCCCAATGCAAATGTTGGAAAGCTAGAAGTTGTCCCAGAGGCTCTTTACCCTCATATTTTTGGGTTCTTTTTCCTTTTTGCTGTTCTGATTAGGTTTTTTGTTTTCTTCTGTATATTCCAAATTGCTGGTTTGATTCTTGGCTTCATCTACTCTACTGTCAATTCCCTGTACATTATTCTTCATTTCAGTTAGTGCATCCTTTCACTTCTGACTAGTCCTTTTTTTGTGCTGTTGAAGGCCTCACTGAGTTCACTGAGCCTCCTTATAACCAGTGTTCTGAACTCTGCACCTGATAGATCGCTTGTCTCCATTTTGTTTAGCTCTTTTTCTAGAGTTTTGCTGTTCTTTCATTTCGGCCATGTTCTTTGTCCCTTCATTTTGGCAGCCTCCCTGTGTTTGTTTCTATGTACCAGGCAGAGCTGCAACGTCTCCAGGCATGGTATGGTAGAGTGGCCTAATGTAGTAGGTGTCCTGTAGGGTCCAGTAGCACAGCCTCCCCAGTCACCCAAGGTGTGAACTCAAGGTGTGTCCCTTGTGTGGGCTGTATACCCTCTTCTTGTAGTTGAGAATTGACTGCTGTTGGTAGGTCAATGGGAGGGATTAACCCAAGCCAGTCAGCTACAAAAACTGACCACCAACCTCCGACCACCATGGAGGATCAGCTGTGCAGGGGCCCATTCCATGGACCTGGACTTGCTTCAGTGGAGCTCTGGTGCCTGCTGAGTGTGCCTCTTGAGTGGGTTGCTTGTGGAGGAGGCTGGGTTTGACATGGTCTGAAGCTATCTACTGGGCGTGCTGGCTCTGGTGCCTCCCGGGAGGTATAGGCCAAGGTCAGCCTCTGCCTGTGTTGTGACTGGGGCCACCTGGCATGAACTACAAAGCAATCTGCTGATTGCTGCTACTTGTGCTGGGCTTTCAGGTACCCATGTGAGACCAAGCTATGAACTAAGGCTGGCTGCTGCTATTGCTGGGCCTGGGGCCACTTAGTGACAGGGTATGCTGAGGACAGATGCTGCTTCTTTCAGAGATTTTAGAAAAGTATGAGGCATGAGCCAAGACAAGGAAAAGCCACTTGTGTGGAAAAGCCACTGAGAATAGCTTTCACTTCCATTATTTTGTTTGATGTTCAAACCGTCCTAAATTTAGCCAGAGGGAACTCCTTCAAGCTGGCTTCTATGACTTTTTGACATATCTCCTTAATTCTTTCAGCAATTCCTTGTTGGCAAAATGAGATACTTCATCTTGTACTTTCCCTGCTCCTGCTCTGGAATCAGCCATTTCCCTAAGAAGTCCTAGTTCCTTTTGATGGAGAATGTCTTTAAAAAAATCAAGATCTGGGTACTAAGTGTTATGAACTGATTTTTAAAAAAATTCCTAAATATTCCTATAGTTTTTTATTTAAAAATTTTATTTTTATAGAGGGGAAGGGGGGAAGAAAAAGAGGGAGAGAAATGTTGATGTGCAAGAGAACATCCACTGGTTGCCTCTTGCATGCCCCAAACTGGGGACCTGGCTCACACCTCAGGCATGTGTCCCAACTGGAAAATGAACTGGCAACCCTTCAGTTCACAGTCTGGGGCTCAACCCACTCAGCCACACCAGCCAGGGCTGTGAACTGTATTTTGTAAAAAAGATTTTTATTTATTTATTTTTAGAGAGAAGGAAAAGGAGGGAGGGAGAGAGAGAGAGAAACATGATGTGCGAGGAATGTGAACTGATTTGATTCCTTTATTATTTACAGACCTTTTCAAGTTTTTTATTTTTATCTCTTTGGCAAGAGATATTTTTCTAGAAAACCTGTCTATTTCACTGAAGTTTTTTCATAAGCACAAAATTATTCATGACATTCCATTACTTCTATATCTCAGGTTGTGTATCTTTGGTTGTGATCCCATTTTCATTCCTAACTTTTAAAAGAGTGTGCTTTACCTTTTTTCCTTAACTAATCCTCCAGAAAAGTTTATTATACTAGCCTTTCAAAGAGTCAGTTTTTATTGTTTTTATCCTCTATTGTACCACTGTATGTATTTTACTAATGTCTTTTACTTATTATGGTTGAGCCTCATTATTTGGGGATCATGTATTTATGAATTTGCCTATTCACTAAAATGCACTTGTGCCCCTAAAAATCAATGCCTGCAGTGTTTTCACAGCTTCTGCACACATGCAGCAGCAAAATGCCAGGTGTGCACATTCCTGGCTGAAGTTAAACAAGGTGACACAGTGCCTTCTTTTTTCATCCCTTATACTATAAACACATGTCCTACCACCCATTTATAGTGCTGTTTTTTGCACTTCTGTTCTTTTTATTGGTGATTTTACTGTTTCAAATGGTCCCCAAGCATAGTAATGAAGTACTATGTAGTGTTCCTAAGTACAATAAAGCTGTATATTATGAAGAAAACACATGTGTTAGATAAGCTTCATTTAGGCATGAGTTGCAGTCTGATGAGCATCAATTCAACGTTAATGAATCAACAACATATAGTAAATATAGTGTGTTTAAACAGAACCACACATAAAATAAGGTCATATATTGCTGGTTGACAAAAATGTCACGATTAGGGGGCCACAGAAACTGACTCCTCTACTTCCTTTAGTAGCAATGGCTCACTATTCATGGCAACTTCACAGAACCTAACTACTGCAAGTTGTAAGAATTAACTGTATCATATCCCTTCTAATATTTTTGGGTCATTTTGTTTCTCTTTTTCAAACTTCCCAAGTTGGAGGATTAGCTCATTAATTTTCAATATTGCTAATTTTTTAACATAAGATAAAAATACGGTAATAATTTTTCTTCTAAATATTCTTAGTAGTTACTGTTAAAATTTTAAACTTTAGATTTCCTGTAAAACTAATCAACAATTCATTTTATTACTGTTAAAAAGCATTAAGTTTGATGTAAAGTTTTATTTTGATACCTGTTCTTGTATTCTTTGTTCCAAACAGTTTAATAATCCAGCTGCATCTCTAGTGCCTAGAGCTGTCAGTTCAGTCTGAAATGCAGCCAGTAAAACACTGCGCTCCTTTAAGAAAACTTGCTGAAGGGCAAGCAGAAGTTCACCTCGCCAGTCTGAGAAGTTCTCATGAGACTGAGAACTGTCATAAACCTAGCAGAGTATAAAAAACAAAAGTTAGCTCCAAATAAGCATGTGTAAAAAGGCTCTGAAAAGGACATTTATCTGCTCACCTAAACAAATGTGAATAAGAGCACGCGGACCTAAGCATATGTGAATTTATTTTCAAATATGTGACTTGGGGTGTGTAAATTAATAAAACACCTCACAAACAACAACTTAATTTGTAAACTGCCTTAAAATTGATACATATTATATAAAACTATTTAGATGCATAATAATCTTGAGTACCTCAGCTTCTCTTTGCACCTGCATCTTGGTAATTAAATCCTTAAGAGATGAGATTGTACTGAGATAAGCTTTTCTCTCTTCTTGCCAAGATTCTGAAACTTGCTCAACAGAATGGTCCTCTCCATCACTATAGGGAGACTCGGTGAGAGAGAGCACCTGCATGCCTTCATTATGGACAGCTCTCAGTAATCCCTAGAAGCCAAAACCCAAAAGCCAGAATTATCACAAACTGCAAAGACTACAAAGTCAAAGGGAACTTTTAGCAAGACAGCTTTATACCTACTTAGATTAATTCAGAAAAGCCACTGCAGATAGGAAACACCATCCTATCCTCTTCCTCTGGAGGGGGAAGCCAATCTCAAAACATAGCCTATGACATTATACTGTCTATTTATCTAATGTGTTCTTCTTGGATTTAATAACTAGACACTAATTTGACCAAAAGAAATATGTAGGAGATAAGTTCTAGTCCTTGAAACTATTTTAATAATTTTGACAAACAAAAATTTCAGTAACGAAAATTAAAAAAAAGTCTGTATACAAATATATTGGGCTTTATTATCTGTAAAATATGGGAATAAAACTAAACAGATTTCCAAGATTCCTTCTAGGTCTGCAATTCTCTCTCCGTAGAGGTTCTTACTATATAACTTTAAATACACTATTATGTTCAACGTAGAAACCACAGTAAGTTTTACTAAAGATATCTGTCTTTTAGTACCTTTATTTTCTTTGGGAATGAATCTGTTGAACTTTCACCTTCTTCTCCTCGGCCTTCTGATGCTGAGTCAAATCCCTGACTTTGTGTAAGGTAAATTCCCTGACCCCAGTCTGATCCAGAATCTAGAATAAAGAAAACCACTGACTATTAAACAAATATTTTTTATACAAGTACTATACAAATTCCAGAAATTTATGTTTAACTTACCACTAGAACATATTTCTCTAGTTTGGTAAGCCTCAGAATGTGTTAATTCAGGAATTGAGGCTCCCTAATTGGAGGAAACAAACAAAAAACACATAACTCTCTTCTTTTTAATACAAATAGGGTCCCATAAATAATTTTGTTCTTTGTAATGCTGTTAAAAAAATTCACCTAAGTTTGTCACGCCTTTTTAAAATAAACAAAACTATCCATGGCTTACAGCAAGTCTAATTATTCTTCATGGGCATTACCGTAATAAGAAACATTCACGAATTAAGGAACAATAACATCAGGCTCCAAATCTGCACAGGGACTTTGTGGAAAGTTAGTATCTGACTTTCCATAATGGAAAGACTTACAATTGTAATTTTATCATAATGAAGAGATTGTCCTCTGGCTGGTGTAGCTCAGTGGATTGAGCGCAGGCTGCGAACCAAAGTGTTGCAGGTTCAACTCCCAGTCAGGATACATGCCTGGGTTGCAGGCCATGACCCCCAGCAACCACACATCGATGTTTCTCTCTCTCTCTCTCTCTCTCTCTCCCTCTCCCTTTCTCTCTCTCTCTCTTTCTCTCTCTCTCCCCCTCCCTTCCCTCTCTAAAAATAAATAAATAAAATCTAAAAAAAAAAAAGAGAGATTGTCCTAAATTTCTTTTCCTCTTAAAACCGCTTAATTTTAGGGGGCAAAATATCACAGAACACTGAAAAGCACATGTTATGAAAACCAAATACCTCTTTAGACTTCAGGCACTGTATCACTGCCTTCAAGGTACGACATTCCTCTGACAGTAACTGGACAGCAACATAGTGCTCCCTCTTCAAGGTTTCAGTTTCTGAAATATGTCTGGATTCCATATCCAAAATTTCAGCAGCATGCAGCTCTTGCATTTGCTCAATTTTTTCAGTAAACTGATTGATTATTTCAGTAACTTCTTCTGATGGACATTCGCTCTGTAAATCAATTTGGATTCCTGCATTTCTGACATGGATTTGTGGAGTCTGATTGCTGCTATTGACCTTGAGAGTCCTGTCTGTCTGGGATGCGGCACTTTTACCCTCTTTAATAGGAAACGGCTCTAATATGAATAGCTTTCTGTTTTCTTGTACCTCAATCTTTTCTTCTTCTAAGAAGTAGGATAATTTCTCTTTTGCCTCTGTGAGTTGATTCCTAACTTCACTTAAATCTTTCTGGAGAAATGCCATATTTGTTTCTTTCACCTAAAAACACAACAAACAGAACAGTAGAACATCTAGTTAAAATATCGAACATAAAATTTAGGGTTGAGAGTATAATTCATACTAACATGTTCATTTTCCTCAGAATAATAAAAAATCCAGAAACACTCATAGTCTCCATATGTATTTCTATATATAAGTATATGGCCACAGATTACCACAGAAATAAAATCATTTTATCAGCCTCTACTTTTAGTTCTCATGGGAAATATAGTTTCCTTAACATCTGTCCTCCTCCTTCATTAATAGATTAGAGATTAAAAGTATCTTCCTAATGAAGATTCCAAGGCAAATCAAGCAAGAAGATGCTAGCAAAGATATTTATAATAACTTTTCATCAAATTCACAAAAGCTTTTATTTTTCCAGTTTTAAATTATGGGTTTGGGTTTGTTTTATAGAAAAGAATGTAATTTAAATAAAATTAAGATAGGTAGAAACAAGTGAATCAGGAGCTAAGTTACTTATTTTACCAAAAGTTCTTCTTGAAGTTTTTCTGCCTTTTCTTTATAACTGGCAAGTTCTTCTTTGGTAGCTGCTGACTCAGCTCTGAGAGCCTCAAGTTGAACAAAAAATCCACTTTCTTCACTAGTATGAATTAGCTCAGTAGTTGCCTGTATGGCAGTGGAAGAGTATAAGAAACACATGATTTTCAAAAAATATAGCAAAGTTCAAGGCAATATACATTCTAAAGAAGCTTTTTTTAAAAAATCAGGAATGACTGCCTATCAGATAAATGGGGTTGAAATGATCCATGTTTGTTCAACAAATAGAGAAAAATTTTCAGAACCATTATTTTGTATTTTGGGGAAAGAGAAGAATAATTTTCTAGAAGTGAAAGGTAAATACTCTCATTGTATATATACTAAAATTTATAAATTATTACTTAATATTTTTGGTACTTTTGAAAAACTTTCATATTTATATCACTTTCCTTAAAAGATACTAGGTATTACTAAAATAGTTCTTAGAAGTTTTATATACATGGAAAGTCACATTTAATTTTAATATTCATAGTTTTTACTTCCAGTAAGCCTAATAAGAAGAAAAAGCCTAAAAAATGAAAAGAATTATCATTTGCAAAATAAATTATATTTATAGAATCCTGATATATCAGTTAATCTCCTGGTGATCAGATTAAGATGGCACAATAACTATACAAAATTCAAAATACATAAAGTGAGAATTTGAAAGGTAATGTCTTTTCATATCAGTCCTACGCTAAGAAATAATTGCGACTTCAGGTCTTTACCTAAGTAGATTTATAAGGGTGAAATGCAAATTTTTCACAGAAAAGAATAAAATTTATTATTAAGTATAAAATCTGCAAAAGCTAAGGATTCCTCATTCATATGTTAATTCAGTAGAACACTAATATATTTTTATATTTTCTATTACCTGAAAGGGATGATCACATAACATGCATATTAGAGGGAAAAGGAAAAAACCCACACAAGTTCCAGAGGACATTTGCTAAACTTAACATTTCTAAATTCCTTCTGACTACTCTATTTAATAACTATGCTAATTAAATTACAAAATATAGTTTGTATCATTTATTCTAGTGATAATTAATTGTATAGAATAGTAATATTTTTATAAAATGCTTTATATGTACCAATTGCTACATGTGAATAATAACATTTAATTTAGTAAATTAGCAGTCAGCTCAAGGAATAAAGGAAAAGAGAGTTTCTTAGGGTATTTAATTTAAAAAAAATTAAATACAAACTAACCTTGGGAACTTCAAAATCTCCACGAGGGCTTCTTTCCCTTCCTTTGCCTCCCTGTTCTTTCTCACTGTCCTCCAATAGCTTCTGTAGTTCTCGTAGCTTTTTCTCTTTTTCCACAGCATTTTTCTCTGCGATTTCTACCTGTTCTTTTTCTAAAATCAAACTGGTCTGCATTTCAACCACCTGGCTTTCTAATTCTGATATTCTCAAGGTTAATGCTGATACATCTGACTTCATCTCATTTTCTGTCGGTTGACTTAAATTCTGTATATTTGCTCTTTTGGGCTCTGATGAACTCTCCTGTTCACTTTGACAGAGTTTCACATATTCCTTAACTGCGTCAAGTTGGACCTGACTCACAACAGCAGCAGCAACATTTTCCTCGAGTACAGTCTGAAGGTCTACAATCTTCTTTTTAAGCATTTCTGTTTCAGCCTGGACTTGTTCTCGCATGTCCTTTATTTGTTTATAACACTGGGTAAGTTCTAAGTTCTTTGCACTCACAGTACTCTCAAGCTGTAGCACCTTTGTTTCCAAACTGTTTATGGAAACTCTGCTGTTCTCTTCCACAGATCTGAGGGAAGACTGATTTTCCAGGGGCTGAAGAGCACCCCCAGTAAGGACTTCTTCTAGTTCAGGTTTCTTTCTGCTCAGATCATCTACAGCCACATTATCACTTTTCAATGGTATACTTTGGATTTTTTCCCTATTTTCCCATTCTCTCTTTAAGCTGCATAGTTCTTGTGTTAACTGGTTCATTTTTAAATTGGTTTCTTTAAGTACATTTTTAGTAAAGGCCATTTCTTCATTAGTGGTTTCTACTTGCTGTTCCAAAGCCAGTTTTTCAGCTATTACCATATCCAGCTGATGTTTTAAACTATCTGCTTCTTCTGGGACAGAATTAGCATGCACTGATGTCTTTTGTTCAATATTTGCCAATTCCTGTTGAAGTTTTTCAATCACTTCATTAAGTTGCTCAATTTCTTCCTCTCTGTTTTTCTTCACACGTTCTTGATCACTCATCAAACATTCTATTTGGGTTTCGAGATCCCTTATCAGCTCATTTTTTTCTTCAATAACCTATTAGTTAATGAGAAAAAGGTAGCACACACAATAAATATGTATTTATCTTTGAGAATTCAATTTTATTTTAGTGCAAGATCTTCAAGCACTGATCACACAATATAGTTCTTGAACATGTTACATTAACTTAATATAGGCCCTCATATCAAAGAAGGACCTAAATTATACACTTTCATACAGAAAGTTCTGTTAAATGTAAAATGATTTACACTTTTAGTAGCTGGTTTCCTATAAGTAAAATAGTAAATATCAATATATTCTAATAGAAAAGAATGAAGTATTGAAACAAAAACAGTTTACAGCAGATGGAACCCAAGTATTATCTTATTTAACTCATATCAAACAGTAGAATTTTTAATAGGTTGGTTAGAATGATATGATGAACTCTTAAGTCACCAGAGACTCTCTGCAAAACATGAAAAATCTCTGACAATATCAGGAGATGACAAAAATATAGTTAGCTTGTTATATTGAAATTAATGGGTAAAGTGCGTGGTGTGGTAGGGTAAAAATTGAGACAAGTGTACTTGAACAACAATACAAAAAAAATTAATGGGTAAAGAAAATTAAGGTTTACTTAGTTTTACATTTAAAGAGGAAAGGAGAAAAATCACTCTTTAGTCCTTTAAAATTCTAGCTTAAGTTAACTTCATGTAACAATCAATTTTAAACTAGTGTACCTTGTTATCTGTTGTCATTTTAAGTTGATGCTGAAGTTTTGTAATTTGTTCATTCAACTGGTGAATTTCTACCTCTTTTTCCTGCATTATTTGAGCAAATTTGCTGAACAACACATGTTGGTCCTGAGTAGAGATAGCATCAGATTCCTTTATGGCAAATCCCAGTTTCTCCATTTCATCCTAGGGATAAAAATACCCATCCTAGTTGGACAGATCATTACACGTGATTTTTACACTTTCTTTCAATCAACTCTTACAAAAGATATAGCACTCAAAAATGTACAAATTAAAAAGATTCAGAGATGATATAATTATTGTAAATCAGTAGTTCTTAAAATATTTTGATAAAAGGTCTGAAACTTTTTTCATTTATGATGAATTCAAATGTTTCTGTTGGCTTAAAAACAAGTTTCATGCAAATCCATTTGCAGCTAGTGTTCCTCTGTTAAGTACTACTTAGCAAATGGGTTTAGCAACTACTTAATACTGTTTGCACAGGACAAAAAACTAGGAATTATTTATGGGCAAAGTTTTTCTTAATTAATTACCTTAAATAATTTGTTTTCTTGTTCAAGTTCTTGTAGGCGGGTAGTTGATTCCTTTTTCTGTATTTCTAATTGCATATGTAGTTGCTGAACTTCTTCATTCTTATTTTCCAGTTCTTCTCTAAACTGCTCTAATTGTTCTTCTAAGTTTGTGATCTTAGATACCAAAATTATCAAAAAGGAGAAAAAACGTTATACAAATGTTTGTCAAGAGAAAATAAAGAATGCTGTATCAGTTCTATAAAGTGTGTATACTTAAAACATGTGAGCCATGAAAATAAAGAAAAGGCGTCTCTCTAAGTCAGGTGTAGCTGTGGTTTCTAGACTTTTTCAAACTTAACAGCCTTAAACCATCTTGCCCAAAGCAAAGAGGAGACCTTCAGAGGAAGGATACAGGAGCTGTTTCCTACCTAAAATGTCCTCAGATAAAGTAGAAAAGAATAATGGGAAAAAGGGAAAAGTCTACATTTACGATCTTATTTTATGATAAATTAAGTTTCCATCAAAAGGTTAAAGAAAGCCCTGGCAGGGTGGCTCAGCTGGTTGGAGTCTCATTCTGTGCCCCAAAATATTGAGAGTTAGATCCCCATCAAGGCGTGTACAGGAGGCAACCAATTGATGTTTCTCTCTCACATCTACGTCCCCCCACCACACCCTCACTCCCTTTCTCTCTCCACACCCACCCCCCCAAAAAAAATTCAATAAATATATCTTTGGGTAGGGACTTAAAAAAAAAAGATAGAAGAAAGCTGTACAATTAGGTCAGTTATTTTCACCACCAGGTAAGAATAGCTCAATTTAGTTCATATTAATGCCCAATGAAAGATCTGGCTGCCGTGTACCTTGTTTAAGGAGAAAGAAGCAGAGCTGGAGTTCTGAAATATAGAAACTTAAAAATTGAGGTAGCGAGTAAATACCATTTTAGGAGAAAACTAGAGTTCCCACATGTAGGACAATAGAAGTTTAACTCATTTCTGAGGACAGATTAACATTAATGATAAAGCAATTGCTCTTTGATGGCTGTACAGACTGAAACTAACAAAAAAACATTAGGAGCTCTTTAATGTCATATTTAAAAAATTGGGTTTCTTGAGGGAAGGATCAATTATTTAGCTCACTGCTTTGTAGCTATTTATAAATATTTAATGAATGGATTTGCAAATGTGTATTCACCTGATGATCAAATTGCTGCGTTAGAAACAACCTAAGATGCAGGAGCAGCCTTTAGTGGTGGCTGGCTCAGAGAGCACTCTATAAATCATTTCTCCCCTTAGAACCTGAAAGGGGCATAGAATGATTATGCACAGACGTGTAATTAGAATCACATCTCAGCACTGGCAAGGCAAAGACCTTCACAACAGTTTAGCCTAATGCCTCCTTAACAGAAACAGTACTGATACTAGTCATTACAGCCAGCATTTGTAGACAATTTACGGTTAGGCTCTGCATAAGGTGCTTTATATGTATTATTTCTTAAAAACTCTGTAACAAACACATGAGATCTTTGCTAAGACTACCCCCATTTCAGAGACGAGGAAGGGAGGCACCGAGAGGAGTCTAGTCCTGAGGTCCAAGCTAGTACATGGGAGCCAGCTTTTGAACCTGGGGAGTTTCCCTCTGGAGGTTTACTTTTTTTTTCCCCAAGAGAGAAAGAGCAGTTTCTCAGTCTTGACTTCTTTATATCCTTAGTTACAGAACTTCTGTCAGCTAGTCCTCAGGTGGTTCCCCAGGCTGACTGTTCTGTAATTTAGCTGTAATTGTGGGGTGGTCACAGGCGGAGGCGAGCACAGTGTTTACCTACTCTGCCATCTTGACTGGCTGGAGCCTTAGATTCTCAACTATCATTTATTCTGCTTCTAATAATTAATGCCTAAGACTTATATTTAAATTATTTTCTGTAACACTGGTATTAAAACTCAGTAAACACACCTTAAATACATTTAGGAGCTGTACATGTATAATTATCAGGTTTGTTGAAAACTGAGATGACTGTCTCTTCTTCAGGGTTATGTAATATAATAGTATTTACTCATATCCCTATCTTCTACAACTGTTTTTGATGACAAGGTATTGTCTCAAGACACAGATATTTAAGTTCAAAATCGCTGCCCTACCTCACATGGTATATATTTTCTTTTTGATACAAGAGATTAAAGTAAAATACTTAGCCATGATCCAAAGCTTTGCTTTTCAAAGTGTGATCCTGGGAGCAGCAAAACTGGCTTCACCCAGGAAAATGTTAGATGTATAAATTTTTAAGCCCCACCACAGACCTACTGAATCAGAATCTTCATTTCAAGAAGATCCCAAGGGGTTTCATATGCACAATAAAGTTCAAGAAGCACTGGTCTAAAGCACTAACTTTTTTGTTATAGACAGCTAAACCTGAAGTATCATAACAGACACTTCAATCCCCCAAAATGACACTGTACAGTATTCTTTCCTTTTACTTAGCTAGACTCCAGTTTCAGTCCCAGGTTGTCTTATTACTCAGTCTATAACAACCCAAAACTAGATTATTATTAAGGTTTAAAAACAGAATGTTATCTGTTTTAATCTTGTTTAATTTAGCTACCAAGCCCTGGCCGGTGTGGCTCAGTTGGTTGGAGTGCCATCCTGTAAACCAAAGGGTTGCAGGTTCGAACCCTGGTTAGGGCACATACCTTGGTTGTGGGTTGAGTCCCCAATTGGGGCATGTGCAGGAAGAAACCAATTGATGTCTCTCTCTAAAAGCAATGAAAAAATGTCCTCAGGTGAGGATAAAAAAAATTATGGTAGCTAGCAAAGGATAGCTATGTAGTTGCTGATTCTATTGGATTACTTACTTTGCTCCATTTGTGGTTTTTTTTTTAAGTATTTTTATCTTTTCAAATGTGTATGTTTCCTGACTTAATTGTAGATTCCTTGAAATTTGGTGCTTGTTTTATAATTAGACAGTGGTGGTCTAGATGTGGTAAGAGCTCAGTAAATGCTGAATGACAGTTTTTAATACTTATATACCAGCAAGGCAGAACATGCTCAAATGCTTTTGCAGTACAGCATTACAGAGTTCCAGAATCAGAGAAATAAATTTGAGGAATTCTTGCTCAATCACTTACTGTGTGACCATGAGCAAGCTACTTAACCTTCCTTAAGACTCAGCTTACTCATCTGTAAAATAGAGATGACAATGTAGTCGATGCTTAGGGACAGCATAAAGATTAATAACTTAGAACATTTAAAATCCTTAGCACTTTCTAGCACAGACTTATACAAAGTTAACTATTATTTATTTTTGTCATCTGTAAGCTAGATCTCATTAGCTCTATGGAGAGCTAAAACCTACTGAAGTAATCTTTTTTTAAAAAAGAAATTCTTAGCCCTGGCTGGCGTAGCTCAGTGGATTGAGCGCGGGCTGCGAACCAGTGTCACAGGTTCGATTCCCAGGCAGGGTACATGCCTGGGTTGTAGGCCTCAGCCCCCAGCAACTGCACATTGATGTTTCTCTCTTTCTCCCTTCCTTCCCTCTCTAAAAATAAATAAATAAAATCTTTAAAAAAAAAAGAAATTCTTCCTTCTATTTCTCTTTACATTCTCCTTATCATCCTGAAGCTCCTACCTTTTAAAAGTTTCTTCTCTTTCTATTCATTCTACTTTCTAAACATTATAATGAAGTTTTATACAAATTTAGGCTATAAGAGTAGCCTAAAGGTATCTCAAATATAAGGACACATACAGACATCTTATGTTTATACTCCAGCAGATACCTGAAAACATTTGCTCAGTGTAGGAGTGAATGCTTAAGCTGTTTTCATTAAAAGACATGTTTAAAATTTTTTAATTTACTGATTTTAGAGAAAGGGAAGGGAGGAGAGAGACAGAGAGAAAAATAGAATGATCTGTTGTTCCACTTATTTATGCATCCATTGGTTGTTCCTTTTATGTGCCCGGATCGAGAATCGAACCCACAACCTTGCTATGTTGGGACGACACTGACCAACTGAGCTATCTGACCAAGGCTGAAAGATACATGTTTTAATTTTATGTTCCTGTCTTTAGACTCAAGTTACAGGCTGAGTGTGTTCTGATACTGTGCTTGTCATTGTTATTAAAAACTAGTAGACAGGGCCAGCTGTCAGGTTAGCTCTTTACTCACTGAACATGTCTGGCTCTGTGTCACCTGTAAAAACTGGGAGCTGGGTCTCGAAGGTCTCTTGCAGTTCTAAACAACTATGGTTCTGAGTAAAGGTATATAGTTACTGAGTACTTACTTCAAGAAATTAGGGTGTTAGTAATGTTATATAAAATTCAAATGATAATAAAAATATAAAATTAGTAAACTCAAATCAATTATCCATAATCAACTATCATTGTTTTGGGGGACAGTTTTGAGGTCCATCTTTTTAGGGAAGCAGATAATTTCGTTGACTATTTAGCGTGAAGTAAATCTTTAAATGTTAATTCTTTTCAAAACATATTGAAGTGGTTGCATACCAAAGGGTTCCCTGCCTCTCATGCAAAAAAGAAAACACAAATAAACAACAATCTTTTGGATAAACATTAGTACTATGTGTTAGTGAGAAAATAATCCTGCTCATAGAAATGGTTATTTCTATAGATGGATTTTTTCCTCCTCTGAACTACATGTTCTCTGAGCTGTAGTTTTAGCTGTCTAAACCATTCTTATATTTTTCAAAACACTTATTAACATTTATGTACTGTTTCAGTTCAATAAATATTTGTTTAAATATATTAAATGTCCTAGAAAATTATATGGAGAGATAAAAATGAAATTTAAAAAATTTAGAACATTTTATGATATGCTATAGCCAGAAAATGTAGAGTACAATATGTTTTAGAAAGACTAGTAAAACTAACAATAGACAAAGGTTTAAATAAGTTATAATTTAATTAGGAATTGAAAATTACTGCTTTAAAAAAAGATTTTATTTATTTACTTTTATAGAGACGGGAGGGAGAAAGAGAGAGAGAGAAACGTCCATCAATTGTTTCTCATACATGTCCAAGCCAGGGACCGAACCTGCAGGGACGGAACCTGCAACCCAGGCTTGCGGCCTGACTAGGAATCAAACCAGTGACCTTTCCACTCTGCTGGATGACACCCAACAGAGCCACACTGGTCAAAGTGAAAATTACTACTGTTTTGAATGTGATTTTTGTGGGGGAAGGGAAGAGTAGAAAAACCGAATTTTATATAATTACTTTATTATTAATCTTTTGTTTCAAGAATAATTTTAGTATATTATAGAACAACATTATACTCTCCCAGGGCAATACAACTCTTAAAAAAGAAACAACAGCAAAATAGCAATAATGCAAAGCCCATGGGAAGTAAGGTCAGCAGAAAAGAGAGATACTGCCTTTGCTGCACTAACAGTACTATCTCCCTACTCTCTTCTCCATTCAATGCATAGCTACCAAATTGGCCTCCTTTTTGTCCTCAAAGTCCTTGCTGCATCAAGGCCTTTACACTTGTTTCCTCTGCTTGGAACATTCTTCCTTACACCAGCGATCTGTTCAAATGTTCACGGTCTTCAAGATTAACATAAGCAATGAGCTAAGAAACAGTCTAAACTTTGGTCTTAGACCATAAAGTCCACTCTGTTCAAATGATATTTTCAAGGTGACTTATTTAAAATAATTCAAACCACGTTTTGTCATTAAAAATAAACTCTTTACCTCTTTTTCCTTTCTGTCTATGGCGTCTCTTTCAGCCTGCAACTGTACTTCTAAGGACAATTCTGCTTTAGCTTCCACAGCTCCAAATTGTTTTCGGTCCTCTACCTTTAAATATATAAAAATTTCTCAAAAGTTCAGACATTAAATATTGATTATCTTTATTAATTGGAGAAATAGCAATTCTATTTCTCCAATTAGAAGAAGATAAGCTACATTAGCGAATAGTCAAAAAGTTACAGATATTCAGTCTTGAATGTATTTTATACAAATTCAAACAGGAATGTTTGACATTCTTAAATATTATACCTCAGATAAAATGAGGGCTATCCCCTTACCTGCCCCACCCCAAGTTTACTTACCTTACTTTTCTTTTTCCATTCATTTTTGTTTTTAGCAACATAATGAAAACAGATTTCATTATTTACTAGTCTGGGGTAAAGCACCAGCCTAAACTGGTGTCCACAGTTTTTTCACTTGGCTATTATTTTACAATCACAACCTTACTGTTGGTTAAAAGGGTACTTAAGTTTTCTGGTTTAACTAATGTTCACTTCTCAGAACTAAAATAAACAGAAATGGTTATAATGTCAATGAAAACATGAAGATACATATAGATACATATACATTATACAATATCAAAAAAGTCAATAGCAATTTTTTATTTAAAGAAACTGATGTTTGTGTAACTAATTTATATGAGAACATACAATCGAAATTAACCCGAAGAAAATGTCGCACCTTCTGAAAAGTGTCCGTACTGATGAGTAAGGCTTGCTCCAGTTCTCTTACTCTGCATTCCAGTTTCTCAATTTCTTCATTCCGTTCTTGTATATCCCGCTGAAGCTGCTCTTTAGAGAGCAAAAGCTCACTGCACTTGTCTGTCTTTTCTTTCAGGTGATTTGTTAACTGTTCAACCTAGAAATACATAATAAACAAAAGCCGTAAACTTAAAAAATTTCAGCAAGTTAATAACACATCTATCCTCATTTCAGAAAGTATTTTTAGATGCCATACTTATTTTTTCACGAGTAGTAACTATTGTCTCCAATTATGGTGATGTTTTCTGAGTTGATAAAATTAAACAACACTAGTAGGAGAAATAATACTGCTTTTAACAACACTTTAAAAAATTATTTCTCTTAAGACTACTTTCTCCAGCTAAAAGGAGAAAAAAATGAATTTTTAAATAAAGCTGAATGATAAGCTCTAATGGCATAACCACACTAAAACCTAATGAAGGTGACAAGTTTACACAGTACCAACTTAGAATCTTATGTCAGATCAGATGACCTAAGAAATTCTTTTATGGATTCTATTTTCCTTCCCACAATGGATACAATTGATGCATACTAATACAGTGGTTTTAAATACCACAGGGATGGTAGAGGATGGGGGAGCTTTAACATAATGGCTTGCAAAGCTTTTTCAGCCTATACATTCCTGCAGCCCAGGACAGGGATGAGAAAGTGGGGTGGGAGAAGGATCTGTGAATCTTGCAAGTTTCCCTAAGTGACCCTGATATGTAGGTCCATTCAAGTAAATGGTTCTGTGACAGAAGGATACAGGGAGATTTAATAAAACACTTATAAAATTAGTTCTAATCAAGTGAAGAGAGAAAGCCTGTTACTAAAAAAAAATATGTGCTAGTAAAACAAAAAGAAATTCTCTCCTAGTTCACAATGAGATACTCTGAAAAAATTATCTAAAAATGATACTTATTCCTCAAAACATTAAGAGAAATACAAGCTTACCTATAATTAATTACAGTTCAAGAACAACAGTAATGGAGCCATGGGGTAGACTAGGATTTGGAGTCAAGTCAAGGGAAAAGACAACAAAGCAGGTACAGCAAAATGGCACACTGTACTATTACAGTTTCAGACCCCCCCCCCCCCCACACACACATATAATCTTTACAAAATCAGAAGCTGGGGAGTCGGATCTGGCAAGATAAGGAGAGAACCAATGGATCACAATGTTCCTGGAGAAAATCAAATATACACATACATCCTTCTTTGTTTCTTAAAGTTTCATAAATGAAGCAGGTCACATTTCTTAAATATAAGAAAGCAAGTAATAGGAAGTGCTAGCAAATTCTAGAGCTTAAATATCCTTTCAACTTTTAATAAAGAGTGTTTTTTCGTTTTTTGTGTGTGATTACCGTTTTTTCTACCACTTCTGAATTTCCAGTTTGTGCGTTCTCTCTTGAGATCCTTATCATAGATGGCTTTGACCATGCATATTTTTTTACTTTTCTTCACATCGTACATTATCCTATAGCTGAGATATTGTCTTATTTAACATCATATCCTCTGAGATGAGTATTCTAAGGTTTTCTCTAAATGAAGTATAAAATTTCCATTGTTGTTTGTTTATTTCTGTGTAGTTGTCCAAGTTCCAAAAGTTCCATAACTGACAGTGAGAGGTAATTGAGCTAAATACCAAACTAGGTTTTGAAATTATGTATTTATGGCAGAAAATGAAAGATTTTGCTAAACTGTTGAAATCATTATTAAATTTGTACTCTTTACCAAACATAGAGAATCCAACTCTACTTTAATCATTTCTTTCACAATTATTTTAAAGGAAAATTGTGTGCTTTTGCTATCCCATTTGTTCATATCTATAAATTTTCAGGACACATGTAAAATGCTAATCATATCAATTAGCTTTTTATCTCAGAAGGGATGCATATAATTCAGGCCATCGAAGGATAAGCAAAATCTCCTCCCCTGTGGAGAAGTGAACAAACTATGACAAAGTATTTTACTCATAAGGAAGTTTTCTTGCTCTGCCACTTGACTGTGTTCCCAATTCCATTAGTAAAATCCATATGAAATATTAGAGCGTGATATAGATATTGACAGTGATAACAGAAGTTAAAAAATGCTTCCAGCAACCTAGCAGCACAGATTATATATTTCTACATTCCTTCATGATTTCATGGTTTAATTGTATTAACTATGTAATTGTATTTTTTAAAATATATTTTATAATTATGCTTACAGTTGTCCCATTTTTTCTCCCCTACATTCTCATCCGCCCTGTACCCCCACTCCCAAAATCATTCCCCCACCTTAGTTCATGTTCATGTGTCATACATTTAAGTTCTTTGGCCTCTCCATTTCCCCTACTATTCTTACCCTCCCCCTGTCTATTTTGTACCTACCATTTATGCTACTTACTCTCTGTACCTTTTCCCCCGTTCTCCCTCCTCCCTCTCCCTGCAGATAACCCTCCATGTGATCTCTATTTCTGTGAATCTGTTTCTGTTCTAATTGTTTGCTTAGTTCATTTTTTTTTTTTTTTTTAAGTTGAGTTGTTGATAGTTGTGAGTTATCATTTTGCTGTTGGTATTTTTGATCTTCTTTTTCTTAGATAAGCCCCTTTAACATTTCATATAATAAGGGTTTGGTGATGATGAACTCCTTTAACTTGACCTTATCTAGGAAACACTTTATTTGCCCTTCCATTCTAAATGATGGCTTTGCTGGACAGATGTAGAATGTAGGTCCTTGACTTTGAATACTTTCCTCACTTTGAATACTTCTTTCCAGCCCATTCTTGCCTGTAAGGTTTCTTTTGAGAAATCAGCTGACAGTCTTAAGGGAACTCCTTTGTAGGTAACTCTTTCCTTTTCTCTTGCTGCTTTTAGGATTCTCTCCTTATCTGTAATCCTGGGTTATGATGTGCCTGGGTGTGTGCCTCCTTGGGTCCAACTTTTTTGGGACTCTCTGAGCTTCTTGGACTTTCTGGAAGTCTTTTTCCTTTGCCAGATTAGGGAAGTTCTCCTTCATTATGTTTTCAAGTAAGTTTTCAATTTCTTGCTCTTCCTCTTCTTTTTCTGGTACCCCTATGATTTGGATGTTGGATCGTTGAGAGTTGTCCCAGAGGTTCCTAAGCCTCTCCTAGTTATTCTGAATTATTCTTTCTGCATTCTGTTCAGGTTGAATGTTTATTTCTTCCTTCTGTTCCAAACTGTTGATCTGAGTCCCAGTTTCCTTCCCTTCACTGTTGGTTCCCTGTGCATTTTGCTTTATTTCCCTTTTTCCTCTATTTTATGACCATATTCCACCATTTCTGTGAGCATCCTGATTACCAGTGTTTTGAACTGTGCATCTAATAGGCTGGTTATCTCTTCATTGCTTAGTTGTATTTTTTTCTGGAGCTCTGATCTGTTTTTTTTTTGTCTACATAGTAAAGGGCTATGTCTTAGGTATTTGCCAGGGCAGGGCAACCCATGTGGCAGCATTGTGGAGCTGTATGTGGGACAGGGGTCCGAGAGGGAACAATGCTGCTTGCTCAACTCTTGGTCAGCTTTCAGTCACGTCCCCTACTACCCACAAGCAAATTGAGCCCTTTTGGTGCTGATTCCCGGGTGGGTGGTTTTGTGTACATTTTAGGACCCTGTGGGTCTCTCCAAAGAACTTTCCTGTGAGGCTGGGAGTTTTGCCTGCTGCCTCAACCCCTACAGGTTTTTTTTCAGTCAGAGGTTTTGAGACTTCATTCCCCCTGCTGGAACCCTGAATTGTGCGGTGTCTTGTTCCCCAATTGTTTCTCTTGGTTTACCCGCATGTATATGTGGGACTGCCTGCTCTGCCAGCCACCACCTTGCTGCCCATCTCCACCCCTCCTACCGCTCTGGATGAGTGTTTCTTCTTCAACTCCTTGGTTGTCGGACTTCCATGCAATTTGATTTTCTGGCAGTTCTGGTTATTTTTTGTTTTTAAATTGGTTGTTGACCTTCTTTGCATTGTGCGAGGAGGCAAAGTGTATGTAACTACACCTCTATCATCCAGAGCTATTTTTCAAAAGCTGAGAATATGTTTGTTAGAAATAAGGCCAATAACTACAAACTCTGTGGAGGTTGATAACTTTTCCACTGTTCTAGTACATAATGCTGCACTATATCAGATTACTTTTATTCAATAGAAATATAGATAACATTTTACTTACTGAGTTTATAGCCATTTTATACTGTGTAATGCTTTTAAGAGAAATAAAATCCAATAAACTACATAGAAATTATGTGCTATAATTTTTTATAGATTTTACTTATTTATTTTTTTAGAGAGGAGGAAGGGAAGGAGAAAGAGAAGGAGAGAAATATCAACGTATGGTTGCCTCTCGCATGTCCCCACAGGGGACCTAGCCTGCAGCCCAGACACATGCCCTGACTAGAAATCCAACAGGTGACCTTTTGGTTCACAGCTTGCACTCAATCCACTGAGCTAAACCAGTCAGGGCTATATACTATAAATTTTTTAAAAAATAAAAATTATTTTCAGAAATAATAGTTAAATTTAAGTGTTCATTATATACCAGGCCAATACCTCTATGAGATGGAGATTCTATTACAATCTTTGTTTTAGAAATGGGTAGGTAAATTTTAGAAAATTTTAGAAAGTGACTTTATCCATTGTCACACACCCGAAAAGGGCAGAGCCATGATTCAAACTGGGATGATCTAACCCCAAGCACAATCTCTTTATAACCATGATAAGCCATTGTAACAATTTATACAATGAATCTTCCCTCATTCATGTAGCATTCATTTGGTAAACAGAAAATTCTGGTTATGTTTTTATACGAGGAGAAAACACACAGTGTAGGTGAAAAAGTAGAAGCAAGGAAAAGTAGCAAGGATGCTCCAAAATTTTCTAAGCAAGACATGAATGAAAGTGAAAAGAATAGGAAAATGTAGTGAAACCTGACTCACCAACAGATTAGAAGCAGGGGCTGAGAAAAAGAGTGGCATCAAGAACAAATTCTAGGTCTCAGCAAGGAGGAAGGTGAAGCAATGAGGAAGGTGAAGATGGCATAGTTACTGAAATGAAGGAACATGTTTTATTCTTGTCTTTCTTGGTGGGGACCAGGCAGGCATCAGGAGCTCTCTTCTGAACATGTTAACTTTGAGACACCTAAGTGGAGATGTAGAGTGGGCAGCTGAGTATTCAAGTCTGGGGCTCAACCGAGATGCCAGGGCTGGAGATACAAATGTGGAGTCATTTATATATAACTCCCTAGAAGAGAATATAAATACAGAAATAAAGGGGGCCCAACACTAAGACTTGGGGTACTCAAACATTTATTTTGGGTCAAAAAACAAAGACTAGAGAAAGAAGTAGATGTGCCACAGAAGCCAAAAGAAGGGAGTGTTTCAAGAAGCAGGCTGTAATGAATGCCTCTGAAAGCTCTTGTACAATAAAGACAGAGGAATGAGTACTAGACACAGCCATGAGGCTGTCGGTAACCACAGAACAGTTTCAACAGAGGAGAGGATAAGAAATGCCACTGAGACAGAGGTTAGAAACGTTACTGGAGTGCATGCGGAAAAGAATGGGAGATGGAGTAAAGAGTGAATGAATATAGATGACTTTTTTGATCAGTTTTGTTGGGCATGAGGAATAGAAAAATGAGTAGGGAAGTTTATTTATTTGGGCAATGCTAGAAGATAAGTGTTAAGTAGAAATGATTCCAAATGTCAATACAAACAATTTAGAGTTTTAAAAACTTTCTCACGTGGAAGTAATATATAATTTCCTATTTTTGAAGATTTACATACACTAGAGGCAATTCCTTTAAGTTTTTCACGATAGGCATTTTATCTTACAGACAACATATAAATTACTGTAAGGCAGACAATATCCGTAAAGTTCTTACCTCTCTTGTTTGATGTTCGTTGACAGGCTGGAATCGAGGTACAACCTTAAGCTGCTGTTCCAGTTTCTGTATTTCCTGTTGGAATACATCTCTCTCATGTTCTCTGTCAATGGCTTGCTCCTGAAATTTAAGAATGGTAATTGAAAAAACAGTATTTATCGAAGCAATTGTTTCCCTCACATTCCTTTGGTGATAGGTACAGTTTTGTTTGAAGACAAACAACAGATGATGACAGAATACTCCAAACCAAAAGGTTTAAAAAGATAACATTTTTTGCATGGTATATAGCCTACATGGGCTCTTCAATAAAAATTTAAGCATTTAAATATTATTTGAAGCATATTTCTTTTTTATTAGAGTAATGTTAAATTCTCTCTAAAGTGAATTTACTTTTTTTGAACAAAGGAGGACTTATACTGTTAATTTAATTATTAAACAAAACAAATGGAAGAAATTGGTTAGTAAATCAATTTCTTTCATCCTAATCTAGGTTTTACACCTAAAATTATATAATGTGTAAGGATCTGATTCTCTGATCTGTGAAGAGAACTTCAGGCTTAAGTGAAACCCCAAAGAAGACAATCAACATGAAATTAGAGATGTGACATCTTTTTGGAAGGAAGTAATGACAGCATGCTAACTGTTCCAGTCCCCTGGAAACAGAAACATTGTTACCTGTATGTGTATCTTTTGTGGGTGAAACAATGGCAGCTAATTTGCTGTTAGATCCTTACCTGCTCCGGCTACTGGTTAAAGGAAATACTAGGATAACTTCTTAACTATGAATCTGGAAAGGCTAACTGGTAGGGCTTCTTCATAATCTGCCTATACTGTTTTTAATTCTGACTGTTGCTTCTAATAATTATTGTAATTTTAATTGAAATAATTCATTTCAATTAATTAGTAAAGATACATATAGATGAAAATACAGAATTCATGACTCTTTTCATAATTTAAAACTCATAACCTAGAATAGCAACAGGCAACATTCCACTGACAAAAATCAATATTTAAGTTGAGAATACTTACATCTAAAAATTTTCTCATTTTTTCTAACTGCTTTTCCAGTGCTTGGTTTTGCTGTCTTAAATCCATTAGTTCAGCATTTTTTTCTTGTTCCAGCTCTATAAACCTACTGACTTGTTCCTCAACATCTATTTCTAAAGCTTTCACTTGTTTTTGAAGGTCATCACGTACTTTTTCAGCTTGACACTGTACTTCTAGTTTTTCCTTCATTAGTTTTTCTGTCTCCTGTAGTAATTCTGTTTGAAATGCAAAAATATACTGTTAAATCACAGTGACATTATGACAGTGAAATCACCCATAACTATGTTTAAATTTTACCTAATGATATAAAGATCAGTTTTATTTCAAACACATGTAGAAAAAAATTCTTATGAAAATGTCAAAATAACATTCCATCTTAGTAGACAATAAAATTATACAGAATTGTAAAAAAAATGTCCTATCACTGAAAACAGTACTTTTTGTGAAAACAGCACAGCAAATGGCCAAACGCCCCCCCCCAAAAAACCACCCCATTTTTACTACAAGGAAAAGAACAAAGTCTAATTAAATTCAAGTATAGGAGTAACTCACCTCAGGCAAAAATCAATTCATTCTAAATTCATAAAGTCACTTTTATATGCATACACACTACATAAGATGATCAAATACTGTGAATCTTTAACCAAGGCAAATAAGAGTTACAGGAAAATACAACTGCAATCAGAATTTCCTGTTAGTATTACGCCTTATTAGATCCATATTCCTGAGTTAGTCTTGTACGCTCACATGTGTATGTAGCAAGGGAAACTGACAAGCAAGAAAGGCAGTGTGGTGTAGTGCTTTAGAGCAGAGACTGTGGGTTCAAATCCTAGCTCTGCCACTTACCTACTATGTGACATGGAACATGATATGCTTTGTTTTCCTTATATGTAAACTGGGAATAGTAATACTACCGATCTCCAAAAGTTACTGCGGGATCAAATAAGTTAATATATGTAAAGGATAGTGTCTAGGGTGTTGTAAACACTATGTAACTGTTAGCTATTATCATTAATATTAATCATACAATAAAGTATACATAGTAAAGTAAAACAATCCACTAATACAGAAAATAGGAGAAACAAAACCCTAGAGTTTTTATACTAACTGGTCTGCTAACACTGTACTCGGGACTAGGAATATCGGAAGTAGCATTTCTTTTAAAACAATACTGATTTAGATGTTAATATAAAGGTAAATCAACTAGGAAGTCTCCTTATGAAATTTCACTGCTTCTGTTGATACCATCATCTTATATATTTCCTGATTTAGAAACAGCATTGTGAAAAGTTACAGTCTGCAAGAGTTTAATATATTTGTTAAAGTAAAAATGTTTAATAAACCAAATTTTATAACAAAAAATCTAAATGATATTAAGCCCTGGAAAAATAGATATAAGATGATGGGCACTATGAATCTTAGTTGTTGATTTCAAATATAAATATGTATTTTTACTGTAAGAAAGGTTTTGTTAAAGAGAAAGGTTAGTATAAAACACAACCGTACAATCAGAGCTATGCTAGTTGGAAGAAAAGTCCAAGGGTCACCTAAAGGCGGGCCATGCAATCGTATGAACACACCTGATCCAGGTGCTGCATCGACTGCAGCATCTACTAGTCCTATAAGAATAGAAAAAAAAAACAAAACAAAGACATACACAACAGAAATGTAATTTACATGTCTTCTGTTTCCTAAATAGGATAATATACACACACTAAAGAATTTAAGTAAAAGTTGAAACTACTGAATATTACCACCGGTAATATTTTGAGATGTACCAGTGCTTCTTGAATATTTTACATATATGACCCATATACTTTCCACATTAAAAATTCCAACTCCAAACCTTTGTTGAACAAATCTGAATTAGCTGGAAACAAATTACATATATTACAAAAAATGTATGTTGTATTTCTAAACTGGTAAGATTCAAATGGTAAAACCACACACAATTCCCAAAGCACGTGAACTATACAAGTGAGAGGATATGAAAGATGGCTTTACAGTTCCATTATTACAAAAACTGACATGTATGTTTTTATGGCTAAACACACTTTACTTCAACACGGTACCTAATTCCTCACTGAAGAAAAGATGAAAGGTTATTGGCAAACTCATATATTCTTTGAACTCCTACTCAGATTATACTAGATGTCAGTCTGCTTTGAACAGCCATTGAGCTTCTCAAGCTATTCTCCTGCAGGCCAAAGCCCAGCCCCCACCTGCTGGGTTTTGTGCCAGATCAGTGTCTTAGTTATTTAACCCTAGTATGTATTTTTGCTGCCTATCTGCTATTAAAAGAACTAAAGCTTACACAATTTAAAAAAATATCCTGCCTCATTATATGCAGCTTTCTCTTGAGACAGAGGTTTAAAGAAAAATGAAGAATTAACTTTTCCTGTTAAAGTTTGTCAAAAGAAAAAGAAAAAAATCCTGATTGTACATAGTTGGCTAATAAGACATTTACCAATAAGGTAGATTTTCTTGTAACTTTTTTAAATCCCTATATGAAATACATAAATAATAGCACTGAAAGGGGGAAAAAGCCCACCTTGAACTTTTAAGGACTGTTTCATACAAAGTCTAAAAATACATACGCTGTTCCACGGGGCCCGCCTCTGCTTTCATAGCCTCCTGCTGCCTGGACAGTAATTCTCTCTCTTCTTGGATCTGCTGTTGCTCTGCCTCCAATTCTTGTAATCTATTACTTGCACATAACAACTCCTGCTCAAGGCGATCTATTATATCAGCTTTTTCCTGAATCTGCCTTTCAAAAAAAGTTTTTTCATCTGCATAGCCATCAATGACACCTATAAAATAAAATCAACAGGGACTGGGATTATTACTTACTTCAAGTTGTACCATTAGGTTTTATATAAACAATGAAAGGGGTTACTGCTGGCAAAGTAAATCATTCCAAGCTATTAAAAGTCCTGCATGAATTTGCTGCTGCTGATAACAACTATAGTATGCTCAATGCATTATTTTTCTTGTTAACCATTATGTCTAAATATGAAATTCCTCTGAACTTTCTATTACTTTGCTATGCTAACATATCACATTATGTGGGATTAACTAGCTTTATTAAACAGATATAAATAGATAGGTTCCTGGGAAGCTTAATATAAATCAGATGCTTGTGAACTGAATCACATGTTAAATATACCAGCGAAAGTTGATATTCTAAGTGATTCTGGAAGGACAACACCCACAACAGTACCGTACAATGTAAACAGCATGGGACTTTACAGGCTTAAAGCCTGGCATCATCATGTATATGGGAGACCCTCAGAAATTACTAATGCCTCTTAGCTTCAGTTTCCTCATCTTTAGATTACAAGAGTTGTTTTAGGATGGTGGGATTATGGTAACAACCCACCATCATCCACTTCTAAAATTTTTTATACTTTCTATAATTCTATTAAGTACTTTTTATAATTAAAAATAGTTTTAATTATTTAATTATTTAAATAGTTTTAAAAAATCACTTGGGAGTAATTTAAAGACAAATTACAACTACTTTCAATGTTCGCTCTTCGTTAGAGTAGATTAGTGGTTTCCAAACCTGGCTTGCATTAAAATCTCTATATTTAGAGTTGAAATCTCCCTACCCTCAGTTGCCAATGGCAAGTTGCTCACCCTCAGCCTTACTGAGCTCCACAGCCAGCTGTTCTCTGGCCCTGGACTCCTCCACAAGGCGCTCTCGCAGCTCCTCTTGGCACTTAAAGGACTCGGTCGCTTCTTGTTTCTGTCTAAATGACTCACGCATCAACTCTGTCTGTGTAACTTTTGCGTGTTCGAGCTAAACAAGGAGGGAAAGTATACATAAAGGAAGACAGTGTTAGGAATACCAGTGTCATTTTTCCATTAAAGCTTCCAAATTTTTTAAAAAATAAAAATAAGGCATACTGTTGAACTGTAGTCATTCAATATTTCTAGTACATGCTAACATTATTAGAGGTTTAAGTCAGTAGACAAGCAGATTAGCTGTGTACAACTTTCCATAAAAGATGTATTCTAGTTTTAGTAAGCAAAAAAAAGAAATTGCTTCTCTTGGAAATAAACCACTTTATATCACCAGATCTGTTTTCTACTGTATAAAAGGGATACGAAAATTAGTAAGACATAGGTTCTTTTTGTATTTGTTAAAGAATTTTACTTAACTATGTATCCTATGATAAACGATTTCTTTTATATTTACAATTATTTATTAACTGTGACTCCTGCTGCACACTTTGAGGAACTGATGTGATTAATACAATGATATCAATGAACAAAATCACAGGGGCTAAACAAAATGAAATTACGTTTATTACCCATGTTTTAAATGAAACCATATATTTCTAACCATTTGTGAAATATCTACAAGACTCTATATGAATATTCAGTTTATTTTCAAAACCTTAGAACACAGAAGCATTATCCATAAACACAAGCCTCCTTAAAATGCTGTCACCGGCACATACTGATTACATTAGAAAACAATTAAGATGAAAATATGATACTTAAGTATTGTACAGATTCAAGGCCTAAGCTCTCAAAAAACAGTGATCATTGTTACCAGCTGCATGAAATTACAGAAAAGCACTGTCTCTGGCTTAGTTTTCAGGGCTGCTGACTGCTATCTATTTTTATTGAAACAACTACATGGGAAAAAAATACTGAGCTCAAAGTGAGTACTTAGTCCTAGATAATTAACATCATTAAATTTTTTTATAGCAATGACCATATACATTTATAACAGGCTCACAGCGTCATAAGAATTTGTAAATTTATATATAAAGTGCCAGTATATTAAAAAATATTACCATGCTTTAAGCTTAAGATATGAATCATATGTAGTAATTTCTAATTTATAGTCAGATATCAATAATATATTATAAAATTATAATATTTAAGAATATTTTATTTTTAAAGACCTCTGCTCTTCATATCTGAGTGGTATCTGCTACAGCAAACCGGTTTTACAGTAACTAAATAAAGCTTTATATGGCCACTCTAAATTAATTTCTAATATATCTACTAAGCAGTTACTCTATTTAAGATTCATAATGGAAAATTAAGCATACATTTTAAATAAAAATATTTCTTAAAATATTACCACAATATAGATAAAATTATATATTTTTACTTTAGACTGGTAAAAGAGTCTTTTCCTTTAACTGTGGATAAATAATATAATGAACTTTTATTATAAAGAAACATTATCATAAAGTATGAACTCATTTTTATAACTACACTCCTGAATTTATAGCCACAGCCTATATTTTAAAAATGTATCAATTGTTTCTACATATATATATATATATATATATATATATATATGTATGTTACTTTTTTCTGTACATTATAAACTAGTTGCCTGGTAAATGCATGAACTCACTAACAGTTCAAAGCTCTAACTAAAAAGATTTTGAGTCTTTTTCCTTTTTCAAATTTACTGTACAAATACAACAGAGCACTTACTACAAAAATATTTTTAGATAAGAAAATTAAGTCTTTGCTTCCATATTCTACTTCTTGACAGGATCTAAGTCAGCCTTAAAGTGCATTTAAATGTTTGCCATAAAACCACAAGGAATAACTTCATTTTCCAAAACAAAACAAAAAAATGGGAAGAATCAAATACAGTAAAAAATTCAGCCAATAAATTTCGTCATCACAGCAGACAGTGTCTGCACTTTACTGGAATAAGAAATTCCCTTCCAATATTCATCTAAACACTTTATATTAAAAAAAAATCTCTTCGACCCAGTTGAAGTATGATTTACTCTTAATACCTATATAATGCCTAATCTTTACTAAATATGAAATATATAAATTTTCATATTCAACATTTTCAAATGTTTTAAGAAACCTATCATCTTATTAAAAGTATGTAGAAAGCATCAGGAAATATTCTGTCATTTTAACATAGAAGTTTCAGGGGCAGTAACAAAACTGTTCTGAAAACCATCTGGCTTGTTAAATATTAGCTAGTATATTATAGTCAAAGCCACTAAAGTCATAAAAAGTGCTGAGTAACTTTTACTGAGTAGTTATACTGAATAACTTGTAGTAAATCATTCACAACATATTTCAGTCAAATGATCCTGAAATACCAACCTATGTTAAATACTTGTATCCTGAACAATGTTTACAAAAATAAATTTCACATGAAAAGCAAAAAAAAGTTATTTCCTCACAGGATTAGTTGGCATATTAAAAACACTGAAAATAAGTTCTTTAAGGAATTAGCCAGAAAATTAAAATTAGAATCTGGGTCTCCTTTTTCCTTGTCTGGAACAACGGCCAATATGCCCTATGATTGTAAACATTTCCTAATTGGCTCAGTGACAATTTGCTTAGCTATTTTAGGTTTCACGATGCCTATTTCCTCAAATATAATCATTCCATTTTTACTCAGGATTGACATCATGAACACATAAAAGCAAGAGTCTTTAGGACAAGTAGGATCTTTTTAAACAGCTTGCCTGGCATGGAAGAACTGTAATATTATCTCATTCTGCTTTCTGGAATTAAAAATGTAGTCAAGTTGGGACTCTGAGACCAACTGCAGCCCTTCAATACATCCAAGATGAATGTGTAGTAGTAAAACACCAAACAACAAAACAAGACTCTATTCCATTTACCCCTAAAGACACTTAAACTTCATTTCTCATTATACACTGTGTTTTTTAAAGAGAAAATGTATTTACAATAAGTAAAAACTAAAAGTATAAAAAAAAACAAAAAAATTTATACTTACTGAATACGGAGGGCTAGGCAGTGAAATTTTAGAAATAAGCTTTAAAATGTGCCCATTTCTTTTGTGAATAAAATGAAAAATAGAAGTATTAATAATCACTGAGTTACTTTCATCCAAACGTTCACACAGAGGAAATGGATGTGGTAAAGGCACACGAGATTCAACCTCATAAATGTCTTCATCTTGTTCTTCCAACCATGAGCCACTGAGTTTGACAGTTGCCAAATAGGTCCTGTAAGAATCCATTCTAGGAGATGCAGCTGCCAATTTTCCTCATTTACTTTATCAATTTTCCATTCCATTAAAAATCCTTTTTAAGTTTATCAAGATATACCAGACCAGTAAGAAAACAACTTCTTAGCACTATCCAGTACAAATTATAAAACTGATTCATAAAAAACTGAACAAAAGAAAAACCCCACAAATCTAAAAAATACAAAAAACAAGAACTAGATCTTTCAGTCTTCATCAAAAAAAGAAAAACAATAAAAAACAAAAGTGAAAGCAAGGAAACACCTTTTTACCTATAATAATTAACTAAATCCTCTAAAAATGGAAGAATAAAAAAATATAAATATCTAGTTGGCTAAGCAATAAAACTGCTTTCAGTATCAAATATATCTGTCGAAATAAGAAACCCTTCCAACCTGAACCTGGCAGGGAAGGTCAAGTTTTAAATCTCCACAGTAGCAGTCTTGAGCAATGTAGTTGCAATATTATTTCCCTTGTTCTTGCAGCTTCACTCAATTCAACAGTAAAAACCTCTTCTGAACTGAGCTATTCAAATAGCCTCTCACACTGAGCCAAGGGATTCTAGTCAGTGTCCCCTGAGGAAAAGGTCAGAACAGAGGGTGTGGTTTAATGTTTTTTACCTATAGGTACTCTGACAGGTGGAATGTGAATTAATACGCCCACAGAAAAGCCTGCCTAACAGGATCCAAGCTTCACATCAGAGCTTGGAAAGTTTATAATGCTTCTAAGATAAGCTACTGTTTTTCCATCGCATTAAATTTTTTTAACTTAAAAATGAGAAATCAAGTGTTGTAGTTTTGAGTCCATATTACTAATTAATTCTTGTGAAACTATATGAAATAATCATGATTTTTTTTGAAGACTAAGTTAGTGCTTCTTTTTGGCATTTCCTTAGAAATAATACTCGTTCTTTCAAGCAGTTACTAGAATACAGGGTGGGCAAAAGTAGTTTTACAATTGTGACTACCCCAGAGTTTATTCTTATATTATTATTTTCCATACAAACAACTATAAACCTACTTTTGCCCCACCCTGTATAGATAGTCTGGTTATAATCTATTTCCACAATGAATTGTTTATAAAGTGAATGTTAAAGGGAAAAAACCCTCTTTTGAAAAGCTGCACTGTATATAACAGGTGGTAATTGTATCACTTAAGGTATACTATGAACTGACTAAAACTTAAAAGTGCAAGTTGTGGATCATAGCCTTCTTGTAGCTCCAGAAACTTGGGCAACAGTGAATGATCTGGCCACTCAAAATTTAAAAAGATGAACAACTTACTTTTTAATATTAAGAGATCCTGAAAAGTACAAGTTGTTTTAAACGAATGAAAAAGCTTTTATTGTGGCACCTTTTCTCTATCTAGTAATTAAATATCCTAAATCCACAAAACCTTGATCTATAATGAAAAAACCCATACTAAAGCAAGGAGGTTTTACTAACAAAACTCCATTCTATAACCACTTTCACTACACAAAATTGTTAGAGGAGCCAATACTCAAGGCCAATAATAATTAGGAGAGAGAAAATGAGATTTTCTACAGAAAGTCCAAAATCTACAGGCAGATGCTTTGTGGTGAGGAAGGGGCAGCTGTCTCTTACAATTCTGGATTAGGCAATGACAAATTTTTGTTTATTATTATGACTTCTCATGTGAACCCTCCCGTTAGTCTGTGAAGGTGGAGGCCTAATCTTACCACTGATGCAGGTGCATTTGATATTACTACGGCTTCAAAAGATACAAAACCATCAGCATTCTAGCTGCCCAGCTTTATGAACTGGCAGGACCCATGCTTACAGCATGTCAAATACCTCTCAAAATACTTTCTTGGCACACTCTGCAAATTACAGTTTATTTAGATAATCTGGTATCCAATTTCTCTTATTTGAAACAAAAACAAAACCCTGAAAGTAAGAAGTATCCTTTTATAAATAGAAACATTTAAGTCAAGGTAACAACTAACTACAAAGAACAGAGAGAAAACACTAGGGAGGGAAAAAAGCGGGAAGAAAGCAGTGAAAGCAGTACATTAAGATGATTCAGAATGGGACGAACAGCACTCAGAACAACAGGACCTTAGCAGATGGCATATTATATTAATTCATGTTCAGAAAGGTGATACTGAATTAAAATAATTCAAATGATAGTTCCCTCCCTCTATTTTGAAAGCATGTAAAACTTGTTTTCATCCATGTAAAAAACACACATGTGTGTAAGTGGCATCCCTTTGTAACTAAGAATATGGGTCAAGGTTAAGAAAATAAACACACAGAGAAAATACAGTATAATCACAGGGGAAAAGACTCCAACAGCAGTTATGATGATTTAGGATAGTGTCAAAGAACTTTCCTAACAGTATGTATATTAACTGACAGTATATTATATTAACTAATGTTCAGACAGATTACTCTTAATTAGAATAAGTTTTATATATATATTTAATTTTAAAAAGCACATAAAACTTTTTGCAACAAAAAACAGTTAAAATAAAATGACTTCAATATTTAAAGCACCCTTTCAATTATCTAGACTAGATCACTGACCTAAGTTTCAAATAATCAACATTTTAATGTATATTTGAAGGCTTAATTTGTGAGAGTTATGTTTCCCAAACTAAATAGCTTTATTTGTACAGTGTCAAGCTATTTAAACATATTTCCCATAAATATTTCCCTCCAATTGTAAGCCACTTCTGTTGCTCTCTGAGTTTTGATTTACTTATCTTTCTAATGAGAGAGAATCCTGCATAAAATACCCCAACCAATGCTTAGAATAAACATACTGGGGGCAGCACCTAACAGAAAGTATTTTAACACTTTGCAGTTACATCTAAAACACAAAAATGACAAAACAAAACCCTAACTTATATTTTTGTTTCATCTTCAGGAAAGATCTCTTTTTTTGAGAAAATATAGAAACACGTAACTCAGAGTCCATTATTCTTAAAAATGACAAAATTTACAACGTCATGAGAATTACCTACAATAAAAATCACTCTGTGGGAATAAATTCCTTATTCACTAATTTCCTCCAGGGCCTCAGGAATCTCTTGGTAAATAATTTCCTGTGGCTCTAAATAGTATCTCTGGATTGTGAAAACTTAAATTGCTGAAAGACTATTTCCTACAGAACAGACTGATTTCTACAGCTACCTGATCTAAGAATCAAGAAACTGAAACCACACTCTCCAAGATAACTTTTCTGCAAAACCACAGAGACTACTGAATAAAGATTATGTTAAAGATATTTATCTTTCTGATGGCTTGAGGGTAGTATCTAAGTACTTTTCCTCATATTATAATGAAAGCTATCCCAAACAACAGGGAACAACAATAGGTTGAATATAAGCCCAATTTTATTGTAGCCTGTCTGGGCAAAAGAGAAGTAAAATCCATCATAATAAATGTATTATTATATGGATTTGGACATAGTGCTGGGCAAATCACTTGTCAAATCAAATACTACTATAATAGACATTATAAAATTAGTCTCTAAGGTCGACACCCTAACACTTGGTAAAGGAAATGCCTCCTCGTTCTTTTATTGAAGAAGAAAGTACCTATAGAACCTAAAGCAGCTGCAAGCCTTAAAACTAAGTACAAGGTGTAATCATGTATCCTCCACTAAAATTATACAACATATAAAACCATACCATTAATAAAAAAGAACCCTGAAATTTGACAATATTTACTTAGACCATGGGCCTTTTCAGTGAAACCCTGCCCCAACCCCAAACACAAGCCCCCAGTCACGGGCAATAATCTCCAATTTTGATGGAGGCAGGGTTCTTCTGACCCAAAGGCCACATCTACCACCTCTGTTCTGGGTTCCATCCTCATGTACGCCAAGGACCTGGCTCCACAAACCCAATCCCTCTGTCCTGCACCTTCAGCCTTGCTAGTGAATATAAACTACTCCAACCCTTAAAAAAACACCACCCTTCTCAAGCTAGTGCTCTCCTGTTTTCTTCACAGCTAGATGCCATGAAATTGCTATTTCTTCAACTCTATTCCTTTAACTCTTCGAATATTAAGCTTCTCCTCTACCAGCCCCATAAAACTGTTCTCATCAAGGTCACTATGACACCCACACTGAACTACCCAATGGACACCACATCCTCAGCATCCATGACTTCTCCATGGCAACTGATACTTTTACAAAAACACTCATTTTTTGGCTTTAATGACACTATTCTCTGAATGTTCCTCTTGTCTCTTATTGCTGGTCTCCTTTGTACTTACCTATCTATATTCTCTTTTAAATGTCAGCATTCTACCAATATAATAAACTAGCTCTGTACACTCTCCAACACCAAGGCATCAAAAGTCCTTAACATACGGCAACTTCCAATCTAGTTCTCCACAAACTCTAGACTCTAGCGAATCTTTACTTGATGCTCCCTCCATGCATTTCCAATTCGGTATCTAAAACAAAATTCATTACTCACTTACTTTGTACCCTTATCTCAATAGATGAAATATACCAACAACCTGGTTGAGTCAAGGGCCATGCCTGGTTTCTCTCCTTTTCCTTATGTTCCACATCCAACCAGTCACACCAACTTCTACCAAAATTCAACTTCCTAGCCTGGCCAGGTAGCTCAGCTGGTTTTAGGTTTGATCCCCGGTGAGGGCACATATAAGAAACAACTGATGAATGCATAAATAAATGGAACAACAAATCAATGTTTCTGTGTCTCTCCTCCCTTCCTCTCTCTCCCCAAAATAAAAAAAGTCAACTTCCTAAAAATTTTAAAATCACTTTCCTCCTGACTTAACTTGACCTTGATCACTTTTCACTTAGAATGTGCTAAGAGTTTCCTGTTTCTCTACATTCAGCATCTATCCTCACTATCTTCCCGCCCATCCATCTGCCTGGGAAATCTAAGACACAAGTTCAATATTTCTACTTTCTTGCCAAAAATATTTTAATGACTCCCCAACTTTTCAGCATAAAATTAAAACAACTGAACTTGGCCCATAAAGGACTCAACAGGTAACCAGTGCCTACTATCCCCCTACCCTCAGGTTCTATCCGTTTTCCATGCTCCACCCCATGTGTTTATCACCCAGAACTGTCCAGTCCTCACACACATCATGCAGGTTTACACCAACATGCTATTCCTTTTACCACAAATTTTCTTCTTGACCTACCTGGTTGGTCAAGATAACTACCTGTCTTTAAGTCTTTAGTTCCTTTCCTAAAATTTTCTCTGGAATTATACTTTCATCTCCACCACTCCACTGAAACTGCTCTTGTAAGGTTACTGATGATTACACATATTTCAGAGCCCATTTCTCCGTCTGTAATTTAAATGACCTATCAGCAGTAACTGACAGAATGATTCACTCCTTTCTTTTTCAAAGGGCAGGGAAAAAAAGGCATTTAAGAGCATGGACACTGAAGCCAGACTGCCAGGGTTCAAATTCCAACTCTATCACTTTATAGGTAAGCGCAGGCAAGTGATTTCTCTAACTGGTTTCTACACTTCTGCCGTGGACCTCTCCACCCCTGACTCCATCCAGTCTATTTTTAACAAGGCAGTCAAAGCGATCCTTTTGAAAAGTAAGTTAGATTATTACTCAAAAATTGCTAATGAACCCAAACTGGAAATAATCTACATTTCTTCTAAATAGCAAATGGATACACTGTGTTGCACGCATACAATGAAATACTCCTCAGTTATAAAAAGGAACTGTTAGTACATGTAACAACACAGATGAATCTTAAATACACTGTTAAGGCAATGAAGCCAGACTTAAAAGAATACACAATGCATGACTGCATTTATGACATTGTGGAAAAGGCAAAACTAGAGGGATGGAAAGCAACCAGTGGTTGCCTAGGGCAGGAGGTGGAGGAGGGGGCAATAACGAAAGAGCAGCACCAGGATATTCTGGGGTGATGTACCTATTTAGTAAGACATTTGTGGTGGTAGGTACATATCTCTATGTATCTGTCACCAGAAAAGTCCCACAAAAAGTGTTTATACAAAAAGTGAAGTTTATAGTATGTAAATTTTAAAAAATTAACCATAATGTGGGAGAACCCAAATTAGAATAAAAACTGTAGCAAATGGTTCTAACTATATTAAAAATGAATAACGGCATGAGGTGGGGACGGAAAAAGTTAACCTAAGCTTCTGTGAAAAACAGTATTCTGACTTTGTAAGGCTAAAGACAAAATACAGTGTATACAAATACTGTACCATAATTAATAACTTTGTTTTTCACAAGGGTATAGGTTAGCAATTGTGAAATTACTTTACAGGTATATATTACCATCAGAATTTTTTTTACTACACGGACAGATGTAGAAATAAATACAGATGTAAGGGTTAAAATACTACATATGTTTTCAAGTTGTCTCCTAAGAGAACTAGAAGTCATGATACTTGGTAATAGTAACAGGCGCATCTAGCATCCCTATCTTGGTTTCTAAATATTCGCCAATAAAAAGAACTTGAAGCCTTTGGAAAAGTGGTTGATTCTAGGGCTGGGGCAGGAAAAATACACACTGGGCCTGGAGCCTCTGATAGTAAAAATGCTCAAAAGTAAGCACTTTGCTTGCAATGGTACAAACACCAACCTAAAAAAATTCTCAGTGCCAAAGATAGAAGTAAAATGTATCACTACAGTACTGGATTATAACCCAGTTAAAAAAACAAACAAACAAACCCGTGAGTTCATAAGGATCCTGATTAGTTACAGATGTGAATGAAGAGACAACTCTTATAGAAAAACTGCAATCAATAATTAGAAGGATGTGAAAATAAACACCACAGTAATAACTGTATAAGCAAAATCTACTAATGTATGCTAACATTACTGGGTGGAAGTTTAAGGAGAAACAAAATTATTTGCATATTCTAAAGCACTCCAAGACACTTACTACAAAGAGACAAAAATACTAATATTACAGTGGAGAAACACAGCGGATACAACAATTAATCAAGATTTATGCCTCTAATTTAAAAAACAAAATGAAACAAAAAACTATGGCCTGTGCTTTCTGTGGCTTCTCTAACAAATTTATGTTTACTCTCAAGTCATGAAAAAATTATTCTAGCTTTGTAGCTTTATTTTTAATACCTAGGTCTATCTTGTAATATACATATATATATGTGTGTGTGTATATATATATATATATATATATATTTTTTTTTTTTTGCATTTTGTGAGGTGGAGTTCTTTTTTTGCTTTTTCCATATAGATATCTAGTTTCAAAAATTTTTGGAAAAAAATTTTCTTTCCTCAGTGAACTACTTTGTGGTCTTTGTTGAAAAAGTTATTTGATTATATGTGTACTGGTTTATTTCTGGAATCTCTATTTTGCTCTACTGGTCTGTACTTTTTACCAGTACAGGAATGTCTTGCTTTATATTAAATCTCAAAATCAGGTAGCACAACTCCTCCAAACTTGTTCTTATTTTTCAAAATCCTTTTGCCTATACTAGGTCCTCTGAATTTTCATACAAACTTTTGAATCACCTAGTCAATTTCTGTTATAAAAACCTGCTAGGACTTAGATTGGCATTACATTGCATCTACAGGTTAATGTAGCAAAAACTGACAACAAGATCATCTCCCAATCCACAGACACTGTGTATGTTCCATTTATTAAGGTTTTATTTCTATCAGCAATGTTTTACAGTTTTCACTTGAGTTCTTACACACATTTTGTAGTACCACTTGTTTGTGGATGCAATTGTAAAGGATGTCTTAACAAGTTTATCTACAGCCCAAGTCAGGGGGCTCAGCTGGTTGGAACATCCTCCTGTACACCAAAAGGTTGTGGGTTTGATCCCTGCTCAGGACATGTACTAAGGGTGTGGGCTGGATCCATGGTTGGGCATATACGGGAGGCAACCAATTGATGTTTCTCTTTCACATTGACATTTCTCTCTCTCTCTCCCTACCTCACTAAGATCAATGAACATGTCCTCAGGTGAGGATTAAAAAAATCTATCTACAAATGACATATAATTGTGTGTGTAACTGCATATGAAAGACTATGTACTATAACACTTCAAAGATGGAAACACCATTGTGCATGTGCATGTGGGTACACATGGGTACATGGTACCCGATGCTCAATGGGTACCAATTACATGGTACCCGATGTAATTTAATTGGATAAATTACACTCCTTAGTTCATGGCACTATCTCATCATTGGTCCATGCATGACAGATACATTTTTGTACATATCTATTTTCAGTAATGCCAAAAGTACCTTCTAAACTGTCTCTCCAAACAAAAGCAAAAGAAAACAAAAGATTAACATCACCAGTAATAAGACACTGACATCATGTGTAGTACCCTGATGACTCACACTGAGAGGGTCCATCTCTCCCACACTTTCCCTTTCCCTGCTCCAGCTGCACTGGCCTCTGTCAGCCACAAAAAGCAACAAAAAAAGTAAGCACAAGACTACTTCAGGACTTTTGTATTTGCTATTTTTTTGCCCAAAACATTCTTCCTTTACTTACCTACGTGCCTGTTTCCTATATGTAGTTAAAGAGATATTCAAGCATATTTATTATCACAGAGAAATGATTTCTGTAATTTCCCTATATAATGCTCCTTCCCCCCATTATGCTCTATCTCCCCCATTTTACTTTTCTTCATGGTAGATATCATTATCTGACATACTATACATTTATTGTCAGTCTCCGTCATTAAATATTTATTTTATTTTATTTATTTATTTTTAGAGAAGGGGAAGGGAGGGAGAAAGAGAGGGAAAGAAACATCAATGTGTGGTTGCCTCTCATGCACCCCCTACTGGGGGCCTGGCTTGCAATCCAGGCATGTGCCTGGACTGGGAATCGAACCAGTGACCCTTTGGCTGGCGCTCTGTCCACTGAGCCACACCAGCCAGGGCTCCACCATTAAATATTAAACTCTATAAAAGCAAGGATTTTGGAGAGACTTCCAGTCAAGATGGAGGCATAGGTAAACATGGCTTGCCTCCTCACATAACCACATCAAAATTACAACTAAAGTATGACCAAAGATCACTCAGAGCCGTCAGAAATCTAGCTGCATGTTAATCCAACAACTATAGAACTAAAGAAACCACATCAATCCAGAAGGGTGGGAGGTGCAGAGACATGGAATGGGCACATCCCACACACACATGGTGCATAAACATTTGGGAGGGATACCTCAGGAGTCAGCGGTCCCAGACCCACACCAGGCCTCCCAGCCCAGGGTACCAGTGCCAGGAAGAGAAGCCTGCATAACTTCTGCCTGTAAAAACCAACGGGATTGGAAATGATGAAAAAAACTACTGGACTTCTTGGCAGTTCCTCTTAAAGGGCCCATTCTGAATTTAGATGCTCTCCGTCTGAGCTCTAATACCACTGGAGTAGCAGCTTGAAAGGTACCAGTGGTATGGGGGGAGGAACTGAAGTGTCTGGCATCAGGGCAAGAGCTGGGGGGCAGCTCTTTCCCAGACAGAAAGGTGGACTGAGGCCATTGTGCTTTTTCTGAGCCCTTCCCCACCAAGCCACTGAACTAGCAGGCAGGAAACATATCTAAGACTCCATCAGCCTGGCTTACATTACACTGTTTGCCCCACCCTGGCCATTATCTGAGGCTCTGCCACACCCAACTTACAGGCCTGCCTCCAGCTCTATTTGTCTGGCTAAGCAGCCCCAGGCCTGGCACTAGCAGCAGCCAACTTTGGATCACAGTTTGGCTTTGCCTAGGAATCTCCGAGCCCAGCACAAGTAGTAGCCATCTTACATTGCTTTATAGCTCATGTTGGGTGGTTCCAGGAAGAACACAGGTGGTGGCTGACCCTGACCTGCACCACCAGGGTAAATCAGAGCCTGTACACCCAGTGGACAGCTACAAACCACCATCAGAGCAACACTACCCTGCCCCAGCACAGTTGACCTTCATGGAGGGTAGAAGTTGGTGGTCAGTAGTTATAGCCAGTCCTTAAAGCTGACTGACCTGGCTAAATCCCTCCCCTTGACCTGCCAACAGCAAACAAGGCTCAACTACAAGAGGAAGGTGTACTCAACACACATGGAAGGCACACCTTGAGCACCCAGTTTGGGTGATAAGGGAGGCTGTGCCACTGGAGCCTATAGGCCATGCTACCAAACAGCGAGTCATAGCAGCTCTACCTAATACACAGAAACAAACACAGGGAGGCTGCCAAAATAAGAAGACAAAGGAACATGGCCCAAATGAAAGAACAGATCAAAACTCCAGAGAAAGAGCTAAATAAAATAGAGACAAGCAATCTATCAGATGCAGAGTTCAAAATATTGGATGTTTAAGGAAGCATCCTTAGGAAAGGATGTCAAAACTAAAAGGTCAAAACTATGAATAATAAAATGTCAATAAACATTCACACGAAAAACAAGGATTCTGTCCATTTTGCTAATTGCTGTACTTCCAGTCCCTAGAAAAGCAACTGTTATATGGCAGGTGCTCAATAAATTTGATAAATGAATAATACGAAACCTCTAATAAGCCAAGTTTACTTAGCTCCACCTTACCCTAAACTGTCAGATGCTCCTCTTTTTTCTAGTCTCAGGGTATCCTGTGCAGAACTATTTACATGAATTTCTCTTTCACCACAAGCACAATTATACTGTCTCTAAGTTCTGTTTTAGATTTTTTTTTTAGTAAGTAAAAATAAATCAAGGTGAAAGGGAAATATTCCATTATGAAGAAGAACCAAATACTGACACATTGAAAGGAAAATGGGATGCCAGTTATTTCACAAAGACCACACATTGTTTGTATTTTCTAACTATTAAAAATACTTATGTTCAGAATAATTTTAGTTTTTGATAAGAATAATTTAAAGAAGTCAATGGCTATAAATATCTATTTATGGATAAGTAGTAACTGAACTAAAACTAGTGTAAAAGAAAGTTTTACAAAGCTGCTATTCCTAATGCCTGAAAAATGTAATTCACCCAAGGCATATCTCATTTTTAATTTAAATGTCAACAACTACTTCAACCTTTTATAAAACATATTAGTAGAATACTTCAAAATTCTGCTAGAGTAATACACACATTATACTAATAATCTCTAGATCAATAGTCCTCAAACTTTTGTGTGTATCAGAATTACCTAAAGGACTTGTTAAAATACAGGTTGCTGAGTTCCATCAATCAGTAGGTTTGGCTGGGGTGGGGACTGAGAATTTATATTTAGACAAGTCCTCAGTGATGCTGATATTGCTGGTTTAGAGACTACACTTTTGAGAACTGCTTCTTCCTGTTCTAGGCAGTTTTTGTGATCTTTCAGTACAGTAAAAGTTAGATAACATATTGATGCTTCAGTACTTAACAAAAGGAGAATAATCTGGCTCCTACTATACCTCACACTACCTGGTTACTTCAGCAGACATGATGAGCTGTGACCATGGTGCAGGAAACTGAGTGTTTCAGATGGATCTGACACACTTGTTTATGGGCAGTACTCATGGAGCTGGGGGGGGGAGAGTGGCCTATAGGAACATTGCAACCACCAATCACTTCTGATTTATTTATTGTTCTCCACAATGCTTGTGAAAAAACAAATATGCTGCATTAACTACACTGTCCATAATTTACAATGGTATCAAGTAGTAGCAACAGCATTAACAGTACTCAACATCCAGGTCAAAGTATTTAACAATGGTCAAAAAAGGAAAAGTATGAACAGTTTTCACGGTATGAAAGAGTACAAATCACAAAATTAAATACTGATATGACTGGAATAACCCCCCAAAAGCAGCATCATATAGAAATTCAGAATTTATACTATACAGCTCATGAAATTAAAAAAGTAACTATAATGTACATGCACTCAAGCTTTCAAGGTTGATAAGCAACAGTGGAAAACACCTGCTGCACTGGCCCCATTAATTTAGTGGCACATCAGATTGTTAAAGTGGCTTGTGCACAAGCATTTTAAAAGAAAGCCAATCTGTGGCCTGTGTTTATCTGAAAAGTAAAGACTTCTGAAAACAGTAAATCTTAGTAGACAATATGTACTTTCTTATAGTAGCTATGGAAAGTACACAGCATTCATAATTTCAATGTTTGAGCTTAAGTAAAGTCTCTCGAAACCAAAGCTGAAAAAAATATACTGAAGATTAAAATTCTCTGACCTAAGCCCTGGCCAGGTGGCTCAGTTCATTGGAGTGTCATCCCTTACTCCAAAAGGTTGTGGGTTTGATTCCCAGTTGGGACATGTACGGGAGACAACCGATTGATGTTTCCCATGTCAATGTTTCTCTTTCTCTCTCCCTTACTCTCTCTAAAAATCAATAAAAAACATACCCTTGGGTGAGAATTAAAAATAGATAAAATAAAATTCTTTGATCTAAAGTATGATTTAATACCTTGTTAAATTAATAACACAAATGAAGTTTGTTTTTATCAATGCCATTTCCTTACTGGTACTTAGGATATTGGCAATGAAAAATAAATCACTGTGGTTTGAGTGAAAGATGGGACCACTATTACTGTTTGTGTACACAGTTGCTCTTTCCACTGTATATTGACAAATACACAAAGATTTGCGTTTTCAGAAACACCATACTTTCTTAGTTCTTTGTGATGCTCAAGGAAATTTTTGCATTACTGAAACAAAAGCATTTTAATCATTTTGTACCTGTTGTGAAAGAAAGCTTCAGAGAAACAATTGCCCAAAGATAGCAATAATAACTATATATCATATTACATCTTCAGAATTTATCTATGGAAACATTTTGAGACCTACTTAATGTAATATGAGTACCTTCGTTTGGCCAGTCAATCAAGATGCAATCCAGAAGTTTTATCAGCAGATGTATTACAATATATTCCCCTGGTCAATTAGCAAATTCTCATCCTAATGTGTGATCCATCAGTCACCTCCTGTACATGTCCCAACTGGGGACTAAACCCACAACCTAGGCATGCACCCTGACCAGAACAGAACCGGCAACCTTTCTGCTTGCGTTTGCAGGGCGACGCCCAACCGAGCCACACTGGTCAGGGAGGATTCTTTTGCTTTTGAAGATACAGTCCATACTCTATCAAAGAAGAGAATATAGACGGTCTCCTGACAAAGAATGACCTGGGGGAAACTCTGGTTGAGTGTCATATCTGATTACTAAGAAGACAAATATTTCATTGGAAATACATGTTGTTTTGATAATGCTTCTTCATTAAATGCTAATAGCAAGTTACCAACAGAAAGGAAAAAAGGAATAATAAATTGATAATGCTAAGTTAATGAAACAGGTAATTAACAAATTATTCCAAGTGCCACTATCCATGAGATGAGTCAAGAATGGCCTACATTCACTAGCTTAACCTAAAAGTAAATGAATCCAGCGTTCAAACACAACATACGTAATAACACCGTTGAATCTGCTACACCCACAGTTACTGTTGTTGCAAAAAACAAATATAATATCATACAGAAAAAAGGCAGCATCGATGAAAGCCAGATATCAGAAATAACAAAATTAAAGATACTCTTTAAACTGCTCAACTTGTATGAAATATATCTGGATCTAAGATACTCTGAATAAAGATATTAGTGAAAATGGTAATTAACACTGGCCCTGTACCTGAAAGAATTATTTGATTAATATGACAGCTGTGATTCTATAGTTCATACATTTCTAAATCTCAGTTGAACATTTTTAAAATAAGTGAATTTTCATTTTAAAGTAGCAAATGATTTAGAAAATTCTGCATACAAACTTTAGACAATTATATAAATTTCACACACAAAATTTTATAGACAAAGAACATTGCAGTTTAAGTTATAAATACAATGGTTTAATATTTTTCTATTAAAATTGTACCTTAATATAGAAACTGTCCCACACTCTGATTTCTTAACAAGAGATAGTCTGTAAAGTGGTCTAAACATATTTGTGAAAAAGATGTAAAAATCATGTAAAGAAATAGTAATGTTATGACATACTAGAACACATAGTTTTAGGGATAACTTACACTATTCCTTCAAATAAATTATATATATTATAGTGGAATATTTCATATAATGGTCAATTAAAAATCTCATTTGGTATCAAAAAGTAACACCTAAGAGTCCAGAAAATCTGAAAATTAAAACAACATTCAATTTTAGAACCAGAAGAACCCACCAGCACACATTAGGCTGTACCACCTGAAAAGAAGACTGCTGACTCCAGTGGTGGCTGTCACAGAGACAACCAATTTTTAAGGGGGAGCCTAACTAAATTTCTTTGAAAGCTGGGTAGAGAAAACATTTAGTTGGCTTAAGTGAGTGGCTTAAAAGACAACCTACTTCAAACTCAGTACATATTAGCAATAGAAGGAGGTTACCTGACTACTAGTTTCACTTATGGCTTCTAGGAGTTTTTCAACTGCTGCTTGTAGTCGAGAGCTAATATTCAGCATGAATTCTTCATTTTCAGGATCTATTTCAATTCCAGCAAAACCACTCCTCATGAGCCGTTGTGACAGCTCTGTTCCTTCCTCAGTTACTTCTGACCACATGCTACTGTCATTTCTTGGCATATCACTTCCAGAATAAGATGGTATAGATTCACCTGTAACTAGAATAACAGTATTTTAAAGGCATAAATCAATTATAATGAGTAATTATAGTAAAAAAGGGTTACAAAATAAAATCAAATTAACACCTGAAATCAATGAAACTACAAAGGCCTTCTAAGAACAATGCAACAAAATATACAAATACAAATGATAATATTACTTGGTAACCAAAAAGGTAAAAATGAGAAGGATAAATGCTATGCAAATAGGGCTTTGCAGAAATTAGTATTTAGGTTATTTATCACTTTTTTCTTTGATGAAAACTTTTAAAACAACCCTTAACAGATACTTTAGTGCTTACCATATAGGGTTTACTAAATAATGGAGACAGGTAAGTGACAAGAGCTGGATCTCTTCCTCAAGCAGTTTACATAGTGCATAATGAGAAAATAAACACACTAACCCCCACATGAAAAGAAAACAATATGCAGTGGGGTGTCACAGACCCATGAAGGACAGAAGTGCTGGACTCTGTCTGGAACAGACCCCTTGGTCTCTGAGCATCGTACTGGGCAGTATCACCTACTGTGGCCGGGGCACGTGGAGGGACTGAGATCATTTTGCAGCTTGCTACTTTTGTAAGATGTATATGGGAAGAGGTTAGACTAATGAGCAGTTCCAATTTAATTATGGACTTATTTATATACAGCATTCTTATTTCTTATGTAAAGAAAATTGAGAAGATAAGCTTTGGGAGTGTTTAAAGCACAGGTTATTCATGAAGTGCATTACTCATCCAATAGCAACATGCTACAGACCAACAATGAAAATTTCTGAAGAGCTCTCTGTTCACTTCCGGCAAGATGGAGGAATAGGTGGACGCACCGTACGTCCTCGCACAACCAAGAACAGAACAACAATAATTTACAACAATGATTTGCAGTCATAATATCAGAACTGTCAGAGGATTTATCTAAATGGAAGTCGGACAGCCAAGAAGGTGAAGTAGACCCGTACATCCAGACTGGTAGGGGACAACCAGCCGAGCGGGTGCGGGGCTGGCGCGGGTCGCAGGCGCGAGTAGGTCGGGGGAAATTTGGCGCAAAATCGGCGCGACAGCCATCCGGGGCGCAGGAGCGCAGTGGTGTAGCGGTGATCCCTGAGTACGCAAGCAGCAGCTGGGGGAATCAGTGGGGCAGCGATTGTGGACCAGGGCAGAGCTCACGGCCCGGAAGCCCAGGGAAGTGTCTGACTCCGGGAGAGCAGAACGGTCGCCATTGATCCCTCCTGTCCCCACTCCCGCCCTGCCCCCACATATAACGTCACAATCTAGCCACTGGGGCGCCCAGCCCGGGTGAACACCTAAGGCTCTGCCCCCCACCGTAACAAGAGCGGCCAGACCGGAGAAAAAATAAATAAATAAATAAAATAATAGGAGAGACAGGGAAAGACATAAGATATGTTTCCAGCAGAACAGATCAGTCCCCCAGGACTCATCCTTTTGAGTGACCAAGAAATAGCCAATCTATCAGATGCACAGTTCAAAACACTGGTGATCAGGAAGCTCACGGAACTGGTTGATTTTGGATGCAAATTACATGAAAAAAATGCAGATTACCATAAAAGAGATGCAGGAAGATACATGGAGGAGAGCCAATAGTGAAAGGATGGAATATGAGTCTCAAAACAACACAGCGGACCAGAAGGAAGATAGAATCAACCAAGCAGGAAAGCATGATGAAATAAGAATTCAAAAAATCGAAGAAAAGCTTAAGACCATCGAGGACACCTTTAAACGTTCCAACATCCGAATTATAGGGGTACCAGAAGGGGAGGACCAACAAGTGGAAAAGTTATTTGAACAAATAATAAAGGAGAACCTCCCCAAACTGGCAAAGGGAACAGTCTTTCAAGAAATCCAAGGAGCGCAGAGAGCCCCAAAGAAGTTGGACCCAAGAAGAAACACACCAAGGCACATTATAATTACATTAGCCAAGGTAAAAACGAAGGAGAGAATCCTAGAAGCAGCAAGAGATAAGGGGACAGTCACCTACAAAGGAGTTCCCATCAGACTGTCAGCTGATTTCTCAAAAGAGACCTTACAGGCAAGAAGGGGCTGGAAAGAAATATTCCAAGTCATGAAAGACAAGGACCTACATCCCAGATTGCTCTATCCAGCAAAGCTCTCATTTAGAATGGAAGAGAAGATAAAGTGCTTTTCAGATAAGGTCAAATTAAAGGAGTTCATCATCACCAAGCCCTTACTTTATGAAATGCTAAAGGGACTTATCTAAGAAAAGAAGATAAAGAAAAGACATGTATAGTAAAAGGACAGCAAACTCACAATTTTTAACAACCACACCTAAAGCAAAACCAAAAGAAACTAAGCAAACAACTAGAATAGGGACAGAACCACAGAAATGGAGGGCACATGGGGGGCTAGCAGTAGGGGTGGGAGGAGGAGAGAGGGGGAAAAGGTATAGAGAATAAGTAGCATAGAATGTAGGTTGAAAATAGATAGGGGGAGGGCAAGAATAGTACAGGAAATGTAGAAGCTAAAGAACTCATAAGTATGACACATGGACATGGACTAAAGGGGGGGAACATGGGTGGGAGAGGGGGTACAGGGTGGAGGGGAGTGAAGGGGGAAATGGGACAACTGTAATAGCATAATCAATAAAATATATTAAAAAAAAAAAGAAAATTTCTGAAGAGCAATTACCTATTCTTTTATTATATGGAGTACGTACTTCTTATCAGTAACTGTACAAATTAAAAGAACAGGAAACTTTAATTTTGAAAGTATGTGGAATAAATACTTTGACATAGTCGGAAGAATAAGAGCCATTTATTAAAATGTCTTGCTAACGTAGCTGTGACACAGAGTTATCTTAGGCTTGTGTACTAACAACATCAGATACAGTTTCAGATGTAAGATCTGAATTCAGCACCATTCAATATTCACTTAGCACCTTCTCTATATAATTCACTGGCTGAAAAGTGCAAAACTGCATTCTAAGAAATTTTAAATGTTTGATATTACACAACTTTATCTAATTTTTGGAGTAACAGTTAATACAATTTTCACTTTGTATTTTTATTCCCAAAATTAAAAAAACAGACACCAACTAGACTGGTATTTAATTATATTATTCCACATATTCAAAATAAAATGTCTTATAAGGTTATTATATATATAGTCATGAGTTCAAATGATCCCGGTATTCCAAGTTAATTCAGATAAAGTACCATATAATGTATATTAAAAAGTTACTGAATCAAATTAAAGTACTCTAGAAAATAAATGATACTTTTGAAGAAGTTATGGAAGCAAGAAACATTACTAGTTTATAATAGGTATTTAAAACAAAAATTATTTGTGTTGTATAGCAAGTTTATCTGAGGAATTAAATGCATTCTAGTGACATTTTCTTTCTAATGAATACACAAAAGATTTTATTTCTTCTTTGGAACATATTCAAATCATTTTTGTTTATATGTATCTTCAAAATGTTATTAATAAATACATTAAGACATTTTGTTCTATATATCCTCTGTATTTTGTGCTTGAGATTTGCTGCATGTAATACAGAGTGTCTTCAATCTTCTCCCCATCACTGATTCCTTCTCTGTACCCCACCCCCAAAAGAAAAGGCACTCATTGGTTTTTCTCAGCTTTGCCCCCCATCTCAAGGTAAACCTCAACAGACAATGAGAGATGAAACCGGCTCCTACCCCCACCCCTATTGGTTTCTGTTCCCACAGCACCAAAGCTGCTCTCTCACAGGGTAACAGTGACCTCACCCATGTCAAATTCAATGCCATCTTCTCAGTCCTTGTCCTATTTGACTTTCTACACAAACAACATTATTGAAATCTCTAACTTTTTCAAATGGTTTTTGTCTCCTGGAATATTTGTCTCCTGTCTTACTCTGATATTTTCTTTTCTTCTTCTTTTTTTTTTTTTTTTTTTCTCAGGTTCTTTTGTTAACTTATGATATACACAGGCTCCAACTTTGTCCTCCTCCTCTCAATAAATACTGTTCCTAAATCTCTACAGGCCCAAATTTCTAAAAGTTGGCTCTTCTCCTCCACATAGCCCATTAACACTTCAGACTAATCATGTTTATGCTTACACTATATACTTTCTCCTGAGCTTTTAGTAATGACTCTTCTGCCATCTAAAAATTCCGTAAACTGGAAACCCAGAATCATCTTGCACTACTTTCTTCCTCCCTTGTCTTACACATACAGTCTTCTCCAACCTGTGCTCAATCTTACTCTATCTTATTTCATGCCTTCAACACTTGTCATCTGGGCAGTTGAAACAGTCTTCTAAATCACCCCCTTCTTCTTCTCCAACCCTTCCTCTGCATCGCTATAGTTTGCTTCTTGATTCACAGATTAGATAGTATCTTTGTGCTCAAAAAATTATTTACCTCCCCATTATTAACAGTGAAAACCCAGTTTCCGATGAAATTTAAGACCATTCACAACTAGTTCCAGCCTGCTTTCCAGCTGCTTTCTTTCAGCTATTTCCCTTACCTCATCCTCACTTCTCCAAATTCTCTTACTCCATAAATCCTTGACTGTCCATCGTATTCAACTATTCCCTTTCCTCAGAGAACAGAGCTGTCCTGTTCTCTGTCTTCATGAAAAAAAACTGTAGACCGGTGAAATACCAAACACGCCAACAAGAGCGGGTCTCCTGAAGGCTACGACAATTTCATAATACGTCAGTAGAAATCTCAGAATGGTCAGTTTGGTATATAGCAGTTAATGGTTACTCAAAAGTTCTTTAATTATTTACTTTATGGATTATACAATGCTCATTCCATACAGATAACAGGCTTCTCAGGTTAAAGCAGGATAGGTGACATGACAGAGCATTCATTCTCCTGTCCCAATGGCCTTCAGAAGATCTCTAGGGCTCCAACTGGAAACCACCAACTCTAGCCTGTGACTCTCATACCTGACAGATGGAAGAAACTCAACTAAACCTCTAGAACACTAGGAGGATTGCTCAAGGTCGCAGTAAGCTGGAACAAGAATCAAGGGCCTTCTAGTTACCAATCCAGCATTCCTTTTATAATATCATACTACTACTAAAGAAAGCGGCAGTAGATGAGATTCATTCCTGACTTCCTGAGGGAGAGGTGTGCATTCTCCTGATGAGCCACCACAGTACAGGTGTCCAGGAAATTTTCTTCCAACATGTCCTGGGGGAAGAATTTTTTAATGAACTAGTCTAATATTTACTCAAGTTCAAGTGATTTCACGTTGGCTCAAAATGTCCCTTCATTTCATAAACTAGGTTACTCTTAGAAGGAAGCAAACATTAACAAATCAACTATTATTTTTTTGAGAGTTAACAAGTCCACACATGTTTAAAAATCTAAACAAGTTCAGATATGGAGGCTGAAAAAAGATCACAAATGCTACCTACAACACAAAATCAAATATAAAAACAGAAAAGCAGAAGTTGCTTCATAATCAGATTAAGCGTAAACTTTTGTTGTAATATTAAATAAGACAAAAGATTTCAAACGCTCATTTTAGTCTGGCAATAATGCATCCATTAAAAATATGATGGAACGTCAAAAATAATTCTTACAATGTGAAACACTGTCAATATTTTAAAGCCAGCATTTTCTTCAAAGTTTATGAGAAAATTCAAGGTGTTAAATTATAAATTCTATCAATTCAACTTTTCCTTTGAGGCAGGTCAGTAAGAAGCTTAGAAAATTCCTTGGCAAGTGGAATGAGGAAACTGAGATACATAGCAGAACAAATTGGCCGAGCAATTTATAGCCAGATAATAAATTGCAAGGTCTTATCTTACACATTCCAGACAGTGCTGGGGCAGACCCACCTCGGTCCCAGTCCTGGTCCGTCTTTGGTTACATTCTTTGAAAGTGAAACAGACTAGGGAATAATCCTGATCCATATGCATTAGCACAATGAAGAACACACCTGGAAAGCTGATGAATATTCTATTAATATCTAAAATTCTTGCCTTTAGAAAACAGATAAAAACACTTAAGACAATGGACCCATTGCATGCTCTCCCTGGAGCCTGCCTGTGCCTTCTTTCTTCAGGCATGTATCTGTGCTTTCTTTCTCCTAAGCTCTAAAGGTTCCCATGTGGTTTGTGGCTAGGAGAGCAGCAGAGAGCAGCAGCTCTTCCCAGGCTAACCCCCTGTATATGTCTCCAAGGCCCTGACTTTTTTTTTGCCTCTGTAACTTAGTCCTGAGTCTATTCAGCCCAAGTGGCTTACTTCTTCTACCTCTGTAACATTCTTTCTAAAAGACCAATGCAACTCTCTGAGCAGTCTACTTGAGTCTCCTTTTCAAGTGTTTTGTTTTGCATGCTAAATAAATTTCCTCTTGAGTTAGAGTTCTTAGTACTGAGTAGTTTCTTTGCTGAATTCAAGAACTGAGAATTGACAGTCAACATCACTGGTGACACCTTCAAGATGCAAAATGGATCTGATAAGTGATCCCAAATGATATTAATGATCATCCTAATTTTATTAGTGAGACTAGTATATCATTGTTAAACACAAAAATAAATACTGAGTTAAATGATAAGTGAACATTATAACTCATGACACTAATATAACAGCAAAATTCTTATCTCTGATATTATATTCTATACACTGAACTTAACCATGGATTTAAATTTTTTTTCTCTTGTATCTTAATATTATTCCTTCAGAATCAGTTGAGAGTTAAAGAATTAAATTTTTAAAAGGCTTAATGGATTAAAGTACACATAAAGTGGTTTTAAGTAAAATATTAAGTGCTCTGAGTTTATCTTGCCTTGGATTGGACTCAGCACTTCCTTCACTAGACTGAATTGCTACCCAGCAGAGGCATAGCTCTGGTGGGATAGCTCAGTTGCTTGAGCACTGTCTCATACACGAAAAGGTTGAGGCTCTGATCGCTTGGTCAGGGCACAAATGTAAGTTGCTGGTTGAATGCCCACTTGGAGCACATATGGGAGGCAACCAACTGATGTTTCTTTCACATTGATGTTTCTCTTTTTCCCCCTTTCTTCTCTCTCTAAAATCAATAAATATATCCTTTAGCGAGGATTTTTTTAGAAAGCAAAAGGCATAGAGAAATCGTTCAATAAATCTTTGTAGAATTGAACTGATAAGACTGTGTATAACTGAAAAACTACTGTATTATTGGATGTCTTAAAATAGGACACAGACATACTGAATCTATACTGAGGGACTTCGATGTAACCATGCAAGAAAGTAGATCAGATGTCTTTGAAAATTTTCTTTCTCTTAGAAAATAAACATAACCCTCTGTGCTTGCATTAAATTACCAATTTATTCCTTTTTACAACTATGAAAACACTGTCCTAGAAGTGAGTTTGCTATCTTTCAAAATACGGTGTTTGTTAAGCACTTCAGCAACCACTCTGAGAAGGGTCTAAGAGAACTAACAAAAAAGGCACAAAATGTTTTTGTACTCAACAGAACCCTCCTTAGGGTGTCTTTTGAATATAGTTTAGGTTAGGTCTTAGCAGAATAGCAAAATCCCCCATGATGGCTAAGTGAAACCAGTTTATAAAATAACTTTCTAAAAACACATAATTTGATAAACACTCTTACAATGAAACAAAACCAAAAAAAAAACTAATTCTTTTACATATATCAAGATTCATTTGCAGGAATAAAATAGCCCTTGATTGAGAGCTTAACCAAAAATTAAGTTAGTTTGAAAAATACACCTAACAAAGTTTGAAAAGAATGAATTTGAAAGAAGTTCTAAAATACTGTATTTCAGGTATTACTTTGCTAAATTATCTTTGATCTCGACTGAGGTGTTTTTAAATTAATTATACATAAAATTCCAAATCAAATTTTTTTTCTGCACTTAGAAGCATGCAACTGGCCAACTTCTAATTAGGCAAAGATAAGTGGCACAGGTAATTTCTTCTCATGTCTCCACATAAAACTTAACAAGCAGAACACTCTCAAAAATTGTATAAACTGGAATTTTTTATAATGTCAGCCTCTAGACTTCTGGCCAAGATGGAAGCATAGGTAGATACACTTTGCCTCCTCGCACAACCAAAAGGACAACAAATTTAAAAACAAACAACAACCAGAACTGCCAGAAAATCAATCTGTAAGGAAGTCCCATACCAAGGAGTTAAAGAAGAAATATTCATTCAGACTGGCAGGAAGGGTGGAGATGGGTAGCCAGGAGAGAGGATGCACGGAAAGGTGGCAGCCAGAGAACTGGGGTGGGAGAGGCAGTGGCTGGCAGACTGGGCAGTCCCATATTTGTGTGCAGATAAGCTGGGAGGGACAATTGGGTAGTGAGACAGACTGCGTAACCCAGGGTTCCAGTGCAAAGAAATAAAGCCTAAATACCCCTGGCTGTAAAAACCTATGGGTGTTGTGGTGGTGGGAGAAACTCCCAGCCTCACAGGAGAGTTCCTTGGAGAGACCCACAGGGTCCTAGAATGTACACAAATCCATACACCTGGGAATCAACATCAGAAGGGCCCAATTTGCTTGCTTGTGGGTAGCAGGGGAAGTGACTGAAAGTTGGCCAAGACCCGAGCAAGCAGCACTGTTCCCTCATGGACTCCTCCCCGACATACAGCACCAAATTACAATGACCTGGCTTGCCCTGCCCTGGTGAATAACTAAGGCTCTGCCCCTTACATCACAAAAGATGCATCAAGATAAAAAAAATATGTCCCAAATGAAAGAACAGATCAAAACTCCAAAAACAGAACTAAGCCATGACAAGACAGCCAACCTATCAGATAGACAGTTCAAAACAATGGTAATCAGGATGCTCACAGAAATGGCTGAGTATGGTCACAAAATAGAGAAAAAAGTGAAACAAAGCAAAATATACAGGGAACCAACAGTCAAAGGAAGAACCAGGATTCAAATCAACGATTGAGAGCAGAAGGAAGAAATAAACATTCAACTGAACAGAATGAAGAAACAAGAATTCAGAAAAACGAGGAGAGGCTTAGGAACCTCTGAGACAACTTTAAACATTCCAACATCTGAATCATAGGGTGCCAGAAGGAGAAGAGGAAGAACAAGAAATTGAAAACATAACAAAGGAGAACTCCCCCAATTTCACAAAGGAAATAGACTTTCAGTAAGTCTAGGAAGCCCAGAGAGTAACAAAGAGTTTGGACCCAGGGAAACACACCCCAAGGGACATCATAATTACATTACCCAAGATTAAAGATGAGGAGAGAATCCTAAAAGCAGCAAGAGAAAAGGAGACAGTTACCTACAAAGGAGTTCCCAGAGACTATCAGCTGATTTCTCAAAAGAAACCTTACAGGCAAGAATGGGCTGGAAAGAAGTATTCAAAGTCATGAAAGGCAAGGACCTACATTCTACATCTGTCCAGCAAAGCTATCATTTAGAATGGGAGGGCAGATAAACTGCTTCCCAGATAAGGTCAAGTTAAAGGAGTTCATCACCACCAATCCCTTATTAAATGAAATGTTAAAGGGACTTATCTAAAAGAAGAAGATAACCAAAAATATAAACAGTAAAATGACAACAAACTCATAACTATCAACAACTGAACCTAAAAACAAAAGCAAACTAAGGAAACAACTGGAACAGGAACAGATTCGCAGAAATGGAGATCACATGGAGACCAGTGAGGAGGGGTAGGGGAAGAAAGGGTGAAAAGGTACAAGGAAGAAGCAGCATAAATAGTAGGTACAAAATAGACAGAGGAAGGTTAAGAATAGTACAAGAAATGGAGAAGCCAAAGAACTTATACGTATAACTCACAGATGTGAGTTATGAGTTAAGGAGGGGAATACTGGAGGGTGGGGTGGGGGGCAAGGCAGAGGGGAGAAAAAACTGGGACAGCTGTAATAATATAATCAATAAAATAAATTAGAAAAAAAGAAAAGTATGTCAGCCTTGAACTGGGTAGATATGTTTGGGTGTGGAATGGTAGAGAAGTATAGGATTGATCTTCTGATCCAAAAGCCAGACCCTCTTTTTTCTCCATGTGACAAATATTTTCTCTTTTGATTTCCTGATTCATATTCCAGTAAGAGAAAGGAATTAAAAAATTGGAGAGATTGGAGGTCAGCAACATGAAAGTAAGAAATTCAAAGAACAGCCCAGCCCTCACGGCAGAACAACAGGAAGGCAGGTATGTCACATCAGGACCCAATTTCTGGATGCACACCCCTTCCGCCATACCTCACACCACTTTTCCAAAAGGAAGAAGGGACACAGCAGAGGTTAGTTCAAAGATAAATTCATACCTTACATTTGTTTTCAAAACTTTCTTCTATCTCAACAGACATGTGAAACTGCTGTTCGATTCTTTTTTTAAATATATTTTATTGATTATGCTATTACAGTTGTCCCATTTTTCCCCCTTTAGTCCCCTCCACTCTGCACTGCTGTTCAATTCTTAAAAGCTCTTTATTTTTAGTCTTCCTTCATTGATAAGGTGCCTGCAGGACATTGCCTATTGGTAAATCATGAATGGTGATACAAAATTTTTCCTTTATTGGATAAGAAATTAAACAGCTTCTGATTTATGTAGCACATTAGTAATCCTGAGTATATAATGACAACTCGAAGATACCCACTTGCAAATGCTATACAATAATGGTGTTTTGAGAAGACTGCACCTAATGAATTTGTATTTGGCGGTGTTTTGTGGGAAAATAATATTTTCTGTACTTTAATAAGTAGCAAAGTGGCTTATATTCCAAAATTTACTGAAGATGGTTATAGTTTCAACAGAATACAAAACTAGTACCTCCTGTGTGTTCCTCATGGACACATGACTTCATAGGTGCCTCTGCTTCTGACCTCCAAATCAAGCAGGCAGATGACTGGCCTTTACTTGATCTATCTAGAATACCAAGGACATGGCGACCAATTGTTTCTTCGACAGCTGCTGTTGTCTTTACAACTTCTAAGAGGATCTTCAGAAGTCTGTTATTAGCTTTCTGGAGTGCATACCTATAGAGATAAAGAAACATTTATTAAAATCTTTAATCTTTTAAAAAGCAAATACTTTGCTTATGTCCCACAAAAAATGTACTACAAAATATCTGACTTGAAAAATAAAGCATCATATGATCCTCTCTATTAAAATAATATGATGTAGCATCTATAATGAAGTGCTTTTTGTTTTTTATTTATTTTATAAATTTAAAACTTTCAAGATTAAAAAAAATTAAGGACACGAATATGTTAAGTTTTAAAAAGCATGGTGGTAACCCAACCCAAGCATATGTGAGTTACTGAGCTGGTAATACCATTCATGGTTATTCAAATATGTTGTACACTTAATTTTATTGTATCAAAGATTTTATCTTAAAATATAATTTAAAAACTCCACCAGGAAAAAAATGTGTATGTGTATAACTTACTGGTGATGATCTATATAATTAAACTACAATTGGCAGAGACCTATTTTTCAAAAGGTCTATTATGCAATTTCACTATCTGCTAACACCAGAGGGAATATTGTAGGTTGTTATATCTATTCCAGAGACAGAAATTTCTCAAGTTACATATACCACCCTGATTTCAACAAGTAGAAGGAACTTATTTTCAACCAAATGAAATTAAGGTGTATTTCTCTTTTTTAAAAGACAAGTTAACAATTCTTTATTTAAAAAATTAGAAAATACTGCTAACCACCCACCAAAACATCTCAGCACTCAGAGGTAATCGCTATTAACATTTTAATGCTTATCCTTCTAGACTATTCCCCACATCTCTCTCATAAATATATATGTAATATGTATATATACATATAAATAAAGTGGGATTATCCTGTGATTAGCTTACAAACTGTTTTTGTAAGCTTTTTATTCTGCTTAACACAAGTATCTCTCCATGTCAAGAAATATAATTCCATAAATGGTGATTCAGAAGATGATCTGATCAATCTTCTAAATAAACAATTCTCTTGTTCTAACAACTTAATTCAATAAAGGTATTACAGTGGCAAGCCTGATACTTAATACATGCAGACAGAATAAGAGACTTTCATGGTAAAGGTCCTTTGCCTTAAGACAGCTTTCCCTCCCACAGTGAGGGAGATAACTCACAATCAGGTTAAAGGATATCTCTTTTCACAAGCACATGACATAACTATTTTAAGATAAGGTAATAAATGCAGAATTTTTCCTTCAGTATTTGTCAAGAGAAAGAGGCAGTTCTATTTTTGCACCTAGATCAACTTCTCCGCTTACATAAGGGTACTAAAAATAAAACTCTAAATAATTTAGTTAGTGGAAAGTAAGTCAAAGGTTTTATTTCTTTAACTTTTCCTGAGATTTTGTTCAAGCCCTAAACACACCAGGACTAGAATATTTTGAAAACAGAAATTCTACATAAGAAAACTAATTAAAATTAATATGATGGTAAAAAGAAATAAATATGAATACTAATTTATCAGCACCCATTGAAAAGTCCTAATAATTAAACACTGCATAATTTTAAAAATATACTTGAGATAAAAAGAATTTATCTAAATTACCAAATAAACATTTATTTTATAATTATAAAATAAACATTTTGTTTATTTTATATCGATATGTTAACTCTAATTCTCATACACTGTCTTTCTTGTTTGAGTTCCATACTGACTGTGTTCCATACTGATGATCCAATGGGGAAGCCAAAATCTTAGGGGCCAAATTCCTCCATGCAAGCTGAGGAAGGAGGTTAGGAGGACAGAAGGTTGACAATCACAGAAATTGGAAAAGGAGGAAATTAAGTTAGTAGATATTAGTTTTAATTTAAAATTAAAGAAACTATTTTCACTTGAGCAGACAAAATTTAAAATATTGTGCTTAAAGTCCTTAATATTAATGTGGGATAACTATTCTCATTTATATTTTACATTTTTATACTAATATCTACAAAATCAAAGTAAGGAAAAGTTTTGTTAACATAAAATCATTAATTTATTCCTCTGTAAAACTGCTATATGGATTAAAAGTTCTCATCTGTTATGCAGTAAATGTATGAAAGTGACACGTGGACTATCACACATAGTTTTCTGTCCTCATCACGAACAACCCAGAGGGAAGCTTATACTGAATGCATGACCTCCCAGTGACAGAATAAACCCACAAACACAATTTTATTTTTTAGTATAAAAATGCCGTATGAGCAAACTAAAACTAGTCCAGAAAGTTTCAACAACCAAATGATGCCTTAAATTTACTGAGTTAAGTATTTGATAAGTATTTGTTAAAAATTACTTTACATACAAAAGCTTAAGTACTTGTTTGTTGATTTAAATGACCAAAATCTGTGACTCTTTACATACAGAATATAATGTACAAATAAAAGAAATGTACAAGATAAAAATAAGAATTGTATTGAAACAAATACATATCCTGTATACCTTTCATTAGACAGAACATCAGGAGGCACATCTTCAAGTTTTCTGTCCAATTCCTTTTCTTTAAAGATCTGTTCCTCAGCGTCCCCTTGGTTTTCATCTTCATCCTGTGTAAGTTTGTGTAAAGGTAGAGAAGACAAGACAGAAAGAAAACCTGTCATCTTGGAAATAGCTTGTTGAATATTCCTTTCTATTTGTTATGAGGTGAAACAGAAACCTCTGCATGCAGAATTGCTACTGTATAAAATAATATTTAACTATATTTTTCAAGAGATTAGCATTATCAAAAGAAGATAAAAGACTCTAGATTACAGTCCAAAAGCTTGTAATGGGTTCAAGCTAATGCATGCTATAGAGGGACAATAAAGTGTGTTAGGTTGCTCCTGGTGAGACAGCAGTTGCAAACCTAGCAATGTCAAGATTCAAATTACCTTAAATGGAATGTAAGGCATCTTGACTCCACCTACCTTACATGTAAGCAATCACAAATATTTTAAATGCAACACCTATAAACACATTTCACACCAACAATGAAGACAAACTGCATTGTGGATCCACTGTTCCTAGGTGGGGCAAAGTCCATACTACCTGTGTTTGCGTACTGCTGTTGTGCAGCTCACAACACAGCTTCTCTCTTCCAGCTAGAGACAGCTGCTTTAGTGCTTCCAGCTCCTCTAAAAGCACCCTCTCTCTCTCTGAAACCAGGTTTTCATTATCTATTGAGGATCTCTAAATAAGAAAAAAGGTCATGAGAGAATATTGTTTGCGAAAGAAGACACAGGCAGAAATATTAAGCAGATTTCTTTTAACCCCCTGGGACCAACAGACCCTAGTTCTACCTATGATTCGTATCCCATAAGGGGTTAAAAGCATATATAAAGTTCAATGCAAAATTTGAAAAAAACAAAAAAGATAATTAAGTCTATATATTAGAAATTTGTGCAACTCAAAGGATATTATTTTATATGCCAATTTTGCATTGAAAATTCAGAATGTTAAATTCACAAAATGCGATGAAGAAAAGCAAAATTGATTTTTCCAAATATTCTCAACTCACTCCCAATTTCCTATTATTCTATATATGAAAGAACATATTTCAAGAGTTCTCTATTTTTCATTTCTCTTTTTAGCTTAAGTTTCCAAAAACTAAATAAAAGTTTTAATAAGAACTTCTATATAAATATTTCTTGCTTTTCTGCAATGATTTTGTGAGTACATTATATACAGCAATTGATAAGAATCCAGCTCCCAAATACCAAGGAGTATATAAATTTAGCCAAGAAAGGGATAAGAACGTTATAGAAATGTGCATTTCTCAAATCAAGAAGAGATGTTTCCCTGGACAAAGAAGATCCAGAAACACACTACTTCAGATTTCCATTCTTGATTTAAAAGAGAGATTAAGGACAGATAAAGGTAAACCTCGGAGATGCTAACTGGTGGACTCACAAAACTATAAATATGGGAAAACTGAATATTAACTGCACTTCAGCACAAATATTTTCCAAAACTGTCAAACAGTTTTGCCACATGTGGTCAATAGAATGACTATAAAAACCAAACAATCTTGCAGTCCTTTTTCCAGTGCCTGCAAAGAAAGATAAATAAAATGGTAGAGTACAATACACTACGAGTCAGATTTCTCTAATAAGACCTAACACTGGCGTGCACATGGAACCTATTCCTGATGTTAAATATTTGTATTCAGATTTTGTCAATAATTTTGATTTTTGTTTAAGAAGTTATATAAAGAACACTACTATTTTAATTGGGGAGAAAAGGGACTCTAAGTCCCATACCTGGGCTAATTGTCTATTTAGTCTCGTAATCTCTTCTTGTAGCTGTTCCTGGTCTTCTCGTTGTCTCTCCATCTGGCGCATGTGTGCCTGCCTTAACAGTTCTGTTGCCTGCTGATGTTCTTGGTACTGGCGTACAAGTTCCTGCCTCATATCTTCCAGTTGTTCTTCATTTAACATTAACTGCCTAGAAGCATCCATGCTTGACACCAAAATCTCATCATGGATCTAGAATAGTTAAAAGAAATTCAACCATAACACATTTTGTATAAATCTGTTAGAATCAATATTTAAAATAAATATGAAAGCAAGTCCACTATTAATTTCACAAAGCATCTGATATTTTATATAAATAACCATGTAAATAATTTTTAAGAGATGTTTGTCTTAATTATAATTCTTAACACAGATTATCATTATATGTGTTATTCTCCAAAAGCAAAAGAGTAATTTATCAGTTAGTTTAGACGTAATCTAAGGGAAAAGAATACAAAAGGATACTTAAGATTCCTTCTACTCTTACTGAAGCTAAAACTCCATTATTCCTCTTGACGTTTGATAGTGGGGAAATATTATAGATATAATACTTTGTATTTTAAAATTTATAAAACCTAAGGAATTTTACCTATTTAATTTATATCATGCAGTGATCACAGTACTACAGAGGACAGCTTGATAAGAAACAGTGCCCAATAAATTTTATTTGGAAATAAGTTTTATATTTCACTTTCTCATACTCATAAAAAGTCAACTCCCTAATCGGTCTCTATAAGTACTTCAATTCCTGAAGAGCTACTACTTAAACAAATCATTCTGATTTATTCTGCTTTAAATAGTTACTGGTAAATTAAAGAGTTTTATACTATGTAAAGAGTTGATAATTTTATTTGAATGCCACTAAAAAGATGTAACCTATCCCAAACATTAATCAAAAAATTTGAATTTAGATAATTTAAAAGAGGTAGAATTTATTTTCTGTTAAAGGCACAGTTGAGATATAGACACAAAACTAATTCTCCATTAATGAATAAGTAAAGAAAAAGAATTAGTAAATACAGACTAGAATGCTTTAAATTGTTTTCTTAGTAGGTAGCTATTTTCTTGTGATAGTAGCATTATTAAATAAAGTAAATCTTTTATTCATACATATTGTCAAACTGTAGTATGCTTAACTGACTAAAACAAAATTAATATAGGTAACTTAGTAAGATTTTACCATGAATAATATGTGTAAGACAAATAAAAATACCATGAACCAGATATTGGTATTATACTTGATATTATTATTTAATAATATTATTATTATTTAATAATAATATCAAGTCATTCATATACCTCACAAATAATAAAGCACATTCATAATGTGAAGCATAAGTCAAGAGTGGATTTGATTCTTTCCTTCTCCATTAGGAAACATCACTGCTAATAGTTGTACAGTGAAGGAAATCACAATTTTATATATTATTATATTCAAGGAGGCATACTTACAGATTCTCTGGCTCCAAATGTTTTATCTTTGGAGAACAGTTCTTCTGAAATAGTCAGTTCATGGTCCTTTGATTCGAGTATATCAAGATTATCACTGTTTGGTAAAAGGACTTCTTTCCCATCTTCTCCTAACTCCTTACTAAGTGGTTTAAATTCTTCTTTAAATTTCATGTCTGTTGTCTCGAAAGTCTGAAAACCAACAGGACCCTGGGGTAAGTTCCTTTCATTTAAGTGTTGCTGTTCTTGTAGACAGAGAGCATGTGCTTGTTTTGATGATATAGTATCTTCTTTTTCTCCAGATAGTCTAGATAGTTCAGTTTGTTGAGCAAATAATACACTCATTGACACAATGACCTACAGAATAAGGTAAATAAAAAAGGATTAGATTTATAAATACCAGCAAGAATTAAAAAGCACTTGCCACTCAAAATTACATGAATTAGAAAAAGGCATGGCTTTGTGGTTTTAAACTAAAAGAAATACTGTGATAAAGTGATATGAAGATAAAGATTTCCTATTTTACAATGAATCTAAAGTAAAAGTATTATATTACTGGCCTTTTTAAATAAAGTTTTAAAATCCTTACTATGACAGCAATGAATGTTCAGTACAGAAATCAGAAAGAAGGAAATAAAAGTCCTTATATTTCTCTCTTCCAAGAAAAATCACAACTAACACTTCAGTAATACTTTTCCAAATCTTCCTCTCTTTTGATATCAATATAGATATGAAAAGATAGAATCATATGTTTCTTTAAAAATGTGTATTATAATTTGCTTTTACAGCTTAACTATTGAGTATATTTTCAAATTAAAAATATATTTCTATATAATTTTTGATAAGTTTCAAGTTTCAGGTTATACAAATGTATTATAAATTTATTCAATCAATTTTCTGTGTTGGGCACTTCGACTGATTTCTTTCTTACACTATTTCAAACACAACTATGATAAAATCTCTGTAACTATATCATTATGAAAATCCTTTCTTATTTCCTTACAATTCCCAGAAGTGAAGTACTTGGTTTGGGTAATTGGTAAGTATGATTCTGTAATTTAATTTCATTTTCCACTCCAATTATGATCCTACATCCCTACTTATTTTTGGCCCATCCAGCACAGGTAGTTAGACATTCTGACTAGCAGCCTTGGTTCTGAAAAATCCAAGCCTTTGAGAACCAAACGTATCAATAACTTTATTTCAAGTCCTATCTCCATAGATTATTTGCAATGGGGGATGCCTGGTTGCCATAGTCTAAGATAAAGTATGCCTGGCCTTTGAAACCTTTGTGCCTATTGACCTTCAATCAACTCTTTCCCTGTTGGTCCATGTGGTATAAATGGACTGCTGCTTTAATGTCCCATCTTAAACCTGATGTGTCTATTGGGGGGTTCCTGATTCGCACCTGGTTCCTGCTAGCCTCCTTACTCCCAGGTGCTGTCTCCTCTAGGTGCTGCATGGAGTCCTGCTTCAGTGGAACAATACTGATGATAACATGAACAACAACAATGAATGCTGTGGCCACCAACTACTAAATCCTTCTATTATTTTCTTTAATCCTCATTATAGGAAATTCATTTATCATAATGAAAGAATTCATTATCTTTCATTTATATATTTATGCTAATTTTATTTTTATTAGGTAGGTACTATTGTATTATTACCCCAATTTAATAAATGAGAAAATTATGAAGTGAGATGAAGTAATTTGACCCCCAAAACACAAAGCAACTAAATGGTGAAAGTTGGGGTTCAAAATCCTGTAGTCTTATGTAAGCTTCTCGTCCTAGAATGTGGCATTACACTATTGCCCTTCACATCTGAACAAATCTTCCTAGAGATGTAATGGTGCAAGAGAATTAGGAAGAATAATTATATTACCAATAGTCAATCCTGAGAAAATGGAAATGCAGCAACATTAGGAGCCATGTTAAGTGTCTAATCTAAAAAATGTTATAGCAGTGATTTGAATGAAGGTGTGTCTAGCTATACAGTTCAAATACCTTAAACACTATACATAATATGCTTCCACTCAGGTGACACCACTACTAGATCTCATCTACCAAAATGGACTTCATGAAGGCCTATGCCAGCTCCCACAGAATCAGAGTTTGGTAATAATGTTCTAGACACTGTCATATGGGAAATATGCCCATTAAGCAAAATGTCAAAAAACAATGACAAATTAGTGGACCAAGTGATACAGCTTGGTAAAACGTATCTTCAAGAAATGACACTCAGAGGTGAGACCTCTGGGGCATGTCTCCCTCAGAGACTCCAGTCTGGTGTTCAGGCAGGTGGAACTACAAAGCTAAGGTGAGGTGTGGAGCTCACCCTTACCCTCAGCTAAGGACTCTCTTGATCTGTTTTCTCAAGTCCTGCTGGCCCCACTCTGCTGAGCTTGCTCCTGTAGTGAAAATGGGCTGCATCCAAACTGAGCCAGTGGTGTGCTCCTCCTGGGAGAGCTGCAGTTGGAGACTGTAGCAGAGACTGAGTGATATGGCTCTGAGGTAGAGGCCACATTCTCCCCACTGAGTGCCTGACCATGCTATCCACAAGAAGGGGAGCCATTTGCCCCATCCTCACAACCCAGTTGCACTGCCCTAACAAGCTTATGCCATGTGGAAGGGGGCTAGGGGCGGGCCAGCTTGGGTCCACTATACAGTTCTTGAAAAGGCTATGGAGGAGGCCAGCCAACCTTAGAAGCTGGCAAAGCAGTGGACAGGTGGATGCCAACTTCAGAGCCTTGGACCTTTTAATAACCTCCCCCTACCTCAGAGCTGAAGAAAGCCAGCCCTCCCACGCTCAGCCAGCCCCAGTAGACACAGACACAATCAGCGAATAGCATGGTAATTCCAGACGGGCAGCACAAGGCCAGTTACACACAATGCCTGACACCGACCTGCACCAGAAACCCATATAAAGTGGGCCCAGAACCAACACAACCAGTGGTGGGCTTCAAATCTCAGCAGAGCTAAACCTAACTAGCCACACCGAGGCACAGCCAAAGGGAGACTCTGGCAAGCAACAGATCCTGCTGGAAAAAAAGTCACCTCATTGAGCAGCCTCTGAACAGTAATTCATACACAATGAACAAGATCTATCCTTAGAGTCAGCCAGCCTGAGGGTTAACGGCCCCACAAATGGGCCAACAGGATTTAAGACTCAACTACAACATCAGGGGCCACATAACCCACCCAAGAAACATTTCTGGAGAAACTAGCTCAGATGATCACAAACTACCTACACCATAAGGCCCTTATTACAAGCCTGGGAATCATAGCAAACCTACCTAATACACAGAGACAAACCCAAAAAGGCAGACAAAATGGGGACACAAAGACATATGTCCCAAATGAAAGAAGAGAGAAATCCTCAGAAGAATAAAATGAAATGGAAGCAACCAAGATACAGATGAAGCATTTAAAGCAATGGTTATCTATCTTGAGTAAGTCATAACACCATAAAGTCCTAGAGCAAAACCTAGGCAGAAAAATTTCAGATATCCCATACAGCAATATTTTTGCTGATATGTCTCCTAGAGCAAAGGATATAAAGGAAAGAATAAACAAATGGGAGGTTTGCCATTTCCACCAGGCAAGGGAGCAGTAGGACTCAGCTAGTGAATGACGACACTCCCCTCTGGTGGCCGACCTAGGCTAGAACCCTAGTAGTGCAGGTACTCTGGAGCAGAGAGCTTTGGGGCTCTGCACAATGCATAGTTTTCCCACTAATTCCATAGAAACCATAAAATCAAGCAATGGAAAGAATTCCCAAGAAAGCATTTGGGCCAGGAAGAAACATAATAGAAAAGTTCCATTTTTCAGTGTTTGAAATATCTTTTTATTCCCAGACAGTGAGCCAAATTTCTGAATAGTTCAGAACACACTAAAGAAGCCCAGACTTTTAAGGGTATTTTATAACTCTGCTTTTTATAAACAGAACATTTAAGCCATTGTTATCTCTGTTACTGAGGGTTACTGTTGACTGAAATTGCTAGTGAAATACTCTAAAAGGAATGAAAGTTTGTGCTTCTTGTGCATTAAGTAAATGCCAGTTTTTATATTTCATTATTCAGTCTCTGAACAATATATGTATTTCAGAACTTAAGTTTCTGTGAACCAGAAACCTGGCTTCTGCACTTATCCACATATCCCATGAGAACAATATGTTTGAACTTCCTGTGTAGCTGACCTTAACTGAGGAAAAAAACAAAAAGTCCAACCAAGCTAACTGGTCTCACTTTAAATTCATAACCCCCATCCTTGAAATGGGCCCTCAGCAACACTGGGCAAGTCTACTGAATGTCTGTTGTCACTTCTGGTCAAGATGGCGTCATGGGCAGATATGGCTTCCCGCTTTACACAACCACATCAAAATTACAACTAAAATATAGAACAATCATCACCCAGAATTGTCAGAAATTGAGTTGGATGGAAGTCTGACAACCATGGAATTAAAGACACCACACCCATCCAGACTGGTATGAGGGGCAGATGTGGCATGGGCTGGTCCTACACCTTCATGTAGTGTACAGAAATTTGGGAAGAATATCTTGGGAGTGAGGAATCCCAGCCCCATACCAGGACCCCAGCCCAGGAAGATAAGTCCCCACAATTTTGGCCGCAAAATACAGTGGGGATTGAGTCGGTAAAAGATAATTCTGAAGCCCCAAGCAGTTCCTCTTAAAGAACCCACACATGGACTCATCTACTCAGGCTCACGCCCTCTGAGCTCCAGCACTGGGGTAGCAGCATGAAAGGCACCAGTGGCACACTGACAGAAACTGAAGTGTCTGGCTTCAAGGTGAGCAGAGGCCACTGACCCTTTTCTAAACTCTCCCCCCACAGAGCCACAGAACTGGCAAGCTGGTGCCATATCTGGACTCCAACAAACTGGCTAACACTGACCATTCTCAAGATCCCCAAGACTCTATCCCATCCAACCTTATGGGCCACACAAGCTCCTTTTCCATATGAATGGCAGGTCTTGGCTCATGCTTCACAAGTTCCTAAATCCTCTCAAACAATCAAGAGTTGGCCTCAGTGAGCCCCAGGTCCAGCACTAGCAGCAGCCAGCCTAGATTCACAGCTTGGCTTCACCTGGGAATCTCTAAGCCCAGGACAAATAGCAGCCATCTCAGACTGCTTCATAGCTCAGGCAGAGTGGCCCTGGGCAAAACACAGGTTGGCGCTGATCTTGGCCTGCACTATCTGGGAAACCCCAGGACCAGCACACCCAGTGGACAGCTACAGATGACATCGAACTACCATCACCTTGTCCCTGCACAACCTCCATGGAAGGTGGATGTTCATGCTCAGTGGTCACAGCCAATCCTTGCAGCTGACTGGCCTGGGTAAATCCCTCCCACTGATTTGTCAACAGTAACCAGGTTCAACAAGAAGAGGAGGTATACTCAACCCAAACAAAGGGTGCACCTCGAGTACCCAGCTTGGGTGATGGGGAGTCTGTGCCACTGGACCCTATTGGACACCTACTATATTAGGCTACAGTACCAAGTCAGGGAGTCATAACTATTCTATTTAATACATAGAAACAAACTCAGGGAGGCTGCCAAAATGAGGAGACAAAGAACCCAAATGAAAGAAAAGATTAAAACTAAAAAAAAAAGCTAAACAAGATGGAGACAAGCAATCTATCAGATGCAGAATTCAAAACATTGGTTATAACGATGCTCAAAGGACTTAGTGAGGACCTCAGCAACATTAAAAAGACCCAGGCAGAAATGAAATATATACTAATTGAAATAAAGAACAATTTACAGGGAACCAACACTAGAGTAAATGAGGCTGAGAATCAAATCAATGATTTGGAACATGAGGAAGCAAAAAAATATTCAATCAGAACAGTAAAAAAAAAGGAATCCCACAAAGTGAGGGTAGTATAAGTAGCCTCTGGGACAACTTCAAGAGGTCCAACATTCACATCCTAGGGGTGCCAGAAGAAGAGAAAGAGAAAGAAACTGGAAATCTATTTGAAAAAAAATGAAAGAAAACTTCTCTAATTTGGTGAAGGAAACAGACATGCAAGTCCAGGAAACACAGAGAGTCACAAACAAGATGGATGCAAAGAGGTCCACACTAAGACACGTCATAATTAAAATGCCAAAGTTTAAAGATAAAGAGAGAATCTTAAAAGCAGCAAGAGAAAAGAAGTTAGTTACCTGTAGGGGAGTTCCCATAAAGACTGTCAGCAGATTTCTCAAAAGAAACTTTGCAGGCTAGAAGGGATTGGCAAGAAATATTCAAAGTCATGAAAAGCAGAGACCTACAGCCAAGATTGCTCTACCCAGCCAAGCTATCATTTAGAACCAAAGGACAGATAAAGAGCTTCCCAGACAAGAAAAATAGAAAGTTCATCATCACCAAACCATTATTATAAGAAATGTTAAGGGGACTTATTTAAGATTAAAATTGTGAACAATAATATGGTAAAAATACATATCTATCAACAATTAAAATCTAAAAAACAAACTAAGCAAACAAGAATAACAGAGACACGATCATGGATACGGACAGCATTTTTTGGTGGTTGCCAGATGGGATGGGGGTATGGTGGAATGGGTGAAGGGGTGAGGGGATTAAGAAGTTCAAATAGGTAGGTACAGAATAGCCATGAGGATGTAAATTACAGTATAGGAAATGGAGTAGCCAAAGAGCTTATATGCATGACCCATGGACATGAACAATGGTGTGGGAATTGCCTGAGGGAGTGAGGGGTGCTGGGTGGAGTTGGGTAAAGGAAGGAAAACCAGGACAACTGTACTAGCATAAGCAATAAAATATAATTTAAAAATTTTCTGTTTTGTTTTCCATTTTTTATTCCTTCTCCTAGCCAGCCCTTTTCTCCCTCCCTTTAAAGCTCCAACATCATCTCATTCTTTTGGATTCTCAGGTACTGATCTTGATTCTTATTTTAGTAAGAAAACAGATTTAGCAATCAGAAGAGAACTTCCACAGGCTCCAAATGCCCTATTTGAAAACACCCAAATCATGAACCAAATATCTTCTGCCTTCCTTCTTTTATTATGGATTAAACTGTCTTGCTCCAAGCTAATGGCAGCTGTCCAGGACATGACATTGCCTCTCATTTGCTCAAGGACACCTGTTGTAGCAACTGTTCCTCTCTCTCCTGAATGAGTTGTTCCCCTCCTCTACTTAATCATATTAACATAGAAATATGATGAGAAATCTCTCATCTTACTTAAACCAAGAAAATAGCAACAACAAAAATCTACCACTTAACAGCCTTTAGCTACCACTGGATTTCTCTGCTTCTCTTTCAAGTAAAGTCTGTTCATTCTTCTTCTTCACTCTCTTCATGCTTCTCCTTCATTCTGTCTCTCGATTCCATTCTAATCAGTTTGTCTACACCACCCCATCAAATGTGTTGTGAAAGTCACCAGTAGTTATGCATTTTAAATCCAATGGTTAATTTACAGTTTTAATCTTTCTCATCAGATACACATGACACAGTTTAATACATTTTCTTCTTTGTATTTCTTTTAAAAAATATATTTTATTGATTATGCTATTATACTTGTCCCATTTCTACCCTTTACTTCCCTCATCCCTGCACACCCCCTTCTACCAGCATCCCCCCTGCCCTGCCGCACTTAGTTCATATCCATGGGTCGTACATATAAGTTCTTTGGCTTCTCCATTTCCTATACTATTCTTAATCTCTCCCTATTTTGTACCTACCATTTGTGCTTCTTATTCCCTGTACCTTTTCCCCTATTCGCCCCACTACTCCCCGATAACCTTCCATGTGATCTCCACTTCTGTGATTCTGTTCCTGTTCTAGTTTGCTTACTTTTTGTTTTTAGGTTTGGATGTTGATAGTTGTGAGTTTCTTGTCATTTTACTGTTCATATTTTTGATCTTCTTTTTCTTAGAAAAGTCCCTTTAACATTTCATATAATAAGGTATTGGTAGTGATGAACTCCTTTAACTTGACCTTATCTGAGAAGCAGTTTACCCTTCCTTTCTATTTATAGCTTTGCTGGATACAGTAATTTTGGATGTAAGTTCTTGCATTTCATGACTTTCAATACTCTTTCCACCCTCTTCTTGCCTGCAAGGTTTATTTTGAGAAATCAGGTGACAGTCTATGGGCACTCCTTTGTAGGTAACTGTCTCTTTTTCTCTTGCTGCATTTAAGATTCTCTCCTTACCTTTGCTCTTGGGTAATGTAATTATGATGTGCCTTGGGGTGTGCTTCCTTGGGTTCAACTTCTGTGGGACTCTCTCAGCTTCCCTGACTTCTAGAAAGTCTATTTCTTTACCAGATTGGGGAAGTTCTCTTTTGTTACATTTTCAAATAAGTTTTCAATTTCTTGCCCTTCCTCTTCTCCTTCTAGCGCCCCTATGATTCGGATGTTGGAACATTTAAGTTGCCCCAGAGGTTGCTAAGCCTCTCCTCATTTTTCTGAGTTCTTGTTTCTTCATTCTATTCAGTTGAATGTTTATTTCTTCCTTCTGCTCCCAATCATTGATTTGAGTCCTGGTCCTTCCCTTCCCTAGGGTTCCCTGTACATTTTGCTTTATTTTACTTTACATAGCCTTCACTTTTTCTTATTTTGTGACCATACTCAAACCATTTCTGTGAGCATCCTGATTACCATTGTTTTGAACTACCCATCTGATAGGCTATCTCTTCATCATTTAGTTGTATTTTTTCTCGGAGCTTTGACCTGTTCTTTCATTTGGGATATGGATATTTACTTATTTTATCTTGGTGAATCTTTTATGTTGTAAGGGGCAGAGCCTTAGTTATTCACCAGGGCAGGGTGAGCCATGTTGCTGCATTGTGGTGCTGTATGTTGGGGAGGGGTCTGAGAGGGAACAATGTCACTTGCTCAGGTCTCAGCCAGCTTTCAGCCACTTCCCGTTACCCACAAGCAAATTGGGCCCTTCTGGTGCTGATTCCTAGGTGGGGGGTGGTTTGTGTACATTCTAGGACCCTGTGGGTCTCTCCAACAAACTCTCTTCAAAGCTGGGAGTTTCTCCTGTTGTCAAAACCCACACAGGTTTTTACAGTCAGAAGTTTTGAGGCTTTATTTCCCCATGCTGGAACCCTAGGTTGTGTGGTCTGTCTCACTCCCCAGTTGTTCCTTTCAGTTTTTCTGCTTGCAAATGTGGGACTGCCCAGTCTGTCAACAGCCACCTTGCCATGCCAGTCTCTGCCCCTCCTACCATTCTGAATGAATGTTTCTTCTTTAACACCCTGGTTGTTGGATTTCCATACAGTTCGGTTTTCTGGCAGTTCTAGTTATTTTTTGTTTTTAAATTTGTTGTTGTCCTTCTTTTGGTTGTGCAAGGAGGCAAAGTGTATCTACCCATGCTTCCATCTTGGCTGGAAGTTCAGAACTTTCAGCTTAATATTTTCTTCATACACATTTATTACTTGTCTTCTGTAATACAGTCCTTTGCTCTTTCCATATTTAAATTAGTGCTCCTCTTTATCTCCACTGTTCTTCCTCATTTCTCTAACTTCTAAACATGGGCAATCTCCAGGCTCTCCCAGACCCCTCTTTATTAATACTCACTGTATTAGTGTTTTTCAATTTTTTTTCATTGCAACCATAGTAAACATACACAAAACAATAAAAAATGTTTTATACTGTGGCCCAAAGCAAACATATGTACCTGTGTGTCTTTATATAATTGAACCTTTCCATTTACATTTAAAATCCTGGTCACAAAGCAATAAACTGATGTCTTAACTTAAAAATAAGTTACAACTCACAGTCTGAAAAATATTGTCCCATATACTAACTACCATATTTACATGTCTACTTTTATCTTGTTTGCTGGACTTGAGGTTTACATATCCAACCAGTTCCTCACATTTATATTTAGACGTTTAACAAGTGATTTGCATTTAATAGGTCAAAATTGTAATTCTTAAGTCTCCCATTCCTCTCCAGAAACTATTGCTATGTAGTCTTTTCTATCCTCCATCCAACACCTAAGTAAACAGCAACTCAGTTTCTCCACTTAAGTCAAATAAGTTGGAGTAATATTTTACCCTGAAGGGAAAGCCCTTGCCCCTTTCCCTGTATTTCTCCCTCTGCTATCTGGTTACACTTGCTGAGGAGATACATCTGTGCCAGGGTTTCACAGTATTTCACCGAATGGGTCCCCTGAATATAGGAGTGGCAGGACTGAAGCAAACCTGCAGAACTGGCAGCTGGGCAAGTGGCCTTCATACTCCTGCCCAGTCTCCATGGCTACCTGTTAGAGACATTCTTGGAGTAATTCCTGACTTCCCTCTTTCTCTTACATCCCACTTTTTAAAAAGTTGCTCAACCTGTCACCTTCATGATCTAGTCTCTAACTTCCTTCCAGATCTCACTTAACCTCACTTTAAAAGTGAGGTTGTCTGTGATAACCCTGTATAATATATATAATGTTTAATCTCCACAGAATTTTCCAGTCTTATTACTCAAGTTGGTTCTTCTATTCAGAGTACTTATCATCTGTGCATTGTCATCTGCACCAATTAGAATGCAAGGTCTATGGGAGCAAAGTTTTCTTCTCTTTTCTGAGCACTCAGAATACTGCCTGACAGTGGAATGTAAATGAATGTCAAATCACCAGTTGACTCTACTGTGATCTATACTAATAATCACTACACGTTTTAGGCTTCTTCTACTTACCCTGTGCTTTTAAAACAATGATTTTCAATCTTTTCCCATCACCACATGGGAGAGATATAGGGTAGAGTATAATCCAGTCAGTACTGGTGACTAATACCAATAATATGTATTATTCTAGAATCGAGGTGGGCCATCATATTGTTTCTTGGACCACAATTCCTTGGTTGCCTTTGGAACAGTTTTCACTGACCTGTACTTTGGTGCTCTGCTATCAGCTTGGATGAATGAAGCTTTATAAAACATACTTATATCATCTCCATTATCACAGTAATATGACTACTTTAAAAATACATTTATGAGTTTTTGTCATCTGCTAGGTGCTTTATGTATATTAATTTATTGAATTTTTATAAGAATTACTATTGTACTTATTATTTTCCTCTTTAACATTGGGAGAACTATGACTCGGAAGTTGAGTAACTCTCCTAACATCATAAATCTAGTAAACCAGAAGTACAAGAATTTAAAGCATATATCCTTTACTAAACCTCATGCTCTGCATTGCTATACTATGATGCCCTCTTATAACATTCCATTGAGAAATTTATGTAAGAGCTAAGTGCTACAGAAAACCTACATTTCTCTGAATAACTAGATAATAAGACCTACATAAAAGTGATGGTGCTTCACTTTTTAGTTTGATCTCCAGGAACTAAACATTCAATTCAGATACAGAGGTGAGTAAGTCTTTATGGCCTACATATTTCCTTGGGTCTTAACCTCTTCATCCAATTTATGTTTAACCTAATTCTTTATGTATTTCCTATATATCCTATCAATTAACCTCCTTAGAAATACATATACTCCACTGGGGCTGTTATACTGGAACAGTTGAAATAATGTAAAAAAATGGGCTGACAAACTCAGAATTCAGCTGCTGGATATAAGGACCCAATCAGATATGTTCATTTTTAAAGAGAATACAAAGACAAAAGAAATGGATCATAAAGGTAGACTAGGTGATATACTTGGTATTCAAGAGTTTAAAAGAATGGCTCTGGGCATAGCAGCTAAGAGTATATATAAATATGACCACCACAGTAACTTCTCTGGGAGAAGACAGGCAAAGGTAATACAGAAAAGAGCAACCACCTTCTTTCTCATTTCCTACCATATTCCCCACCTTTAAGGAAGACCAAACTCCTTCATAAGGGAACTACTCACAAGGTAACAAATTTACAAAAACTTGTTTCGGTATTCTAAAAAGTTTCTAATTATTGTACTATTCCACATCAAGAGAAGATGCGTCCCACAAAGACATTTGCTTAAAGGCAATTGTTGGTTGATACCAGTATATGACAACTTAAAGATAAGACGTGTATGAAACTTGTAACAAAAAAAAAAGTGCACTGCCATCAATAAAACTACATTTTTTGAAGATTCAAAGGGAATACAAACCACAATAATCTTCCAGACAAACCATGAACTTACTTTAGCTACTTCTTCTTCTAATTGTTCTTGGTACTGTTTTTCCAGCAGCTTAACCATGTTTGTTTCCTGTTCCACTCCAAATTCACCACCAGAAGACTAAATTAAAAAGCAAAATATGACACACTTATTTACACTAATTATGCACAACTTATTTTTAAACTTCTACTCTCAAGTATCTTTTAAAAAAATCACTATTTCTTAGAAAACTATGAATTTTAATAAATTTTAGTTCTTAATTAAAAATAATTCTAGTGAATAATTCTACTAAATAATTGTACTTACTACTGTGAATTTAACAAAGATGCAAAATGAGAAAATATTTACACATTTATAATTATTAACATATGTTCAAGGGCAAAATAAAGACACTTCTTAAATATAATGAATAAGATGTATGTATTTGATTTTAAGTAACATTAACAATGGCTGGCTTTGCTCATGAAAGTACAAGCAAATTTCTATCCTCCTCAGCACTTATTAATAGTATCCAATTTTCTATAAATACAAATATTTATTGTATTTATTGTATTTATTTTCTGTTTATTTTTATAAACAGAAAAAGACATAATTGGTTTTTAAAAATGTAAACATGTTCTCAGCATGAAAGTATTTCTTTATTCACTAATTATCTGAATGTCATTCAAAGAGATACTCCACACCGGATGGGTGGGGAAGAATAAAAAAATGTAGCTAGTATCTCTCCTTTGTATCCAGAAGCTTCATTTTTTGTAAAACTTAAGAACTAAAAATCTACTAAGACCAGGGTTTGGCAGTTCTAAGTCTGAAAAAAGCCACCATAAATTGGGACTACACACAATATTGAGGAGAGCCAGAAGGTGGTTTACCTAGATGGATTATATGGTAAAAGATGAGGGCTTTTAGATATCTCTTGGCCAGTGCTAAAGGAAGCCTCATCCATTGTTCCAGCTCTAGCATCTTGGGTTCAGGAGATCCCTAAAGACTATTCTAGAGATGATCTGGCCCAGCTTCCCATGGTGAGAAGAAAGGCTGCCACCCAGGGCACTGAAACTAATTTGTTACATAGCCCATGTAATGCAAAACAAGACAAGTTTTAAATGAGAAAATATTCAGGGAAAAAAACCCTCTATTCTTCTGGGTCTTTTATATTAGGCATTATCCTCATATTTATTATGCTTAGTTCTCAGCAACTAGTTATTCGATAATTACTGACAGACATAAAAATGGTAGTTAAGAAAGAAATTAGTGCACATTACAGTTTAAAGATAAAATACCTCTATTGTACTATCGATGTTCTGTTTTACACAATTTCCATAGTGCATGGTTTTCCGTACATCAGATTCAGTAGTTACCCCTGAATCAGTGAAGAACCTAAATGTAAATAAAAGAAGATGAAATAATTAGAGCTGTGTGTAAGTTTTACTGTTACTCTAGATTGATTTATTTATATTTAAGATTTTATTTATTTAATTTTTTAGAAATAGGGGAAGGGAAAGAGAGGGGGAGAAGCATCAGTGTGTGGTTGCCCCTCACATGCCCCCAACTGGGGACCTGACCCGCAACCAGGTATGTGCCCTGATTGGGAATCTAACCAGAGACCCTTTGGTTCGCAGGTCTGTGCTCAATCCACTGAGCTACACCAGCCAGGGCCCAAATTTAAAGCATGCATGAAAGTGTGCTGGGCAGGGGGAAGAAAAATGATATGTCAAGAGTTACAGATACTATATCTTCAGTTATATTTTTTATTACTTTTTCCACTTTAAAGTAACATAATTGAGTGATAGAGTATTTTAACATCACCATTGAATTTCATGTCATTTTATAAAGTCTACTACAAATGTACAACATGGAGCTATTTATATATACAAATATTTTTAGAAGTTATATATAATATTGACTAAAAACTTTATAAAATCTTATTTTTTATTAAAAAATTATTTATATGCACATACATACACATCAAAAAATAAAAAGGTCTGGAAGAACACACATGAAAGGTAGCAATGACCACCTCTCTTGGAACTGGGGAGCAGTGGCAATGAAAGAAGATTCTTAATTTATACACCATCACTTCTGAAATGTTTTTATTTTTAATCTTTATTATCTTTTGGTGTTTTGTAAAAAAATATTGGAATGCTTAACTTGGGTCATAAAAATAAAGTAGGATTAATATTTAGGTACCACGGGGAAAAGATTATTAAAGGGGAAAACTGCGATTTTCTTTTTAGCTAACACAATCTCTCACTCCCATTTTCATGTGTGCCCACATTGCCTTCCCCCTTCCACCCTCAGCTAGTCCACCTCCTCCTTTCCTTCTTCCATTCTCTTCTTTCACTCTGCCCCCAAATGGCCAGACACAAGTTGTCATCGTCCCACTTCATAACTTATATAACTAACCTCCTACTGACAGACACTTGTTTCCAAAGGTTCACTACTACAAACAATGCTACAGTACAGATCCTCATGAATAAATTTTTTGCATCCATCTATGGATGTTTCTATATGATAAAATCATACAATTGTCAGACTTAATATTTGAATTTTTAATATAATGCCATGTGCTAAATGTTACTTTAATCTTTATTCCCATAACAGTATCATTTAAATATTTTCTCAAAACTTGGCAACAATGAAGTTCTAACAGTCTTACAACTTTGTTACATGCATGGCCTGCTGTTGACCAAGTAAGCTCTTCTGCTGTGAATCACCTATTCATGTTCTATGTTCCCATTAAACAAATGGAAAAAATCATTTCCCTTGACTTTCTTTTCGGCTGTTTCCTGCTTTCTCCTATCTTTCTCCTTTTTTTTTGTCTCTGTTTCCCCATTTCTTCTTATATGCACTATTCTGATCTTGGTTTCATGTCTTAATTCTTATTGTCACAGCCTAGAAAACTTTCCTGATTGTTTACTGAGCCACTAAGATCCAAACTTCAAAAAAGTGCTGTTAAATCACAATGAGTTCGTTCTGTAGCTTTATAGCATTTCAAAGCATTTATTTCAAATTCAAAAATGTTTGGCTAAAACTGAATTCATTGTTCCCTTCTTACAATGAAGGTCATACTCCCCCACCTGCCCCGTTTGTCTACTTGACTCCAGCACCATTATTCTCCATATACCCTCTGCTTTGCTCCCAACACAACTCCATCCCAATGTCTCATATTCGTCCCTTCATTTCCTTTTCTCTAGGAGCCACTCCAACATTACAGAAATGCACAGGGATGGGCAGTGAAAAATACCCGAGGGATGGATTCTAGCACTTTGATTGTATCGTCATGTTATAGTCCCCAATCACTACTTTTTAAAAATTTTGTAAATAATTGATTATATTGAAGTACCCTGCAGGAAAGGACCAATTTATATACATCTCAATTTTCTTCCATGGCATCCAGCCAAGGTTCTTCCCTCATAATCTTAAAGGTAGTTATTATGATCATTATAGAGATGCTTAAAATATCTACCCAAAATCATACAGGCAGTAAAAAGCAAAATTAGAGGTCAAATGCAGGTCTGTCTGACTTACACCTGTGGTCCTTCCAATCCCTCACTATGAGGAGGGGACTCCCCCCTCAAATCCTGTAATTTATTTATAAAAAATTGTGTATTTATTTTTACATGTTTAAATTTCAGTCACCTTCAAAGTACTGTCTACTTGATGCAATACACTTATCAAGACTTTTTTCCCCACTGCTCAAAATGGTTTTTGAATTTGTGAATTTTGATGCCTTTTCATGCTTCTGCCATTTTTTGTTTTACCTCTCCCACATGAGCAAAAAGTTTCCTTTTGAGGACTTTTTTCATCCAGGGAAACAAAGAAGTCACCTGGGGCGAAATCAGGTGACTAAAAAGTGCATTGCATGGGATCATGTAGTTTTCAGTCAAAAACTGCTGAACGCTCAGCGCCATATGGGCAGGTGCGCTCATAAATCACCCACCATAAGTCTTCAAAAAAATTCACTGAAGCTGAATGCAGCCCCCCACAACAAAACCATCTACCCTGACTGATATAGATGGGTTCCTAGAACACTTGCCTAGTGGGGGAAGCCTGTACTACAAGGGACCTGCCCTCCAGAAGGTAGTAATGTTTTTTTTCAGAGCCCCCTCATTTATCCCCAACAGGCTTCTTATATAACATAACTAAATATTTGTTAAATGAATAACTCAATTATTTTTCTTAAACTAGCTCAAGAGTATACCTTAGGTGAACAGAATACTCTTCATTCAAGTGTTATGGTTGTGTCCACATATGTAATAATATTTACAAGAAATAACTGGCTCATTATTGTTAGTAAGAGGGAGCATGGCGGTCAGGAAACCTCTTTTTGGCAGAGGTGAGATGGTGAAACTATTATAGTTGAAAGCTACATTTCCACTGAGTATTACAGAAGCTCTGAGAGAGGGGGGTGAGCTGGCAAAAACTCAAATGCAGGAATAGCAATGTAAGCCTACATTTCCACACAACTCCCCTGCATTTATGGCTTGGAGAGGAAGCATCACTAATTAGAGGAACGCTACTTGAAATACTTTAGCTGGTCATTAGAGAGTTTTTGCTATCTACCTATTTTTCACATCAAAAACCTTAAAGCAGTGGTTTCCAAGTGACAATCTATGGATTGCCTGCATCAGAATTACCTTGTTACAACTACAAATGTCCAGGTTTCATCACAAAGGTACTGAGTCTATAATTTTAAGTATTCAAAAATAATACTGAGTTTCAATAATATAAAATTCAAAATTTAAATTAAATTTCTGATGCATGGTTAAGTTTGGGGACAACTCATCTCAAATAAAATGGAAGTTTTATAAGGCTGTGCCAGTGCTGGGTGAACAACTCCAAAGCCTACACAGATCCTAAATAAAAGGATAAACATACTACTTTCAAGAAACTATGGATATTCAATGTTTCTGTCACCAAAAATTTGTCTTTAGGTCAGTGCCTATGAAAATATCAGTTCTAAAAGACCAGAGCCAACTAGATTTAGATGAAATATCTGAGGACTTGACAGAGACAGTTAAATACTATAGCATACTTCCCAAATAAATTATTATGAACTGTTTATTCATTTAACAAATATTTACTGAATACCTTCTGTGCATAAGGAATTATACAAGGTTTGGGATATAATAGTGACTAAAAAAGACAAAAATCTCTACTCTTCTAACACTTAAAGTCCTTCATAGGAGACAGACGATAAGCAAAACAAACTACCCCCCCAAAAATTATATATATACACACACACACAATTTTTTCATTTTATATATATAAAAAAATAATATTAAGTAATGTGGAAAAATGAAGCAGAAAATTAGGACACAGAGTTCTAAGCGGTGATATTAATTTAAACAGGGTGATCAGAGCAGGCCTCATGGGAATATGATATATGAGTAAGTACCCAACAGAGAAGAGTGTGTGGGCATGCAAATATGCGGAGAAAGATCATTCTAGGTCAAAGGAACCCCTGAGGGACACTTGGTCCTGTCCAAATGTCTACTGAGACACTTGGTTTATGTGAAAAGGTCCTTAAAGTTTGATCCTCTCGGAATCAACCATGGGCATCTTTGGTCCATGCCAAATGGTCCTTCATATTTGGTCCTGTCAAAAAACATCTGTGCTTAGAAAATGTACCCAAGTTCAAATAATCCATGTTTATTTATACTTTTGGTTTACAGAATACATAAAAAATACTATCATGTTTGTCCCAGCCAGGTGGCTCAGCAGGTTGGAACATCATCCCATATACCAAAAGGTGTGGGTTTGATTCTGGGTTGGCACATACATAGGTTGCAGGTTTGATTCCCAGATGGGGTGTATGTAAGAGGCAACCAATCAATGTTTCTTTTTATATCTATCTATCTATCTATCTCTATCTATCTCTATCTCTATCTCTATCTCTGGTAAAGCATATCCTTGGGTGAGGATTAAAAAAATACAATCGTGTTTTATTGGTTCAATAATTGTGTTGTGACTGTACTGCCAATAATGACTCTTCTCACCTCAATAATCTAGCTGGTAAAGGCACATGGGGATAGGTAGATGTGCTGGGGTTTGAATCTTTCAGAAGAGTGGGAATTAGGTATTGAGAACATTTTGGCATGGAGCAAATGTCTCCATGCACATTTGATAAGATCCAATGTCCACTAATTAAAGGAACAGCAATGAAAAGTCCCTAAAGCAGGAGCGTACCAACGGTTTGAGGATTTCACGTAGACTGGCTAGTGAATAGTATATAACAGGCAAGTCAGTAGGAGATACAGTCAGAGAGGTAACAGGGATACATCAGGTAGGACCCAGTAAGGCAGTGTAAGAACATAAGAGCATTGAAACACCCAGATCTATCTTAAATTTTAAAAGATGAGTTCTGGAGCTCTATTGAGTTCAGACTCTGGGGAAGAGTTAGGGTAGAAGCAGGGAGATGAGTTGTTGTCATAATCTAGATGGACATGATGATGGCAAAGACCGGGGGTGGGGGGGGATGGTGAGAAGTAGACCAGTTTGTATATATTTTAGAGGTAGAGACAGCAGCATTTACTGATAGATGAAAATGATATATGAGAGGAAGAGGAGTCACCACAGATGGAGATGGCCACAGAAAAAGCACATTTTGAGGGGAAGATCCAGAGTTCTATTTTGGACATGGTTAATAGAGTCCTTGTGTATTCACCACATAGAGTAGTAAAGACTAGGCATACCATAAACAACAAATACACACACACTGCCTCACTCAATCCAGCAGATTGATAGCAACATGCATCTTTATAAAAAAAGATGTAAGTAAAACTCCTATTCAAAATATCTAGTTTACATTAACATTTATTTTATACATTTTAAGATAAAGAATTAACCTCCTGTTCTTATTTCTTGATAATGCTACTTCCCATCTCTTTCAAATCACTTTAAATTACATTTTTTATTAAAATGATCATACTATGATTGTTATTAAGCTACAAATACAACTGAATGAAATTAGAAGTAGATGGGTACCTTGGTTGAACTGTGGATTCACTAACGGCTTGAAGCCTTTTCTGCAAACAGTGGATCTCTGCCCCATAGTTTTCTTCCGTTTCTTTCCATTGTTGCTGCAAGGAGGATATTTGGTTTTCTAATTCTTGGACTTGTCCTTCAAGTTGTTTAATTTTTTCAATATCTTGCAGAGTAGATAACTTGCTTTTATGACAGTCATCTAAATTATATAAACAGAAAAAAACACACATTTAACACAAATTTCTTAGTGAAATACCACAATCACTTTTTTGTGTGTGCAGAGAATATTCATCCCTCTTTGAAAAAATAATGCTTTTTAAGTACTAACAACTTGGGTTTCAATTCAAACTCATTTTCACTGATAAAAACCAGTAAACATGAATAGTGTAATTCAAGATCACTTCTATCTTTATAACTATAGTACCCCTAAGTCTACCATTCTTATGTCTTTTAACTGAAAACAATTTAGAATCACGAAATGTAAGAAGCTGGGAAGGGATGAAAGAGATGACTCCAAACTTTTCATTTTGAGGATAGGAAAACTGAGACAAGAGAGGTTACAATGAAATGCCCAAGGCTGTCTCAAATTTTTAAATAACAAACACTGAATAGTTGGTATAAAAATACCACATTGTGGTGTATAATCAAAATTACCAATGTCTTGCAAATTAGTCATCTGAGACTGGGTTGATAAAAATTCTGCTTCCTCCTTTGGTAGGTTTTCCTCTGCACATTCAAGTTTCTCATGATCTATCTGCTGTCCTTGAACCTATTGAAAGTAACAGAGGAAAAATGGTGACATAAATATACGATCCAATATCTAGAAAACTGTATTAAGGCAACTTAACATTTAAAAATGTTTTTTTTCAAAATCACCTAAAATTGTGATATAAATATTTTTCCTAAGTTATTCCATGTACTCTTTTGATGCAGTGATTCACATCCTATTCCCTTCAAAGCTCTGAAATTATATTAGTTAAGTATAATGTTCTTTCATATCCAGGAGGAAATTCATATACTACAAAAGCAGGAACTGTACAGAATCTTAGTAAAAAAACTCATAACAATATTTATATGACTTGGTCTTATAAAATTCTGAATAAATTTTATATAATCAGATCATATAACTTTTATTCATCTCTGGATATTACCTATGTGCAATCTGGTAACTGACAAATGGTACACTGTTCTTTACACAAAGAGAAGAAACACAAAAACAGGTAAATCTCAGCTTATTTTCTTAACTGTTAAAACAGGGCAGCAATAAATCAGGTGTGTATGTATAGTCATTCATCAAATATTTAATAATCATCTACTATGGGGCCAATATTGTGACAATAGAGAATAAGAATAAAAACTCAGTAAAGATATGATATATCTGCCCTCAAACACTTTACACTCTACTTGGGGAAATAAACTAATCAGAGAAGTGCTGAATTATAAAGTTTGACCATAAAAGCAATGACAGAGAGGAAAGACAAATGTGGGTCTGAGTTATAAAGGAAGTCAGATTTGACTTGTGCCTCAATCATTCTGGGCCATGATTAGGAAAGGCAATAAGGAAGAATGAGGAAGAGCATTTGTGAAAGAATGCCCTGTTCTAGAAGTAGTGAAGACAATGGTCTTGCTTAGAGGGGTTTAATTAGGGTAAGCATGGGGAAAATATACCTGGTAGATAAGATGGATCTAGATTACTGAGCAATTGAAAAGCAAGAGGAAAGAGACTGCACGATAGAGCAGATGACATACAAAGGTTACTGGAGAAACAGGTGTGCAACAAGAGGATAAAAGCTATTTCCCACGAAGGCTATTTTAGTTGGTTACTACCCTTATCAAGTCCTCCTGCTCCTATGCCCTGAGTACATTTCAACAGAGGACCTTGCCTCCTACTTCCCAGTGAAAATAAAGTCCACCAGGTAAATTCTTCACCTTCCAGCCCAGCCTTTCTGTATCTTCATTTAATGTATTCAGCAAATACTCATTAAGCCTTTATCATGTAATAAACAAAGCACTGTGCTAGGAAGAAGAACTAAAAATAAAGACAAGACTCCTTGATTCTGAGGGGTTTTGAATCTATTGGAAGAGGCAAAAGAATAAACAAATAAATGTAGTAATATGAAAAATAATGTCATACAAATGCAAGTTTGTATAAGAAACTATGGGAACAGAGGAGAAAGACAGGTAGGTACTCAAGTATTTCAAATAATGGAAAAAGGTACATGCTATAAGCCAAGGCTTGTACAGATGCTAGGAGAATGGAGGGAGAAATGTCTAAGTCTAAGGACTAGAGGGGGCAGGCAGCGTGAAGGAGGAAGAACAGCATGCAGAAAGCTCACAGGTGTGAAAAATCAGGCTGCGTTTGGGACCCTAGGTTCAGTGCAGCTAAAATGAGCAAGAGGCTTAGAACAAGAGGCTAACAAGTTAGGCGGTGGGGTGTTGCAATGCTGACTGATCCCAACCAACCTCTGGGATGCCTCCCTCTGTAGCTATAGCTAACTAAATGAGTAAAATGTGAAATTCACTTTTACACACTGTGCAGAAGAGAGATGGCCCTTGGCTGTCTACTTGGACCTCAGCTGGTAAACAGTAGCCTCCACTAAAATAAAACTTCCCCTAAATGGTGAGAATGTTCCATGCTTCAACTGAGCAAACACTGTGGTTTATGGTGAACACATGCTTTCCTTTGGCTAGAAGTCTGGATTTCTGCTGGGCAGAGGATGCCTATATGACTGATACCTAATAACAATAATTTTTTAAAAACCCACAGAATCCCAGGCTTAGGTGAGCCTCCTTAATAGACAACACTTAGCACATACTGTCACAACCTACTGCTATAGAAATTAAGTGTGTCCTGTGATTCCACCAGGAGAGGATGTTAGAAGTTTGTCCCTGCTTTCCTCCAGATTTTAGCCCATGTGCCTTATCAAACCTCTTCAAGACTGATTTTGTCTTGCATTCTTTTGCTGTAATAAAACTCATCTTTGAGTACAACTGTATGTTGAATCCTATCCTATGCAACCATCACTGAATCTGGAGGTGGTCTTTGGGAATCTCAACCCACCCATACTTTGTGCCTTATTATAGAGACATCTAATGTGCAAGTTACAGTGATAAAGAGAATGAAAAAAATGAGTCACCTTGGCACTGTTACTCCTCTTTCCTTCCACATAAACTATCAAATTCTTCCTTAAAATATCTTATGAATTGTCCCGTCTTTTCTACCTCCAAATGCCACCAGATGAATCTTCCTAAAGGTACAACTTCCTGATGTCCAGCCCATAATCACCTATTTCCAACAGCTTTTAAATGTCTACAAGATAAAAGTCCAGCATAGCATTCAAAGTATGGTATAGCTAGCTATCCTTTCTAATTTTAGAGTCTGTTATTCTCTCGGCAATATGTCCTGAATATATCACACCTACACCTCCAAGACTTTGATCATGTATCTTTCCCATCTGGAATGCTATTCTCCCTCCCCTTCCTTATGCAAGTCTACACACCATTCACAGTCCAATTCAAAAATCACTCCCTTCAAGAAATCTTCCTTAATTATTATTTATTTAACAATAAATAATAAATAAAACATTTGCCTACCTGTTTGCTTACTTTTAAAAATACTTTTTTAAAGATTTTATTTATTTATTTTTAGAGAGGGAAGGGAGGTAGATAGAGAGAGAGAAACATCAATGTGCGGTTGCTGGGGGTCATGGCCTGCAACCCAGGCATGTACCCTGGCTGGGAATTGAACCGGGGACACTCTGGTTCCCGGCCTGCGCTCAATCCACTGAGCTATGCCAGCCAGGGCTTTTTTTTGTTGTTTTTAAAGATTTTATTTATTTATTTTTAGAGAGGGAAGGGAGGGAGAAAGAGAGAGAGAAACATTAATGTGCGGCTGCTGGGGGCCATGGCCTGCAACCCAGGCATGTGCCCTGACTGGGAATCGAACCTGTGATGCTTTTGGTTTGCAGCCCACGCTCAATCCACTGAGCTATGCCAGGCAGGGCTAAAAGTAGTTTTCTTTTAAACATTTAATTAAATGTTGCCTTGAATAACTATTTCATATATGTACATCATATCCTTTCAATTAGTTTATAAAGTCAATCAATTTATAAATTCCTTCAGTTTAGTGGCTTTATTTAAATAGTATATTGCTTTATTTCCAATGCATAGAACAACCTGACACATAAGTTAGCAAATAAAAATTACTAGTTATATAATGGAATGGGAACAAAGTATGTATCTTTCATTTCTTTTATACTCCCTTCAGAGTATATTGCAATATATTGAAGGATCAAGGGGGTAGGGGAGAAAACTGTCTAGAATAATCCCCAAGTTTCTGGTTAAATGCAATTTTTCAAAACTCAGAAGAGAAGAGAAACTGGCTTAATGGAAATAAATTAATAAACTTCAATTTCACCCTTATGTTCATTGAGGCATACCTAAAGAATATTCAGGGACAGAGATACCCATTTGGATACAGGAATCTGCATCTCAGGAGTAAGAAGGGATCTGGGATGGAGATCCGGATGCCAGGGGAGTAGATAAGAACACTGCACACCCTGGTGACTGTAAACAGGGTGGGCAAAGCCCACAACAAAGGCTGAAATGCCACAGAACTGGAAACACAGCTTAGGGAAGAAAATATTTTAAGAAAGCAGCAAATATCCCTGGCTGGTATGGCTCAGTGGATTGAGCACTAGCCTGAGAACCAAAAGGCTGTGGGTTCAATTCCCAGTCATGGCATGTGCCTGGGTTGCAGGCCAGGTCCCCAGTAGGGGGCACACAAGAGGCAACCACACACTGATCTTTCTCTCCCTCTCTTTCTCCCTCCCTTTCCCTCTAAAAACAAATAAATAAAATCTTTTAAAAAAGAAAGAAAGCAGCAAATACTATAAAGTCAAACAATTACAGAATTAAAAGAAAAACTGGCTCAAGATATATTGAGCACGAGCCCTGGCCAGAGTGGCTCAGTTGGCTAAGTGTTGTCCTGCAAAGTCAAAGGTTGCCAGTTCAATTCCCAATCATAGCACATACCTGGGTTAGGAGCCTGGTCTAAGATTGGGACACATGAAAGAGGCAACTAATCGTTTCTCTGACACATGGATGTTTCTCTCCCTCTCTTTCTCCCTACCTTCCCCTTTCTCTAAAATAAATAAATAAAATCTTTTAAAAATTAAAAAAGATATACCAAGCACATATTTAATACCAAAGATTGCAAACTCAAGGTAAGACTGTAAATCCAGGCTATAGAAGTGTTCTTTTGGGGACCAGTTTTTCTTGTTTGTTTTCTTCTAATTGTTTCCTAATTAAAAATAATGTTTTACTTTTAATACTTTTCAACATCTTTAAAAGCAAAACACCACATAAAATTGACAAATTTAAAGAATCAGGAACAATGGGCTCCCATTACTACGTGGCAACATCAGGGTGAAGCTGAGCGGCCTCTGCTCACTTTAGATGACGTCTGTTTTCCCCAGGTTTCACTTTTCCAGCTTTCACTTGGTCTTCATTTATTTTAAAAGCTAAGCCCGTGTAGGCATTTACATCAGTGACCTGTGACATACACATCCTCTTCCCCCCCATAACTCAATTAAAATGATAGTGAAGAATCTTAAAATGTAAATCCATAGTCAATGAAATAAGAGATCAAGAAAGACTTCATGAGCCCTGGCTGGCATAGCTCAGTGGATTGAGCACGGGCTGCGAACCAAAGTGTTGCAGGTTCGATTCCCAGTCAGGGTACATGCCTGGGTTGCAGGCCATGACCCCCAGCAACTGCACATTGATGTTTCTCTCTCTCTCTCTATCTCCCTCCCTTCCCTCTCTAAAAAGAAAATAAATAAAATCTTAAAAAAAAAAGAGAGCGATTTCATGGAATTTCTGGAAAACTGAAGAGGGTGTAAGAGCTGACAAAGCAGGGTGGAAGAAGCAGCAGCCTAAAGCATGCACGAAGGGAGCCACAGTACATGAGACAGCTGACTTGTCCTGCAGAACCCTAGAAAAAGTGTTGAAAAGAAATCTGACATGTATAACATGGTGTGAAACATACTCGCTGTATTCTGAACAACTAAACTATTTACTATTTTTCTCTGAAACATACAGACCCACTGGTTTAGAGTCATATGTAAAATTAAATGTAACACTTTCACAAAGTTTACTGTTTGACATTTTACATATATTTTACTTTATCATTTCAAAAACTCTCTAAAGAAGTAAACAATTTTTGACTTGCAGATATTTATTCAACTCACTAATATTGTAATTATCTACTTTTTCAGTTCACTTATTTAAGAAATTTGTGGTCAATGAAGCTTATAAAATAGCAGGTAATACAATAAATGCAAACATTAAGATACATTTTTCATTTCACAGACCTTAGTTAATGGTGTCTGAAGTACCAAAAGTTTGTTGTATTCTTCTGTTACTTTGTTGAGAAGAGTTTGCATATTTTCTTGAAAGTCTAGACAATAAACAAAGAATTAAAATAATTTCACTCCACAGAAAAAGTCTGCTTCTTTCAATAAGTATTATTTATCTATTCATTATTCATATGCCTGCTAAAGATAAACTTCATATATTTAGCAATGAAGACCCCTAAAATCTCATTAATGTAAAATAGCCAATATGAAGATAACTTAACAGTTTAATATTAAAATATTTCTCTATTCATTATTTTTACATATTAATTTGCACACACATTTTGTTCAAGTGGACAGGAGCAAAAAACTTTTATCTGTCAAGAGACACCAAGAAATGAATTGAGGCTGCAATTCAGAAAAATAAACTAATACAGGATTTCTATTAAGAAAGACTATCTTCTTATTCTTAAAAAAAATACTACTGACATAAACTTATTCAATAAATACAATAACTTTTAAAGGTTTGGCTCTATAGTATAAAATGAAGGAAAGAATTATAATCAGGAAAAGATGGGAGCAGAGGAACGGGGGTTAAACAGAGAAGGAAACACGTGCACAACTCCAGTTCTCTTCATATCACAACTGCTGCATCATAAATAACGTGTATTCAATATGATTTCACAAACCTGAAATAAAGACAAGATATTAAGATGATAAACTTAAATAGGCTAAATGATTAAATCATGACTGAAGGAAAAAGTTTAGCATGAACTGATTTAAGAAAATTAAGTACTGTGATTAATAAGGTGATAAGCTTTTATTACCTTGAACTTTGTATCTACATTCTTGCCGTTCTAATTCTTGATTTTCAGAAGTATGAACACCAGAACTCACTCTCTCTTCTACATTTAATTTGCATTTTAAAGCAGGAGTATGTTCACCACGGACACTGCAAAAAGTCTGTTAACAACAAAACTGGTTATTTTATGGAATTAAAATTAAGATGTCTTCCACTAAAGGCCACTAAACATTATCTTCCTATATGCAAAAGACAGTCAAAATAACAGAAAAATCAGTAAGAAAACACTCTTCCATACATCAAATCAATCTGCAAAAGAAATACCAAGTCTAAATTTCTATATAGGAAATGAAATTCTTAGATTAGGAAAATATTGATAATCATCACTACATAAAACTATATACAACTTTTTCTGCTTTTTTCTAATAATGAATGTATCTTGTACTTTAATTTGCTACTTTCTAGCTTGGATCCTATTCTGATGTTATCACTGTAATGTAAACCACCCTTGTAAAAACACCTAAAGACAAGGATGAAAAGTTCAAAAATGATGACTGGGAAGAAATCTATAAATTCTACAGAAATTATAATGCATCAAGCAGATTATATTCATACACTTTTCTATAACATGAGAGGAGTTTTCTGTGGTTTACACTCACACAAAAATTAAAAATATTTGACATATAATTGTTTTTTCTCCTGAACAATAACTAATTCTATCATCATTTAAAACACATGCCCCATAATTATCTGATAAGCTTTTTAACATGCGCCCCTCACACAGCTGAAAATAACAATTTACTGCTGCTATTTCTTGAAATATGCTTTAAATTAAACTATACTGTCAATAACTGAATATATTTGATTTTCAGCACAGTTCCTATGTTGAAATTTTGTATCAGAGTTGACAGAACCCTGAATGATTACCCAATTTACAAATGAGGATTCAGAAAGACAAAATAATTAGTCCACGGCAACATCAATGACTGGTGACAGAAGAAGCAGGTTTCATGACAAACTTGAGAGGGCTGCTCCGTTACAAAAAGCTGATTCATATTTCAATTTGAGACTAAGGGTCAGGTAAAGGCATTAATGGGAGAAATGAAAATATAAAGAACTTGGCTTATGAAACTCCTGTGACTTGGGTCCTCTTTCCATATTTACTACAATGTCTGAAGGGGAAGGCTAAAGAACAGCTGAATGAAGAAAGGACTTCAGTGCGGTTATTTGCCGCCCCCCCCTTGGCACAATACTGTACTGTATTTTACAGGTAATCAGAATCAGTAATGTAGCTTTATCTGTCCCAACTAAACTACCCTTCTTCCCCTTCAATTTACAAATGCACCGGCTGGGACAGAGATCAGGGACAAGCTGAAGTGTGTACTTTAAATTTTGAACTATTTCAAACATGCAGGAAAAAAGTTTATTACCTAGTTTTAATAAACAGATATTTTGTCAAATTATCTCATTTTTAAAAGAAGTTGAGCATTATACATCCCATTTCATCCACTCCTCTCTGCCCAGAGGTGATCACTCTAGCATGTTTTTATACTTTTTTCCTTTCAGTTTTATTGACATCAGTACACATATCAAATACTACCAAGTGATGTTCTAGCAAATAGATTTGCAACAACTTGTTTATTCATTTGCCCATAGATGGAAATCTGAGTTGTTTCCCATTTTTGACTTAATACATTTTAACTTTACACAGACACTTTTGCAATGGCATAGCTGGTTGTACACATACACAAACCTATCTGGAAGTAAAAGAGTGGGTTGTGGGGTGTCCATGATGTCTTCAACCTTGCCGAGCTGCTTCTCAAGGTAGTACACTCCCAACAGCAATGTAGAAGGGCTCCTACTTCACCCCATCTTCACAAATATGATTAATTACATACAGTATAATTAGAGCATTTCATTTTTTTCACTCAACCACCAAAGTGGAAAGGGGCAGGATACACCTGCTGGAGACTCTACTGGTCCATAGGTTTCTTATTAGCTATACCTATTGTCTGTTCTACTGCTGAGATAATTTACCTGAATTTCTTTGGTTTCAAAGTTATTGCCAGAAAAAAAATCTTAAATTGATCATTTTAAACTGAAAAACTCAGGAGCATTTTCTATGTGTGGTACTGAAGTAAGAGAGCAGGGAAAAGTCAGTTGGATGATTCTGCTCATCAAATTAGTAGTGACTTAGAATTTAACATTTCTTGTGTTAAAGTACCTATTTAATATCCTACCTGCGTAAGGTAAGAACATTCTTCAGATACTGCCTTGTGAAGTTCTCCAATGAGCACTTGCAAAGGCTTCGTTTCATCATCTAATAAAAGACATTGAAATGAGACATTCAATTTACATAAAGTACTATTATCATATTAAACCTGTGTCACCTGGAAGCTTCTCTGCAATTATTTTTATGAGACTGATAATGAGGGCAATTTTAAGATTAGTTTTAAACTCTTTGTTTCTTTCAAAGTCATCTCCTATGGCTCATTATTTACTGCTTCAGAAAATCTGTAAAATTTTCAATTTCTATTCCACAAAATGATATAATGCCATGACAATTTTTTACTGCAACCCAATACAAGAAATAAACCACATATCATTATGAATTATATACATCCATGTAAAACTGAAACAAAATTCCACAAATCAATATTACTCTTTCTACATGCCATATATTCCAGTATTTTCTGTTCTATTCCACTTTTATTTTTTAAAAATGCTGGTCATCACTCAATAAACTGACTCATCACCCATTAATTAACTTGCAGTTTGGAAAACAACAGGCAGATTCTACCTGAAGGGGATACCAACAATAATAATGGCTGCTTAAAATCTTACTAAATTCAAACCCAAAGAACTCCTGAAGTAAAAAAGTATATATTCTTATGTAAGTCACTCTTTAAATTCTCCTCTGTTCAACAGAGCAACTCCACAGGACAACCTTATGAATCACCTCATTCCCACAGGCAAATCTGTTAAGAGTGATGGCCTAGAGATATCTTGAACAGAGGATGTCCACTTAAATTCACTTAAGGTTCCTTAAATGTTATTTCCATAGTACCATCTAAGTATTTTGGCTAACTCAGTAGTCTCCCAGGCCATCTTCTTCTTGTCCTTGACCTCAAATGACTTGATTTCCAAATCTTTATCTTGAGCCTCAATCTCACTCTTGAATTTCACACTTCTATTTTTAACTGCCTACTGGACATCTTTTTCAAAGTCAATAGGCATTATTAACTCCATATGTTCCAAATGGAATTTATTATTTTTCCCACAAACTTGCATAACTGGGGTCACCCTGGATTGTTACCTGTTAGAAACTAAGGGGGAAAAAAAGAAAAACCCCCTAAAACTTAGGAATCAGTTAATTCTTCTCCCTTTTACTGTTAACTGCAAACTACAGCCTACTTCTTAAACTTTCCTTTCCATTCTCAAATGACACTTGGTTAAATATCTGTTTATCAGAATTACTGCCAAACTTGCTTAACTGTTCTTCTCATCACCAATCTCATCACCCCTAATTCGCTCCAATGGTATCATCTTAAAATAAAAAATCTTACTACGTTAACCCCACTACAGCATAAAACTTAAACATGCTTCAGTCAGGGTATATAAAGCTGTTTCTGATCAAGCTCCTGCCAATAAATTGGGCTTTATTCCCTACTACTTTTTCACACACCTTGATCTCAGTTCTCCAAAATGAATGTGGTCTCTCATACTTTTAAAATTCAGGAGCCTGCCCTGAAATTCATACTCCTGCCCACTGCCTTACTCTACTCACCCTCCTAGGAAGTACCAGACTTTTCTCCTCTCTCCTACCATTCTTTCTATTCAATTTTCTATTATAGAAATTGTTCTGCTGTTTTCTAACAGTTTATTTTATATTGCTTTCCCACTGGATTGTGACTTCCTGTAGGAAAATATTTCAGTGATTTTAGATTTTTTAAAAAGATTTTATTTATTTATTTTTTAGAGAAGGGAAGGGAGGGAGAAAGAGAGAGAGAGAGAAATATCCATGTGTGGTTGCCTCTCACATGGCCCCCACTAGGGACCTGGTCTGCAACCCAGGCATGTGCCCTGACTGGGAATCGAACCAACAACCCTTTGGTTTGTAGTCCATGTTCAATCCACTGAGCTACACCAGCCAGGGCTGATTTTAGATTTCTTAAGCACTTAACGAATGTTCAATGATTCTAAGAACAAATGAATCAAAGGCTAGGATAGACAGTTACCTTCCTCTAAGAGTTCTAAGATAAGGACAGAATCCTAGGATGGTGGCCTCTAAGTGGTACTTATTTGCTTCATGGTACTTAATAATTTTGTTAAAAACCATTTACCTGTTTCTTGTGTTTTTATATTCTGTAGCTCTAACTGGTGTATTTTCTGAAGTTCCTTGATCTTTTCCTCTTGAGCAGATATAAGTTCCTCTTTAAGATTGCAAAGAGCTTTATCTTTTTCATTTTCCATGTATTCACAAACCTGATCCACATGAGTTGAATAAACCAGAGAGAGGCATATACGTTGAGCTTCCATCTGTAGCCTTAAATCATTCTTAAAAGTGAATGTATATACACATTAGAAAATTTTATAATAAATCAAATAATTTAACTTTTATTTTCTTATATATAGCAATGACAAGGGGAAATACATGAAATTATAGTTTAAAAATTCATGTAAAAAAACTGAAGTCTAGTATTTGTCTCACTTTTCACTCTGCTGCACTGATCTACTTGCCTTTTTCGAGGAAAGAAGCACAATGCTTCTTTCATCTCATCAAAGTTGAGCTTATTAGCTCAAATTTATGATAAATTTTGGTATTTGGAATAGCTAGTATGGCTTCATCTTTGATTTCTGTTTAAAAATAATATTTTAAATGTAAAGAAATACAAAGTATATGTAATAAGCATTTATGTATACACATCCAAAAGTAACAAATACTAATCGTTTGCCTTAAAAAAAAATCTCTCTTAATGGCACACTTTTTTGGTTTAGAATGAAAACGTAGATAAAGTTTAATCTACAATATTCCCATTTCTCCTTCCCCAGAGATAATCATTATGAGAAATTAGTTTCAAGTCCAGTCCATTTATTACACTATTACCTCTCAATATATTAGTCAACAATGTACTATACTTGGAGTTTTAAAGAATTTACATAAATGGTCCAAAGTGGTATTATTTTACAAACTGTTCTTCTCATTCAATATGCTGCTCAGTTACCCATGTAGGCACAGGTTATTTCAATCATTATATAGTATATATGAATACAATATAATTTGTCCATTTCCTTTCTGGAGATCAACTGAATTATTTCCAGTTTTTTTATATTTCAAAAAATGCTGCAGTGAATTCTTATACACATCCCCTTGTACAAATACGCTAGTGCTTTTCTAATGTAGTGGTTCAAATTTTAGCATGCATCAGATTCATCTGGAGTGCTTATTACAATAGGCTTCTGGGTCCCTCCTCCAGAATTTCTGGTTCTGCAGATCTGGTGTGGAGCCTGGGAATTTGAATTTAAACCAGTTTCCAAGTGATACTGATGTTGCTGGACAGGGATCACGCTGAGAACAACCTAACCTAGAAGCATAATTTCTGGGTTGTAGCTAATGCACATACCTGTATGAAATCTTACTGATTTATATAACTGTACCAATTTACACTGACATTTAACAGTGTATGGATAATTTCCCAAAAGCACTTACTGAACACTAACCTTTTCCTGCTGACCTGGCTTCTTGTCTCATTCACTCGTCTGCTCACATGTGACCTGAGGTCCGCACTGACCTAACCTACATAAAAAGGGCACACGCCACCTCACTCCTGGCAGATCCATCCTCGAGTCGTACTTTATTACCACTTGACATTACACATTCATCTGTTTTATTTAATGTCTAACTCTTCTAAAATATAAGCTTTGTTCTTTATTGCCTGTTTTTATTCACTGTTATATCCCAAGTGCCTGGAACAATAGCAGAGACTCATTCAATTATATTAAATAAATGTTAATTTGTGGGGCCTTCTCTTCCACATAACTAAAATTCCACAAGTATCTGGTTATATTTCTGGGTTTTCCACTAAACGCACCTAATCTACTCCATCCCAGCATCAAAACCATATTGTCTATTACAATTTTTAAATGTCTTGCTATTAGGTAAAATTAGTTTTTTCTAGGATTGTCTTGGCTGTTCTTGAATATTTATTCTTCTACATCAATTTTAAAATCAGTTTTTCAAGATTCATGAAAAATCTTATTGGAATTTTCATTAGAACTACAGTTGAATGTAAAGATTAATTTGAAATTACATTTCTATATTATATCTTTTCACTATCAATATGGTATATACTGTCATATAAACAGGTCTTAAGGTACAATGTTTTGTAATTTTCTTAAGTCAAAACACCTTGTGTAGGTTTGAAGTTTGTCTCTTCTGTTCAAATTCTTTATTTCTTATCCCTTGTCATATGGCATTGAAGACAGTGTTTAAAACAGTACAGTTGACTGTGGGCATCCTAGTCCTACACTGGATTTTAATAGAAATGCTTCTAAATTTCACCACCACAAATGTTATCTGCTAAATACTTTGATAAAAATCATTATCATAGTCAAGAAATTTCTCTTTATTCCTGGTTTCCTAGTTTTAAAATTATAAATAAATTACTCTAATTTTAAAAGGACTCTTTCCCAGTATCTATTAAAATGCTGGTATGGGTTTTCTCTTCCTTGGAATAATTTGCTAATACCATACTCAAGTGAGATTATTCTATTTTGCTTTCTTCTTGTACTGTTGTTGTCAAGTTTTGGTATCAGTATTATACCAGCCTTGTAAAATATGCTGGGTACCTTTTCCTCCTCCCTCCCTTCCCTCTTTCCTCCTATTTTAGTTAAGTGATCATATATTTGTTGTTTAAAGAGTTGGTATACCAACTTATAGAATGACTTCAGTGTACACAATTACAAAATTTTTGGTTGAGAGAGTGTATACTCCTGACTACTATTTCAAATGCTTAACTGGTTACTGGTTTACTCAAGTTTTGCATTTTTTTTGAGTTAGATCTGATAATTTATTTTTTCAGAAAACCATCCAGTTTGTCTATACTTTCAAATTTATTGATAGGTTATTGACAGCACTCTTTTATGATTCTTAAAACCTCTATACCCGGGTTAAGATTCTTTTTTTTATTCCTTATTTTTTGTCTGCTGTTTTTCCTTGATCTTCTCCTCAGAGGCCTGCCTAAAAACTCGAACTTAACTAATCTTCTCAAAGAATAAGCTTTCAATATCTTTAAAAACTCTCTCCTCTCTTGGTTATTCCTACTTTGCGTATTTGTTCTTAACTTTATTATTTCCTTTCTTCTACTTTCCTTGAGTGTGTATACTTTGCTATTCTATTGAATAGCTTAATTTTTAATGTCTTGTTTGCAAACTTGTTATATTTAAAGCTAAAAATTGTCCTTTGCATGACATGTTCCATGCATTCTGCATTATTTTTCTTTATCAAAAATATTCTTGGCTCTTCTTGTGCATTTACCCTTCCAGACAAACTGTAAACCAATTAAATCAAATTTCAAAAAATGTTTTATTATAATTTTTATTAGAATTATATAAACCTTGTGGATTTTTCTAGAGCTACCTATCATTTTACTATATTAAATATTTCCCATTGAGAAATTAATCTTCTCATTTGTCTCATGCCCTTCACTGAAGTATTACAGATTTATATTGATCTTGCATATTTTTACTAAGTTTTTCATATTTATCATACATTAAAGCTTTTCAGTTCATTTGCTGAAACTTTTTAGGTATTTAATTACATCTGTGGATTATGACAACTGTGTTTCTCTCCATTTACAGCACAAACCCTTTGTCTCTGCATTCATCAGGACCTAGGGAACACGATATTAGCAAGTGACAAAAGCTATCCTGATCTTGTTGCTGACTGGAACATAAAGGCACATGCTGTTTCACTGTTGGTTCTTGATAAACTCACTTTGTTTTGTTTATTCTTCTTTTTCATTCATTTAAAAATTTCATTTTTAAAAAGATTTATTTTTAGAAAGAGGGAGGGGAGGGGTGGGAGAAATATCAACGTGAGAGAGAACTGGTTGCCTCTTGCACGTACCCCCAACCAGGACCCAACTTGCAACCCAAGCATGTCCCCTGACCAGAACTGAACCAGCAACCCTCCGCTCTGCAGGCTGATGTCCAACCAACTGAGCCACACTGGTCAGGGCTTAAAAATTCTACTAACTGCCCGTCGTGCGTTGGACATTGTTCTCGTCCCTAGGGATATGGCAGACAGGGACCTTGCTTTCAAGGAGCTGACATTCTAGTGGTTCTTCCTGTAGTTTCTAAGCTCCAATATGCTTTTTTCAATTCTAATTATTATCTTAAATTTTACACATATACACTTCAATCCATGTTGCTCCCAAGCATCATTAACCAATCATATCGATTAACAGTTCTGTCACGGTTCCTCTTCCTTGCTTGCATCCCAACAGTGACAAGACTTCTATGATGTTTTTTTTTCTCCTTCTGCTCAAAAACTTCCCAGTTATATTAACATATGATGGACTTATACTTCAAAATTATGTTACCTTTAATTATTTTAAAAAATCTTAATACCTCATTTACTTTGGTTTCAGTGAGAGATATCTGTTCTATTTATCAAGGTTAGTCCAGAATAGAAGTATCATTTTGTGGCCTCAGCATTATTTCTAAGCATATTTAGATTGCTCTTAGATGTCACTGTTGTATAAATTATTGCTCAATTTCTTCTGTGAGCTTCCCTCCACACACACCAACACCTCACTCTCCTCCCTGCCAATAAGGGGGTTTGTCTTGGTAGTGACTAATGGGCAGGGACAGTTTACGGGCTTGTGTCTCTTCACTTTCTGGAAGTTAATGTCTAGGAGAGGGTATTTAATGTCACTGAAGATGTCTTTAGTAGGAAAAATAAAATTCTTATTGAAAAAATATGACCATTTTGACATCTTCAAATTCAGGTCCTATTCCAATAATGCGTTTAAAAAATACTTAAGGGATTTCTGGTATTTTTACAAGTAATTAAATTAAAACCAGTTTAAAATTTTGAAAACAATTCCAGGTGTTTAACAAAACATTAATAGTTATGCTGTATGAATTTCTTAACTCCATTTAAGTTATCAAAATGGATATAATTAGGGAAATTCACATTTGATATATCATAAACATGAATATATTAGAATAACCAAGGGAATACTTTCCAGTGACTTCCTACTACTGTATGTAGAATAAAATCTCAACATCTTACAAATTCTGTAATGCTCTGCAAGATCTGGCCTCTTCCTTCTTCAAACTCTTCTTACTCCAGTCTCCCTCTCTAAATTTATTTGTATCTTCACAATTGCTCTAATTTCCTTGTGGTAGGCTCCTCCCTTCATTCAGATTTCAGTTCAAATGTCAATTCCTCCAACAGACCTCTCCTGACCATCCTATTTAATGCTGTTTCCACCACTACCCATCATTCTCTCTCACATAATCTGCTTTATTTTTTTCATAGGACTTAGCTCTATGTCTAACTACTTGTTTCCTTGTAAACTGCTTGCCTCCCTAGCTAGAATATAGGCTCTCTGAGGGCAGGAACCTTCTTTGTTTGCCACTATACTCCTATACCTGGCAAGATATTCAATATTTGATACATAAATGAAGAAACACATAAAGCTAGAGTTAATAGACTTAATATCATTATATATACAAGATACCTAGTGGAATTTTCCTGTTGTTTTCTTTTTTATTTTATAGAGAGAGAGGATGGGAGAAAGAGAGGAAGAGAAACATTAATATGCAAGAGAGACCAGGCCTGCAAAGCAGGCATGTGTCTTGATCAGGAATTGAACCAGTGAACCAGTGACCTTTTGGTTCACAGTCTGGTGCTCAATCCACTGAGCCACACCAGTTAGGGCTTCCTGTTATTTCTAATATTAGTATCTAGCACATATAAATCGTTGGGAGTGACCTAGTATTCCTTATTACAGGCATTCTTTAACTGTATTTAGAATTAATACATTTTTCCCTTTCAGGTATATGAGGTGACCCAAAATAAAACTGGAATTATCTTTTGGAGGGCAGGCCCCTTGTAGTACAGGCTTTCCCTGCTAGATGAGTATTTTAGGAACCCATCTGTATCAGTATAGGAGTTGATGTTATTGTGAGAGGCTGTGTTCGGCTTCAGTGAATTTTTTTTTTGAAGAATCTTTCAACACATTTTGCCCATTTCATGATGGGTGATTTATGAGCACACCTGCCCACACAGTGCTGAGTGTTCAGTGGGTTTTCAGCAAAAATGGCATGACCCCAGTGCTCCACTCTTCCTATTGACCCAATATCCTCATGAGCAACTTTTCCTTTTGTTTCCCTGATGAAAAAAAGTCCTCAAAGGGAAACGTTTTGCCCATGTGGGAGAGGTGAAACAAAAAACGGCAGAAGCCCTAAGAGGCACCAAAATTGAGTGAGTTCAAAAACTGTTCTGAGCAGTGGAAAAAACGTCTTGACAGGTGTACTGCATCAAATGGAGAGCACTTTGAAGGTGACTGTAGTTTAAATGTGTAAAAATAAATACACAATTATATATAAATAAATTCCTTCTTTTCTTGGGTCCCCCCTTGTAACAAAGCTTGAAGAAAACTAGACTAAATTGAGATCCCCCCGCCCTAAGGGAAATACAGTTTCATAACTACTACATAATCATAGAGTACTTCAAAGTTTAAGAGTCAATTATCAGTTGTGGAACCTTGAAAACACCAGTATGAAATAAAATTCTGAAACCAATCTTTGGGACTTTAACAAAAAAGTAAAAAAAATAACTTTTCTAAAGCTTACATTCTCAACAAAGTTATTTAAACTCTTATCTTTCCAAAGAAAATGTGAAACCATTACTATTTATTTCTTGAGCAGAATGTACAGCATAGATTAACTGAAGGAAAGCCAACAATGTTTAAGAAAAAACAGATAAAAGAAAAAATAAATGATAGGCCCAAATGAAAATTATATTATAGTGTTCAGTTTCATTCTCCTGTAAGCGGGTTAATTTATGTTTTAGGAAGATAAAAACATGTCTAGTATGAAATATACACTAACAATGTGCTTTGGCATATATAAACAAGCAAACATACCTGCTCTGATTTGAGTACACTAAGTTCCTGCTGGAGTTTATCATTTTCACTGGGTTCAGTTATCCTAAGTGATAATTCACTTGTCACTGATGGCAAGTGATCCAAAAACAATTGTTCTTGCTTGCTTTCTTTTTTAATACTCATATTTTCAAAAGGTATTTTCTCATTCTCCATTATTTTTGATTCACCAAAATCTTTATTTATTGCTGAAACTGATCCTTCGGAATCGCTGCTTGTCACAGTCACAACTCTGTCTTTTAAAGAACTTAACTGAACATCACATCCCCTCATATTTTCTGGCCTATTTTGGTTAAGGATGATTTCTAGCTCTTTACATCTCAATAAAACTTGCTCTTTCTCTTGTTTTAAAGATTTAACTTCTTCACTTAGAAAATGAACTTCCCCATGTTTCTGTTTTAGTTGTTCAGAAAGATCAGACAGTCTCTCTGACAGTTCTAATTTTTCCCGCTTGGTTACCTCAAGTTTTTCCATAAGTTCTGTTGTATCTTTCTCAACAACCTCACCTATTTCCAATGGTTCTGCTATAAAAGTTTTGTCACCATCAGAGATAGAACTTTTCATTTTTGCTGTAGTTGGGTTTATTTTTTGCAAATGATGAAGCTCTTCACTAAGTGCTTTAAGCTTGCTTTCATACTCCACCTCTTGTTTATTTTTACTGTCTTCTAAATCGTTTTTTGCCTTGAGAAGGCAAGCATAATCCTCTTGTAACTCTTGATAGTTAACTTCAAAATTTCTTTCAGCAAATGAAAAAGTGTTCCTTTGCTTCTCAATCTCTTCAGTTAGTTGAATACATTGTTTTTTGAGGTCCTCATTTTCCTCTGTAAGCATTTCTATTTCTTTTTGCCAGCTACCATCTTTGGATTTGGATTTAACAGAGTCCATGAAAAGTAATTTTTCTTCTTGGTTAACAGGGGTACATATTTTCAACATGCCTTCAAGGGCTTTTTTTTCATCTTTAAGAATACTATTCTCTGCTTCAAGTTGTACAAATTTTTCTTGAAGGTTATCTTCTTTTTCCTTCATTTGTTTCTCCAGTAATTCAGTTTTAAGTTGTAATTCTTGAACTTCTTGTTCAAGTGTACCCTTTTCCTTTTCTTCCTGTCTGAGTATTTCTATTTCTTTCTGAAGCTCATTGATTTGAAGTGTCATTTCTTCTGATCTTGAATTCACAAGGGACTGCTGTATATCTTTTAGCTTTGAAATTTCCAAAATTAACTGATTCTGCCTTGTTATCAAATTGTCTTTCTCAAACTGCATGGTTTCTAGCTTTTGACTCATTTCATTCTGTAAGCCATCTATCTGCTGTTTATAGTGAATGCCTAAGTTATCTTTAAGTTTTTCAATATTTATTCGATGTTCAATTTCTAAATCTTCCTTTAGTTTGGAAAGTTCTTCTTCATGACTAAACAGAAGCTGTGTTCTCAGTCTCTCTAATTCAGCTTCTTGTGATTCGGCCATTCTGTCTAACACAGCATTCTTTTCTCTTTCTAACATTTCAAGTTTTATCTTATAATTTGTAACTTCTGCTTCATGTTTTAATTCTAGTTCCTTCCTGGACTCAGATGCAGATACAATCTCAGCTTTCAAATCCTCCACTGTACTAAGGGACTTATGTGCTTCATTGAGTTTACTTTCTTGCTCAGCTATCGTCTGTCTAGCTCTCTGAATCTGGTCCCTTGAAAAGCTCAATTCTTCAAAAAGGTCTTCAAGCTGTCTTTGTAGAGCAGACTTTTCTCCTGAAATTATTTCAAGTTCTTCCTTTAGTTTTTCCTTTTGGGAGTTAGTATCTTGCAATTTTATATTCAGTTCATTTATTGCCATATTCATTAACTTTACTTGATCTTCATTAACTGTAATATTTGGATATGATCTTAAAGCATTATCCATTTCTCCCCTATGTTGTGTTTTAAGTTCATCCATCTGTAACATGTGCTGTTTTATTAGCTCTTGTTTCATCTGCACTATCTGCTGCCCATACATCTCATCCAGCTCTGCCCGGAGTTGTTCTAACTTTCTTTGTGTTTCTTGTTCCATTCTTTGCAGGACATCAGTTTCAAACTGGTTATCTTTATGGTTTTTCTTCTGAAGTTCTTCAACTGTCCCCATTAATTGTTTTATTTCCTCAGAACACTGTCTTTCTTTTTGCTTGGAATTAGTCAGCTCTAAATTTATGTTTTTTATCTCTTGGTTCTTTTGTACAATCTGTTCTTGTAATTCTTCCAGTAATTTGTCAGCAGTTGTGACTTTATCCTTTAGCTCAAGAGTTTTTTTTTCTTCTTCAATTATTTTTGCATTTAATTCTTTGATGATTGCATCCTTTTCTTGTATTTCTTTATTTGAGCTTTCCACTCGTCTATTTTGTTCCTTTAAAAAAAATAAAAAAGGTACTTTTAGTTCCTAGCAACTTATGTCACTTAACACCATTACCTAACAAGTAGTATTTTTACATAATTGTATAAGAAGTGACTGCTGGGCCTGTCCCTCAACTTTCCCTAAGCCAATGAGACACAGGACTTGTTTACCCAGCACTACCTGTTAGCAAGCAAAGTAGTGCTGGCCTTCTTGGAAGGAAGCAATTTTCTTACAGTGCTATGATGAAAAGTTTTAACTTGAACATTCACACATTAACTTAAAATGTGTCTAAATCACTATATTTTCAACTTTCTTACTGAACCATATTCTAAGCATTTAGTATCTTTTCTAGCTAGTTAGAGAATTTAGTATGTACTCTTCATAATTCTAGAAGTTTTAAAAATGAGGTTCCTTCCATATACTCTAATGACCCAAAGGTGTTTGATGGGCAAATGTATTAACTTCATTTCTGGGCCTAAGGGAATTAGAAATTTAGGGATATGCAACACTTAAGTGGTTGAACCTCAAGTGACATGCAAGACAACCACACCATTTATGACATATCAACTTGGTCCTGGACTTTTGGTTTAAATAGAAATTTGAAAGCAGGACAGATACTTCTTCCTGGTTTGAGATTCTAGTTTGTAATTGTAGATAAGCCTAAACCCAGATCACATACAAAGCTATGATTTTCATTTATCAGAATCATTCAGAGGAATCTTCTACCAAGGAGTCGGGCAGAAGCTCTAGAGACAAGTTTTGCCTGTGTTACTTTGTTGCCTAAGTAATGTAGTTAATGGCTGTAGTCTCAAGAACAAAGAAAAAAGTAAAAGCCATAGAAAAAAGAATATAAGTAAGTAAACTAAATCACCTTAAGGAGACAAGAGTCCCAGGGCAAGGGACTTAAATGCACTTTGAATTAATACATTAACATCTACAATTTCCACTGACAAGAATGTCAAAGTCCAGAAGAAGGAAAGCCTCAGAGGGAAGTGTTGGCAGAGACCATTATGTACAGTCCAGGGAAGAGGACCAAGGTGCCAGGAGTCTGAGAACCCTGATCCATCTGGGAAAAGCATTCCAAATGTAGAAAGCAATGTAGGGGGTTGTAGCAAACAGAACTTAAGAATTCCAGTCTAGAGGCACGATCATTCCTACTGTGAGGTGAATATATCAGGTTACCACAGCCTAATGCCCTGAACATTTGATTCCTCTAACACCCCTTGATCACATGCTCACTAAACAGCTTTCTCTTATTATTATTTAGCTTTTCAAAAGTAAAATCCAATGAACTTGAAGTTATAGGTCTCTGGAAAGATTATTTCTCATTATAAATTAATAATCTTATATTTAAGATTTAAACATTAGCCTCTTGAAGTTAGAAAATCTGAGTTCACCTCTGATGGCTCAAGTCTCAGTTGATAGAAAATAAAAACCAAATCAGACTTCTGAGCCTAAAAGTAAAAGGCCAGATTCTTTATTATATAAATTAACCAAGGCAATGAATGTTATCTTGTGCAGCAGCTTAAGCAAAATCCTACCACCTTTTATCTTGGTATCACCTATCCCATCCAATGTCATTGTAAGTTATTACCAAGGACTGAGCCTTCTTACTTTAATTTCTGCACTACCATATGACATTTAAATCAGTTTACTCTGAAATCTTGGTGTTTTCATCTACAAAATAAAGATATTAGTTCCTCTATCTCACAGGATACTCAAAACTAAACTATATATATTATTAAAATGAAATATAAATAAATGTAATATACTTATATACTAGAAAAATCTGTAAGGCATTTGGAAACTATAAGACAATAAAATCAGTTCATGGAGGTCAACTTCGATTAAATTGTTAAATAAGTAATCTGTCTTGAAAATGTGAACTTTGTTACAAATCTGTAACATCTCTATTTCCTGATTTTCAATGGGGGGAAACCCCTCATAAAACAGTATTGTTTATTCAAAATTGTCCACTACCTGATATAACTGCAAACAACAATAATTCTTCATTCAACTATTAAATATAAATTCATGGTTCATTTTTCTTAGTACCATTTATTCCAAATGCATGGTTTTAAACCACTTATTCTATATTGCCAAAAAAAAAAAAAAAAAAAAAAAAGCAGCTCTGTGGTTAAAGATATGATCCCTCTACTTCTGGACACAGACCTGAGAGAGCAGGGAATAATGTACTTCCTACCTGTGACTACTGCACCACGGGAAGTTCAAAGGATTAGGACAACGTGACTAAGCCTGGAATCATCAGTGCAGTTGTCTAGGGGACCAAGACAGTTTCAACTGTCATCCTAATGCTTTAGTCCCTCAGCTACTCTGATGGAATTTCTAGGATTCAGTCCAAGAAAAAAAGAGAGAGAAAATAAAGTATTCTTGCTAACATTCAAATAAACAAAGGCTATTCTTCCTACATAAATGAATTATTTGAATTTTAAATAATCTTACATTATTCTGCTAAGTACAACATAATACAGTAAAATCCAATTTTCAGGCTCTTCTAACCTGGGCTGCTTACTTCTGTCCTGGAAAGACTTACTTTCAAAGAATACTGTTTTCTAGTTAAACTATTTTTTGCTCCCACACATTTTCAACATATATTATCAGCCTGGGTCATTATGTACACTCCATTCTCTGTCTAAAATATCCTCCCCACCTCTATCAGCTCAGATCTGTAATTTATTCATTTATTTACCACATAAAGACTGAGTAGCTGCTATGTGCCACACATTATGCTAACTGTTGAGGAAACAAAATACTACAAAGAGATTGTTCCAACTTGTAGATCACTTCATACATCACCTCCTCCCTGAAACCTACACTGAGAATCACTTCCTACTCAGAATTTTCAGCACATTTTACCTACATTTATCTTTGTTGTGTGGTGTCTTGTGTACAAGGCCTACTACACCATGAATTCCAGTGCAGAAAAGGACACACTTCAACATGACTATCTTTTGCAAGGGCCTGGTACAGAACGGGTGTTTTACAATTATCTACATGATGATTTTTAAATTACTTTGGTTGTAAAGCACATCCATTTCATAATTTCAGTATCTTATAACTGTATATCCTCTATTTTCCTAAGAGCATAGTCTCTGAAGTCAGACTATCTAGGTTTGGTATCTGGTTCTACCAACTTACTACCTGTGTCCTTGAGCAAACTGCTTCATCTTGCTTTGCCTTGGTGTCCTCATGGGTAAAATAGAGGTGGACATGGTACCTCTGCCTCAGAAGGCTGTTGCAATGATTCAATGAGTTAATATGTGCAAAATGCTCTGAATACTGCCTGGTACCATGTGCACAAAAATAGAGGCTAGCTAATAATTTTATTATTAACCAAACAATACTCTTGTCTTCGTAATTTCTCAACTTCTTGCAGAAATACCTCCTAAAAGTTTATTTAAAAAAGTACTGTGTTATATGTACTGTCTCTCCTCATTATTGACAAATACTATATTTGTGAATCTGCCTATTGATAAAATTTATTTTTAAAACTAAAATCAATCCTCTCAGTAATTTTCAGAAGTACAGAGTGGTGGACTTCTGGCCAAGATGAAGGCACAGGTAGATACACTCTGCCTCCTCACACAACCAAAAGAAGGACAACAAATTTAAAAACAAAAAATGACTCACTACCAGAAAATCAAACTGTTTGGAAATCTAACCACCAAGGAGTTTAAAGAAGAAACATTCATGCAGACCTATAGAAGGGGTGGAGAGGACACGTGGCAAGGCAGCAGCTGGTGGACCAGGTGGTCCCACATTTGCCTGCGGATAAACCGGGAGGAATAACTGGAGAGTGAGACAGACCACACAACCCAGGGTTCCAGTGTGGGAAAATAAAGCCTCAAAACTTCTGGCTGTAAAAATTTGTGGGGGTTTCAGTGACAGGAGAAACTTCCAGCCTCAAAGAAGAGTTTGTTGGAGAGATCCATGGGGTCCTAGAATGTACACAAACCCACCCACCTTGGAATCAGCACCAAAAGGGCCCAATTTGCTTCTGGGTAACTGGGGAAGAGACTGAAAGTGGTGTGAGAGTCAAGCAAGTGGCATTGCTCCCTCTCTGACCCCTCCCCCACATACAGCACCACAATGCAGTAAAGTGGCTTGCCCTGCCCTGGCGAATACCTAAGGCTCTGCCCCAACATAACAGGTGCCCCAAGGCAAAGAAATATGGCCCAAATGAAAGAACAGATCAAAACTCTAAAAATAGAACTAAGCCATGAAGAGAGAGCCAACCTATCAAATGCAGAGTTCCAGACACCAGTAATTACGATGTTCACAGAAATGGTAGAGTATAGTCACAAAATAGGGGAAAAAGTAAAGGCTATGCAAAATGAAATAGAGAAAAACATACAGGGAACCAACAGTGACAGGAAGGAAACTGGGGCTCAAATCAATGCTTTGGAGAAGGAAGAAATAAGCATTCAACCAGAAAAGAATGAAAAACAAGATTTCAGAAAAATGAGGAATGGCTTAGGGACTTCCGGGACAACTCTAAATGCTACAACATCCAAATCACAGCGGTGCCAGGAGGAGAAGAGGAAGAGCAAGAAATTGAAAACTTATTTGAAAACATGATGAAGGAGAACTTGCCCTATCTGGTGAAGGAAATAGACTTTAGAAGTCTAATAAGTCCAGGAAGCACAGAGTCCCAAAGAGGTTGGACCCAAGGAAGCACACCCCAAGGCACATCATAATTACATTACTGAGGATTAAAGATAAGGAGAGAATCCTAAAAGCAGCCAGAGAAAGGAGACAGTTACCTGCAAAGGAGTTCCCACAAGACTATTAGCTGATTTCTGGAAAGAAACCTTGCAGGCAAGAAGGGGTTGGATAGATGTGTTCAAAGTCATGAAAGGCAAGCACTTATCCAGATGAATCTATCCAGCAAAGCTATCATTTAGAATGGAAGGGCAGATAAAGTGCTTCCCAGATAAGGTCAAGTTAAAGGGGTTCATCATCACCAAGCCCTTATACGAAATGTTAAGGGGGATTATCTAAGAAAAAGATGATAAAAAATATGAACAGTAAAATGACAACAAACTCACAACTATCAACAAACTAAACCTAAAAAACAAAAGCAAACTAAGCAAACGACTAGAATAGAAGTAGAATCACAGAAATGGAGACCACATGGAGGGTTATCAGTGGGGAGGAGGGTGGGAAAAATGGGTGAAAAGGTATAAGGAGTAAGAAGCGTAAATGGTGGGTACAAATAGACAAGGGGAGGTTAAGAATGGTATAGGAAATGGAGAAGCCAAAGAACTTAAATGTACAATCCATGGACATGAGCTAAGGGGTGAGGGATGCTGAAGGCAGGGTGGGTACAGGGCAGAGGGGAATAAAGGGGAAGAAAAAAAGGGACAATTGTAATAGCAAATTCAATAAAATATTCTTTTAAAAAAGAAGTACATAGAGTGTAAAATATTTGAGTTGCTGGACATTCATATTTCCAGTTGACATCAAACAAGGCAACCACACTCTGCCTTCTTGTTTCTGCTCAAGAGGATGGACAGAGTGAATAAAGACAGCAGGGGGCAGTGCAGTGTAATGCAAGATATTCTGACTCTGGGCCAAATGGACAGAGTTTGAATCCCAACAGTGGCAACTGTTAGTGGGGTGGGCACAAGCAAGTCACTTAACACTTCTGAACCTAATTTTATCTTTAGAAAAATAAATAAAATATAATCTACAAGGATGAGTTGATTTTAGGATTTGATATATGTACAGGTATGTGTACGTCTGTCTCCCCAAGAGGCACTTATTTGCTAAATAAATGTTCCAGGCAATTATATAAAACATAACTAGTAGTGAATAAAGAGAAGTGACTATATTTTTTTCCTAATTAGAATCCATAAAATTTCATTTTGGCATTAAAATGTTTTCAGAATTTCATAACCATGGCTAAAATAAGTAGAAATACTTGTAGAAGGAAAAAAAAAAAAAAAAAAAGAACAGACATTCTAGTTGTAAATGTAGCTTCTCCTGAAAACTCAGTTCAACATAGGCTGATCACTTTCAAGGAACTCAGTGATGAGCCATATCTTAGAAACTATTATTGTAACTGCTTTCAAAATTAATTATTTTACAAACTTAAAAGAGCTTTTCTATATTAATTACAACATGTGATTCACGTACATAACAAAAAGATAAACACTTTCATATAAAACTTTGAAGTTAATTGTAAAGCTGCTGCTTCTTTAAAATAAACATACCATTTCACATGATTTAATTTTCTCCTGCAAAAAACTGATTTGGTTTTTGAAGTCTTCTTTCTTTTTCTGATAATCTTCTAATAGATGGTCCTGCGCTTCCAGCTGTTGCTGATGAGTGAGAATCTGTTGTTTGGCTTGTAGTAAATCTGCAGCTGTGCTACTATGAGTGCTGTTCCTCAGAGTTTCACTAGCCTGTAACTTAAAAACAGAAAGAAACCCAAAAGTATTAATTCAGAAGTGACTGTTGTAAGGAATAGACAACTCTTGCAGGTACTGGCTCACAACTGCTCTCTGGAAACTGAATTAACAGGCTCAAGGCCCCAGCAAACATACCACCATGGCTGATCAGGTGAGTACGGGCACATTATCCACATTGAACCAATTAAGACTATTCTTCCCATAGTAAGGCTGAGAAAATAGTCTGAGATAGATTAGACTGAGGCAGACAATCAAAAAGAAACTGAAATACAGTTCTTCCTGGATTCCTGATGACTTTCTTGTCCCAATAAATTTCAAAGGCCTACCTGTATTTCTACCTTGAATTCTGTAAAATAAGCCTGTATCCTTACATTAAATTCACCCCTTTTGCTTAAGGTATCTCAAATTCTTTATTTTACATTACTTGCCATCAGAAACGTTGACTAATACAATTAAATTACTAATCAAAGGTTAATGGAGTATATGCCGTCTAGATACCATTTTAGTCTCTAATTAAAATAAAATCACACCAGAGTTGGCAAATGATGTTATTATGTTAATTTATGCAAAACTGCACCCAATGAGACTTATAAAGTTTTGCAGGATTTCAAAATACAGATAAAAAAGAAGTACAAAGAAATCAAAAGAAACCATTCAAGAAGCATGAATTAAATTCTCAGTTAACGTAACAACAGGTATTCACTATTTTTTCCAACATGATACATAATAAGCAAGTGGATTTTAAACAAACATAAATTTGTTTTGGAAAGCGTAAAAAATGTTAACTGCTTACTAAAATTCTAATAAATTTTGTTCTATTAGTAATACTTACATGCTGAAATTGAATCTGCAAATTTTGACTTTGTTCTGTCAACTCTAAAAATTCTCTCATTGTCTCATCCTTCTCTCTTCTTGCTTGTTGTAAATTTGCAGTAAGCTGGGTTATGATGCCATCTCTTTGTTTAATCGCAGCTTCAAATTCTTGTAACTAAAAGACATAAGTGAAGTTAAATACTAGACTTAACTTTTAAAAACAAAGTTGATTATTACAGCTAACTGTTGTTCAAAAATATTATTTCAAAACTCAGTGGTGAAATTATTACAATTTGCAAGCAACCTTTTCCATATTTGAAGCTATTAACTTGCAGGAATTGGTTTTACTTCCAAATCAACTTTTAAAGAAGTTATCTGAATGTAGGAACAAAACATATTAGGTCTAAATTTATCCACGTGTCCACTTCCAGAAAGACAGTGCCATATCTTTAGGGATGCCTCAATCTGTTCCTAGGCAACACCACCACAGCCACATTCAATCCTCTTTTCTGAAGAGGAGATGAACCTGCAATGTATTCTGTCATCCTCATCAATGTCCTATTTCATCTCATTTGTGTAACTGACTGACAAAAACAACAAGAGGTTACTTACAAGGACTCACTGACATTTTTAATTGGTTTAAATCATCATATTTTGATGTGGTTCGCACAATAATTTTCTCTCAGGCTGATTACAAAAATATCTACTCTACTAAAGTGGTTTCAGCCTACCTATCTCATAAAGGTAAACAAAAGATTCCACATTTTATTAGCCCTGTTAATACAATCTTGTTTTTAAGCAAGCGTGCTTAAGTATACACCCATATACAAATAAATAATAGTAGGGCATTGGAAAACGGACAATTTTGAGTTTATATTTAGTAAGATAAAATACTTCAGATAAAAAATTTCACATAGGAGAAAAATAAAAGGACCATTCAATAACCCCATCTTTAAAAACTGTACATATACTATCACCCAAACTTTCTATTTTTGTTTCTGTGAGTAACAAAAGCCACATAAGGTAAACATACTTGCTGCAGTCCTTCAGTCCCACAGGTGGCCCTTAATTCTTCCAGCTCTCTGTTTAGCTCTTCAATTTCATGCTGTTTCCCAACCAATTCATTTTCCAACATCTCTAGGTGGGTTTGGCTGTAGTGTGCTCCATGTTCAGAATAAGAATCATCAACACCAAATTCTTCTTCCTAAATCAATCCAAGATTCTGAATAATTCAGGTACTAGCAACATTCCTCTGGAAAAGGAATTCACATATTCAAAGCAAAGTCCACTTTAAAACATCACTCTCACCTGGGAGTTTACTGGTATGGCAACCTACTTTGTTGTCAGTATTATGTATATCTCAAAAGCAAAAACAAGATATCTGCAAATTGTTACAACTGAGTTTTATAACAAAAGGTGGATAATTCTGTTTTGTTAAACATTAAGAGCATTTCGGATTTGACCAGAGAAGGAAGTACATGCAGAAAAAAGCTTTGTTAGTAAGCCAGATGGTTTTAAATAGTATAAAACATTAGTATCATGAGTAGTTTTAAATACTGTACCCTTAATAAATTTGTAGGCTTTCCTGTTTTCACCACAAAACTGCAACCATTTACCTGTACAAAAACAATTTTCTGATATATTATGATTTAAAATAGAATTTTATTTAAAGCTAACGATTATATTTCTGCTAACTGTATTCATGCCTCTTTTATGCCTTCGGAAAGTGTCTCATTGGCAAAAACAGGTATAAGTGATTGAAGTATTTAAAAGACATTATGATCATTCAAGTGCAAATCATTCCCATACATTTGAGTGCATCTGCAATGCAAAAAACGCTGCATTATACATTTTCTTTTAAGTGCCTTAAAGTTCTAACTAAGTGAAGTTTTTATTTGTTTTCATAAGGGTAACTATAAACTTCAAGTTACTGGATCCTCTTCTATAAAACACTGCCTTAAAAATCACTTAAGTAATTTTTTTTAAGCCTTATCCATGTAAAGTCATACTGGTACAAATTCAGTGAAGGCTGATAAGCAGCTCTAGACACAGGAGATGCAGAGGCAAGGAGCACTCCCCTAAGAACTTCTCCCTGAGGGCAGTACTATACAGCCGTGGCAACCCAGACAGACGTGGAGATTTTCCATAATATATCACTGCCTGTCTCTATCGCAGACATTTTGTGGTAGAGTCTAAAATCCTTCCGAAAATAACTGTTAAGAGAATTCTCATCACTTACTTGTTTCATATACACTTAGTGTAAAGAAAAACATACTTCTACTGAGAAGCAGGGGGAAAAAAAGCTCTGCTAATTGCCTTTATGTACCAAACAGCATACTAAATATTATCAAATATACTCTCGACTACTCTGTGAGGGAGATATTTTGCCTGTATTTTACAAGTAAGGAAATTCTGTTTCAGAGTTTCAGTGATATGACCAAGTTTAGCTTGGAGGAGATGAAGCTGAGATTTGAACACAGGGCTTTCTGGATCCAAAGCCCCTACTCTTTACATCATCTTGTTTCTCTACATACCAGAAAAATGACAGTGATATTTAGACAAAACTCAATATGAGTATGTGGTCTATGATTAAAACTATGTAATTCTGAAACACTGGAACAATCAGATGTAAACCAAAGCAGCCAAGATTAGTAAACTGCAAATCTAGCATTTGTAGGAGTTAAATAATACGGAGGTAGGGGAAAAGTTGGTTTATAGTTCTGAGTACGCAAAAACAGATTTATTCTTGTATTATTACCAAATGTATTATGTATTATTATTATTAAAGTACTTTTGCCCACTCCATATATATGTTGCCTAAAAAGTAACTTCATCCTGGGGGTGCGGGGTGTTGCTGAAAAGTGATGCCTTAAGAGTTCCAATATGAAAAGTATTACAGTGTTTATATATTTGATCTACTGATGACTCTTCTGCCTCCTGAAAGGGTGAAAATGGCTGAGAACCCCCCTGAAATCCTACCTCAATAAAACCAGTCTAACACCATTAAATGGAATGATAAAGCCTCAAACAAAACTAGCTCAAGAGCATCACAGATTCAACCAGTATCCACTTTAGCAATTGTCAAGAGACATCATCAAACACTTCATGAACTATAAATTTTTATACTGCTTTGTACATAGTGAATATGTAAGTTTCTCAAAACATAATCCATGTGAATCCAGACCCAACACAGAGTCTGGCACAAATAATGCCCCTTTTTTATTACAAAATCATAAGCACATAATTCTGTAACATAATGGTATCACACTCAAGCACACTATATGACATTTTAGGTAAAATTTTCAAATTAAAACTATAAATTATTATATCCATATTATTACCCTACCAACCATATTCAAGCAGGCATTACTTCTGCCAGACTCTGTATATAGTACAAGAGTTATTATTCAAATAAGGTTAAATATGACAAAAATTATCTCACAATTATCTTTTTTCAAAGTAATCCTCTCACTGTTTTTAAAAACTGTAAGAGAAATAAGCCAGGTGGTGAAAGACAAATACCATATAATCTCACCTTTAACAGGAACCTAATCAACAAAACAAACAAACAAGCAAAATATAACCAAAAACACTGAAATTGAGAACACGCTGACAGTGACCAGAAGGTAGAGGGGAGGGAATTTCAGGGGAAAAGGGAAGGGTTTGCAGGAACAAGTATAAAGGACACATGGACAATAACAAGGGGGAGGTGGAAATGGGAGGTGGGGAGGGCTGGGATGGGCATAAAAGGCAGAAAACTGTACTTGAACAACAATTAAAATACAACAAAAAACTGTAAGTCAGTTAATCAATTAAGTTATTGTGACCAGCATTAAAAAGAAAAAGTATCAAAGGATATGTTACATAGTAAAGTATCTTTTCCTGAAATTTTTGTTTGAAAAATTCACATATATGCATATGAATGCAAAAGTATGTATCCATATGCATATACTTATTCATATACACAATTTTCACATATTTAACAATACATATGTAATTGTATATGTCCATATATAAAACTATATGCATGTAAAATACATTTCTTACTGTTGAAACATAATTAACATATTCTAACTTTTATTGGCAGAATTTATATTTAAATATTATTTATAGATTTCCAAGATGGCTGCTGAGTAGGTGGAAGCTCTACTCAAGTCCTCCTATTGGCAAACCGGATTTACAGCTAAATTATAGAGCAATCAACCTGAATTACCAACTAAAAAGGACAGCTAAAGGGGAATATTATAACCAAGGATTTACATAAGCAGCCACATACAGACTGTTAAGAAGGGCGAGATGTGAAGAGGGCTGGCCCCTGCACCCACATGCAGCATGCAGTGGCCGACAAGCTGGAGGGATATCTCAGCTGCAAAAGTCGCCGCCCAAGGAACATGAGGTCTAAACGCTGTGCTGGGACCCCCAACTTTGGGCACCAGGGCTGGGAAATGGAGCCTACATAGCATCTGGCAGTGAAAATCAGTGGGGACTCTGACTGCCAGGAAGAGGAGGGACTCTGCTAGAATCTCAGATGCTCTCCTAAAGGGGCAATGCACAGGATCTTAGTTTCAGGCACTCACCTAGGCTTCTAGCAGAGGGAAGACAACTTGGCATATGGCAGTCATACAGAGAAGACCTGCAGAAAGGACTGTTGGCTGCAACCAACAGAGACCTTTGGTGAGTCCTTTCTCTGGAGAAACTACAGGTACATACTCAGACAGACTTGGAACTGTGAGGCTTTGGAGTGGGGGCCAGTCTTTGCTTTCTTTCACCTGCAAACTCAGCCAGCACCATTCCCAGCGGGAGACAGTTTTATTTTATCTTCCTGAGTCCCAGTGGCCCTTCCCTGCTGGGTCAGTTCCAGAGGAGTAAGGGAATAGAGCTGTGGCCTTCAAAACATGTCTCCCTAAGAGGCTCCGATCCACGGCTCAAGAGGGCACAGATACAGAGCTGAGGGGGAGCACAGAACTTGCTCCTCTCCCACAGGCTCAGCCAGCGCCATCCTAAGCCTGTCTTGATCTGTTTTCCCAGGTCCTAAAGACTCCGCCCTGCTGAGCTTGCTCCTGCAGTGTGAACAGCAGGTTTCATCCAACCTGAACTGGTGGTGCACTCCTCCTGGGAGAGCTGGAGTTGGATACTATAGCTCAGACTGAATGATACGGTTCTGGAGTAGGGGCCGCCTACTCCCCACTAAGTGCTTGCCTATGCTTCACCCAAGAAGGGGATCCATTAGCCTCATCCCTGCCACCTGGCTGCCCCACCCTACAGAGCTTTCTCTGTGTGGAAGGGGCAGGGGAGCATGGCAAACTTGAGCCCATTCTATAGTCGTTCTTCAAAAGGCTCTAGAGGAAGTCCAGGCAACCTCAGGGGCTGGCTATGTAGTTGACAGGTAGCCACTGACCTCAGAGAACCTTGGACCTTTGCTGACCAGCACCCAACTCAGAGCTGCAGGAAACTGATTCCTCTACATAGCCTGGCCCCTCCCATTCACACCCAGAACCAGTCAACACAGCCACAATCACTGAATAATGGGTAGTTCCAAACAGAGAGCCCAGAGCCGATTATAAGCAACGACTGACACCAACCTATACCAGAACCCTGGCCAAGCAGGACCAGAACCAATACAACAAGTGGTGGACTTCAAATCTCACCGAAGCTGGACCCAACTAGCCACACAAATGGCACAAAGGGAAACTCCAGCAGGAACCAGACCCTGCTGGGTACAATGTCACCTCAAGGGGAAACCCCTAAATAGTGACTCATACATAGTGAATGAGGTCTATCCTTACAGTCAGCCAAGCTGTGGGTTAGCCCAACCCACGAACAGACCAACAGCATTCAAGACTCAACTACGACAGCAGGGGGCACATAACCCACACGAGAAACATTTTGGCAGCACCTAGCTCAGGTGATCTAGAAGTCGCCACCACTGAGACCAACAAAGCATCTATATGAGAAAGCCCTCATAACAAGCTTAGGAACCATACCAGATCTATCTAATATAAAGAGACAAACACAAGAAGGAAGACAAAGTGGGGAGACAAAGAAATATGCCCCAATTGAAAGAACAAGGGAGATCCCCAGAAAAACAATTAAATGAATTAGAAGCAACCAAGAGACCAGCTGAAGACTTTAAAACAACAGTTATAAGGATGCTCGAGGACCTGAGGGGAAGAATAGATGATCTCAGTGAGACCTTTAGGAAAGAGTAGGCATTATAAAGGATATAGAAACCATTAAAAAGAACCAGTCAGAAATAAGACTACAATATAAAGAATATACTACAAAAAATCAAAGCAGGTTAGATGAAGCAGAGGATCAAATCAGCTATACAGAGGTGAGGGGGAGCACAGAACAGTAAGCAGAACAAAAAAATGAGGAAAGTTGAAGAGACCTCTGCAACAACATCAAGTGCAACAACATCCGCATTATAGGAGCACCAGAAAAGGAAGAGAGTGAGCAAGGGATCAAGAACCTGTTTGAAGAAATAATGGCTGAAAATTTCCCTAACTTAATAAAAAAGTCACACAAGTTCAGGAAGCACAGAGAGTCCTATCAAGATGAACTCAAAGAGGCCCACACTAAGACACATCATAATTAAAATGGCAAAGGTTAAAGACAAAAAGAGAATCTTCAAGGCAGCAAGAGAAAGACAGTTACTGACAAGGGAGCTCCCATAAGGCTGTCAACTAATTTCTCAACAGAAACACTTCAAGCCAAAAGGGACTGGCATGAAATATTCGAAGTGCTGAAAAGCAAGGACTTACAACCAACACTACTTTATCCAATAAGGCTTTCATTTAAAACTGAAGATGAATAAAAAACTTACAAGCCAAAAAAAAAAAAGAAAGAAAAAGAAAAAAGGAGTTCATCACCACCAAACTAGAATTGTAAGAAATATTAAAGGGCCTGATGAAAAACAGGGAATAAAATATATACAGAGGAACATAGGTGTAAAGAATAAAAAGGCAGTATATAAGTGTCAATAATAACTTTAAATGTGAACAGATTAAATGCTACAATCAAAAGACACACTGGGTAGCTGAATGGATAAGAAAACATGACCCATATATAAGCTGTCTACAAAGGACCCACCCCAGAACAAAACATGCACACAGACTGAAAGTGAAGGGAAAAAAAATAAATATTCCATGCAAGTGGAAACAAACAAACAAAAGCTAGGGTAGCAGTACTTAATCAGACAAAACAGACCTCAAAACAAAGGCCATAACAAGACAAAGAGGGACATTACATAATACTAAAGGGATCAATCCAACAAAATGATATAACCATTGGAAACATATGTACACTCAACACATATACCTAAGGGATAGATGGACAGCAAATACGATCATAAATGGGGATTTTAACACCCCATTGACATCAATGGATAGATCTTCCAGACAAAAAGCCAACAAGGCAACAGAACATTTCATCCCAAAGTAGCAGAATACAAATTCTTTTCAAGTGTACATGGAAAATTCTCTAAAACAGACCACATGCTATGACACAAGACAAGCCTTAATAAATTCGAGAAGACTAAACTCATACAAGCATCTTTTTCAAACACAATGGTATGAAACTAGAAATTAACTGCAATTTAAAAACTCAGAAACACTCAAACACATGGAAGCTAAATAACATATTAAACAATGAATGGGTTAACCATGAGATCAAGCAAGAAATCAAAAATTACTGGAAGACCCAGCATCCCAAAATCTATGAAACACAGTGAAAGCAGTGTGAGAGGGAAGTCCATAGCCTTATAAACCTACCTCAAGAAGCAAGAAGAATCTGAAATAAATAATCTAGCCTTCACCAAAAGAACCAGAGAAACAACAAAGAAAGCTGAAAGTAAGTAGAAGAAAGGAAATAATGAAGAATGGGAATAAATGAAATGGAGACAAAAACAAAACAAAATATCAATGAAACCAAAAGCTTGTTCTTCAAAGAAATAAACAAGATTGACAAATCTTTAACCAAAATCATCAAGAGAAAAAGAGACAGAGGATCCAAATAAAATCAGAAATGAAAGAGGAGAGGTAACAACTGACACCATATAAACACAAAGGATTGTAAGAAAATATTATAAATTACTATATGCCAGGATATCGGACAGCCTGGGTGAAATGAAACATTTTATTGAATCTAGAAACATTCACTCTTCCAAAACTGAACCAGGTAGAATCAGAAAATCTGAATAGGTCAGTTACAACTAATGAAATAGAAGCAGTAATCAAAAACTCCCGGCAAACAAAAGCCCTGGACTAGATGTCTTCATAGGCAAATTCTACCTAACATTCAAATAACTAACACTTGTCCTTCTCAAACTATTCACAAAAATTCAGGAAGAAGGAAGACTTCCAATCTCATTTTATACAGCCAGCATTATCCTAATTCCAAAACTAGATAAAGACACTACAAAGAACAAACATTCTAGGTCATCAATCCCTGATGAACCTAAATGCTAAAATCCTCAACAAAATATTAGCAAATGAGTAGATACAGAATAAATATTCCAAAAATTAATGTGGAACCACAAAAGGTCCCGAATAGCCACAGCAATCTTGAGAAGAACAAAGTTGGAAGTATCACAATACTTAATACAAAACTATATTACTAGGCCATAGTAATCAAAGCAGTATGTTACTGGCATTAAGAACAGGCATACAGATCAATGGAACAGAATAGAGAGCCCAGAAATAAAACCACACTTTCACAGTCAATTAATACTTGATAAAGGTGGCAAAAACATACAATGGAGTAAAGACAGTCTCTTCAATAAATGGTGTTGGGAAAATCGAACAGATACATACAAAAAAAGATGAACTACACCACCAACTTACACCACACACAAGAATAAACTTAAAATGGATTGAAGACTTAAATGTAAATTGCAAAACCATAAAAATCCTAGAAAACACAGGCAGTCAAATCCCAGACATTTCTCATAGCAGTATTTTTGCTGATATACCTCCTTGGGCAAGGGAAACAAAGGGAATAATACACAAATGGGGCTACATCAAGCTAAAAAGTTTCTGCATAGCAAAAGAAACTATAGACAAAATGAAAAGGCAACTCAATGAATGGAAGAACATATTCACCAATGATACATCTGATAAGGAGTTAATTTCCAAAATATATAAAATACATACAACTCACCACCTAGAAAACAATCCAGTCAAAAAATGGGCAAAGGCTTTCAACAGACACTTCTCCAAAGAGGACATACAGAGGGTCAAGATATGGAAAGATGCTCAACATCACTAATCAGAAAGATGCAAATTAAAACTATAATGAGATATCACCTCACACCTGCTAGAACAACTACCATCAATAAATCAAAAAACAGTAAGTTCTGGTGAAGATGCAGAAAAAAGGGAATGCTTTTGCCCTGTTTGTGAGAATGCAGACTGGTACAGTCACTGTGCAAAACAGTATGGAGTTTTCTCAAAAAACTAAAAATGGAACTGCCTTTTGAACCTGTAGTCCCACTTCTGAGAATATATTCTAAGAATCCTAAAACACCAATTCTAAAAAATATATACACCCCTACGTTCACAGCAGTGTTACTTACAATAGCCAAGATCAGGAAAATAGCCCAAGTGTCCATCAGTAGATAAGTGGGTAAAAAAGCTGTGGCACACTGAAACTATGGAATACTACTTGGCTGTAAAAAAGAAGGAAACCTTACGTTTTATGGCAGCATGGATGGACCTGGAGATTATTATACTAAGTGAATTAGCCAGTTAGAGAAAGACAAGTACCGTATGATCTCACTTACATGTGGAATCTAATGAACAAAACTAACTGACAAACAAAACAGAAATAGAGGTGTAGTCACATGGAACACACTGACAGCTGTCAGAGGGAAGGGATGAAAAAAGAAGGAATCAAACAAAAAATAGATACATACACACATATAAAACACTAGACACAAACAACAGTATGGTAACAGCCAGAGGGAAAGTGCAGGGGGAGGTAAAAGAGGGCAAAGGAGGGATAAATGAGGACGGAAAGAAACTGCTTTGGTAATGGGTGCACAAGCAATATGGAGATGATGTTTTCATGAGTTGTACACTTGAAACCTGTAGTTAACCAATGTCACCCTAATAAACTCAATAAATAAGTACTATTTGTACCTTACTTTGAAACACATCATATTTAGTAGGTATCACAGTTAAACAGTTTTAATACATTCTTTTGGACCTCCTAATTCCCACCAATTTTTAAATTTAAAAAATCTAGTAAAATGTGTCTTACTGTAACAAGAATTTCCAATATTATTTCTTTGCATTTTCATAATGAGAACTTTAAAATCACAATCTTTTTATGTCTTTAGCTTTTAAATTAATGTTAATAACATCAATTTTTTTTCTTTTTTCAAAGTGAAAATATGGCTATATAAATTTTAACCAAATTTCATAGGCACATATGAGAGACAGTTTGACCTACAGACACATGCCTTATAAAAAATTTCACTTTGGGTCCTAAATGGTATGGTTCAGTGAGTAGGCATCATATTGCAAAACAAGCAGTTTGATCCCTGGTCAGGGCACATGCCTGGGTTGTGTCAAGGTCCACCGCTGGGGGTGCCTGTGAAAGGCAGCTAACTGATGGAGAGGTGTTTCTCTCACACTTTGGAGTTTCTCTCTCTTTCTCTCTCCCTTCCTCTCTCTCTAAAAATAAATAAATAAAATCTTTAAAAAATTTTTTTAATTTACCCTGTGTAAAGAAAAAAATGCACTTTGTGGAGTTCTGGGATGCCAGAAAAATGTAGGCAGTTCAAGCACCAAGCCATCTAAAACTTCCAATCAGTAAAGACAAGCTATAAGAATTAAGGCACTACAGAAAGAGGAAAGCAATGTTTTTATATATAAGCTCCAAATTTAAAGTCATAAGAGCAGAATCTTTGAATTGAGAGCTGCTTTGATTTTAAATTGAGATACTTTACATAAAAGCAACTTTATGTAGGCTGAATAGGGCAGCAATTTATTTAACCCTGGTTTTAATTACTTTCCTGACAAGATAACTAATTAACTATATTTCCAGCTTTTAAACACATGATATTTTGGGGTTTTTAAAGATTTTTTATTATTATTCTATTACAGTTGTCCCAATTTTTCCCCCTTTGCCTCACTCCATGCGCCCACCCACCCACCCACACAGTCTATCCCCACACCATGTCCATGGGCCATCCATGCATGTTCTTTGTCTAGTCCTTTCCCCTTCTTTCCACCATTATCCCCTCCCTCCTCTCCTGTGGTCGCTATAAACACATATTTTTGAAGTGTCAAAGTTTTTACTCCCATTGGCAATACAACACAGTAATATGTTCATTTAAGAACATAAAGTTGTTCTTTTTAATATTAGAAACCTACAATAAATCAAAACTTATGGACTATACTGAGTTACTGAACCATTCAGAATAAGGAATATTTTTCCAAATCCTCAAATGGGCCAAAGAAATAACACATGGACCAAAGAAAAAACAATCATATCTAAAAGAATAAGAAAAAGTTAATAAAATGACATATTTATTACTAGCATATAAAGGAAGTATTTGCTAAAGTGGTCAATGCCTATATCAGCTTTTATTACCTATATTAAAATCATTATTGCAACATTAATTTCAATAAATGAATTTATATAACTAGAATTCAAACATCTGTAAAAAGCATTTCTCATAATAAAATAATCTATATTATAAAATGTTTACTGTGTTAAATATGGTTACTTTATAATAATCATGTATTTTATATAACAGTATCAAACATTCTGAGAAACTGAAAAAAAAGGGCTTTTATCTAATTAAGGACCAAGCTATTCATATAGATGTCTAAGACCTTTGTTAATAGCCTGAAAAAAAGATATATCATAAAAATACCTTTAGGTTTTCTAGGTCATTTATATTATATCACGTTAAACTATTTTGTTATATTTATAAAAAATACAGAACCATGTGAACTACAAAAAGCAAAGTACTAATCAACAGTTTTAAGAAAAATATAAAATGTCAGTCATAACATTACTTATTCTTACCTCTGAACTATAATCATCGGCTGTGGTTGAAATTTCACTTTCCGGCTAAAACAAAAGTAAAAACCAATTACATTAAAGCCTTTCCTCATCTAAATACTGTACTTTATTAACCTATTACTTTTGATGCTAATGATAAAAAGTCACTAAAAACTGTAAAAATTATTTAGATCTTTAAATTTTTACTGATTAGTAATTGCTAAATAACACATGTAAAATTTAACCTAGGCATTTTTCTATATATAAAAGTATCAAGAGCTATTTTCATACAAGGCTTTGCATTATTAAGAATCATTTGTTACACAAAAGCACCCATTAAGATATCAGCCCATTAATTCTTGTGTCTCTTTTAAATAAAAAAGTCCTAATATGTTAGTAAAAAAGTTCAATTTCTTCCAAAGGAAGAATCATCTAATCTTGATGCTAGAAAAGTAATAACAACTTAAAGAAAAAGTAGAAGCTTTGCTGTCATTAACACCTTTGCAGCCTGCAAAGCACTTTTACAGACATTCTCATGTCTGCCACCCTTACATCCCTGGGATTTGGGTATGAAGGCGAATGGCTTTCCCAAGCTGCCCTCCGCTGAGAAGTACTGTGCTTGCTAGGGAGTCATGGAGGTCACCTAAATTTTCACTGTTTTCACTCTTCTTCCTCTCATGTAAGAATCGCATTTTACAAGTGAGAAAAAAGACCCAGATATTTCACCTCTTCGTTCAACAAAATCAAGCACCAAAATGGTGCTATTATATTATTTGAAAGGTCCAGATTTCAACAGAATTTCAATATATACAAATAAAAAAGAAAATATGGACCATTCAAAAGAAAAATAGCAGCCAATAGAAAATGTCCCTAAGGAAACACAGATATTGGACTTAAATAAACAAAGGCTTTATTTTAAACTAGCTATTTTAAATATAGTCAAATATGTGTCTAAAGAACTAAATTATAAAAATAATGTCTCACCAAATAGAAACTATCAATAAAGAGAAAGAATGAATAAAAGAACCGAAAAGAAATTATGGTGTTTAAATAACTGAAATGAAAAATTCACTAGAAGGACTAATAGCACATCTAAGGATGAAGAATAAAGAATCAGCAAACTACAAAATAGTTCAAATGAAATGATCCAATCTGAGGAAACGAAAGAAAAAAAATAACAATGAAGAAAATGAACAGAGCATCAGAAATCTGTGTAACAATATCGAACATACAACATATGAACAATGGAAGACCCAAGAAAGAGAGGACAGACAGGGGAGGAAAGAATATTTGAAAACATAATGGCTGAAAACTTTCCAAATTAATAAAAACATTAATCTACACACCGAAGAAGCTCAAAGTAGGAAAAACTCAAAAAAAGATACATTCTTACAATGAATAACAAATCTCTGACACTCCTGACCTTTTGAATAAAGCTCAAATCCCCGTATGTCCAAAGCTTTTGGTTTCCACATAAATATACCAAGGCACAATCCAAGTTACAATAATCTGCCTTGTCTAACATTGTTCCTCCTAAGCATTCCATCATTCTCTACTCCCAGTCTTAGCTGGTGGTTCCACCATCCCATCCACCTTCCAAATAACTTCTTCCTCCTCTCTATATACTGGAAAATTACATTCACCAAGTAGAAGGAGAAAATGAGTATTTTTGAGAACCTTCTGCGGGCTAGCTGCGATCTCCTGCCCTTCACCATTACCACTATCCCACCTTCATTACTTTTGATCAATTTAAAATTAAACTACTTATGGTTTCCAAATCACACCACAATGTTTCATGTCTTTGCGAATGTATTCTCTTTGGCACAGAGACTGTGTCCCCTACTTCTTTACCTCTAGCTAAACAACCATATAAGGATGATCTGAGCATTCTCCCAAATCATGATATTCTAGGGTACCATGCAGGGGTGTCCACCTTTTGGCGTCTCTGTGCCACACTGGAAGAAGTTGTCTTGGGCCACACATTAAATAAATTGAGACATGTAATCTCAAAAAAATCTCACAATGTTTTCAGTAAATTTACGATTTTATGCGAGACCACATTCACAGCCATCCTGGGCCGCATGCAGCCCGTGGACTGCAGGTGGACAACCCTGACTGCAAGCACAGCTTTAAATGAAGGAACACGGTCTATCTTACATCTGCCCCCCCACTCCACTAGATTGACTTTCCTAATGAACAGAAACTGTCATACTTACCTCTGTATCCTTGGTGCTCAGTCCTTGGTGTATTATAGTTGCTCAATAAATGTTTATTGAATCAAGCACATGTACATTTGCACAGAATGCTAATGAATGTTGTCTTACAAAAACTTTCACTTATAATTTTAATGTTTGAAAATCTGGGTGAATACTTACTTCAGCAGAGAAGACCTGGTCATGTTTGATTATTTCTCCACTGTGTAGAGTTCTCATTATTGTGGATTCAGGAGTCACAACTGATCCTACTCCCTGAGAACTATTCATGCACATATCATCACTGTGTGATTGCTCAATATTCAAAGAATGGTATGCTGACACATCATGTTTACTGCTTGAAGTATTCTTCTTTTTTTTCTTCTTAGAGGGATTCTGCCCATCACACTGAGCTTTCCTTTGTCGAAACTGGGCAAGCTATAGAGAGAGAGAGAGGGAGGGAGGGAGAGGGAGAGAAAGAAATTGATTGAGATTGCCATTACTGTCAAAGATAATTTTTCTTTATCACCACTAAGAAAAAATAGCTTTGAAGTCTCTTTCTTTAAACCATTATTAAAATGATGACAAAAATAAAGGACAACTGTTAGTTTTAATACATGAATAACAAACTACAAAGAAATTAAGTTATTTCTGAATGAATGCTTTTAAATATTGAAAAGAATGAAAAACATCACGTTTAAAGAAAAAAACTAGCCCAGAATTGCGTAGAATCAGGAAAAACAGGTGCTCTCATTCACTGTTTGTTGAGAGTGTAAACTCTGGATATGATTATATAAAAATATAAAAGCTCTAAATAAATTTGCTTTGTGGAATTCCTGGGACTTCTACTAATTTATAACAAATGAAATTAGTCCATGAAAAAATGATTTAGCTACATAAATGATCACTGCAGCCTTGTTTATAATGAGGAAAATTAGAAATAATTTTATCACTTTTCCTCATCAAACGACAGTGCCTCTAATCCCTTACTCATGGGAACATTTGCCATGTCCTAGGCCCACTTCTGTTTATCATTTCCTTGACACGTTTTAACTTTTGTGCACAAGTTCTTATTTATTTTAAAAGAATATTTTCTACCCATGGTATTTATTAACAGTTAGCATTGCTTGTGATTTCTTTAACAAAGTAGTAAACAGGAATAAATACAATGAAAAATAAAACTACATTATTAAAATTTTAGATAGTACTGCTGAAGGTTATGAAAGAAACAGGTAAGTACGAGAAGGGTGTAAAGGGTATATGGGCACTGAACAGACTTTTGCTTTGTCATTAGCAGATGAACTTCAAAAAAGCATCTAGAAAGGTAGTAACTTCACCCTGGCTGGCGTAGCTCAGTGGATTGAGCGTGGGCTGCGAACCAGGCATCGCAGGTTCGATTCCCAGTGAGGGCACATGCCTAGGTTGCAGGCCATGACCCCCCGCAACCGCACATTCATGTCTCTGTCTCTCTCTCTCTTTCTCCCTCCCTTCCCTCTCTAAAAATAAATAAATAAAATCTTAAAAAAAAAAAAAAAAAGAAAGGTAGTAACTTCCTTACAATACTATCCAGTATTACTTAATTGGAGTAATCACTTAATACTGGGTCAGGGTATCACCTAAAATATCTGTCACCACCTAATATCAGAAGTAGGTATTACATACTTTGGGTAACACTGGATTAACTCAATTAAAATAATATTAATGCAAAGTATTATTAATAATAAATATATGTATGATGTAGCAGTTATAAAATAATATTGTAAAGTATTTTTCTTAATAAAAGGAAAATTATGTGCTTCTCTGTTAACAAAGACAAGGCAGGATTCGGAATCACAGACTCCGTCAATTCATTCTAACCAGCTTGAATTTTAATAACATAACATACATAGGCACAGGTAAATTCTGGAAGAATATAACCATAATAACTTTGGTATTTGAGATTACAGGTCCTTTGTTTTATGCTCATTTGAAATTTCTTTCTTTATGTAATACGTTTTCTAAATTTTATATGAAACTATTAACCATGAATTCCTAAATTTAGTTTGAGCTCTTGATCATTCTTGAGCAGAAAAATGAAAGCATGAGAACAGGTGTAAGCCCTTTGTACCTTAAAAAAGAGGAAATCTGCTACCAGTAAATGAATTATATAACTACTAATTAGACCAATTATAAAGTAGCCATTAAATTTCTTATAAAGCATTAAAGCCATCTAATAATGATGTTGATTTCTTTAACTATCAAAATATGTGGCAAACACCAGAACCTACAGAATAACACACAGCATATTTTATACTCATGTTGTCTGCTGTAGAAGAAGAAAAGTATATAGTGTTAACAAGAAAGTCTACTTCATAAATCAGAACTCTCTAATTACTGACCTTGGAGAATATAAAAATACATTACATTAAAAATTTTTTCCCAGCCATTTAGCAACTTGCTAGTTATCCTACCTCATGTCTGCTTAAGAAACAGATGCAACACCAGTTGCCTCTATTTGTACATTATTAAGCAGCTGGAATGCATTTAAACCACTTTGAGGATAGCAGATTCGTTCTTAAAAATAAACCAATTCAAACACCACTACATATTATCTGTAAATAGAATTGAAAGCCTAGGCACATATTTTTTAAAAGACCCCTAAGAGAGAATGCAAAACCAACAAAAATATTAATAATGGCATTCTTGATATTTAAGCTCAATTTCAAAAGCTTCTTAAAAGCCTATGTTATCTGTGTTAAAAAATATATTCAGACAGAGTATATCAGGACAAAAATGAATATTCTGTTCAAAATCTCAACTCTCTTAAGTTAAATACATAATTTATATTTAATATTTACTTATATGTACAAACACATAACAAAGGAGAAAACTAAAACTGCATTAAAAAAGTTTAATTAAAAAAATACTGTCTGAGACAAAAGAATCCATTACTAAATAAACCCAAGTGAAACAGTTCATCATAGATACGGAATAAAAAGTAGAATGGTTCTATTAGTGTTCAGAATGAATTATTTGTAAGGGCATAAAATGATCAAGACATTGTTTTAGACCAGTTACTGATTATATGAAGTAAATTTTTTTTTCAGAACAATTAACCAGAAGGTAAAGTCCACAAGGATAAGAAGTTTTGTTCACTGCAATATTTTCAAGGGCTAGAACAGTATTTGACAAATACATGTTGAGTGAAAAATGAATAATTTATCTTTTAAAGTCATCACTAAGTAATCGTTTTAAAGTACTGTTCCATAGAATTTGAGAATTAAGATGATACAGGCATATCTAACTCTACTATACAAAAAAGTCCCACGGTCTCAGAATTAAAATTATCAATTACATGAATTAAAACATAAAATAATCTCTCTCACCATAATCTTTCTTTCAGTACCCCCTAACCCCCCAAAATAAGACAATTAAATTCTCAAAAATAATGCCCACAATATCTTTATAGTAAGAATTCTGTTTTATAAAGGAGAGGATGTGAGATTTTATCATAAATCTAATTTCTTATAGCGATCTAAACTATTTTTATTATAAATCTAAAAAGGACAAGCTAACAGAAAAGCGAGTATCAGAAATGCTACTCAATCAACTAATCACTTGATACTGAAATGATACACTTTAAATTATTGGGAAAACATGAAGTCCAAAACATGCTGAAAATTCATACTATAGCCATCTGTGTTTGTCATTTGAAAGCCAATTATAAAAATGTTAACATATGCAGGCAGCACAGAAATAGTTGAGATTTACTAGAAAGATATGTCCACATACACTTGTGCTTGAAAACTGATTCAGAGCTCAAGAAAGTATCTTACCCTGACTAGAACGTGAATAAACTAAATAAAAATGACTGATAATTTATTAAACTCAATATTTGAAACTTTACAGATGATCATCCTCAATGAAACAAGGACTTCTTAAAATGCTGTATAGAACATGCCAAGTTCTTATGTCACTTCAAAAAAAACTGCTAATTGAAATACGTTGTTTCTTACTTGAGTGTTTACTACGTGCCAGGCACTGTGCTAGACATGAGCTAAAATACGTGGTCCTAATAGTAGGATGTTTTAGTCTAGGCTAGCCTATTACTTCACTGAATTGTGTGAAACAAATAAGATAAAAGTTAGTGTACAATTTCATAAACTCAACAGTCCTCAATACATCTCTAAGAAGGTGGTATGGGATTCTCTCGTCCTAGTACTCTCAAAATAGGCTTTCTGTAAGTGGCGTGGTTGTAGAGTTTTATATCTGTGAAGGAGATAACTTGGCATATGATAGGTAGTAAGTAATTCAATTATTTAGCAAATATTTATTGACAGTTACCTATCATGTGTCCAGCCAGTGCTAAGGGCAGGGCAGGTAGTGATGAATCATATACAAACTCTACTCCTATGAACTGTCATTCAAATAGGAAGAGCAAATTAAACAAATACAGATAAATACAGAAATATATCATTTTAGGAGATAAAATGTGCTCCGAAGAAAAGAGTATAGGTGGTAAAGAAAGCATTCAACAGAGAGACTTAATTTGGATGGGAATGTGGGGAGAGGTCAGGAAGTATTGAGAAAATAATAAGTGGCAAAATAGAACAAGAACATCTGACTCCAAATCCAGTATTCTTTCCATTATACCAATTTGCATGTCATGCATTCTGAGCTCTCTTTTTGTTCATTTGTCATTATTCTTCAAATCCTAGAACACTAAGTTTAAAGGCACAAACAAATGAAATCACTAAGCAAATACTTTTTTGACAAGACTGAGGGAAAACACACATATAAAAACACACATAACACACACCACACACCTCCAAAAGAAAATATTATAAGGTATTTTGAAAATATTGTCTATTCTCTCCAGTTTTCAAAATTGCTAAAAGTAGAGCTACTTTCCATGTTTTTGCTACAGAAAATTTAAGATCCTAATTAATTCTGATTATGGTGATTATTTGTACTTGTCAGTGCTGTCTTTAAACCTTTTTAATATTCCTCAATGAATGTTGCACAAGAATGCTCTACAAACTATTACAGCAAAGCTCCAGGGGCCCAACTATGGAAACAAAAAGATTACAACAGTTGACCCAAACATAATTTGTATTTTATGTAGAGTGAAGTAGGGCAACTGAAAGCAAAGACAAAAGCAACTTTTTGTGCTGTGAAGCATATTTTCCAACAATTCTCAGAGATAGAAACTGTTGGACAATAACAGTGCCAAACAGACCAGGAAAATCAGATATGGCTTTACATTACTGAGCCACTTACCCTATTTATATCCTATAATCTCATTGAATGCAGATTTTTTTCCTCAAAAGTTTTGGAAAATTATGCCTAAGAAGAAAGCAGATTCTACAGACTCAGAAATCACCTTAATTTTACATATTTTAACATGTTTCATTGTCTGGCACATAGCAGGCACAAATATTTGTTGAATGAAAATGCTTCAGAAAGAAGATGGATTACACATAATAGAATACCAGACTGCTGGGTCTACAGAGACTAATAAGCTAGCTATGTGACAAAGGACAGGCCACTTAACCTCTGCAGAACTGTTTCTTCAACTGTAAAATGAAGAGGGATTCAAGGATCTTTCCTCAAAAAGATTCAAGGATCTTTTAAGATTTTTTCCAAATTTAAGGGCCTTTTTGGAGAAATTTTTTCAACTGTCCCCTTTCTATTCTCCTCTCCCTATTTCACTTAGTTATAAAAGAGAAAAACTAGAATTCTACATTTTAAAAAAAAGCTTGCTTGAAAAAACAATTCAATAAACAGTGTCTATTACTAAATGTTCCCAAATTTTAAAAAAGATACAGAATAAAAAGTGGAAAGCTTACATTATGTATTCAGAACAAATCACTTCTAAGTACATACAATTATCAAAGTACTTTTAGGTTCATATTAGTGATTATATAAAGTCAAATAGTTTCAGAACAAATAACTGGAAGGTAAACTCCATGAGGGCAGGGTTTTTTAATTAAAATCAAAGCCTATATAATAGTCTAAGTCTAGAACAGTGCCTGCACATAATAAAAAAAATCTTTATTTTTACAGAAAAGAGATACCAAGAAATAATTTTAGGTATTATTCCTCAGAACTTCAGAATATCTGCATAGTTTCTTTTAAAAAAAATGCTCTCGACATAAAGGCGAAGAAAAGGAGGCCCACACTACAAATAAGAGTGTAATTCAAGTTTAAAAATATACTTATACACAGAAACAAAGGATCAATAAACTGCTAATAGTGATTGCTTATAGCAGTCTCCTCCTCCCCAACAGATCTATAAGGAATATTCACTGATAAAATTATCACGAGCCTGTACATTAATATCGCTGTTTTTAATAGGCTGTAATACAACTACACACCTACCAAAAGTCTCATCCCTAGAGATAGAAAGAAGGCAGAAGCCCCAGGAATACGCTGGCCTAACGCCCGGGCTCTTGCATCAGCCTCTTCAAACACCTTTACATCCCACAAGCAACTGCCAACACTGCAGGTCATTACACTCCACTGTTCAGATGCCACCTGCCTGTTTCATTTCACTGTCACCTAATTATTGGGAACAACGAACAGTGAGAAGAATGGCACTTTGCTCAACCTTATCTTGGTTCCAAATGAATTTTCAGATTTCCATGAGGCCCAACCATACTACCCTTGCCTTCCTTTGAAATCTACCTTTACAAGAACCCTCTATTATCTCTCCCCCACTTACCTATTCTCAGCTTTTGGGGGAACAAATGAGCCCTACTAGAATCAAGGTGTTTACACTTAGCAATTTTCATCAAGTCAATATTTCATAATAAAAAGCAACATGGAGGTTTTATGTTGCTGCTATACAGGTAAAGCAACCATCCTGCTTTACCTGTATAGCAGCAACATAAAACCTCCACCTGGTGGCAGCATACCTACCTAAATGAGACATTTTTAGGAAAAGAATAACCTCTTCAGAGGTTAAACATGCCAAATATATAAACATTCCTTTAGTTTTCTGCCACTTTTATGATAAAATCTGTATTACTTTAAATGGCACATATGGCTCCTTATGATCCCAGCTATTGCTCCGATCTAATTTTCTACTATATATAACAGCTTAATCCTTTATGCTCCAGCATGCGGAGGAGGAGGAGGGCTAATACTTCTTGAACACTTTTTCTAGTCTAACTATGTTCTAAGTGCTTTGTATCTATTAGCTAAATCCTCACAAGGCTGGTACTGCCCTCACTTTCTAGATGGAGAAAAGAAATACAGAGAGGTTAGGTAATTTGCCTACAAGTCACAAAGCTAATAAATGGCAAAGGCAGGATTTGATCCCAGATGGTCTGTCTGGTCTAGTCCAGGCTCATAACCACTACAATTATATTGCTGTTCACAACAAAATCTTTGAAAAAGTAGGTAGCATTCAGCACCTTTTCCCGATTCTCTTTCATTCCCCATCCCACAGTAATCTGAATTCTCATTTGTGACAACTGGCCACTCCTCCTTACTTGAAACTCTGCCTTCCCTTAGTTCCAGAGACATCACTGTCTTCTAGTTTTATACATACTCTGTGTCTGTCTCCTCTGCAGCCTCCTTCTCCACTTGTGTTTTAAACAAGGGGGTTTTCACAGGATTCAACTTAGTCTTCATCCCACTCAGTCCTCTTCCTGAGTGAACCCCCCATTCCCAGAGTGTCAGCTGGCATCTTTAACCCAAATGTTCTCCATCACATGAGCTTCTGATTCTGTCCTAAGCTCCAGACTCATATTCAACTTTACACTGGATCACTCCTCTAGAATGTTCTAATGGAACCCCTGACTCAAAATATCCAAAACAAGTCTCCTTTTTATTTTACTGAAATATTTGTTTCTCTCCAAATATGCCCATATTTCTTATCTCAAAGACCTGTTTCGTGAAAATTCTCCTTTCCCCCCAAATTTGTCAACGTTCCCTGTCTCAGAGACTAGCACCTACACCCTGCCTTCAGCTGCTGAAGTCAGAAAGCTGCAGTCAGTCATCTCTTGTCTTAGTCTGTTTGGAATGTTAGAACTAAATACCACAGACTGGGTAGTGTATAAATGACAGAAATTTATTTCTCACAGTTCCGAAGGTGAGAAGTCCAAGATTAGGGTGCCCACAGATTTGGTGTCTGGTAAGAGGCCACTTTCTAATTCACAGATGGCCATCTTTGAGGGCTCTGCCCTCATGACCTAATCATCTCCCAAGTGCTCCCCCTCCTAACCATCACCTTGGGGGTTAGGATTCCACGTATGTATTTTGGGGCAGGGGACACAAACATGCAGACCACGGCATTTTTCTTATTACCCTTTACAACCAGTTACCAAGGCTTCTCAATCTTGCCTACTGAACACTGACCACGGGTCTCAGAGCTAGTGCAGGGCTAAAATCAGGAACACAATGTCTTGGGTCAGGCAGGCTAGGTCTGAATCCTTGCTCTGCCTCTATGACTTCATGCAAATTACTTAACTTCTCTCTCTTTTTTCCCAGCTATAAAGGAAGGACAGCAACAATATCCACAGTTCTTAGAATAGTTATAAGGATAAAATGAGATAATAAATGTAAAACCCTTAACATAATGCTTAGCATTAGAAAGTGCTAAAGAAATTGGGAGCCACTATTATCAAATTCATACTCTTCTTTCTTCCACTCTCAACCTTCTCATTGTCCAAGTGAGAGAAAATGATGTAGGAACAGAGTGAGGATAAATCAATAAATATTTGGAAGGTAAATCAGCAGAATGTGCTGATTAGCTGGATCTAAAGGCAAAAGAGGGCGAGCCAGGAAAACCAAACAGAAGGGAGGTGGTGTGAACCTGATTTTATTGGGCAGTGGTATTAGAATGGGAAGAAAAGCTGAGACAAATTTTGAACTAAAAGAAAATCATAGATTGAGTTATAAATATGCAGGATATAGGAAAATAAATACAGAATAATTCAAAGGAATTTATTTTTCAACTGAGATGCTTTCTGAATAAGTACTAAAATCCCAAGCCTCGAAAACATCACAGCACATAGATATAAAAGTAAAAACTACAACATTAAAAAAATTTAAATCCAAATCCTGCAAGATAAAAGACTCTGTATATATTCTTCTGTCATGAGAGTTAAACTCTTAAGACCTATTAAAATTACTCCTATCATATTTTTTAGTTTGAATTTTAAAAAATATAATTTTTCCTCAACTAAAAATTCCCAAATTATTTTCTCTTTTTCTCAAACTGTATTGTAAAAACTGCTATTGGTTAAAGTGGAAAAGTAAGAGTTCTCTTGTTGAAGGGAAGTCACTGAGTTGAAATGTTCAGGCATGTATTTATATTACAAAGGTACTTTATGCACATTAAAAATTTGGCACATACTATAAAAGATTTTACATAAAATATTCCCAACACTTTTAAAGTTGTCTACAAATAGAAAATACTGGTAGTTTCTATAACTTCCAACCAAAATCCAATTCTTCTATATATAAACTCCCAGCAGGTATTTGTTAGTGCAGTTTCTACACATTTTCCTCTAGCTTGCCCTTTAGAGCACCTATTTATTTTACTTAAGAAATCAACAAATACATACACAGTACACAGACCCTAAGTATGGTAATTAACTGAGATCACTGCCCCATGTCCAGCACATTGCTGGCATCTCCCACACACACTTTCATATATTACACATCTGGTTCTTGATAAATAGGGGTACTAATATTTTTAGTTGGTATCTGTCCCTATCTCTCCTGGGGAAACAATAAGGCATCATCAACTGAAATAAAAGTAAGACCCTTGAGGAAATAAATACAGCCTAAACATAGACCCCACAATGAAGTACCCTTACTAACAAGGAATTTTGCAGTGTGTTCAATATCAAGAAATAGAAAAAAATTCTCAATTTTATACCCTGTTAGTTTTTTAGTAATCTATAACCGGGGAACCTATTTAATCAATGCAATTTATAAATTCAAATATTTACAGATTAGGATTTTAAATCATCAAGTTTACTCCTTACTAGTCAAAATAATAACTTTTGGGGCATTAAGCATTGATCTATAAAAGGAAAAATTTGAGGGGCTTTCAAAAATGACCTCTTAAAGGAAAAGTTCAACTTACAGAGAAACTTTCAGACAACATAAAAATCTTATTTAATAAGAAACCAGGATAAAAATCATAACTCTGATGGCAACTGAAAACAAACACTACACTGTGTATGAACAAAGAGGATAAAGGAATTTTTCATGGTATAAAAGAATCTGTAGAACTAAATAAATAGCTGAGGCAAAGCTGCCTCTGAAACAATGATGTTTCTGAATAGGGTTACATACATGTGCAAATCAGCCAGAGCTTTATGTAGCATACCTAGACAAGCATTAAGTATCTTAAGTTATATTTTGGTGAGCACTCCCACAAAACACTACAAGTAAAAGGGGAAACACTATGACAACAACAACAAAAAATGTCTTACGCTATTGAAGTATCTGTATAGACTTACAATGTTCACAGATGAAAATGACAGACCTTTTTGCTACTGAAGAGACTAGGCTATTTTTCCCCACAGTGAAAATGGACTAAGCCAAAAACCCAGCAGGTGCCTCTTGGACCAACTGCACGCACTTGTAGAACAGCTGGCCATGGAATGGAATGACTCACTGGCCCACACAGAAATCAAACTTTAGCATCAGCATCATGCTCTAATCAACTCTACTATTCAAAGGAAGCAACAGTTTAGATTTGGGCAGAGCCCAAAAGGCTTAAAAAAAACCTAGATGGAAAGTAATCCGACTGGAGATGTGTGTCTCTCGTATCTGCCCCTCTCTCACATCTGCCTGGGCACCCGTGTTCTCACTCTCTCTGTATACAGAAATATATATATATAACATAAATGTAATAAATAATTAAAAAATATAAAATTTGGTAACGATCTAATTAAAAAATGGGCAAAGAACCTGAATAGACATTTCTCCAAAGATAGACAAAAGGCCAACAAGTACACATGAAAAGACACTCAACATCTTAGTCATTACAAATAAAAATCACAATGAAATACTACCTCCCACTAGAACAGCCATAATAATAATAATAATAATAAAAGAACAACAAATGTTGGTGAGGATATGGAGAAACTTGAACCCTTACACAGAGCTGATGGAAATGTAAAATGGTAAGTCACTATGAAAAAAATAGTTTGGTGATTCCTCGATAAACAGAGAATTCCCATATGTTTCAGCAATTCTACTCCTAAGTATATACACAAGAGAAATAAAAACAGGTAGTCAAATACTTGTATACAAACATTCCTGGCAGCACTATTCAAAATAGCTAAAAGGTGGAAATAACTCAAATGCCCATCAATGGATACATAAACAAAATGTAGTATATATAGACAATGGAATATTATTCAGCCATAAAAGGGAATAAAGTGCTAATATATACAACAACATGGACGGATGGTCTTGAAAACATTACACAAAGTGAAAGAAAAACCCCAGACACTAAAGGTCAAATATTATATGATCCATTTAATTGAAGTATCTAGAATAGATAAACCCATAGAAATAGAAGACAGATTAGTGGTGGCTAGGGAGAGGAGGGATGAAGAGTAGATGCTTAATGGGTACAGGGTTTTATACTGGGATGACAAAAATGTTCTGGAACTGTATAGAAATGGTGGTTGCACAATGTTGTATATATACTAAATGCCACTGAATCGTTCATTTTGGGATCATTTTTGTTACATGAATTTCACCTCAATTTAAAAAAATAATTACACCTAGCACCAGAAGAACACGAAAACCTCTCAATCATTTTCTCTCTGCTTCTTCAAAACACCTGTTGAGATTCCTGTACTATGAGATGGTTATCCCCCCCACACAGTAAGGCACAGACAATTTGTGATCACCAAAATATATGCTTGCTAAGTAGAAGTCCATAGCTGCAGTCGTAGGCGTCCAAAAATGTCAGCTGAACAAATGCACAAGTACGTGTCTCCCAAGTCCTGGTGCCAGAGAGCAGCACTGTGAACACACACACACAGTGCAGCGCTACCTTTATAAATAAACTTTATAAAATTCTGAAGCTTAAACTTTAGATTTTAAAGAGATGCTAACCAATCAAAGATGCCTAATTTCAATTTTAGTAAAATCTTACTGAGAAATAAAGTTTTCCTTATCATTGAATATTTAACAATTCATCATGAGATTTTTTTCTAGCTTCCATATTAGAAGAAATTCACTTACATTTCAATAATCAGTAGTCTATAATAGATATTTTGCCATCATAGTTTAGCTCTTATCATAAAAGTTTTATATATAAAATTGTTTTTGTTTGAAAATACTTTTTGCCCCAATTTTGTCCTACTCCAGTCACTTGGATACAGCTACTCTTTTCACTTCCTCTTTCCCATGTCCTCATTCGAGTTTGAGTTTCACTGACAGGACACCACAGACCTACTTGCTAAGTCTCTCTTCACTGGATCTTATGACTCTTTTACCCAATCACTTCCCTGTCCCTGTTCCTGCCACTGCTTGGATCTGCCTTAGAAATCTTTCTTCAGTACTATACACTTTAAGAAGCCTGTCCTACCCATTCATTCCACCATATTATCTCTTTTAAAGCTTATAATCTAAAAGTCATGTGTTTTTTCAACGAAGCCTAAAGGTCATGGATTAGTTTTTAAGCCACAGACAATGCATCATTGTTACAATAAACGTTGAGGTATCAAACGGCTGTATCTACCTTGAAAGCTAGGTCAGATTTGTCACATGTAAGAGTAAAAGGAATTGGAAAGTTTAAAGGAATTGGGTGGTGGAACAGTGTATCTGAAATATGCAAAGAACAATTTTACATCTAAACTAACTTTGTCTATCAGTAATTAAAAAGTCCTGCTATTAATAACCAAATACCATATTTTTTGGACTATAAGACATACTTTCCCCCACCCCCACCCCCAACCTGGGAGGAATAATGGTTGTTAATGCTGCTGTTGAGATGTGTTTACATTTACATTGGTGAAATATTATGTTACTTATGTTATTAAATATTTTACCACATTTTTTGCTTAAAAAATTTTAAAAAAATTTTCCTCCTCTAAAACCTAGGTGCATCTTATCTTATGGTCCAAAAAATATGGTATACAGCTTGCAAAGAGCACTGTTCTTTTTGCATAAAATTGACACTACTTTCAACTAAAAATGCTCCTTAAACACACAGAAAAAAATTATATAGTTACTACTTTCTGAACATTATAGGCAAAAATTTTAATAATTATTCATCAGATGCCAATTATATAAATTCTGAAAGGCTGGTACAAAACTTTGGTTTTACTGAATCTTGCTATATTACAACATTAAAAGTATAGAATAAATAGAATGTTAAAAATTATACTTCCTGTGGCTTTACAGGAGTAATAATTTTATTCTAAATACACACTGTCCTCTAACTTTATTTACTAATATTACAGTACTTTAATGTAACATAGCAAATAATTTGACTTGGAAAAAAATGAATCATTTAAAGTGGAGTTAGAATAGTTTGGTTCAACACAAGGGAAACCTATGTCATGCCGTCCCTGCCAGCACACTGTAAATGGCGTGAGTCTAGCTCTGAAAATATTTACTTAACAATGCAGTAATGTGTCACACCTCCATAGCTAAGGTTCTTGCAACATCAACACCGAGGAAGTAGCTGAGGACCTCAGAGCAAACTAAAAAACCAACATGTAACAGAAAAACTGAGTTGTCTATAAAGCCCATTCACCAGGCTCTACTGGCCCTTGATTTTTACAAACCACTTTATCTAACTCAGTAAGTTTTCTAGTTATAGGAAATCTAAAATAGCAAGTTAGGGTCAGAGGCAGATGAGAAGGACAAGGGAAGATGAGCATGTCTATGGCAATGAGAACTGACAGCAAAGAAAACTGGTAAAAACTACAAAAAACAGAAAGATCTATAAATGTCTGAAAGTACAGAATCCCAACTGTATGAGAGAGGACCGAGAAACAAACAGAATTATCTTCTGGAGGGCAGGCCCCTTGCAGTACAGGCTTCCTCTGCTATGTGAGTGTTCTAGGAACCTACCTGTACCAGTGTACCAGCTGGCATTGTTGTAAGAGGCTGCGCTCAGCTTCAGAGAATTTTTTCTGAAGACTCTTTCAAGACGTTTGCCCATTTCATGATGAGTGAGTACTAGTGCACCTGCCCACGCTGCATTGTGTGTTCAGCTGCTTTTGACCAAAAACAGCATGACCCCGGTGTTCTACCTCTCCCTATTCACCCAGTCTCATCCTGAGCAACCTTTTTTGTTTCCCTGGATGAAAAAAACCCTTAAAGGGAAACCTTTAGCCAATATGGAAGAGGGGGAACAAAAAACAGCAGAGGCACTAAAAGGCATCAAAATCGAAGTGTTCAAAAAGTGTTTTGAGCCCTGGCTGGTGTGGCTCAGTGGATCGAGTGCCGACCTTTGAAGTAGAGGGTTGCCGGTTCGATTCCCAGTCAGGGCACGTGCCTGGGTTGCAGGCCAGGTCCCTGGTGGGGGACACATGAGAGGCAACCACACACTGATGTTTCTCTTCCTCTCTTTCTCCCTCCCTCCCCCTCTGTCTAAAACTAAATAAAATCTTTTTAAAAAATAAAAAAATAAAAATAAATAAATAAATAAATAAACAAACTGTTTTGAGCAGTGGAAAAAACATCTCAACAGGTGAACTGCATCAACTGGAGAGCACTTTGAAGGTGACTTAAGTATTACACATGTAAGAAAAAAATACAATTTTTTTATCCATAAATTCCAGGGTTTTTTGGGTGCTCCCTTGTATAATACAAGCATCATTGGAATAAGAATTACAGTATCAGGACTACACTAAAGTGAAGGCCCTCACGAAACCTAGTTATTCTGTGTCTCATTTTCTTGTTCTACATAACATTCTTCAACATGCTACATCTGATAAGCTGTTTTTTTTAAATGGCATTTAAACATATTTTTACTGATCATAAAAGAAATGTATTGACAAGAATTTGGAAAGGCTAAAAGTGTACAGAAAATTAAAAATGCCTATAACCTACCTACCAAAGATAACCATCATTTACATGTTGGTGGATTTTTGTTTCAGGTGTCTTCATATATAAATATGTACATACTAGGTCTGTCTGGAAAAAGTCCAGCTATTGTCAATATAAAGAGAAAAGTTTATGTGACACTGATGTAACCTGGCAGCCAAGGAGAGTGGACTGGAATGTGCATGTGTGAACAATGATGACTTCACTGTACTCGTCAGTAGGGGGAGTAGATGCCACTGAGTGAGCACATGTACTGTGTGGCCTCGAATTCAAAATGACTGAGTTGAGCAATGAACTTGTATCGAATTTTGCATTAAGCTTGAACATTCTTCCATGGAAACTATTCGGATGACTCAGAAGGCCACAGCTATGGGCAACTGGTGATTGGCAGTTCAATAACAACATGCCAGCTCATACATCATGTCTCGTGCAGTTTTTTTTCAGAAACATCATATCACCAAGGTGACTCAGCCCCCCTATAGCCCAGATTTGGCATCCTGTGACTTCTGGCTTTTTCCAAAACTAAAATCACCTGTGAAAGGGAAGAGATTTTTTCAAGACTGTTGATGAGATTCAGGAAAATACAATGGAGCTAATGATGGCGATTGGGAAAAGTGTGTGAGGTCCCAAGGTGCCTACTTTGAAAGAGACTGAGGCGTCACTGACCTATGTACAACATTTCTTATATCTTGCATCTTCTTCAGCAAATGTCTCTATTTTTTAAAATATTACATGGCTGGATACCTTCTGGACAGACCTCATATATTTTTTTTGGTAGCATTTTTATTAACCTCATATTATTTGTGAGCATTTTCCCAACTCAGAAAGTCTTTGAATGGCTAATATACCAAAATATATTCTCCCATCACTGCAGATTTTGGTTGGTATAAAACTTTTTATAAAGCATACTATACTGTATACAAGTCATTTTTTAAAAATGATCATTTATAATGTCTAGATGCAGAAAGTTTTCCAGTGAACAGCTTATCAAACACCAAGAAAAGATTTAAATTTATGGTTTGTAAAACCAGGTTATCAAATACAATATTTAAGTCTAATGAACAAATAAGACATTTAGAAAACCAAATATCTAAATAAGTTTGGAAATGATAATTTTAAGTGATTTCTGATGCCAGCAATAAAAGACTTCCAATTAACAGAATTCTGGATTGCTGATATTCAATTACAACATGTTAATAAGGTAGTATCCATTAACAACACATAGTGATTCTGCTCATTCATTCATTAAGCAAATACTCATTTGAGTACCTACTATTTGACAGGCACAATGCTGGCTGCATTTTAATCAATATTAACAGACTTCCTTGTTAAAACCTTAAAAATAATGTAGTAGCATTGAATACATTTTAACAAGTGAAAAAGATTCACCCCAAATCCTAGTGTAACTCTTCCACTCACTGTATGTATTACCCTGTCTCCCTCTCCCACTGCACTGTGAGCAGCATGAGAACGAAGACTGTCACCACCTCAGTATTTCCTCTGCAGAACAGAAGCTCATTCTAGGTTTGCTGAATGACTTTACATTTCCAACCCAAGCTTCTGAAGTCCTCATCTAATAGTACATGTTTATAGGACTGAAATAATATATAACCTATTTCCATGTTCCTATCAGTCTTCATAATCTTAATGCTTCATAATACCCTATCACAATTATATAGTTTAGAAAACAATTATCCTAATATTCTTTGAAGGTTGTTCCCAGTGTTTCTATATGATATAGTTAATGCCTACAAGTCACAGATTACTTCTGACCAAAAAAACTGGGCTCAACTCTAGAGGAAAATAATCTTCTACAATAAAAGAAAATGTTAATCACTTCTCAGTCTTTTGGCTAAGATCTAGGGTAGTATATGTTCTTATCAGTTTAATATCTGATATGTCCTCTACCCAAGGACAATACATTAAATGATGGAGATCATATGCATTCAGAAGGAAAGTGAACATTGTATACATAAAATGTTCTTTTTCATAAACCTAATGGTAACCACACGCACACACACACAAAGCAAAACTGAGAGACGCAGCTTAAAAAAGAGGAAACAGAGGAAAGAAGTATGGAATGCCACCAAACAAAAACAGACAGTAACACAAAGGAAAAGAACCAATGGAGGCACAGAACTACCAGAAAACAAAAGATAAAATGGCTATAGAAATCCTCACACATCAATAATTACCCTAAATGTAAATGGACTGAATTCACCAATAAAGAGGCAAAGAGTAGAAGACTGGATCAAAACCAGAACCCAACCATACACTGCCCTCAGGAGACATGTCTAAGCTGCAAAGACAAAGTTAGACTCAAAGTGAAAGGGTGGAAAATGATTCTCCAAACAAGTAACATTCACAGAAAAGCAGGTGTAGCTATACTTGTATCAGACAAAATAGATTTCAAGATAACAAAGGTAACAAGAAACAAAGGGACATATTATAATGATAAAGGGGACACTACAAGAAGACATAACACTTCTTAATATTAAGACATAACACTTCTTAATATTAATATGCACCCAATCGGGGAACACCAAAACACATAAAGCAACCACTAACAAAACTAAAGAGAGAAACTGACAGAAACACAATAGGGTTGGAGACCTTACTACTCCACTGACAGCTCTACACAGATCACACAAACAGAAAATCAATAAAGAATATCAGCCATAAATGACACATTAGACCAAATGGACATAATTGACACACACAGGGCCTTTCATCCCAGAACATCTGATCGCACATTCTTCTCCAGTGCACTTGGAACAGTCTCAAGGATGGACCATATGCTGGTTCACAAAACAGGCCTCAACAAATGTAAGAAGATTAAAATCACACCAAGCATATTCTCTGACCACAATACTTTGAAATTAGAAGTCAACTGCAAAAAGGAAGTAAAGAAACCCAAATATGTGGAGATTAAACAACATACTAGTAAAAAATGACTAGGTCAAAAAAGAAATAATAGGTGAGATCAAAAGATGTAGAGACAAATGGGAAGGGCAGTATGATGTATCAGAACTTCTGGGATGCCTCTTACTACTACTTACTACTGCTGTAATAAGAGGGATGTTTATATCATTACAGGCCTAAAGAAATCCCAAGTAAACAACCTAACATTGTATCTTAATGAACTAGAAAAAGAAGAACAAAAGCAACCCAAAGTCATCAGAAAGAAATAATAAAAATGAGAGCAGAATTGAATGCAACAGAGAAGAAAAAGATTATACAAAAAATTAATACAACAAACAGCTGGAGTTTTGAAAAGATTAGTAAAATTGGCAAACCCCTGGCTACACTCACTAAGGAAAACGGGAAAAGACTCATATAAACAGAATCAGAAATGAAAGAGAAGTTACCACAAACATCACAGATATACAAAGGATCATACAAAAATACTATGAAAGAGTATATGCCACCAAATTCAATAACCTAGAAGAAGTTCCTAGAACTATATATAACCTTCCTAGACTGAATCATGAAGAACTGGAAAATCTAAATAGACTGATCAAAATGAAAACTGAATCAATCATCAAAAACCTCCCAAAAATACAAGTCCAGGCTTCACTAGTGAATTCTACCAAACAATCAAAGAACATCTGACACCTGTGCTTCTCAAACTCGTCCAAAAAAACTGAAGAAAAGGCAACACTTCCTAACACATTTTGTATGTGTTAGGTGCCAACATAACCTTGGTACCAAAACCTGGCAAGGATAACATAAACAAACAAACAAACAAAAAACGAACAACTACCACCAATATCTCTCATGAACACAGATGCAGAGATCCTAAACAAAATATAGTAAAATCTCAGTGTTTGCTGGCTTCAGAACTCATCAAATCCTGCACTTGCATTATGACGAGGAAAAAATGTTTCAGCACTCGATGCTTGCTCGCCACTTGTCAGCACTTTCCAGAACTTGTATGAGTCCCTACACTGCCCCACAAGAGAAAATGCTTCATCCTTCAGTACTCATCAGTTCCATGAGTTCCAGAACAAATTAATGACGAGTACTAAGTAAGGTACCACTATATTAGCAAATCAAATACAATAATATAGTAAGAAAATAATACATTGTGATCAAGTGGAGTTCATTCCAGGGGCACAGGGATGGTTCAACATATATGAATTGATCAATGTAATACACCACATTAACAAAACAAAGGATAAAATTTTTGATATTATCAATAGATAGAGAAAAAGCATTTGATAAGATACATCAATTTATCATTAAAACAATTAAATAGTACAGAAGGAAAGTACTTCAACATAATAAAGGCCAAATATGACAAACCCTTAGCCTCACACTCAGTGGTGAAGAACTGAAAGCTCTTCCTCTAAGATCGGGAACAAGACAAGGATGCCCACTCACCATTCATACAACATAGTTCTGGAAGTCCTGGCCAGAGCAATCAGGCAAAAGAAAGAAATAAAAGGCATCCAAATTGGGAAGTAGTAAAAGTGTCTCTGTTTGTAGATGACATGCTTCTATATACAGAAAACCCTAAAAACACTACCAAAAAAACTATTATAAACAATAAACAAGTAAAGTTGCAGAATACAAAATCAATGTATAGAAAAGCACTGCTTTCCTATACATCAACAATAAAACTTCAGAAAAAGAAACTAGAAAAAAAAAAAGTTCTTTTGCAATTGCACCAGAAAGGATAAAATGCCTAAGAATAAATTTAACAAAGGATGTGAAGGACCTATATACTAAAACCTATAAAGCATTATTAAAAGAGACTGAAAAAGACATAATGAAATGGAAAGATATTCCATCTGTGTTCATGGATTGGAAGAATCAACATAGTTAAAATGGCCATATTACCCAAAGCAATACACAGATTTAATGTAATCCCCATCAAAATCCCAATGACATTTTTCAAAGAAATAGAACAAAAAAAAAATCATCCAGTTTGCATGGAACCACAAAAGACCTCAAATAGCCAACGCAATCCTGAGGAAAAAGAACAAAGTTGGAGGTATCACATTATCTGAGTTCAAATTATACTATGGAGCTACAATAATCAACTAGCAGGGTATTGGCAGACAGACAGACACATGGACCAATGGAACACAATTTAGAGCTCAGAAATAAAACCATGTGTATATGGGCAAATAATTTTTGAAAAAGGAGCCAAAAGTACACAATGGAGTAAAGAAAGCCTCTTCAATAAATGGTGCTGGGAAAATAGGAAAGCCACATACAAAAGAATGAAACTAGACTACAGTTTGTCCCCATGTACAAAAATTAATCCAAAATGGATCAAAGACCTAAATATAAGCTCTGAAACAATAAATTACATAGAAAAAATTGGCACTAAACTTACGAACCTTGGTTGTAGAGAACATTTTATGAATTTGATCCCAGAGGCAAGGGAAGTAAAGGAAAAAATAAATGAATAGGACTATAGCAAACTAAAAAGTTTCTGCACAGGGAAAGAAACTGCCAACAAAAAAAGGCAACTAACTGAACTGGGGATGATATTTTCAAACAACAAATCTGATAAGGGGTTAATATCCAAATTATATAAAGAACTCATACAACCCAACACACACACACATACACAAAAACCCAATTAAAAAAAAGGCAAAGGACCTGAATAGACACTTCTCCCAAAAAGATACACAAATAGCCAACAGATACATGAAAAGATGTTTCAGCTATCAAAACTACAATGAGATACCACCTCACACCTGTTAGAATGGCTATTATCAACAAGATAAGTAATAACAAGTGTTGGAGAGGTTGTGAAGAAAAGGGAATTCTTATTCATTGCTCATGGACTGTATACTGGTACAGCCACCACAGAAAAGTCTGGTGGTTCCTCAAAAAATTAAGAATACAGTTACCATATGACCCAGCAATCCTTGTCCTGAGTATCTCCCCAAGAAACTCAAAAACATTATTCACAAAGTTATATGCACTCCTATGTTCACTGCCACATTATTCATGATGGCCAATACATGGAGACAACCAAAATGTTCTTCGATAGAGGGCTAAATAAGGGAGATGTGGTAAATAAATATAAAAGTATATTTTTGTTTTTATGTATAAATGTATATTTATATGTATGTATATATACATACACATACAAATATATACAAAGGAATACTACTCAATCATAAGAAAAGAAATATTGCCATTGGCAACAATGTGGATGGACCTTTGGAATATTATGCTAAGCGAAATAAGTCAGTCAGAAAGTTAAGAACCACATGATTTCGCTCACATGTGGGATATAAAACTGAAACTCATAGACACAGAAGAGCATGGTGGTTACCAGAGGGAAGAGGGTGGGGAGGAGGTAGAAAAGGGCAGAGGGGGGCAAATATATGGTGACAGAGGATGATGTGACTTTGGGTGGTGGGCACACAGTGCAATTCGATAGATGATGTATCATAGAAGTATACACTTGAAACCTCTAAAAGTTTGTTAACCAATGTTGCCCCAATAAATTTTATGTTTTAAAAAGTGATGTTAAAGATTTTTACCCCATAGTCAGATTTGAAAGACAAAGAACACACATATACACAAAGTAACTCTTAGAATTCCTTTTTGCCAAATCAAGCCAATTTAAATAAATCCTCTATTATAAAATGTGTTGTCTAAAGTAAAGTATATTTTGTGGGACTGCTTCATACATATTTAGAAAAGATACTTCTGGGAACAAGGAATAAAAAATTCTGAGATAACAAAGAATGCCTAATTAGAAATCAATGCTTTTCAAAGAGATGCATACTTTACCTCCACTTCTTTGGATTCATATCACTTGCTCAGCTCCTAGGGCTGCAGAAATGGAAGCAACACTGGGCTTCTGAGGATGTCTTGTTCCCCCTTTTCCTCCATTTATAGATCCAAAGTAATATGATCCACTTTGTAATATACAAGCACTTAAGCTTTGACCTTTGAAGGGGCTTGTGGGAAAGCCAACTATATTTTAGGAATATGAAGCCAGTTTATATACACGTTCATTTAAGAACGTTGTGTTGAGCATCTGCTACTACATCTCTGCAGTATGGCCCTTCAATGACTACTGAAATCATAGACCACTTCTCCTTTGTTTCTTTGTTTATTTGACGGAAGCAAAAAGAGAGGAAGAGAGAAAAATAATTAACTAGATTACAATTTAATTGTGGTCCAAGTACGATTGCTAACAATCATCTCTAATAAGATGGTCAGAATATAATCTATAAAAGATAATTTATTGTGGGGCAGATGGGAGCCTTTGAAACCACCCAAAAGATATGCTCAAATACGTAATTTTTTTGAAAAAATGCCATTTAGTTTATATTGTCTATGTCAAATTTTTCATGAAGCCCAGTGAAAACCTGTGTATGATTTTGTATTATTTGCTTTACAATAGTATTTAAATACACACATAAGGACTTACCGAGACATATAGTAATTCAGTTATTTAAACCGGTAATTCCATAGGTGTTGCTTAGACTATGGAACCTTTCCTTCCCAGAAGTTCCATTCACAGACTGCATTAACATTCCACACAACACAAAAGCGCATGCCATGACAAAGACCTCCAAACACAAACATACAAAGCCATGCTTCTAAAAACGCCCTTAACGCAAAGTTCACAGCTGGCACTTGTGGCACACTCGAGCCACTGATGAGGCAGCTGTCACAAACCAATCACACAACCAAGAATGCCAGCGTGCCACCTAAGAATACCGAGATCCTGATCAGCGTACAAATCCCTCACCGAAGAAAAGCCCCAAATCCCCACCCTGAAAAGCACAATGACTGCACTACCCAGATAACTCCCCCTAAAAGTAAAAGGTTGGAGATTTAGAAGCAATTATAGCAATACAGTAAAAGAACAGCTTTATTTGGGGATTCACGAGAAAGAAGCCACGCCACCCAATCATCACGGAAGTATCTGCTGGGTATTTAAGACCAGGATTTTTCAAAAGGAAAAAGAGAGGCAGGCGAGCGGGCAATGCAGACCCTGCAGCACCTCGTCCTAGGCAGCGCACCCGGGCTGCCAAGATCTCCGCTTCCCAGGCCCGTTCCCACCCCTTCCCAGCCGCCGTCTCCCACCGCGGGCCCCGCAGCCTTTGGTTCTTACCTTTGCTTTGCCAAACTCCAGCTTCTTCTGTCTCTCCTCGTCCTCCATGGCCTCTGCGGAGAAGGCTGGGGGAAGACAGAGGGAGGGTCGGGGTAGGAAAAAGAAGTCGGTTGAGAGGGAGGTGGGACCCTAAGCTCCGCCGCCCAGGAAGCAGGGCGGGCCGGCGCACCCCACTCCCGGAGTGGAACCAGTCTCCGAGTTCAGTAGCTGACCGTCCTCGGCCGCACGGGCAACGCCGTCACCGCCGCCGCCATCTTCGTCTCCACGTAAACACACGGCGAGGCCGGAGGGGAGGGGCACGTCGTCCGCGCAGCCGCGTGGAGACCCGCCGCGCCAGGCAGGTGCGCCCGCCACGCCGTAATTCCCCTCGCGCTTCTTGCCCCTGTCCGCCCCGCCCGCCGACCCACCAGCGGGTCTTGGACCTCGGCTCCCATCAGCGAAAATCTGGTGGAGGGGAGCCCCTTTCCCCGGGAACGGACGCTGCCCAGGTGTTGGTCTTGCTGAGGAGGTGGGGGAGAGGGGGTGTGTCAGGGGCGTCTGTCTTAACCCCGTCCAGCGTCCTAGGGACTCTGGTTGCTCTTAAGACATTGAGATTTTTCGAGTTACAGAAATAACAGATGTCTAATGGTGACATTGGTGAACACTGAAAAGCCCCAAAGGAAAAGATCGGGGGGAGGCAAGAGGGGACCCAAGGGACGTCAGGTTTCCCTAGATTGACTCCTCGACTGGAAGAATTAGGAAAGTAGCCAGTATCTCTCATCATTTATTTAGCTGAAAGTCCTGCCCTTTCCCACCCTGCTCCCACCATCACCGGTTCATCCTTCAAGGCCCACCTCACACGCCGCCCCAAAGAGCTTTTCTGATCTCTTTGTTCCTTCCATCACAACTGCAAGTAACGTCATAACTTATTCCCTCCCACTCCTTGCAGGTTCCCCTTAGCAACGGTGTCCTGGAAGGAGCCTAGGCTGTGGAACCTGCGTTGGGGACAAAGACAGTTTGCACTAACTTTCTAGCTTGAATTACATTGAACAGGTTACTTACCCTCCCTGAGTTTACCTAGAAGTTTTGGAAGGTTTGTTAATATATATGAGTTAATATATGTGACTCCTTTGGTATGTTAAAATGTTTTGTTAGGGTCAGTTTTCTTCTTGTATTTCCGTTAGATACGCTGCATGGCGTTTTAATAAATCTGCACTTTTTAGTTCACCTCGTACTCCCAGCTCCTTGAGGGCAGAGACTGTCTTCCTCATCTTGGCATTACTAAAATGAGTAGCACAGTGCTTTGCACCCAGTAAACACTTGTTGGATTGAATTGAGCCATTTTAATAAACATTACTATACTTTTTAAAAATCTGTTCCCTCAGTACCACCTTTTTTCTCCCCACTCTTTTACCTGAGACATTAAAATGTGTAGCTCACATTTTACTGTTTCAGGTTAATGATGTTTCTCCTTCGTTTAGAGCTAGGTTAGACTGAAACATTACCAGGTGTGAGCTAAAATAAACTATGAGTTTAATCATAGGAAGGATGTAAGTGAAAATTGGGGACGAAAAAGGAAAAGGCCAAATATCTTAGGTCTACCACAAATTGAAGACTAGTTTTAAGTAGCCCCAATTTAGAAATGCTTAGATTTGAAAACGATTTTTTGTTCTCAAACTTCATAATGCATACATTATTGTGCAGCTTGTAACACGCAAGTATACTATGTTGTCCTGTCTTAAATTGGGAGTCAGGTGAGATTAGACATTTTATCAGGAATAAAAAAATGGATAATTAAAAGAAAAGTGATTTATTCCATCACAAATCAAGCTTAGAATAAAACTCGGGCTAGAACCAAGTGTTCTAATATCTTAGGAGGAGGATACCCTAGAATATCTGCAAGATATTCTTGTTTGTTAATAGATGCTGCTTTAACTAAGAAAATCAGGTATTTATTTCAGTAAGTGCTAAAAATGTTCAAAAATCTTCTAAAGCAGCAATTTTCAACTGTGTGCTGCAAGAATTTTCAAAACATGCTGTACCTGACTATTTAGTCAGTTGTACTGACCTCTTTTCCCTTAGGTTGTCAAATTAAAAACTGGTGGCAGCCAACACAACAATAGCCGTCTGGTGTGAATGCCCTGTCTTGAACCATAAACATATCAGTCATAATAGAACTGCATGTTATTGGTCACATCACATAATAAGTTTGCATCTGATTGCTTAATTCTTGGTACAAAAAAAACCCTTATATATGAGTATGCAAAACAGAATATATTCTTACAATTTTTAAGGTACCTGATTTTTCAAAAAATCACTGGAGCTAAAAGGGAAGGTAATTACAATTATTATTTTTTTGGTAAATCAATCAAGATTGTACTTACTTTTGTCAGATTGGTGAAATACATATATTTTGGTGTCCCACAGAATTTTAGTAATTTATGTGTGCCATGAGATGAAAAAGTTTGGCGGCTCTCTCTATGGAGCATGCCCATACCCCTCCCTACCCGCTTCTAGGAATGTTTCCTTGCCTGTCTCTCTCCTAAGTTCCAAGTGCCCTTCTTTGCCTCTGTAATGTTTCCCGAGCCCATTTCTTCTTTGGCTCACTTCTACCTCTGTGACTTTCTAAATAAACTTTCTCAAACAAAAAAAAGGTTGAAAATTGCTGTTCTAAAGCAACAAGATTATATCAATGTTTCCTTTCACTAAGACCAGCCAATCATACACATGCCTACCTTTTTCACTGAACAGTTCCCACCATCACTTATGCAAACCACCTAAAACTGTGCTCAAGATCTTCCCTCCAGTAGCAACATTTCCAACCTTCTGTTTCAGTGAATGACTTACTTTCAGTCTCCTCAACTTGAAATCTTGGAGACTGTATTCTCTATATCATCTGTCCTATCTATTACACATGTGTCCTTTTTTTCCCCCAAAGTCTCACAACTCCTTCCCCGCTTTTTCTGGTCCATGGCCAACACAGTAGACTGGGCTCTCATGATCTGATATTTTGAAAATATTAGAAGACTCCAGGCTGAAATGTCAGCTCCATTTCACATTACATTCTAGTCCTCATAACTCTTTTCAGATTATCTTTCTAAAATTCAATTTTTACTAAGTCATCCCATTATAAGATGACTTTCATCTGCTATAAGATGAATGTCAAATTCCTAAATCTATCATTCAAGGCCTCCCATAATTTGCCTGTATTATTCTATAGTTCTAACTCTAAGTCCTCCTGCCCTAACCAGCTCCCAATTCTAGTCAGGCAGGTGCTCACTGAACTCCCCTATGCATTGATTGCTGACTCACATTTTACACAATGCCATAAATCCATACACAGTGTCATCTTCACAAGACAAATATTGGTGGAACATACAATTAAGCTTCTTTTGCAAACGTGACTACTGCCCTTTGTCATTAGGGTTAAACTAAAGAAAAAGGAGACATTAAATGCTAAAACCAAAAATAATTATTTTTACTTAGTAGCATAAAAATTAGAGCTGAGAGGTATATAAATTAAAGGATAGGAAGAAGCATAATGGTGTGTCATCCACATTTTACAAAATACAAAACTAAAGGCTTGAGAGGTTTAATGACATGCCCAACTTTCCATGGTTGGGGAGCAGAAGTTCTATCTAGTTAAAGTCCGAGATCCCCGGTTTAAGTCTTACTCCATTTTGCTAAGATGTTTACCCAAACAAAATGAACACTTGAATAAATGCAGGGTCGTGCAAATGTAGGTTTACAGTTGTTCATATGGAAAATAATATAATAATAAAATATAAGAATATACTGTTTTGCATACTCACAACTGTAAACTTACTTTTGTCCTACCCTATACATGCTTACAGAATGTATTTAAAAATTTAAGATATTTTTTGGTTAAAGGTTTGGGTTTCAAATGATTATCCATGACTTACAATACTCCTATTTGTTTAGAGTGGCCTACTGAACCTAATAAAGGGAGAAATCCAAGGCATTTCTATTGCAAAGATGGAATTATAAGCCTGTAATCCAAGACATTGCAATTGATTATTGAATGCAATCTATACTAATTTCATATCTTCAAGGATTTTTATACCTCTAAACAGTCATAGAATATAAACTGAATGAGTTTTCAAAAGAGTTATATAATGTACTTTTTAGAGTCAAATGCATTTCATCTAAATATTCAAAGAGATTTCAAATAATCTATCTTCCAGGGCCTCTTCTGTTTCAGCCATGAGTTTGTGAAATGTTAGATACAGGCTACCCTTATAATGCCCTTTTTAAGAAAACTGCCTTGAGTTTCAATCAGTTGTTCTGGATTTGAGTGAAACCAGTCTTATTTATCATGGGCTACAAATGTTTGGACCTCTGAAAAGACTGGACAGAAGGAGGCTGACCTGGAAGTTAATGAGGCAATTCTAACCAACTTCACTTCATTTTGAATGGTGATGTATGGACCTAATTATGTTTTCTCCCTCTTGGAAAGTAAGATGCCTTGTGAACTAAGAGAATTTAGGCATGATTCCAATTTTCCATGAGACCTGCCCTGCCATACTTCCCAGGCTTGGACATACCCAGAGTAACTCGAGGACTCAGGAGATAACATCCTGGGCTAACTTGTATCCCGTCGTATCCTTGTGTAAACATCACTGCCATAGGTGATCTGAGTATAAATTTTCCTTGCATCTCTAAGGAGCCTAAAAAATAGATCTTAAGTAAACTATTTGCCTCTTTAAAATTGAGCAAAATAAGCCCTGGCCAGTGTGGCTCAGTTGGTTCGAGCATTGTCCTGTAACCAAAATGTTGCTGGTTCAATTCCTGGCCAGGGCACACACCTAGGTTGCAGGTTTGATCCCCAGTTTGGGTGCACATGGGAGGTAACCAATCTATACTTCTCTCTCACATCCATGTTTCCCTCTCTCCCTATCCTTTCTCCCTTTCTCTCTCTCTCTAAAAGCAATTGAAGAATGTCCTTGGGTGAGGATTTAAAAAATGAGCAAAATAATGTAATATATTTGAACTTTTTCTATATCCCCAGAATTAATGTACATTTTCACATTAATTTTTATTCCTCCACCCTTCACCCAAAAAAGCAGAACTAGAGCTCACCACTGTGAAGTTCTGTAAAGTAATTCTGAATGTGTTTATATGCCCTGTGTGTGCATGCGTGTAGCAGTCTATTCACCATTGCTAGAGAGTCTCTTGGAATACAGTTATCAGCCAATAGTCATCACAGACTTCTTTTTTTAAAAATTAAATGACTGAAGCACCATTTGGAACTCTGCCACAATGATTTATTGAAAGGTTAACTGAAAGTTTGAAAACACTACCTGTGTTAGAAGAATTGAATCCAACATCCATATTGACAAATAAACTGACATATGACATATTACTGCTTTTTGAGAGAAAAATACCCTAAATTACTAGCTTAAAATATACAATCGCAATGTCTACAGATATAATTATGATGTAGAATAATAAAGTTTGATGATTTTCCTTTATAAGAGTGATTTTAACTTTTTAAATATTTCTATAATATCTCTAAATAACTTGAAATTTTGTTAATGTCCAGATTACATTTATTGATTTCTTAATTTCATACCTTCTACTACAGTGGTTCTCAAACTTAAGGTGAATATGAATCATAGGGAGTGTTTATCAGAAATGTAAATTTCCTAGGTCACAGGTCTGAGCAGGACCTAAAGGACACAGGAATATTGCACATTTAACAAGCAGCCTATGTGACAGCGATGCAGATGGTCAGAAGACAAAGCTAGTATTATAGACTGAACGCCCAAGTCTGCTCTTCCAGTGGTTTTCCCCATCCCAGCATATGGGATGTTCTTCAGGCCAGTAATCTTGTAATCACCCTCGTCTCTTCTCTTTCTCTCATAACACATTCAGTCCAGTAGTAAAGTGTGTTAAAATATGTCCATAATCCCGTTCCTTGTTCTGCTTCCACAAGTACCACCCTGGACCAAGCCATCATCGTTTCTCACCTTGATATTTACTAAGGTCATAAATGGTCTCTCTGCTTCTACCGTTGCCTCCTCATAGTATATTCTCTACACAGTAGCCAGACTAATCCTTAGAAAATGTGAATCACATCATGTCATTTTTCTACTCAAAACCCTTTAATGGTATTCCATATCATTCAGAGTAAAACCTCAGATCCTCATGACACCTACCAAATCTGGTCTTTGATGTCATCTGCCATCTCTGCCTTACTTACTCTAGCCACAGGGGCCTACTTGGTCTTTCTTCAAAAACGTATGTATGTACTTGATTCAGTGTCTTTGCACTTGATATTCCCACTGCCTAAAATGTTCTTCTCTAGATAGCCAGACAACTCATTTTCTAATGCCCTCTGCATAATTATCATCTTATCAGAGAAGGCTGTTCCTGAACACCCTATAAAAGTGCCCTCCTCTCACCTTGAGCTGTGTGGCTCAGTTGGTTGGGTGTCATCCCACAAATCAAAGGGTCACTGGTTCCATTCCCAGTGGGAGCACATGCCTGGGTTGCAGGTTAGGGCCCTGGTCAGGGTGTGTATGAGAGGTAACCAGCTGATGTTTGTTTTTTGCATCAGGGTTCTCTCCCTTTCTCCCTCCCCCTCTCTCTAAAAATAAATAAAATATATTTTTTAAAAAGGTATCTCCTCTCATATTTACCCCCTTCACTTTCTCTGTTAGCACTTTCTTTTTGTTTATTCTATTACAGTTGTCCCAGTCTTCCCCCTTTTGCTCCCCTCCACCCAGCCCACCCCTCTCACCCACCCAGTCAGTCCTCTCTCCATTGTCCACTTCCACGGGTCACTCATACATGTTCTTTGACTAGTCCCTTCCCTTTCCTCCCACCATTCTCCTCCTCCCTCCTCCCCTCCTACAGCTGTCAGCCTGTTCCATGTTCCCATGTCTCTGGTTCTGTTTTTCTCATTATTTTATTTTGGTCATTGGATTCCAGTTGTAAGTGAGGTCATATGTATTTGTCTTTGCTGACTGGCTTATTTCACTTAGCATAATAGTCTCCAATTCCCTCCACGCTGTCGCAAAATGTAGGACTCCTTTCTTTCGGCTGTGTAATATTCCAGTGTATAAATGTACCACAGTTTTTTAATCCACTCATCTACTGATGGGCACTTGGGTTGTTGCTAACACTTGGCTATTGTAAATAGTGCTGCTATGAACACAGGGGTGTATAAGTTCTTTTGAGTTGGTGTTTCAGTGTTCTTAGGGTATATTCCCAGCAGTGGAATCACTGGGTCATAAGGCAGTTCCATTTTTAACATTTTAAGGAAATTTTCCACAGTGGTTGCACCAGTCTGTATTCCTATCAACAATGTACTAGGGTTCCCTTTTCTCCATAACCTCGCCAGCACTTAATGTTTGTTGATTTATTAATGATAGTCATTCTGACAGATCTGAGGTGATATCTAAGTGTAGTTTTAATTTGCATCTCTCTGATGGCAAGTGATGTTGAGATTTTTTTCATATGTCTATGGGTCCTCTGTATGTCCTCCTTGGGAAGTATATATTCAGGTCCTTTGCCCAATTTTTAATTGGGTTGTTTGTCTTCCTGGTGTTGAGTGGTATGAGTTCTTTATGTATTTTGGAAATTAAACCTTTGTCTGATGTATCACTGGAAAACATGTTCTCCCATACAGTTGGTTCCCTTTTCATTTTGATGATGGTTTCTTTAGCTATGCAGAGGCTTTTTAGTATGATACAGTCCCATTTGTTTATTTTTTCCTTTATTTCCCTTGCCTTAGGAGATATATCGGCAAAAATATTGCTACATGGGACATCTGAAATTTTACTGCTTGTGTTTTCCACTAGGACTTCTGTGGTATCATGGCTTATATTTAAGTCCCTTATCCATTTTGAGTTTATTCTAATATATGATGTAAATTGGTGGTCTAGTTTCTTTGCTACCACTTTCTAACATTTGTACTAGTTGGATGTTGTACCTACTCCATTCCTTGCCTGGCTTCATTTTTTTCACAACACTTGTCACTACCTGCCTTCATTTGTTTATTTTATGTTTCTCCTGGTCTCATGTCAGAAGTATCCCTAAAACAGTGACTTTGTTTAATTTGTCAATTGCTGTGTATTCCAAAAGTCTGGCACATTTGAGGTGCTCAATAAATATTTATTTAAAGAACAAATAAATATTTTATTACTCTATCTCCTCTTGCTTTAATATTTACTGAAATATTAACTAAATCTTTCTGTGGTAACACTACCCATTACTCTTTCATAGTTCCCCAAATCAATTAAGATTCTATGCTAATGATGGTAAATGAACCGTTATTTCTTCCTTTCCCCCTCATTCTTGAAAAGTGCAGTTGTACAGGACTTTCAATAGTGACTGGAGAAATATTTGTATCTACACTAATATGGTAGCCACTAGCCACATGTGGTTACTGCATACTTCAAATGTGGCTAGTGCAACTGAGGGACTGAATTTTTAATTTAATTTTAATTTTAATATCTACATGTAGCTAGTGGCTATTATATTGGACAGTACAGTTTTGAACAATATAATTTTTAGTATTCTAATTACACATTTCATAATTTTACATTTTTATTTTTAAAATTTATAATAAGAATATTTTCTTAATTGTAAAGCAAATAGTTTCATATTACTATTTACAATTTTTTCACTGGTTTCTTTCCAATTTAAAATTACATTTACTTTGGAATATGTTGTGTGCATTTTAAATGGTAATATATAAGATAACCAGGAGTTATTAATAAAAGGAATGAAATATAACTGTCATCATAAAATTTAAAACTGGGAAATTCATTTTAGTGGATGTTGTTTGGCTACTCAAAAGCCATTCCCAACCTGCTTCTCCTTTGTAACTTCCCATGGTAGAAGCTAGAAACTTCTACAGAACAAGTACAAGTACTTCCCTAGCCTCCCTTGCAGCAAGGAGTGGCCAGGTGACCAGATATGACCCATAAGATACAAGTGGACATTTCCGAAGAAAGCTTTTGGTATCCTGACATAAAAGGAACAGACGATAGAATATACTTAGCAATAAAAAGTCCAATCTCTTAATACACACACACAAAACATGGGAGAATCTCAAAAGTTTATGTCGAGTGAAAAAATCCAAACATATATATTGTGTAGTTCATTGTTATAAAATTCAAGAAAACAAATTAAGCTTGACTTACAGAAATCAGAATGAGAGCTGCCTCTGGGGTGGGTGAGGTGACTGGCTAAAAAGGAGCACAAGGGAACCTTTAGAGGTGCTGGGAATATTCTGTGTGTTGATTTATGGGATGACCACATTAGTGTATATGTTCGCCAACACACATTGATTGGTATATTTAAGATATTTTCATTTTCCTATGTGTAAATTATACTTTGTAAATTATACAAAGAAAGAAAGAAAAGTCACCAGAGGTGGCTCATGTTCCCCTCAGCCATCACCGTCCCTCTTGGACCTGATTCCTGGAGCTGCCACAGTCAATCCGTCTAGGAAGAAAGACCAAGAGAATTGCAGACACCCTGACTCTAACAGCGCTAAGCCACTGATCCACTGCAACACTCGCTCACCTCCAGAATGACATCAGAAAAAGAAGCCATTTTTGTTCAGCTGCCATAGTTGGTTTAATTAAAAAGTTAAAACTATATTTTACTTGGACTTTTGAATAAACCTAGTGATGTAATGATTTCATATTTTGTGATTTGTTTATATTCCACATCTCAGCCAATTGAATTCTATAATTGCCCCAAATGGTTTATCATCATAGAAGCATTGACATGTGAAAATAGGCATATCAAGGAAATTGCCTCATTATTAATTAAATATTAGTAATGATGAACTATAATGTACACATAGAACTTAAATATTGGTTTTTAAAGTAAATAGAATAAAGAACAAGATGTTATATAATATTCTTTTGTTTTAGACTTTCAGTCCCTAAAAGGGAATAACACTACAGTTAAAACAGGAAGAAATTATGAAGCCTGAAAAAGTTCAAATTGCCCAATGTAAAAATAATTTTGACAGCTAATATTTGTTGAAAGTCCCCCAAGTACCTATCAGTCATGTACTGAATGCTTTATGCACATTATCTCAACATATTTCTAACAACTCTATGGAAAATGCATCAGTTTGGTATGGGGAGACTGAGCTGGAGAGGTCAAGCAATTTTCCAAACTCATGTGGCTGTTAAAAGTCAGAGGTAGGTCTTGATCTTGGGTTTTTCAGATAGTCAAATTTAGTGCCTTTAACCATGGCTACGTTTACTTCCTCCCTGCCACCACAGGACACTGCATCACATTTTTTGGTGAATTTAAAACAGGATTTTTAATTAATTTTGCCTAACATATGAGAAAGAACTCAACAATTTTTGGCCCTCTTGAGGGTGTTCTTATAACTGTAAATTTAAAAACTGGATTTCCTTATACAAATTAAAAGACAATTTTACTTTCAACTAAAGAAAGATATTGTGGCTATGAATCATAGCTTTTGTAGACCACATTACAGTTCTGTAGCTTGACACATCCCATAACCTATCCTCATTTCAACATTTAAATGATAGTAAAACTGAATAAGATATTAGAATAGTGATTAATTATAGTCTTTTAAGAAGATAATTACAGAGTCTCAAAGAATTCAAAAGATAATTATATATAATACCTACTGTGAAACTTTTTAAAGGTAGCTAGAATATTCCCAGTTTTGCAATTTCATCTTTGTAATCTTTATAAGACAGTAGTAGTAGAATCACAAAAACATTAATTAAAACTAGTCAGTGATAAAGTGGCTTCAAAAGATTAAATAAACTTTCTTCCAAATAAGGAAAAAAATCAGAGGCTTTGTGACAAAACATTAGTAAAATTACAAAAATAGAAACTAGAGCCTCCCCCTTCTCCACCCAGTTGCCTAAAGCATCTAGAAAATTCCCATAAAAATATTTTAACTGAATATAGTTCTTGGTCAAGTCATGAAGATTTGCTGTTACGCTAAGCTCTTTCATTCTCAGAAAACAGGAACAGCATTTATACAACATTTTCTGCAAGGCTAGGGAATGAGAAGAGACAAGAATAAAGAATTGTTGCTCTATCGAGCAACAATTTTGTGTGTGTGTGTGTGTGTGTGTGTGTGTGTGTGTTACTCCTAGAGACTATGAATGAGTGAGGTCCACAGTGTCCTGTCCTCACCAGCCCTGCTCAGCTCCTGCAGACTCATGTCTATGGCTTCTCTTATGGAGTTCATTCATTTCATATTTAGTCTTTCTGTTTTCCATCTGCCTTCTGATTTTCCTGCTATTATTGTCTTTTCCAAAGAGTACTGCCCCACTCATGATGTGCCTTGAGTAGGCTGGCTTCAGTTTTGTCATTTTTGTCTCCAGTGATGTGTCAGGGTTAGTTTGCTGTAGGACCCATTCATTCATCTTCCTGGCGATTCAGGGTATACAGAAAGATCTCTTCCAAAACCGTATTTCAAATGAATCATTTTTTAAATCAGCCTTCCTCACTGTCCAACTCTCTTATCTGTACGTATTTACTGGGGATACGGGATGATCTTAGCCTTGGCCTCTAATGACACATATTGCTCTTGATGACCTTTCCTAATTCTTACATTGCTGCCCTTCCAAGTCTTAGACTTCTCTTAATTTCTAGGCTACAGTCTCCATTTGAATTGATGACTGAATCAAGATAAACAAAATATTTAACAATTTCAATGTCTTTGTTGTTTATGTTAAAGTTGTGTGTTTCTTCTGTAGTCATGATTTTTGTCTTCCTGATGTTCAAGTGCAGTCTTGCTTTGCCACTTTTCTTTTTTCATTTTTACCAGAATTTGTTTAAATCCTTGCTACTTTCTACAAACATGATGGTGTCACTTGCATATCTTAAGTTATTGATATTTATTCCACCAATTTTCATTCCTCTTTCCTTTGAGTTTAGCGCAGTTTTTCATATGCTACGTTCTGTGTACAAATTAAACAAATAGGCAGATAAAACATTTGTACCTTTGTCTGACACCTTTGCCTGTAGGAAACCATTCTCTCTCTATATATTCTGTCCTGACAGTGGCTTCCTGACCACAATACAGGTTACATGTCAGGACAGTCAAATGCGGAGGCACGCCCATTTTTTTCAGAGCAACCCAGAGCTGTTCATGATCAACATTATCAAAGGCTGTACTGTAGTCTATAAAAGAAAGACTAACTGTCTTCTGAAATTCTTTGGAGCACTCAGTATCCAACTAGTGTCATCAATTAGACCTTCAGTGCCTCTTCCTTTTCTGAATCCAGATTGAACATCCAGCATTTCTTGCTCTATTTATTTTTTATACAAGTCTTATATAGATATACAAGTCTGTCCAGGAAAATCCAGCCATTGTTAATGTAACAAGAACAGTTTGCAGACATGATGTAACCTGGCAGCCATGGAGAGTGGACTGTGATGCACATGTGTGAACAATGATGACTTCACTGTACTAGTCAGTGGGGTGGTAGACGCTGTTGAGTGAGTATGTGTACTGTGTGGCCATCACATTCAAAGTGACTGAGTGGGGAGAGCAACAAATCTGCATCAAATTTTGCATTAAGCTTGAACATTCCTCCAGGAAACTATTTGGATGATTCAGAAGGCCACAGCTATGGACTACTGGTGATTTGCCACAACAGTGCACCAGCTCATGCATCACATCTTGTGCAGAGTTTTTTGGTGAAACATCAAATCACCCAGGTTTCACTCAGCTCCCCTACAGCCCAAATTTGGCACCCTGTGACTTCTGGCTTTTCCCCAAACTAAAATCACCTTTGAAAGAGAAAAGACTTCAGACCATTGGTGAAATTCAGGAAAATACAACGGAGCTGCTGATGGCAATTGGGAAAAGTGTGTGAGGTCCCAAGGTGCCTACTTTGAAGGAAACTGAAGGATCATTGTTCCTCTGTACAATGTTTCTTGTATTTGGTATCTTCTTCAATAAATGTCTCTATTTTTCACATCATATGGCTGGATACCTTCTGGACAGACCTCTTAAATTTAGTGGTTAAGCCTCGATTATCTAGTTCATATAAACATCCATGTTTTTAACTCTTACTTGTCCACACTTAGTTTCCAGCAACTCATCAATTTCAGTTCAGGTTTTCCAACCTCAGCACTGGTTCCCACACCATTCTGATCATGAGTCTCTGCTCTGATAGGCCATGACTCCCTATTCACCTGTCTGTACAATCTTGGAGGCTGTCATTTGTCCTGGGTCCTTCCCTATCGTGGATCTGAGAAGAGTTGATTTTTCACTCTGTTCAGCTTTTTACTTCTTAGTACAGACTTCCAAGCTCTTTACATGTAGAACTAGAAACTGGAATTCATATCTATACATTTTGAATCAGACAAATTCTGGATTTGTAGACGCCAGGAATAGCTGAGGTCAAGGGTGGGGTGCCAAACTGATTCAGGAGGATTTAGTAAACCTCTCTGACTACATTACCCTTCTTGGCTTCCAGAACCAAGGCTAGACATACACTCCCAGATGGGATATTGTGAGAATTCTCTCTCAGAAAATGGATCAGCTGTAGAGAGATTTCAGCTGGCAGCCCTCTAATCCACCAGTTCTACCAAATCACCCTTAGAGAAGCCCACTTATCACCAGGCTCTGCCAATATACACCCACACACATACAAATAGATAATCAAGAATTCCCAGGAGAGGATGGAGGCGTATGTAGATACACTTTACCTCCTCACACAACCACAAGAAGGTCAACAACAAATTTTAAAACAAACAAACAAACAAAAAAATAACCAGAACTGCCAGAAAAATCAAACTGTATGGAGGTCTGACAACCAAGGAGCTAAAGAAAAAACATTCATTCAGTCTGCGCCACAATGCAGTGACATGGGTTGCCCTGCCCTGGCAAGTACCTAAGGCTCTGCCACTTGCAATGTAACAGGTGTGCTGAGACAAAAAAAATATGGCCCAAATGAAAGAACAGATCAAAATTCCAGAAATAGAACTAAGTGATGAAGAGAGAGCCAACCTATCAGATGCAGAGTTCAAAACATTGGTAATCAGGATGCTCACAGAAATGGTGGAGTATGGTCATGAAACAGAGGAAAAAGTGAAGACTATGCAAAGTGAAATAAAAACATACAGGGAACCAACAGTGAAAGGAAGGAAACCTGCACTCAAATCAACGATTTGGAGCAGAAGGAAGAAATAAACATTCAACCAGAACAGAATAAAGAAACAAGAATTCAGCCCTGGCTAGAGTGGCTCAGTAGATTGAATGCTGGCTTGTGAACCAAAGAGTCACCAGTTCGATCCCAAGTCAGGGCACATGCCTGGGTTGTGGGCCAGATCCCTAGTAGGGTATGTATGAGAGGCAGCCACACACTGATGTTTCCTTCCCTCTCTTTCCCCCTCCCTTCCCCTCTGTCTAAAAATAAAAATAAAAATAAAAATAAATAAAATCTTTAAAAAAGACTTTAGAAAAATAAGGAGAGGCTTAGGAACCTCCGGAACAACTCTAAACATTACAACATCCAAATCATAGGGGTGCCAGAAGGAAAAGAGAAAGAGCAAGAAATTGCAAACTTATTTGAAAACATAATGAAGGAGAACTTCCCCAATCTGGCAAAGGAAATAGACTTCCAGGATGTCCAGGAAGCTCAGAGAGTCCCAAAGAAGTTGGACCCAAGGAAGTACACACCAAGGCACATCCTAATTACGATACCCAATATTAAAGATAAGGAAAGAATCTTCAGCAACAGAAAAGGAGACAGTTACCTACAAAGGAGTTCCCGTAAGACTATCAGCTGATTTCTCAAAAGAAACCTTGCAGGCAAGAAGGGGGCAAGAAGGGTGTGACTCAGTGGATTGAGTGCCAGCTTGCAAACCAAAGGTTTGCCAGTTCAATTCCCAGTCAGGGCACATACTTGGATTGCAGGTAACCACACATTGATGGTGTAAAATAAAATACATAAAATCTTTTTAAAATTTCATAAAATTTATTTTAAAAAAGAAGGGGCTGGAAAGAGGTATTTGAAGTCATGCAAGGCAAGGACCTACATCCAAGATTACTCTATGATTACTCTACCTATCAAAGCTATCATTTAGAATGGAAGGGCAGATAAAGTGCTTCCCAGATAAGGTCAACTTAAAGGAGTTCATCCTCACCAAGCACTTATTATATGAAATGTTAAAGGGAGTTATCTAAGAAAAAGAAGATCAAAAACTATGATGAGTGAAATGACAACAAACACACAACTATCAACAACTGAACCTAAAACAAAAACAAAAACAAACTAAGCAAACAACTAGAACAAGAACAGAATCAGAGAAATGGACTTCACATGGAGGGTTATTGGTGGGGAGGAGGAGGGGGACAATGAGGGTAAAGGCACAGTGAATAAGAAGCATGAATGGCAGGTAAAAGATAGACAGGGGAGGTTAAGAATAGTATGAGAAATGGAGAAGGCATAGAACTTATATGTATGACCCATGAACATGAACTAAGGGAGTGGGGAATGCTGGTGGAAGGATGGATGCAGGGCAGATGGGAATAAAGGGGGAAAAATGGGACAACTGTAAAAGCAAAATCAATAAAACATACTTTAAAAAAAGAACTACCAGCAGAAAAATTTTAACATGGAAAATGGGAGCCAAAATAAACAAGGAACTTAGAAAAACTTAGACAGTATAAAGAGTGACAAAAAAATTTAATGTGTATCCCCAGAGTTAAAGAGAGGGTACTGATTGTGTACGTCATCAAAAATAGAAACCTATTAAAAAATAATACTCAGTGATCAAGAACAGCTCTTGAAAATTGAAAGAATAGAAAAAATTAAAAATTCAATTAAAAAGTTAGAAAATAGCCTCTGGGAAATTCCCCAGAAAGTAGAACAAACAAAACAAGGCAGAGAAGGGAATAAATAAGAAAAGATAAAATTAGAGGTCCAACAGCCAACTAGTATGTCTTAGAAAGTGATAACAGAGAATTGGAGGGAATAAATATGAGAGAAATAGTACAAGAGAATTTCCCAGAACTAAAGAGCATGACATTCCACTTTGAAAGAGCCCACAGGTTGCCCAGCATAATGAATGAAAGTTTGGCAGTAAGGAAATCACCGAGAAATTACAGAACTCTGGGGATAAAGAGATTTTGTATCTTTATCTCCCTTGCTTTTTTTCTTCTTTGTCTTTGCTTAAGAAAACCACAGCTCTGGTTAAATCCAACTCTAAGCTCATTCTTTATACCAAACTCCCACGAATAAGACTGCAGAAAAATCATGCTGACTGATTTCACTTTAATGGCACTAACCCCAAGTGAGATCCTAATGCTGCATTACTCATGCCATATTTTCATGATTCATTCTCTCTTGTCTTTCATTTAACTCCAACCATCCGCTAGCATCCTCGTTTTCAGCTAACGATTTTGCTTTCTTTTGCTGAGAAAAGTTTGGAATCAATTAAAAGAGATCTCCCCCAAGCTGACCACAACAATATCCTTTTATCTGTATGGTGAGGCCCATATTCTGCTTTCTCCTGTTACTTCTGATGAACATTCCTAACAAAGGCCAGCTTCTCTATTTGTACATTTGCTTCATCCCCTCTTGTCCGCTCAACGAGACTGATTGCTGTAGTAATTCTTCCCTTTCCCTGCTGAATCATCAAATTTTTCTCTACAGGATCATTTTTCATTAGAATGCAGATACATATATGTTCTTTCTCCTTCCCTCTCTACTTCTGTGTGTATGTGTATGTATAAAACCAATCGTCACTTCTCCAACTACTGCTCCATTTTTCACTTTCACTTTTCAGCAGATTTCTGGCCAGCTGCAATTTTTTCTCTGCCTAGTCTCTTTTAAACCCATTCTAATAACTTTTTCATCCACATCATGCCACTGAAACTGCTCTACCCAAAGTCTCTGATGGTCTCCATGCTGCCAATCAAGGGTCATCTACCTCTAAGCCTCATCTTCCTTGATCTATCAGCAAGATTTGAGACATAATCCTCCTGAGACACTTCTTCACTTGACTGCAGAGACAAATGACATTTACCTAGTTTTCCTCTTAAATTTCTGGCTGTTCCTGTTCTGTATTTACCACTGATTCCTTTTCAGCTCTTCAACCTCTAACTGATGGAGTGCCTCAGGGCTCAGTTCCAGGACTTTTGTACCTATGCATTCCAGGGATGATCTCATCCAGGCACATGACTTTAAATACCATGGTTGTACTCATGAATCTTAAATTTATCTCTCAGCTTGGAATTCTTTCTAGACTCTCTATTTGATATCTCCACTGGTATCTCAAATTTAATATGAACAAAACTGAGCTATTGCTATGTGCCTTTCATCTTTTCCTCCCACAGCCTTTCCCACCTCAGTTAAAGGCAACTCCTTTCTTCTATTTTTGAAGGTCAGAAACCTGAGAGTCAAGCTTGATTCTCCTCTCTCTCTTTTCCACTCCACATCCAGTAGGTCAGCAAACACTGTTGCTCTACCTTTAAAATATGCCCAGAATTTGACCAGTTCTCATTACTCCACTACCACCAGTGTGGTCCAAGCCGCCATTACTTGTTACCTGGATTACTGCAATAGCATTCTAAGTGCTTGCCCTACCTCTGTCCTCAGGTGGTTCTTTACCCAATTACCAAAAGTCAGAGCAGTCACTGTCCAGCTCCAAACTGTCCTATAGCATCTCATCTCTTTTAGAATAAAGAACCAAGTTCTTAGAAGAGCTGGCTCCATCTTAAAGCTCTGAGCTCATTGCCTTTTGCAATTTTTCCTCATTCACTTTTTGCTTCAGCCATGCTGGTTTCCTATTGTTCATTAAGCAAGACAGACACTCCTGTCTCAGGGTCTGTGCACTGAGTGTTCTCTGTGCACAACACGGTCACCCCCTGGGTATGGGCATGGCTTGCTTCCTCACTTCCTTCAAGGCTTCACTCAAAGTTCCCTTCTAAATAAGGCCTTTCTTATCCAAATTACCACCCCTGACACTACATATTCTCCTTCTCTGCTCAAGTACTTATCACTATCTAATATGCTATATATTTTCTTTATCTTGCTTATTATTTGTGCCCCCCAAGAATGTAAGCTCCACAAAGCAGAGATAAATGCCTTTCTTTTTTCAATGCCATAATCCCTAGCTTCTAAAGCAGAACCTAGCATAGTAATAGCTGCTCAATAAATATTTGTGTCCTTTGATGATTGTGAGGGGAAGGGAGGTAGGTGGAAGTGGAGGAGGGTATAAGGGGGATAAATGGTAATGGAAAAATACAATTAAAGAAAAAGAAAAATACAATTAAATACAAAAAAGAAACTATTAAAAAGTAAAAGTAAATATTTGTGAATGAATGCCTGTAGGGTTTATGAAGGCTCCCATAGGGAAAGCAACAGACTCCAGTGTTGGATGGGCACCATACATCTCAATAGCAACATTGGAAGCTGAAAGACGAGAGACCAGTGTCATAAAAAATGTAGGGAAATGATTCCCAGCCTTCCTGGGTTTTGAGGCAAATTGTTATGAAGAGTAAATTAAAGACATTTTCAACCCTGGCCAGTGTGGCTCAGTTGGTTGGAGCATCTTCTTGTAAACTGAAAGACTGTGGGTTTGATTCTCAGTCAGGGCGCATGCCTGGGTTGCAGGTTTGGTCTCTGGTCAGGCACGTGCAAGAGGCAGTTGATGGATGTTTCTCTCTCACATCGAGATTTCTCTTCCTCCCCTTCCCTCTCTCTAAAACCAATGGACATGTACTCAGGTGAGGATAAGGAAGGAATGAAGAAGGAAAGACATTGTTCTTACAAACTCTTTCTTAGGAAACTATCAGCTGAGAGACTCCACTAAAATGAGGGGGAAAACCCCATGTAGTGGGAAGATATTCATTCCAGGAAACAAGAATTCAACTCAAGGGGAGAAGCAAAGGGAAAACTTAGCATAATAAGTAGTAAAATTCTAGGCTGTCACCATGCAGAACGTCTGGAGGGGGATTGATCCAGACAGAAGCAGGAGGACCTAGACTACAGGGTGGATGTCTCTGGGAAAAAACAAAAATATAAAACCAATAGCCCACCTGGTATATTTGCTCATAAAAAGAAGACTTCTATAGTCCAGTAGTTCATGAAACAATTAGCAATAGGTAAATTGAAAACTAAACAACACTATGTGACTTAGTTATAGCCAATATTTGCATAGTAATAATAAAGCAAAATAATTCTCAAAGTAATTTGACCAAAATTGTAGGGTAGGTAGAAAAGAATGTGGAAAAGTTACATACCGCAGCCAATTCCAAAATTTTCATAGTGAGAAGCTGATATATAAACATCTAAAATGAAATAATAAAAATAGCAGCATAAGCATGTAATTTAGAGTTATGGACATAGATATCTAAAGCAAGTGCTAAAAGAGTTGAAAGAACTTGCCTCTGAAGACTGGGTGTGAGGGACTGCATGAGACCGGACCATCCAAATCTGTTCTTCATTATAAGCTTTGCAGTAGTATCTGATTTTTTGAAGTTATATAAATGCAATTTAAATAAAAGTAAAAAATGAAATTTAAAAAGGTCATGTTAAGTGAAGAAATCCTATTGTAGAAATGTCATTTAGAGTTGTAGAGGTAATAAGGAATTAAACAAAAAGGGTAAAAGACAACGGTTTCATCTGAAAAGTGGATTGGGGGCTGACTGTTCATCCCTATAGCATGATTGCTTTTGCAATAGGAACAAACAAGACCAAACCACAATGTAGGCTGGCACATCAGATACCCATGAGAAATGGGACAGCACTAAAACATGATTTTGAATTAGACTCCTTTCAATAAGGTCACTTTGACAGAACACATACAGTAACAGAAAGGAATTACTATTTTGAGGAAATGGACATTTGTGGTGTTACACTGATTTGTCATTATAAATACTCAATCTAGTTTCTTAATATCAAGGAAAGGTGCCTGTTGGCTTAATAGGAGTTACCCAAATACTAAAATCCAAATTCAAAACTGAATTGAGATGACCTTCCTGGAAGATTTAATCCTCTTGGGATTTTGTTCTAATCTTATTTCAGGGGCAGATTTTCTCTAACATCCAGGGGAGTCATTTGAGTTCGGACACAGACATAGCAAAGAGACAGTAACGATAGGTAAAAACGTGGTCAGGACTTCTGTGTGTGCCGTGGTGGGCTGCATGAAATCCACACATTAGTTCCATTGGGGTTACCATGGGGAAGTACCTGGATTTTGTTTTTTAAGATACTTAGACAATAATTTTACAATATCCCTCATGAATTGATTTTTGAAATTTTTTCTTTTAAAACATTTTCACTATATAATATTTCAATACATACTGAAAATGTAACATATGCACAAAGGATGAAAGATGGTGACACAAGCACCAATCAACCCAGCACTCAGTTCCGACCTGGAACATTCCCAATACCACAGTAGCAACTCCCTGGGTGTGCCTTCCCTCATAGCTAACAGCAGTCTCTCCAGCTAACTTCAACACTTTCTGTTATGATTCTAATTAATTTCCTCTGACTCGATTCTCTGGAAATGAATATCTCTGAAATCTTTGTTTTCACTCTCGAAGAAGTGAGCTTAGTGTTTGCAGTTGATAGATCTGCTTGCAAGCCCAGCTCTGCCACAATCTCACTAACTGTGTGACAGCAGACAAATTATTTAATTCTTCTGAGCTGCAATTTCCTTATCTGTAAAGCAAGGATTACACTCTCATTTCCTGGGTTACTGTAAGATTTAAATGAGCTAACAAAAATAAAGCAGTCATTACCCATAGCTATTTTTATAGAAAATAAATCGTGATCTTATTTTAGAATCTTTTTGCAAAATGTGAAAGAAATATAATTAGATGTTTGGGTAATTCTTCATAGCTAATGTTTGCTTCAAAAATAATTAAACATAACCTAAAAAGAAATATTTCCCAAATATATGGTGATGAAATATGATTTGGCTTTGGGTGATAGGTCCACAGTGCAATATAGAGATCATGTATCATACAAATGTATGTTTGAAACCTATATAATCTTATTAACCAATGTCACCCCAATAAATTTAATTATAAAATAAAATGAAATAAAGAAGATAGTATGTAAATAAATAAAAAGAAAATAAAAGGAAATATTTTAGCCTACTTTTTCTGGATGTTTTAATAACTGAATCCAATCAACTAGTATGAATGATTTTTGGTCGATTGTGCAGATATTGGCTGTCAGGGAGGCTGAATGTCCTGTTTATTAATGAATCCAGTGACTTAAAAAATACTAACATAAGGATGCAGAAAACAACAGAAACTGCACATGATAAATGTCATTAGAATATTAAATATTAATTTCACCTAGATCTTGTGTGTAGCTGACACAGGAAAAGTGGTGATGGATGACTTGAGAAACATTTCACTGTACTTATTATTCATTTTTAAAAAGTATTTTTTTCTGCTTTGAGAAATAATGGAATCAGCTGTTTCAATAAACCAATCTAGAATACTACCAGTTATTCTATCACCATGCTAGAAGCAACTAGGGAACATGTAAAATAAATTATTCTGGAAATCCATAGGTTGATGCTTGCATTTATACAAGGAGACTTATTTATCTAAAGAGATATCAAGTCAATTCTCTTTATATTTCTGAACTGTATGAAATGTTATCTTCTAGAGAGAAGAAACTGTAGTGTAAAATTCCAGAACATTTTAAATATGACCAAAATCAAATAGCTGCAGAAATAAAATCAATGTCAAAACCAAAATAGGATGAAGAATCAATCTTTTAAGCTTAAAACTACTTAATGTTTTGGTATCACATTCAATGCTGATGATAGAAATGGTGATGGTGGTGATGATATGATGATGATGATGAACATGCAAGTGTAATATTAGCGTTAAACACAAATGCTCAACCGTTTCAGTGCATTTCTTGCTCATTCTTGTTAAAGAGCAGGGTTACTTTATTTTCATGTGATGTGGATGCTACTTTGTGGTTCTGCTTCTTGACTCATGTTGTGCTAAAATGTGTGAGTTACATAATTAGGTTAATTTTAAAGGACTACTATAAAGAAGTGTTCTTTCCACCTTTTTCACAGTCATTTGAGAACAGGGTTAAGATTATATATAGCATGGTAAACATTTGGGCGAAATATGAAAAATCTAGTCAAGTGATAGTCTATCCCTTACATGATGCTGAAAGACTGGTATGACTGCTTTTGTTTCCCTGACTCGACCAGTAGTTGTTCACCAAGCTGGGAGTTTCCTGTTTTGTATTTTGTAGACAGAATTTCAATGTGATAACTAGCTGTGTTGGGTTATGTCTTTAAAACTATTCATTATCCATTCTAATCAGAGCATTTCAGTAATGAAATGAACTATTGGGTTCGATCTCTGTGATATAGTCAGAAAAACCCAGACTGTTGCATTCACTTTCAGTTGACCATGAATTTTGAATGACTAAATGAATTTTTAAAATAAAATTTTATTTATTTGTTTTTAGAAAGGGGAAGGAAGGGAGAAGTGAGAGAAACATCAATGTGTGGTGTGTGGTCACCTCTCACACACCCCCTACTGGGGACCTGGCCTGCAATCCAGGCATGTGCCCTGACTGGGAATTGAACCTGCAACCCTTTGGTTTGCAGGCCAGTGCTCAATCCACTGAGCCACACCAGCCAGGTGAATGACTAAATGAATTTTTGGATGACAAAAAGATGTTGAGAATTCTTGAGACTTCTTTTCCTAATAAAGGGAACTTGATTTTTGTTTCTAATTTGTAAAATTGTAGTTCACAGAATTGTTACAAAATTTCATAGAACAGATAACTCTGATTTTAACTTTTCAATTTCCTATAAAAATATTTTCCTATATGCCAGGTAGCTCAGTTTTAGAGTGTCGTCCCAATAGGCCCAAGTTGTGGGTTTGATCCCTGGTTAGGGCACATACAAGAATCAACCAATAAATGCATAAATCAGTGGAACAACAAACTGATGTTTCTCTCTCTCTTTCTCTCCATCTCTAAAATCAATTAAATTTTTTTTAAAAAATCTAAAAATATATTTTTATGTATTTACATGACAAATACCTGCAATGATAGTCTGAGCTGGTACCAGTGCATGCCTTATTCTCCCTTTCATGGAACAATCATCTGGTTCCCAAAGACACCTCACCAAGGAAAGAACTATCTGGTTTTACGTACTTCTCAATGCTCTTACCTCCAGAACTATGTGCTTAGATTTTTCTGCACCACTTCTACTATTTTATAAGTTTATAAAGCTTTTTTCATTTTATAAACAACACAGTATCTGGTCTTCTGGTCAAGATTGATTTTATCTTCAAGGACTTTTTTTCCTGAAATAATTTTGAGATGTACTTCCAGAATAGCTATTAGTAAACTTGAGGACTAATTTTGAGTCTTATAACATAATGATAACTGTTACTATAAAACAGATTTTTAGTAAGCCACAGTCTAAATATATATTCACTTGTTTTATGTATTGTGTAAGCCCTATATACCATTCAATATTTCCTCTCTTGTTATCATTATTATTGGCAATAACTCTTTATTACTTTTAATAATAGCATTATCAATAGAAATAAAAAGATTTAACAATTTTCATGATTTAAAAAATATATATAATTCAAAATTCTCACCCTAACTGGTGTGGCTCATTGGGTTGGGCGTTGTCTCCTAGAATCTGAGATGGAAAGGTTGTAGGTTCAATTCCAGTGAGGGCACATGCCTGGGTTGTGGGCCAGGCCCCTAGTTGGGGGTGTGTGGAGAGGCAACCAATCAATGTTTCTCTCACATATCTATGTTTCTCTCCCTCTCTTTCTCCCTCCCTTCCTCTATCTCTGAAAATAAATAAATAAAATATTTTAAAAAATTCTCTCATTACATGATAATGGTTTTCTTGCTTGTCAGACTGCTATCTTTTACTTTATATTTTCTATCTTTCAAATGCTGGAGTTTCCTGACATTTGTAACATGTGAAAATAATATATTTGTATTTTTATTCCTTTCAGAGTACCAATATGAAATGGGCCCTGGTCAAAAATATTGTTTCCTTCTCATACACTACTGTTGGGAGTGGAAATTGGTACAACTTTCCTAGAGGGCAATTCAGTTCCATTTGTCAAAATTTAAAATGTTCACACTCTTTGATCCAATAATTTCAATTCCTAGATTTTCACTCTATAGATAATGTTGCATTTATGCGATACAAAATATGTGCTAATGAAATACTTGTTGCAGCCCACTTGTAATAGTGAAGGAGGAAAACCTTTTAAATGCTCACTGTTTAGAGGAATTATGGGATACTCGATCACTGGATTATGATGTAAACAGTAGCTTAAATGATGACTCTTGTATGTACTGATTTGAAACAATTTTTAAGAGTAAAAACTTAAGGAATAGAGATTGTATGGTATACTACTTTTTGTAGGAAAGTCGAGGATGAAAGAAGGAAAGAAAAAGAGAGGAAATTTATACAATTATTTCAGCAAATGCGTGGATTTTCATTGAAAGAATCTCCAAGAAACTGGGTACGGTTTCTGGGTTTGCCTCCAGAGAGGGGAATGGGATAATTGAGTAAAAGGAGAGAGTCTTTTATGTCTTTGTATCATGTGTATGTAAACCTTTTTTATATATACAGATATGTACACACGTATAATTTTAAAAACTGAAAGAAATGTAGCCTCATGTCCTAGAAGAAATACACTCTGCCATCATTTCCTCCTTCCCCTCATAGCGCTTGAAGAGGACTCAAGTTCTTTTGTTAGTTGACAAAGAACAGACATTTCTACCTTTACAACTGGCCTGCACAATCATTGCCAAGTAATAAGAGTAGACTTGGACCTCTCAACCTTAGCATTTTAAAAGTGTTTGGCTTTGTAAACATGCCAATGTAGCTGGGTCTCTGCAATCTAAAGAGAAGTGGAGATTTGATTGTTACAAAGGCAGAAAAGAATTCCCTTTGCAGGTTTGAATTGTTTGTGGTCCAAATGAAAGTAACTGCCAAATTGCTTCAGTGTATTATGTACACAGTCTCAGAATGATATTCTAGCATAAGACTATAATTAAATCTCTGAAAATGGTTGTTTGCACCACATAAAATATGGAAAATGTTATAAATGTGCACTGTATATGTAAACATATTTAGAAATTAATAGCAGTAGATATGAAAATCTTATTTCAAAGTTATAAAATAAGTTTTTAAACTTTAAAACAATGAAATAACATAGCCACCAGAAAGAAATACTTAAATTTCAGTGTGGAAAAAGAATGACAAAGATCTTACATTGTTTTGTTAAATGCTATTTTGCTTCTAGGTAAAAACGACCTCAAACCTTGTATTTTGTGGTCATTCCACTTACTGTCAGTGAAAAATAAGAAAAGTAATTTCCTTAAGAGAACTCTCAAGGACACTGGAAGAAAATTCACATTGTCATGTGCATTCCCATGCCACAGGCATAAAAGCATGCAGAGCAGATCAGTGCCAATTCACTAATGTTTTCCCTTTACCCTCCCCCGGAATTCACACCCATTTCTCTTCCGAAGATGTTTAAATGACTGTGCAGTCATTTAACAGACTGGCACTTGATCCCCTAGAACAGCCGTAACAATACATACCCCCAGGAGAAGGTTGTCTTTGTTTCCTGGATCTTGGAGTCGTACAGCATATGGTCTGACAGATTTTAAGCTCCAGGTATCTGTTTTTAGACATGATGGTTCTTCACCCTTATCTTTTAATAAGAGAAAAAGTGTTTGTTGAGCAAAGATCTACTTTTACAACAGCATGCTAGCTAGAAAGTCAAGTGGCTTTGTCAGCTTAGAAAGTTGGGTGAGATGAATAATTTAGTCTGTTGGAGTAATATGTCTAGAGAAGAAATTTAAGTAGGGGTTAGGTAATGCAGGTAATTAATTAAATGATCTTAGGATATCTGACTCACAATGACTAATTTAAATATGTACTAAAAATACACACAAGATCACAAATCATGATTGTGATATTCTCAAGGGTAATACAGAACACTTTACTACATAATAGAAAAAATGTAATTGTTTTATGTACTTTATAACAATTTGTCTCTCTCTCATTTCTCTCACTCTCCGTCTCCTTTTCCCTCTCTTTTGTCTTTTGCTAGTGTTCAGAATCACAGTTCCTGGTCAAAACAGAGAATAGCATCAAGCTAATCTTTGATGCTGGGAAAATGAACATATTTTAGAGTGCTTATCTTGATTCAGACAGACATGTGAATTATTAAAGCACTTTTCTGAGAATACCTACTTATACACATAATTGAGACTGCAAGCGTTGCATGTCTATTGCCATGACAAGTTTCAGAGAGTGTCGTGGTAATTAAGTGGTGACAAGGGAGGCTGTGTCACGATATTCCCCTCGGCACTGGGAAAATCATATACAGTGGATTCTCCCGGACAGACGAACAGAGTAACTCCCTGCATCTCACTGAGGTCTGGGAAGTCATCGATGTTACCAACACAAACAGATGTCATTAAAATCTTCCCTCATATTTACTTTTCTCCTTTGCTCTCCTCTGGGACACTGGGAAAGCAGACTTTCTAGTTAAGGCACTGCCCAGCCTGGTGCTAGGTGTATTTATGCAGTCCTTGTCTAGAGATGAGTTGGGGTCCAAAAACTTGGTACTTAGAATAGAATTTTCAATTGAAACAATGTTATAGCTGGTGCTAATGTTCTGAGAACAATTCACAAAATGAATTATTATAAAAAAAAGTACAAGAAAAATAGTATGGCCCTGGCCAGGGTAGCTCAGTTGGTTAGAGCATTGTCCTGATATGCCAAGGGGCAGGTTCAATCCCCAGTCAGGGCCCATACAAGAAGCCACCAATGAATGCATAAATAAGTGGAACAATAAATCGATCCCTCTCTCAAACCAATAACAAAATAAAGTTGTAAAAAATGAAAGAAAAATAGTAAAACCAAACTCTTGTAAAACAAGTATCAGAGCAGAAAACAACAAACTGATTAAAAATAACATTTATGTTGAATTCTGGTTTCTGAAGTAAAGACTTCATTTGCAAATAAGAGAACTTTTGTGGGAACTGTGAAGAGTTTTTATTAGCACTTTTGTGGGCTCTAGAGTTTGTTTCTTTTCACATCAAAAATTCATTTTAAAAAATGTGTCTGCCTACCCTGGGTGATGTGGCCTCATCCCACACACCAGGGGGCCTGCGGGTTCAATCCCTGGTCAGGTTGTATATGGGAGGCATCCGATGGATCTCCCTCTCTCTCTCTTTTTCTCTCTCTTTCTCGCTTCCCCTTCCACCTTCCTTCCCTTCCCCTCTCTGTACAGAAACATACTTTAAAAAATGTATCTTTCCTTTTCCCCATTTTAAATACACCACTGATACTAACTAGTCTTATGCTGAGGCGTGATCACAGTGCTGGTGGGGAGAGGTCTGTAAAAATAGATCAAGAGGAAGAATGAAATTTAGGTATTAACTGGGTACAAGTTAAAAGAGGGAGAAGAAAGGAAAGGAGATTGAAGATGACAAGTCTCTGGGAAAGAGATATTACAGCATCACTAACAGAGGTGTATGAAGTGAAATAAAGAGAAACATCTGGCAACTTGATGAAGCCATGGCTGGGAGATATTATTTTTTAATTGTATTTTTCATTACCACTTATCCCCCTTATGCCACCCTTACCTCCCGCAATCACCACACTGGTGTCCACGTCCATGAGTCCTTTCTCCTTTTTGCTCGACACTTCCTTTGCCCCTAACCTCCCCCCACCGCAGCTGTCACGTTAGCCTGCTCTCTATGCGTCTGTCTCTGCTAGATCAGTTCGTTGGTTAGATTCCACATATCAGTGAAATCACACGGTATTTCTCTTTCTCTAACTGGCTTATTTCACTTAGCATAATGTTCTCCAGGTCCATGCTGTCGCAAAGGGTAACATTTTCTTCTTTTTTATGGCCAAGTAGTATTCCATTCTGTAAATGTCCTGTAGTTGTTTTATGCACTTATCTACTGATGGACACTTGGGCAGCTTCATGTCTTGGCTATTATATATAATGCTGCAATGAGCATAGGGGTGCTTATGTTCTTTTGAATTAGTGTTTTGGATTCTTTAGATACATTTGCAGATGTGGAATTGCTGGATCATAAGGCAGTTCCATTTTTAATTTTTTGAGGTATCTCCGTGCTACCTTCCACAGTGGCTGCATCAATATGCATTCCCACCAACAGTACAAAAGGGTTTCCCCTTCCCTGCATCCTCACCAGCACTTGTTTGTTGATTTATTGATGATAGCCATTCTGACAGGTGTGAGCTGATATCTCATTGTGGTTTTAATTTGCATTTCTCTGGCGATAAGTGATGTTGAGCATCTTTTCATATGCCTATTGGCCATCTATATGCCTCTAGGAGAAATGTCTATTCAGATCCTTTGCCCATTTTTAAATTGGATTGTGTGGTTTTTCTTTTCTTTTGTTTTCTTTTTTAGTGTTGACTTTTATAAGTTCTTAATAAATTTTGGATAGTAAGTCCTTATCAGCTTGGGGAATATCTTCTCCAGTTCAATAGGCTGTCTTTTTATTTTGTTGATGGATTCCTTTGCCATGAAAAAACTTTTGCCTAGGAGTAAATCTAACCAAGCATATAAAAGATCTGTACTTGAAAAATTATAAGACACTGAAGAAAGAAATTGAAGAAGATACAAATAAATGGGTACATACTGTGTTCATGGATAGGAAGAATTAACACTATTAAAATATCCATACTACCCAAAGCAACCTATAGATCAGATGCAATACCCATCAAAATACCAATGATGTATTTCACAGAAGTAAACTAAACATTTTTTCATTTTTAAAGACTTTATCTATTTATTTTTAGACAGAAGGAAAGGGAGGGAGTAAGAGAGGGAGAGAAACATCAATGCGTGGTTGCTTCTCACATGACCCACACTGGGGACCTGGCCCACAACCCAGGCATGTGCCGTGACTGGGAATCATACTGGCTTTGGTTTGCAGCCTGTGCTCAACCCACTGAGCTACACCAGCCAGGGCCAAAATATTTAAAAAATTTGTATGAAATTAGCCCTGGTTGGTGTGGGTCAGTGAACTGAATGCAGTTCTGGAACCAAAGCATTGCTGGTTCCATGCCCCTTCAGGGTACATGCCTGGGTTGTGGGCCAGGACCCCAGTGGGGCCAGCGTGAGAGGCAACCACACACTGATGTTTCTCTCTCTCTCTCCCTCCCTTCCCCTCTCTCTAAAATAAATAAATAAAGAAAGAAATATTTTAAAAAATTTATATGAAACTACAAAAGGCCCCAAATAGGAACAGCAATCTTGAGAAAAAAGAACAAAGTTGGAAGAATTATGCTACTCGGTATGAAACTATAAGGCCATAGTAATCAAAACAGCCTGGTGCTGGCATAAAAACAGACACACAGATCAATGGAACAGAATAGAGAGCCCAGAAATAAACCTACACCTTTATAGTTAATTAACATTTGACAGAGGATGCAAGCACATACAAGGGGCTAAAGGTAGTTTAATCAGTAAACAGTGTTGGAAATATTGGATGGGTACGTGCATAAAAATGAAACCAGACCACCTTTTCACACCACACACAATAATACATTCAAAGTGGATTAAAGACTTAAATGATAGACCAGAGACTGTAAAAATCCTAGAAGAAATCAGGCAGTGAAATCTTGGACATTGCTCATAGCAATATTGTTTCTGATATATGTTGTTTCTGATATGTTTCTTCAGGCAAGGAAAACAAAAGAAAAAAAATATACAAATGGGACTACATCAAACTAAAGAGAGCTATTAGGTCGGATAATTTCTTATCCACGCCTGTCACCAAGTGACAGTATTTATTCAGGACAACTTTGTTACAATGGTTCGAGCAGGAAAGTGGGGTGGGGGCTGAAAGAAGTGGGAGTGCTTTAAACACCTGCTGCTTTGCCTGCCCAGCAACTGTTTTCCCTTCGGTCACCAACGCCCCGCGCCCCCCCCCCCCCCCGTGTTCCTTTGGAATAGGGGCTTAATCTCAGGGAATTGAGAGTCTAGGTCACAGTGGGATTAAGCCCAGAGCTGCAGAGCTGCTAGCATAAGGTACCTTGAATTTTCCCTGGCTAGGTGCAGAATTGGTCCCAGAAACCAGAGTGGGGCTTTAACCAGTAGGTGAAAATTAAGAAGCTCCAGTTTCAAAGGTGCAGTAGTTCTCGATTCTAGCTGTACTACTGAGGATTAAAAACAAAAGCAAAAAATCTGACTAATGTCAGAGCCTTGAGTCAAACCAATGAAACCAGAATCCCTGGGGGCAGAGAGCTGGGCTTCAGCGTGTTTGAAATGGTCTCTAGGCGATGCTAACGTGCGCAGCTAGGATTGAGAACAGCAAGGTATGAGGGATGCAGAGGCGAAAGAGTCAAGTGTCCCGTTTCTGGGTGAAGATGTAGCAGGAAGCTCTCTCTAAGCTGGCTCGCCTAGTGTTCAAGCTGAGTTTGGGGGCCTCAGCAGGAAACAGGAGGACAGTAGCTTTTCAGTCGCTGCTGGAGTCAGGAGCGCAGCGAGGAAGGCTGGAGGGCGGCAAGGCGAGGCTTCATACGTTTTGCTATTCTTTTTTAAGGGCAGCTCTGAGTTCTCTCCTCAGTGGTTATCTGACAAGAAGCATCCAACTCCCCTTCCCAAGGTCTAACCAAGGGTGGCAGTCACTAAAAATTTATCAGAATCTGCTCTTTTCTTTTTGGCACTGACTTGAGTGCTTAGGGTGGGAGGAAGAATGAGCCATCTCCTCTTGATCATAAATCTACCACCTCGGTAGAAAGGTGAGAGCAAACCTCTCACTCCACAGATTCAGAGTTTTGGAGCTGGAAGGGACCTTTGATATCATCTAGTGCAACGCTTTTGTTTTGGACTGGGAATATCTCCACTAGAATTATTAAAGGCAAGGAGTGTTTCTTATGCGTCCTTGTTTCTCTGGTGTTCACATGGTAGGTGCATAGATATCAAAAGGGCAACTGAATGAATTTTCAGATGAGAAAACTGAATTGCATAGTCAATACATTAGTTTGTTCATTCATTCATTCATTCATTCACTTAGTAACCATAAAACAGGAAGCTTTAGATATCCATGAGAATGGATGCACAGCAGGGTGACTGTAGCTAATAGCACTAGACTATTCTGTGCTTAAAGTCTGCTAACAAAGTTCTCACCACACATTTAAAATAATAGTAACTGTCTGAGGTGATGGATGTGTTAATTAGCTTCTTTGTGGTAGTCATTTTTCAGTGTTAGGTATAGCAAATCATCATGTTGCACACCTTAAACGTACACAGTTATTTACCAATTAACCTCAGTAGAGCTGAAAAAGATAAAACTAGCAAACAACTGCATTACATTCATAATTTTTACTTTCATTAAAGGTAAAGTAGCTTTTCCAAAATGGATCTTTGGATATTTCATAAACTAAAATAATTTTTTGCAGCTGGAAAAAATAGAAGTATAAGAAGCTAGAGTATTGCTGATGATCTTAGAAATGCAAGCAAATTGAATCCAGCCAACATTTTGAGGTACTTACTAGGGAAGCTATTTTATTAGGTACTATAGAGGTTAGCTGAGTTTAATTACTAAGGGCCCAGGCTCTGAATTCAAATAGCCTAGGTTCAATTTGTGGTTCCTACTTACTGGCCGTGTGATATGGGGCTCTTTATTCAATCTCTTCATGCCTCCATTTATAAACTGTAAAATGGAGATAATAAAACATGCTTTGCCAAGATAATAGTATCTTATACACAATAAAGATTCAATAGAACAATTATAAGCAAGATTTAATATTACCTGCTATTTTGAACCCCCCACCCCCACTATTTAGAAGTGTGGACCTATTACCTTAGATCAGACTTGATTTTCCTGAGCCTGAAGCTGGGTTTAGGTGTGCTAGTGTGGAGATGGGGCTGGGGTACAGCTGAATTTGGGCAAATCAGTGGAGAGAGGAGTGTGAAGTCTCAGGCCCATCCAGAAGGAAGAAATGTGAAAGTAAGAAAGTTGTGTTTCCATGTGTCATGGTATGTACCCCCCTTGACAAAACTTGCAGGGAAGAGCTTGTTCACTGATGTTGTCAGGTGATAAGGTTTGTCAAGATTCAAAGTGATTCTGGCTCGAGGGGTCTGGGAGCAGAGGGAGCACGTGCAGCTGGCAGAGCCAGAGGATGGGAGAACAGCTGGCACCTGGATTCCGCAAAGATGAACGAGACTTGGGCTGCATCCTCAGGAATCGCTGTCTAATAACAGAGGAGATCGTGAGATGTATGCACCAAATGTATTTCGTCATGAGGGGGAATGAATTCAGCGTTACGATGACTAACGAAGTGCAGCACCGCTATGCAAGTGGGGAAGATTTGCTCTGAATGGGGGTTTGGAGAGGCTTCAGGGAGAGATGGTATCACCCTGCCCTGGTTAAGTGACTGTTATGAACTGAATGTGTGTGTCCCCCTAAAATGCATATGTTGCAATTCAAACCCCCAATTTGATGACACTGGGAGGTGGGGGCCTTTGGGCGGTGATTAGGTTATGGGGGTGAAGACCTCATGAGTGAGGTCAGTGTCCTTATAAAAGAGACCCCGCAGAGCGTTCTGGCTCCTCTCCACCATGTGAAGACACAGAGAGGAGACAGGTGTCCGCCAGGAAGTGGGGCTTCACCAGACACGGGATCTCCTGGCACCTTGATCTTGGACTCCCCGGCCTCCAGTATTGGGAGGAATAGATGTTTATTGCTTACTACCCAGTGTATGGTGTTTTTGTTACAACGGTCGCAGTGGACTAAGATAGTGACTAATGAGTGGAGAGGGGAAGCTGTGAGACCGCGCGATTTTAGAAAAGAACGCAACGACTGACTCCCGTTTCCAGGCCTCATGCTATGTAAGCCATCAGTGACTGGGGGTTCTGCCACTTGCAGTTAAACGCAGTCCTGATAGACTGCGCAGTAAATATGCATTGAACACATAGAGGAATGAGAAGAGAATTGGAACGAAGTTCAAAGATCTCAGCCCCAGCTCTGGCTCTCCGACTGCAGTAGCGATTAGAGATGTCTGTCCGTCCAACTTCCCTGTCTTCACTCCAGGGAGAGTAGCGCCTCCTTTCTTTTGAGGACCAGCCTCTCCCCGACTCCAGATGGTTTTATTGGGACCACCAATCAGGTTCTGTCCCGCCACCCTCACCCTTCCCATGAAACAATGACTCAATGAAAGCCAATCAGAGTCCTTATTTTGGGTTTTATGTTCTAAGAATTAGAATTTTTCTCTTTTCCTTCGAGTTTCCAGTTAAAAGAATATAACCTTAGAGATACTTGCCATATATCTTGGTCCACCAAAGAGCCTGAGAGAATAAGGCCTACATACAGAGAGAAGCTGAGAGAAAAATCCACCCCCCCCCCCATTTTTTGCTTGAATTAGTTCACATGGTATTTGTGTCAGTTGCAACTGAAAGAATTCTTTGTAACACGGACACTAACTAGCAATGTTATTTGTTAAATGAGTAATTTTTATTTTACCATTTTGGGCCTCAGTTTCCTTATCTATACAAAAGGAGACTGGACAAAAGAATCATTAGTATTCCTTCAAGCTCAGTTTCCATGTTTCCCACTTCTTTAAAAACTATAGAGTTTGAGCTGACATAATGCTCACCTGAATCATGACCTTTATTTTTTAAGGGGAAAATCATCCATAAAGGAAAACACCAAGCTAAAACCTAGCTTTTTCCACATCAACTCTTAAGTTAGATCATCACAACAGAACCTTAAGAAATATCTTCCAAGACTGAAATGCAGTCATTCAAAAACAGTAAATATTACCTTGTAACTTAGTGTATAACAAAGGTGGCATTTAAAAGCAGTGGGCAAAGGGAGCCTTCATTAAATGATGTTGGAACAACTGACTAGTAATTGGGAAAAGAAACTAGCAAGGTAGAAAAGAATCTCTACCTTGTTTCTTATTCCAAAAATAAAATCCAGACGATCCAAAGATTTTAAAGTAACAAAAAAAAAAAAGGAAAAATACTAAGTACTGAATGAAAATATGGGCGACTGTTCTTTATAAACTTGAGATGGAAAGGGACTTTCTAAGTGTGATGAGTAAGTATAAAGACACATACAGAACAGGTTAGGGGTTAAGAGTACAGGTTCTGAAACTGATGACCTGGGTTGAAATCCTGGTTCCACGCACATTTGCTTTATCTTGAAAAAGTCACTAAATCTAAGTCTCAGTTTCCTCATCTGCAAAATTATGACTCCTCCCTCACTGGCTGAATAAGGAAAAAATTACATATAGGAGTATTCTTAGAGGAAATAAATCAAAAGAATATAAATAAAATGTAAATAGTGTTTATTTCTAAGTGATTGAATTATGGGTGACTTTGTGGTTCTCTTTTTAATTTTTCTATAGAAAAACATTTCTATTTTTGTAGTTTCTGTAGTGAATTAAAATGTTTTTCTCTAAGTGTCCGCAAATTACGATTATGGACGCTGAAGCTGGACTTCTTAGGTTCCAGCCACTGGCTGTGGGAGCTTGGGCAAGTTACCTGGCTTCTGTCTCAGTTTTCTCATCTGAAAAATGGAGATAGTGTTATTTCCATCACAGGTTTAAATGAATTAATGTAGGTGAAGAGATTAGACTAGTACATGGCAGATAATACCATAATATATGAGTGTTTTCAAATGTTATTAATATTTTCTTCCTCAGTGTCCTCTCAAAATTCCTATTTTTTAGGTGACTTTAAATTAACAAATTAAGTTACAGGTGTGTGTGAGTAGCTCATTAGAGTTTAATGTAGGTGTCAGCAGACTGTGGCTTGTGGCCCAGCAGTTCTTGAGCTGAGAGCAGTTTCTACATTTTTAGAGGGTTGTTAAAAAAAAAAAAAGGAAAAAAAAGAGGAATAAGCAATAGAGACAGTATGTGGGCCAAAAGCCTAAAATATTTACTCTCTGGACCTTTATAGGAAAAGTTTGCTGACTGTTGGCTTAACTGGTTTCCCCTTTCAGATGTTTCTGATTTAAAATGACCACACCATAAAACACAACGAATAATCTCTAAAGGTGACATTTCAAGAAATACTGCAAACTGGAAAGGAAGTAGTTTTTTTTTTTAAGATTTTATTTATTTATTTCTAGAGAGGGAAGGGAGGGAGGGAGGGAGAGAGAGAGAGAGAGAGAGAGAGAGAGAAACATCAATGTGCGGTTGCTGGGGGTTATGGCCTGCAACCCAGGAATGTACCCTGGCTGGGAATCGAACCTGGGACACTTTGGTTCCCAGCCCGTGCTCAATCCACTGAGCTACGCCAGCCAGGGCTGGAGGGAGGTAGTTTTGAATGAGGAAGATTTTTTTCTATTTTGTGATTATTTACTTTTTCACTATAATAAGATAATATTTTCTACCAGTGATTAAGAATCGCTTCATTAAAGGCATGGTACTGTAGGATGAAACAACCCAAAACATTCTTCAACTCACCAGGCCGAATGGGATCCTAAATGATTACTGAGTTTCTCTTGGCCAACTCTGTCCTGCTGATGGTGGCAGTCTGACCACCGTGGGCCTCCAGGGTCATCACATCAGGTCTGGGGTCAGCGAACTTGCCAGGCCAAGCAGCCATTTCCTTGCCACAGACCCTTGTGGTGACGAGCGTGGGAGTGGGAAAGCTGACTCTCGGAGTTTCTCTAGCGTCTATAATCTGGTTAGGCACGCTTCAGAGAAAGAAAGTTACCAGCAGTAAAATCTTCAGAAATCTAAGGCTGTTAAAAAGTAATTGTTTCAAAAAGGGGGGAAATTAAGACAGCTTTTTTGGTTGGTTTGTTTGTAAAGTTAAAGTGTGCTAACCTGTGACTAGCGGAATAATTTTATCCACTGCTTTCCTCCACCTTAAGCAATTTATGGTCTTTTCATTTCTGTGTGTTTTCACACACACAGAACAGCCACAGCTTAGAGAGAGTGGGAGGAGAGACTTGATGTCCCTCTGTGGGCCCTCAAGAGAGACTGGTAGGTGGCTGGCAGGCATGTCTGTCTAGGATGTTGGTGTGGGTGGGGGATGCATTTGTCTATTGAGTCAGGTGCCTGTGGGTGTTGGATTGGTGGGAGGTCGGGGTGGGGGGGGGGTTGGAGAGTCACTTCCTTTTTGACCTTCATTGGGTTTCCAGAGATTCAAACCCCAGTGGTCCACAGAGGGGCTGTGGCTTGCCAGACGTCTATTTACGTAAAAACAAAGGACACTTCCTGAGCAGAAAGGGTCAGGCTGGCACTTTGGCACAGTTAGAAAAACCTTAGGTCCGAGGTGCTTGTGAGTATAGCATAGATTCTGTATTTAAAGTTGACCTTCAGCCGGTCCCTTGACTGCTCAGTTCGTGAAGGGAGGGCTTCAGAGCATGCCTTCCCCTGCCACAGACTTTGGACTAAAAAGGGTGCGGGACACGCTCCAGCTCAGACGTGGCAACCTTTCCTTTCCTCAAGCATGGTTATTTAAAGACAAATGTACCATCTAATGTCACCATGGTTTTATTACAAGAGAATTGTAAAAAAAAGATACTGAACAAATTTGACTCAAAATTTAAATTACTTTTGCCTTTATAAAAAACCGAGAAAGAGGAAATGTTTAGAATAGCTTCCAGGAAAAACTCCTCTCACTGTATTGCACTTGCTTCTTCTCATCTCTTTTCCTCTTTGTCGCCTCACCATCCTTGCCTCCCTGTCTCCCGTCTTCTTCCACACGGGGCGCTGACCGCCCCATTGGCATTTCCAACCGCACTTCATTTTTCTAAAGTGCATCAGTTGAGCAGGGCATGGGTCACCTATGACCTTGGGGGAGGAAAATGGGGGAAGTGTGTAGAGGCTCAGACAACAGGCTGAGTGAGACCCACTGCTGGAAATGAGCCCGGGAGGGAAGGGGCTTTGTTTCCCACTGCATCCCCTCATCCTGAAAACAGGGTCTGGGAGGTACAGGTGCTCAGTAAATGTTCATTGAATCAATGACTGAAACACAGTCAAGGCACATACAGGTTCTGCTGTAACGCATCGCCAATGACGGGCAGTAGTCTCTGCTCTTACTGCAGGTGATGGCAACATTCCACAAGTCACTGAAGATTAAACCTCTTCACGAAGATATGAAATGGAAAAAGTAACTGATAATACATCATCCTAACTCAACCATTATTCTATTTTTGTTTTCAGTCTTTTCAGTGCTTTGTAATATGTATTTAAAATCTGGTTATAATCTTTGAATTTTGGTTAGGAAATATGGAATGTATTTTCAATCACTCTCCTTTACCTACAAGGTATTACTCAAAACAAATTTCAGTGATATTGTCTGAATAGGTCTGAAATAAGCTTCGATAATCTGGGTTGGGGCAACAAAGCATGTGGTATTAGTCACAGAAAACGTAAGGGTCAAAGGAGTATACAAGGGGAGACCCCCCCATGGAATTTATTTATAAAAAATTGTGTATTTGTTCTTACATGTTTAAACTTCAATCATCTGTATTCAAAATACTCTCCATTTGATGCAGTGCACCAATAGAGACATTTTTTTCCCCACTGTTCAAAACAGTATTTGAACTCACCGATTTTGTTGCCTTTTAGTGCTTCTGCCATTTTTTGTTTCACCTCTTCACATTGGCAAAATGTTTTGCTTTGAAGATTTTTTTCATCCAGGGGAACAAACAAACAAACAAAAGTCACTGGGGGCAAGATCAGGTGAACAGGGAGGGTGGAGCACATGGGGTCATGCTGTGTTTGGTCAAAAACTGCTGAACACTCAGCTCAGTGTGGGCAGGTGTACTCATAAATCACCCATCATGAAATAGGCAAAGGCCTTGAAAGAGTCTTCAAAAAAATTTCACTGAAGCCGAATTCAGCCTCTTACAACAACACCAGCTGGTACACTGATACAATGGGCTCCTAGAACACTTACCTCGCAGGGGAAACCTGTACAACAAGGGGTCCACCCTCCAGAGATAATTCCGTTTTTTTTGGGGGGGGGTGTCCCCTCATAATACTTGCATTCTCTTGCTGGTTCCCCTCTAGGGGTTTTGATGTCTCATCAGTAAAATCAGAGTATTGAGGCTCTATCATCTCAAAGATCTTCTTAATGTTTGAAGTTTAATAATACCTAAAAAAGATTTTATTGTTTTACAGTCTGATTGCAAAGCAGTTTATAGTAAAAATATTTATATATTTATGCATATAAATTTACATATTTATATATAATAGTAAATATTAACCTGGATATAGGAGCTCCTTCCCTACAGAAATAGATTTTAGAAATTTATATAAAGAGGCCACTGTTAATTTCTCAAGACTAATTTTTACCTGAAGGAACTGCAGTACCTAGTTTCACTTGCCGGAGAGGCTGGTTATTAGTAATTTAAAGTCCCAAATGTAAATCTTTATCCTTACAAACCAAGAAAACAGAAAGGTAATTCAAAACAAAGTGACAACAACAACTCAGCTAGGAGTAATCTAAGGGAGAGAGCGAGGATAAAACATTAATTAGTCGGTGCAGAAATGGAATGAAGAGAATTCTCCATATGCGCTCATACAGAAGAGGGTAATGCAGTAAATATTTCCTGGCAGTAAGATTTAGGATCAACCCTCTTCTCAATTTGTTTTTCTAAGGACCAACACTTCCTCTGTAAGGTAACTTGGCAGCCTGACAATTATTTCATTAATCTGGATATAATCTTTCTTCTGGAGGTAACAGAATTGCCTGAAATTGAAGCCTAATCTCCATTGCCGCCTTCTCTCAGCAGGTGAGGCTGACCCGCCCAGGAGAGGTTAACCGACGCCCCCAAGGGTGCCAAAAACACTGCTGCTGTGGAGATTAAGTTTCTGTTGAAAACCTTAGATAGCCTAAACCCGTCAAGATTTCAAAAGAACCGGAGGCAATCGTGCCGTCAGCAGTTACATAAAGGTAAATAAAAGTATACTAGAATTACTTTCCCAGCCTGAAGGCTGACACTGAACTCGGATTCACAGCTACATTCCGCAAAGTAGTTTAGGAAAGAATCTGGGACTAAGAGCCTCGTATCGCACGCCTTTTCTTGCACTAAATGCCCTAGTGTTCATCGGTGACATCACACGAACACACGTGATTACCCTATCAAGCTGCAAAATTAATGTATTTAATAGACTTTCCAACGTGGGGCCCGCGGGCAATAAATCCCGTCCACAGGAGCAACTCTCTGCCGCTGGCTTGGAAGTCCAGAAGGCCCTTGGCCTTTCCCGTCATGTCCTCCTAACACCACGGCAGCAGTAGGTTCCTGCGTTTACTGCAGTCTCCTACTGCCCCCTGCTGGGCACCCCACGGTGGTTTACGGAGGGCAGCCGCGAGGCCACTGAGGCGCGCAGGGCGTTTGCGTCATATCGGCGCGCGGCCGGAAGTTACTCGTCCACTTTAGTTCCCCAGTTCCGCTCCACTCCAGAGACGGAAGTAAAGCTTACTCCAACATTTAGGTATAGACCGAGTTTCAGTTGCTGGGATCCTGCTGCTGTGCTTTTTATTTTTAGGAGCGGGTTTGGGTGACTTTGACCTAGCGGAGTCGCATTCCCGCTCAGCTCCTTGCACAGTTGTCCTGTGGGAGGAAGAAAGATGGGAAAAATTCTTGGAATGGAACCTATGGAATTAACTTTGGTTTTGAGTTACGGCTCACCTGGATTCGAACCTTAACGCTTCACCTAAAAGAAGCTAGTAAGGGAACTCGGCGATTTTTGTTTTTCGATCTTGTATTTTTAGGGATAATGCCTACCTTGAATTTGTGGGGTTTAATTTAGACAATGGATGGGAAGCACTTAGCTTCTTTTTTCCCCAAATCATTCGTGATTCTGCAACCTTTTCTCATCATACTCAGGCGTGTACTGGCCATTTTCTTTTCAGTATCTCTAAGGTATATAGTATGCAAGAGGTTATGCGTCTCAAGAGAACATTATGTAATGCCAGCTGGGATTGATCTCTTTATTCTGTATTACGAAGTCCTGACAATATTTTCTGCTTCCCCCACCCCTTTTTCCTTTTCCAGGGACAACTGTTCTCCAGCTTTTTTTCCTGGAGGAATGTAAAAGTCCTCCTTCTTTAAGACAAATGAGGTGAGAAATGTTTTGTTGTAAAGATCTCTAAACAGCTTGTTTTGTCAAAAGAAGGCCAACGGAAATGTAGAACCAGTGATTAGCAATTTCCATTAAAAGCCCCTTTATTAGGCTACTGTGAAGCAGAGGGTAAGGTAAATTCTCTTTTATTCCTTAGACCTTGCAAATTACAGGTACACAAATTTTCGGTGTTTCTGTTAATTTTAGATTTCAGCCCTTGCACTAATGGGTCTGGTTAATTAAAAACGTTAATATGAGATTGAAATACATTAGAGTATTAATTATTTTTGAAATTTGTAGATCGAGGCAGTCGATGCTTCTTGCATTAGGCTGTTTATTCACCTTGCTAGATATAATGGGAGTATTTTGGATGGAGATTGGATGTTAAAAGAGTACAGTAATACTGATAGTTACAAGGTTTAACATTTTTGTGTTTAAAACTGAAAAATAGGTAAAGGTATTATATATATCCCATTCTATTTTTGCACTTCAAGACCATTTTAATTTTTTAAAAATTTCCTGTCTGATTGCAATAAACACAAATTTAATATTTTAATATTTCAGAACCAATACATAGCTGCCATTAATCTGTCAGAGGTTACTGTTTTGTTTCATTTTTTTTCTCTCTGTATATATTAGTGCTCCTCCCTCTTTATGTAAGCAGTATTATCCTAGCCATACCGTTGTGCATTTTGCCACTTAACACTGTCTTGGATATTTTTTTACTGTGTTAGGTCTGCCTCTTTTTTAAAATCAGGCTGTATAGCATTGTATATAATATCACAACTTACTAATCATTCTATTGGTGACCATATGGGTTCCTTTTTTGCTAAAGCAAATAATATGATGGTCATCCTTTTCATAACAAATGCGTATTCTTGTCCTTTGGATAATCTCCCAGAAGTAGAAATGCTGGGTTGAAGGACATGAAGGGTACTGAATTCTCCTTCATCAGTCATATTTGAAAATTTAGTTAACATTGTATTTAGGCTTAGCTGAAACTGCTCATAATATGTTTTGGGTCAATTTATTGCATGCATAGCGTAATCAAAACCAAATTTTAGTTGCTAGTTCTATGTCCAGTTGAGTTCTTTTTCCCCTATGGAAATAGAATACTTAGTTTTAGATTCTTTAGCAATAAATTATTTTAAAACAAATAATTCACTTCAATAGTGTATGTTTGTGAAGTTAAAGATATGGAGGAAGATAATATTTGAATGGGACTTTGTGCTATAGATAGATATCAGGAGGATAGGCCTTTCTGAAAGATTCTAAAACAACGGCAGAGAGACGAGAATGGACAAAGATGTTTAGGACCTGAAGTTTGAGATGCAGTGGTGCCTAGTTGTGAGGTTGTAGAATAGAAGCCAGCTAGAAAGGTAGGTAGAGCTACGTGGTGAGGGCCTTGAGGGTCAGTCTAAAGGTTTTACTTTGTAGGGAAGAGCTACATAGGTCTTTCATCAGGGAATGAGGGACAGAATTACATCTTTGTTTTACAAGAATACTATGATGGCAATTTGAGTGACTGATGTTAGTGAAGCAAGTTAGATGGCTATTAATAGTCTGCGTGAGGGAAGAGTAAAGAGCAGAGAGGTTGGAGTTCAGAGATACTAAATAAGCTGAATCTATACGATTTGATGATGGGTTGAGGAAGAGAAAGCAAAGCTTACTTTTATATTTATATTTTTATCACTGTCAGGACAGTGATAGTGATTTCATTAATCAGAGGAGGTCTGGTTTGTTTGGGGGCTGGGAAGGATGCTCATTTTGGTTTTGGACGTGTTAATTTGTGTGAAAGCTGTTTCCATGGAGAATGAATTACACACAAAGGAATAAAATCCATGGCAGATTTAGGAGAAGCCTTAATGCTCTTTTGTTAAGAAATTTGGCATATATTTGTACTTGCTTTTAGTCTGTCATTAATAAAATTTCTTTTGAACTTTTTGTGGCTTGTTCAGCCCTGTTTGAGGGTGTGCTGTCAAGGGCAGTAGGCTTCAGACTTGCTTTTTATCACGCATATTCTCTAAAAAAGGTTTATACATGTACCATCAGTATGTTTACATTTATTGATGAGTTATGTGCATGTCTTACAGTACTATTATATTGTATACAGTTAAAACACATTGAAAGTGGAAAATTTAAAAGGCTGAGACAAATATAAACAGTTTTACTGTTTCTTCCTACATTCCATTGGGTCATCTTGCCCACTCTCTTTGGAAGGTGCTGGTCTTGCCCATAGCTGTTAGCATCCTGTCTAGTTATCCAGTAGAGGTCACCTGTGAGTGTCGGGTGGAGAACAGATTGTTGAGCTGCGCAAGGTAAAGCCTTCCTTTAGTTAAAAGAAGGATCTTATTTTTAAGTTTCTCGATTCATGCATCTTTGGAAGAGTATATAGTTATATGGTAGCATGTGGTATTACAGAGAAGTGAACAATAGTGAACTCAAGAATATAGGGCAATCTCAAATGTGCTTTTGTTGTTTGACGTTTACCTTTTGAGCAGTCTGTATTTTTGTTTGAGTATTATTTGATTGTATTGTTTGGGAATATTTTCCAGTTCTTCAAGGATCAGTAGATTATCTGAGTTACAGGAATGTCCCTAGCCTGTAGGCATAATCCAAGTTCTTGTTAAATTGGAATAATTAAAAATACAGACACAGAGGGGCTTTTCTGATACTGACCTTTAAAGTAGTATCTTCAGTGCAGATATTAGTGGTGAGCTGAAACCATTTAGCTCTATTTTCTATGTTATGCTTAGTTATGAGAGAGGAAAAGGGAAATACCTGTTTTAAATGATAGGAGCCCATTGTAAGTAGTTAGAAATCAAGAACTAAATTCATCACAGCTGTATAGTCTGAAAAGGAGAAACTACAGTTTAAAAAAATATGTGGTGGTGTATGATTCAGATGACAAGTAGTTTAGGAAATAAGTAATGTGATAAGAATACTTTTTTGTTGCTTTCCTCCTAAAATATTTCCTATAGAGATGCTCATTTTAGTAGGGACCTATGATTATTATCAAATAGCAGTTCATACATTTCATGACTCATTTCTAAATGATCAGGGAAATGAGTTATTGAGGTTTTAGCCACTTGTACAAAGTTATATCTGTTGTGAAACAGATACAGAGAGTCCCAGGTTAGCCTTTTGTAATGTGGTTTGGGGAGAATGGTAAAGTACCTTTTTAAATGTGTCATCTCACAGCTCAGTTCCATGTATGGTGGACTGTTTGGATTAAAGATCCCAACTAGATCATTCTGAAGATGAAAACTGGTTTGAAGTTGTTGGGTTAAAACCAAGGGGACAATAGAGTAAGTTGAGTGAGGAGATTGGGATTAGGAGCTGTTGACCAGAGGTCTAGGTAAACTGAGAATTAGTCTCTAATAATCGCTTGGATTTAAAGAGTGCCATGAATCTAGATAAATGTGGTTATGATGGAAATTAGGTATTCTGAACTGTTAGTTTTCAGGGCTAGATTTAGAGCTTGATAAACAGGATGTGAGAACAGAGGCAAAGAAGTCTGATATTTGTGGGCAAGGGCAAGGGCAAAGATCTGGGAAGTTGGGGGAGGGAGGTGGGGAGGGCTGGGTGGGTGGGCTGGGATGGTAGTAAAAGATAGAAAATTGTACTTGAACAATAATTAAAATAAAATTATTTTTAAAAAGATCTGGGAAGTTGGAAGACAAGGCAGAATTGAAAATATCCATTAGTAGGAATAAACCAAAGGTTTGGCAACCAGGAGGGTAAAGCAGAGATGGAGAGGGGCCAAATAAAAAGAGTAAGATAAAGGCAGGAATAATTCTGGGGCAGTGATGATGTTATACTGCCTTCATATATGGACACACACTTCTAGAATGATACCCAGATTCCTGGGAGTGGAACTTTGGAGTGAGGAAATAACTTTTCTCTTCCTTCCTTTCTTCCTTCCCTCCCTCCCTCCCTTCCTTCCTTCCTTCCTCTCTTCTTCCCCCTTCCCTTCTTTCCCCCTCCTCTTCCTCCTCCCTTCCCCCTCCCCTTCCCTCTCCCTTTCCCCCTCCCCGTTCCTTCCCCATTTTATTGATTATGCTGTTAGAGTTCTAATTTTCCCCCTGTGCCCCCCTCCACCCAGCACCCCCTTCCACCCAGTACCTCCCACTCCCTCAGGCAATCCCCACATTGTCCATGTCCATGGGTCATGCATATATGTTCTTAGGTTAATCCCTTCACTTTCTTTCATCCAGCCCACCACCTATTTCAGCTGTCTGTCTGTTTCGTGTTTCTTTGCCTCTGATTTCTATTTCGCTTGTTAGTTTATTTTGTTTGTTGGATTCCACTATAAGCGAGATCATATGGTGTTCATCTTTCAGTGACTGGCTTAGAGGAAATGACTTTTCTACATACACCTTCTACTGTTAGATTTTTTTTTTTTACTGTCACATAACTTTTCTAATAATTTTTTAAGTGAAAAGGAAAATAACTCACACACACATGCACAAAAGAATGTTTGGAGGCCAGGTCCAGAGCTAATTAGAAGTAATGAGCTAGAGAGTGGGAATGTGGTGGCTGAATTGTTACCACAGCAGCAGGAGAGCTGGAGCTACAGGTATCTTGTTATAGAAATGACCGTGGTGCTTATAGGACTATAATATGGTCTTTCATCTATTTAATACATGCATTCATGTAATATTGTATATTTTGTTTTACACAGCATTCCAAAAGGTTGGGGCTGCTTGACCATTCTGGCACCACGGAACCTCTTTTATATGAGAAGTAATGTTCTCTTTGGTTCACGATGTTGGATGATCCGGTTTTCAGCAGAAATCCTCTTCAAATCAGTTTCATTTAGGCTCTTTGGTGGGAAGTGTGATAATGAAGACAGTGAGCCTTCGGAGAACGAACTGCTGACCAACTTACTCAGTATGGGAGTAGATGTTGACATGGCAAAGAAACGACAGCCAGGAGTTTTTAATAGGACGGGTATTAATGAGCAGGACCTGAAGATGTTCCTTCTCTCCAAAGGAGCTAGCGAAGAAGTGATAGCTAGCATAATATCAAGATATCCACGAGCCATTACACGCACAACTGAAAATCTTTCAAAGCGGTGGGAACTGTGGAGAACAATTATGACATCAGACCTTGAAATTATAAATATTTTGAAACGTTCTCCTGAATCATTTTTTCGGTCAAATAACAACCTAAACCTAGAGAATAATATAAAGTTTCTCTACTCAGTCGGATTGACCCGTAAATGCCTTTGTCGATTGTTGACCAGTGCCCCGCGTACCTTCTCCAATAGCCTTGATCTGAATAAGCAGATGGTTGAATTTTTGCAAGAAGTCTCTTTGTCCTTAGGTCACAGTGACCCCACAGATTTTGTGAGGAAAATAATTTTTAAAAACCCTTTCATCTTAATTCAGAGCACCAAACGGATAAAAGCTAACCTTAAGTTTTTACAGTCAACATTCAACCTGAACAATGAGGAGCTGCTTGCTCTGATATGTGGCCCAGCGGCTGAAATTCTAGACCTTTCCAACGATTGCACCAAGAGAAACTATGCAAATATCAAAGAGAAGCTGTTTTCTCTTGGGTGCACCGAAGAAGAGGTACAGAAGTTTGTCTTGAGCTATCCAGACCTGATCTTCTTGGGAGAAAAGAAGTTTAATGACAAAATAGACTGCCTCATAGAAGAAAAAATTAGCATTTCAGAAATAATTGAAAATCCTCGGATTTTGGATTCAAGCATAAGCACTTTAAAAAGTCGAATCAAAGAATTAGTAAATGCTGGCTATAACTTGAGTACATCAAACATCACTCTTCTATCCTGGAGTCAAAAAAGATATAAGGCTAAATTGAAAAAGTTAAACAATGGGTAGAACATTGTTCTGGGGAATTAAAAAAAGTCTTAATAATGTCGTGGCATTTCACTTTGAATTTGGGCCTTTTAAAAAGGAGAGGCTTGATTTCTTAACCACATACACACATTTAATGATTCCTTGGACATTTTATTTTAACGGTTCTTAAACACTCATGGTCAGTATGCTCAAGTATAGTCTTCCAAGCTACCTTTTCTCTAGCTGGAATTAATACAGTCTCCTACTGTATGATATGGGCTGTATAAGTGGTATTCCTGAGTGCCAAAGCAGAACAATGTATAGAAAAATAGAAAATGCCAAAATAAGCTTTTTAGGTTTTTTGGTGTTCAAATTAAGAAGTTGACATATTCATTTAGATAATTCCATTTTCTTTAATGAGTTAAATGGCAACCTATTTTTCCTATCATTCCCATATATCTAATTAAGGTTCATCTTCCAAATAAAATGCTAGTAAAAATCTGACAGAACAGTAAGGAGGGATTTTTTTTGCCCCAAGTTCTACATTATTTAAACTGCTATTATGCTGCCCTGCCCCCCAGCCCCCTAACTTTTAGGCTCAGTTTACTATGAGTATAATCCTGATTTCTTTGAGGGCAAGGGCAGCTGTGGTAGGCAGAATAGTTGCCACCCAAAGACATCAAAGTCATAATTTCCAGAATCTGAGAATATGTTAAATTGCAAAAGGCTTTTGCAGATGGAATAAAGTTAAGGACCTTGAAATGGGGTGATTACCTGTATTATTTGGATGGACTCTGGGTGATCATAAGGACACTAAAAAGTGGGAGAGGGAGGTAAAAGGAGTTCAGGGTGATGGGATGTTTGAAGGACTTGCCCCACTTTTACTGGCTTTAAAGGAGGAAGGGGCTGTGATCCAAGGAACACAGGTAGCCTCTACGAAATGTTAAAGGCAAGGAAACTCCTAGTGCCCCCAGAAGGGAATGCAGCCCTGCCAGGACCTTAAATTAGGCCCAGTGAGACCTGTGTTAAAATTCTGAGCTATGGAACCATAAGATAACAAATTTGTATTGCTTTAAACCTCCGAGTTTGTGATCATTTGTTACAGCACGAAATTGAATAATGCAGCAACTACAAAAATGATTAGTTGTATTACAGGTGAAGTCACAAAATGTGGTCCTTTTAGTATATCTGTAGTTCTTCCTATCATTACTTTTTGTATTCAGCTACCTTTCTGGAATGGCTAAGTTTTGTAAAATCCTCTAAATGTATGATAAAAACTAAATGTGAAAATAAAATCTAAATAAGGAATATTTTTGCCTAATGAATGTAGTTTAAAGAAATGGTAATAATTTCTGTAAGGCATTTCATCCAGTGTAAATAAAGAACAAAGAATTTCTAGAGGCATTGACTTAAAGACAAATCAGATGATGTTTGTATCTTGAAGACATTGACAGTCTGACTCTGGTATAAATGAAAAGGGGACAAGTTGCGTAACCTTATTAATTACATTTATTTAATTGTTTTCCAGGGTCCTTTGTTTTGTAGATGTGGATTTTGAATTAATTAATGGCTTTCAACCTTTTAAAGCCTTGTTTCCTATTGTTAGGTAGGATAGGTAGTAAACTAGGGCAGGGAGGAGGGAGGAGACATGTCTCACCCATTGACTCAGCAGTCCTGGGCCTGGTCCAGTAAGATGTCTGTTCTGAACATCATAAACAGGGACAGCTCAGGAAGAGGGGAGTCCTTGAGACTCTACTGGGAAAGAGGGCCTCTGTAGCAATATCACTGAGACAAAGAGCCTTTACTAGCTGAGAAAGAAAGCCTTTGTAGCTGTATATTACTCCCAAAGTTTAGAAGGGGAAGAAGGAGGGGAAACCTATAAACTAACTAAAGTATATAAACCCTGAACCCCAACAGTCTGTGCACTTGGATTAGTTAGGTGCCCACCTGCAGTCTCAGCTTACTAACAAACTTACTAACACTCTATTTAGAAGAAACGACTTTATTCTATATGTGCGACATTCAGACTGGCTGGGTGCCTGCCTGTAGTTTTGTGCTCATAAATAAACTTGCTATCTCATTTCCACTATATTTATTGTCTCTCAATTGAATTCGTCTCTTGTGAACCAGGAAAGAACTGAGGAACAAGCTGGGGTGTCAGTGATGCCTCCCAAAAAAACGTATTCCCACCGCTGATAGAAACAAAATGCCTGCTCTTTCAAGGCCATTTTCAATACATTATTTAATGGCAAGCATAGCAGGCATAGTTTAGAAAACATGGTCTTTGGTCTTTCGAGAGACATTTCTTTGGAGTGATGATATATCTAGGCACCATTCCTGAATAGCTCCGTAACTGTGTATTTTAAGTTCACCGAACTTTGTCTTCTCATCTCTAAGATTAAAAATTGACCTTGCAGGGTTGGTGACAATCAGATGACATAGGTCTCTTAGGGTTTCTTGCACATGGTAACTACTCAGTGGTAGCTGTAATAAATACTTACAGTAGTATTTTTAGAACAGTTTAAACTTGCTTTATTGGTATGTAATTCACATACCATACAACTCACCAATATAAAGTATACAATTCAATTTCTTAAATTTATAGGGCTGTGTAATCACCACAATCTAATTTTAGGATGTGTCTGTGCCTTCTAAAAGAAGCCCTGTACCCATTGAGGGTCAATCCCCTTTATCACCCCTGTACTTGCCCAGCCCTAAGGAGCCAGTGGTCTACTTCTCTGTCTCTGAATTTTCCTGTTCCGGACATTTCATATAAATGGACCCATCCAATTCGTGGTCTTTTGTGATTGCCTTCTTTGACTTAGCATAATGTTTTCAAGATTTATCCATGTAGCATGTATCAGTATTCCAATCCTTTTTACTGCCAAATAATACTCCATTGTATGGGTCCAGTAGTATTTGGAGTGTATTTTATTGTTATGGTCTAAACATAAAGTGTTAATTCCGCAGGCTATTGAATTGTATGGAAGTATTTTTTTTTTTTGAGATATTGCTTCAGAATCAACAAGTTCATAAGGAACTTGCGAGAAGCTGGCAGAGGAGATAAACTTTCTTGGCATCCACTGGTCATGAGGATTATGCCTGGGCTGACAGGAGATACGTAGTGGCGGCAGTTGCCAGTGACCAAGGAGAATGTGGGATGTGTGGAAGTACAAGATGGCACTTGTCTGGGGGTTTGGGGAGGAACAACTTTGTAGAAACAAATGGTAATGCCTGTCAGGCAATATATTTTTTTAAGTTTAAAAATTCTAAAATATTTATTTAAAAATTTTATTTATTTTTAGAGAGAGGGGAAGGCAGGGAGAAAGAGAGGGAGAGAAACATCAATGTGTAGTTGCCTCTTATGCACCCACAACTGGGGATCTGGCCCACAACCCAGGCATGTGCCCTGGTTGGGAATCAAACTGGCAACTTTGGTTTGCAGACTGGCACTCAATCCGTTGAGTCATATCAGCCAGGGCTAAATGTTTATTTTTAAAGAGAGAAGAAGGGAGGGAGATAGGGAGGGAGAGAAACACTGATGTGTGAGAGAAATAGCAATCAGTAGCCTCTTGTATGCCCCCAACCAGGTATCCGACCTGCAACCCAGGCATGTGCCCTGACTGGGAATTCTTTTGATTTTTTTTTTTAATTTTATCACTCAGTCATTGACTTTGTTTATTTTATTTTTTAAAAATACTTTTCATTTTTATTGTTGTTCAAGTACAGTTTTCTGCCTTTCCCCCCTACACAGCAGAAAGAAAAAAGGAGCTCCTACCCTATGCGACAGTATGGATGGAACCCTTTGGTTCACAGGCCAGCACTCAGTCCACTGAGCCACACCAGCCAGGGCCCGTCAGGCATTCTTAACATGTCAGGTTTTAAGGTTTGACTTTGATCGAGGGAGAGTCAATTCTTTAAAAACTTTTTAAATGATAAAAGTTTTAAGTAATTTTTTAATGAGTAAAAAGAAAATTCATGTTTATAATGGGGAAAATGGAAAATAAATCACAAAAAATGAGAAACTATATTCTTCCAGAGAGCTATTTTTGTTACTTTTATTTGCAGAATATAGCTATACATAGATGTAATATGAGTAGATATGTGGCATATATTTAAATAGAGATCAAACTGTGTATTTTATAAGTTGCATTTTATTTAAAAAAATTTTTATTGTTCAATTACAGTTGTCTCCCTTTTCTCCTATTACTCTCCCCTGCCCTACCCACCCCCGTTCCCACATTCAGTCCTCCCTCCCCCTAGCCGCTACCCCGTTGTCTTTGTCCATGGGTTGTTTATACAGGATCCTGACTTGACCTTTCCCCGTCCTTTACCCTGTTATTCCCTTACCACCTCCCCGCCTCTGGTCACTGTCAGTTTGTTCTTTATTTCCATGTCTCTGGTTCTGTTTTGCTTGCTTGTTTGTTTTGTTGATTAGGCTCCACTTAAAGGTAAGATCATGTGGTATTTGTCTATGATCCTGAATATTAATTATTCTTTAGTAATTAATTACAGAATCAATTAAGTATTTTCCTGTAACATGGTTTTTATTGGTTGCATGAAATTCTGTCATTTGGATAAACCATAATTTCTCTATTGAATCTCTCACCATTAGAGTAAATTTTTGTACATCAGTAATTTTTTGAAAATGCCATATAGATTAGTTCAGTATTCCACAGTGTTATTCATACTACCATTTTTTACATCATTGATATATTATATAAGGTACAATTTTGCTCTGGAAAATGTGAACATTAAGAATATTGCAGTCCGGGCCAGGTGGCTCAATTGGTTGGAGCGTCATTCCTTGCAGCAAAAGGTTGTGGGTTTGATTCCTGGTCAGGGCACATACCTAGATTGTAGGTTTAATCCCCAGTTGGTGCATGTACAGAGGCAACCAATTGATGTATCTCTATGATATTGATGTTTCTCTCTTTTCCTCTCTTGGGTGAGGATAAAAAATAAATAAAAAGAAAGAATACTGCATTTTGCTGTTTTCCAAAATACCTAATGTATATACAAATCTTCATTTTTTAATGGAAGCCATCTGTACATTCTCAATTACTGGCATAAATTTGAGGACCTTTAAATGACTACAAGAATTAAGACAATATCAAAGGTTAAAGAGAAAAAAGTGAGTTTATCATGAACTTAGCAGGAAGGAATAAAAAATAAATAGTATTTATAAAATAGTTTATTGGGTTATTAAACTAGTCATTTCTTCCCTTAAATCAGGGGTGGGCAAAAGTAGTTTACAATTGTAAGTAGGTGAAAGGTTATTCTTGTATTATTTATTAATTGTATTATTTTCCATGTGAACAACTGTAAACCTACTTGTGCCCACTGCTGTATAATTTCTAAGGCTTAGACAGGTACATGGTTTGTGGCTAAAGATCTAATAAGATGGCTTTTATGTGAAAAACTTGGCTATTGACTCCTTCCTTGTGGACTGTAATGCCCCACAGTCCACACCCAGAAGTATGCTCTGGTGGAGATTGAGGAGGAGAATCTGTTGATGACAGAACACTAGTCACAACTTTAGTAATAGGCAGCTGTTGCATAGTCTAGGATGAGCTTGGCACAGGAAAGATAGAAAAGCAGGACTATATTATTGTTAGATTTGGGAGAGAAATCTTAGCTAAAGCTCAGTTGCCCAACACTGGAGAGGGGAGGGATGAGCTATGACTCAGTCATAGTGGACCTCCAGGGATTCTCTCTAGAGAAACCAGGTCTTGGGTCCGATTGGCCAATAGACGACTTGGGAGACAGGTGTTCTAAACTGGCCATTTGTTCACTCCTTAGTGTATTCAGTGTTGACTCAGGGACCTGGTACAGGGCAGAGCTCCAAAAGGATCAGTTTTGTGGAGCCAAGAGAAAGTTACAATGAATGTTATAACCACATCATATGTATCTTGCTCATTTTCATGTTTCTGGTATCCACCAATGAATATGTTCCAAACTGATGATTTGAATCTCAGCTTTCTATCCTTCACTGTTGGTTCCCTGTAGATTTTTCTTTATTTCACTTAGTGTAACCTTCATTTCTTCCTTTATGCTGTTGCTGTATTCATTGAGATCTTTGAGCATCCTGATCACCAGTGTTTTGAACACTGCATCTGATAGCTTGGCTATCTGCATTTTGTCTAGTTCTTTTTCTAGGGTTTTGTTCTATTCTTTTATTTGGGCCATGTTTCTTTGTCTCCTTAATTTGGCAGCCTCCCTGTGTTTGTTTCTGTGCTTTGACTCCATGTAAAAGGCACCTATAAGTTGTGTGGGTCAGAGCCTTAGGTAATGGCCAGGGCAGGGCAACCCTCTTCACCACTTTGTGGCTCTGCATTGGGGGAGGGCTGGGAGAGGGGACCATGCCACTGCCTGGCTTCTGGGGTTTTGTCTTGCACCCACCCAGTTTCCAGTCACTTCACTCACTCTCCATGTGTGATTGGCACCCTTCCAGCTGTTGCCCTTGTGTTGAATCCCAGATTGGGTGGGTTTGCATACCTTTAAGACTGTGCAGTCACTTGAAGCATAATAGAAAATCTGGCAGTTTCTTTGGCTGCCCCAACCCCCACTAGTTTTTACAGCCAGAAGTTATGGGGATTTATCTCCCAGAGTTGGAACCCTGGGTTGTGCAGTCTGGCCTGGGGCTGGGATCACTTTCTCCCAAGGTACCCTCCTGATTTTTATCCACCACATGTGAACGTGGGACAGCCTGAGCCCCTCTGATGCTACCTCTGTACGCCACACTGCGTCTTCTCTCCTCTCTGCATCTCCGCCCCTCCTACACATTTGGATGAATGTGGCTTTTTAAAATCCTTGGTTGCTGGACTTCCATATAGTTTGATTTTCTGATGGTTCTGGGTGTTATTTGTTTTGAGATTTAGTTGTTATTCTTTTTGTGGTGGTTCGAGGAGGTGAAGTGTGTCTACCTATGCCCCGATCTTGACTGGAGTCCCTAAGAATGCCTATTTCTCCTGACTAAAGATGTATGTCTGCATTTCATGTAAGCATGACACACATGGCTGAAGCTTATTGATTTAGCTAAATGTGATAAGTTATTCACAGAATAAAATTGAACTTAGTGTGTATGATGAATAACTGATAAAATAATTAATTAAAATTATAAATTATGCATGTAATAATTAAACGTTTTTTATTAGCCTCAGCTAATGTGGCTCAGTGGATGAGTGCTGGCCTGTGAACCAGAGGGTCACCCATTTGATTCACAGTCAGGGCACATGCCTGGGTTGCAGGTCAGGTCCCCAGTGAGGGGCATGAGAGAGGCAACCACACATTGATGTTTCTCTCCCTCTTTCTCCTTTCTTTCCCCTCTCTAAAAAGAAATAAAATAAAATCTTTTTTAAAAAGCTAAAATTAAAAAAATGCTTTCTTTCAAAAATGTAATTTATCATAACAAATGATAAAATAATTAAAAATGGGTCCTACTCGTACTGTGTTTACTTGTGCACAGAACTTCATGAACTGCAGGGGGAACTGTAGACAGAGGTTTGGTCATCCAGTTTTCTAACGTCAGCTAGCTGTAAGCCTGGCTGATAATTCAAACTAAATAAAGAATGCTGTACATATCAAAAGAGAGTTGGCAGGGGACCTTTTTATCTGTAGGTTCTATCAGCCTCAAGCTGGAAGAAAATACACTGATATCCTTGTATATATACATATTTTTTTTGATAATTTAATATTTGAGAGAATGTAAAAACTGTTTTCTTTGAATGGTTATTCAGTCTTTTTAAGCTAATACCACTGTCTCAGTTCTGGAATGATATGATTAGAGTACTTTTAATCTGAATGCTTAAAAATATACAGTATATCATTGCACTTGCTCAGTTACTACTGCCAGATCCTTTGTTATTGTTTAATTTTCATCTGTAAACTTGTGTGCTATTTGCTATGTACCTGTATGCAAAACCCAGCATAAGGTAATATGGTCTTCACATCATTGTAGTTGATTCAGCTATTACTTTGTTAACTTTTTAATTCCTTCCTGGGCTTGAGGAGGGTTTTAATTTTTTTAAAAAGATGACATATGAAGTGAGGGGATCAGATTTTTTGTTGTAAGAATAAATGTTCTCATATATCAATTGATACATTATAAACCGTCTTGGGCTTATCTATTGTTTAGAAGACATTGCAAATACAAATGCACGTGCTCTTGGGTCTCCCATGCATCTATAGCTGTTCTGATGCCCCTGCTCACTTACCTGTCATTGGGTGAACAAGTCTAGATTTGAGGATCAATATGTGAGGGAAAATGATAGAATTAGAAATTAAAGTAAAATATCTTAATACAAAACACCAGATGTACAAAGCATGTCCTATGTTATGGTAGCTACAAAAGAGGTTGAAACCTTTGCAGTTAAGGCATATCTTGTGGTCTTTGTTGTCTGAATTATGCCTTCATCAAGCTGAGTTCTGGTTCACACTTTACCTGACATCTGAGGACTTGGCAACAAGCTCCCCAAACAGAACTGTCATCCAAGAAGGTTCCTTCCCGTCACACCCCTGAGCTGCAGTGAGCGCCCACTTAGATAAATTTTGCTTTGTGCTCCTTGACTTTCTTTCCTAGAACCGGTGAGCATGGAGTCATCTTGGTAATGGCGTGACCTAAGTTCACCCCCTTCCTCTTTATTTCCCAGTCAAACAGATATTTATGTAATTACCACAGTCAGAGTTGCTGCCACAACTGAGATTGTTGGGAGCCTAGAGGAGCTCATAAATAGCTTTGATAGTTTACTTGTCTGTTTATAAGAATAAAAAAACATTTTTTCCTGATTGCAAAATAATTATATAATTACATAGTGTTGGAAAATATAGAAAAGCACATGCACAAAAAATACTTACAATCTCAGTACCCCAGAAATAACGCTTGTTAATATTTTGGTTTATAACTGCCTTTTTTTCTTATGCATATGTATTCTGTGTGGTAAATAAATATAATTCTTCCAGCTCAAATTAATTAAGTAATTTATTCAACACATGTTTGTTGAATACAGACTATGCACTATTATGGTTGATACTGGATTCTTATATAGTAACTGTTTTAACCTATTGTAATAAATGTTATGAGCATTCTTCCATATCACACACCATTTGTGACTTGTTTTTAGATAAATTTGAGATTTGCCAGTTCTGCTCCACGGTGGGTAAGGGACTATGCCATTTGAGAGCTGTAGGGTAGAGAACTGGCTGCCCAGGAGGGATCACCATATGGTATTTTGCTCAGAGCTTGGTCAGGAAATCCCATCTGGTTTTTCCTCAGCATGACAGAAGCTCCTGGAAAGGTTTCAAAGACTGGTAAGAAAGAAGGAAGGGTACTTGAAGAGGTATAACTTGAGATTCATCTCCAAATCATACATTGAATTAATATTGTGGCATAAAGAATGATTGGATTCCTTGGCCAATGTTGCTGTATTCAGAAACAAGAGATATTAGAATGTTCCTGGATTACATATTTAAATCTGTCCAATTTTCCCAAAAATGATCCAGAATTGAAACAGGTTTCAAACAGAGTTTCTGTTAGTACAGAAACAGATTTCAATTCTGACATATTCTTCTCTAGGCATTTTGGGGTCCATTTTCTTCTATCTCTGACCTTCTCACCTCTAACTAATCTTGACTCTTAAAAACTAATATAACTTTTGGATCAATACTGGATCTATTAGGCTGAGCAGACCTGGCTCCTCCTATTGTGGGGCTTATAGTCTAGCAGAGGAAGAGAGATAGTTAAACATACAAATGATTATATAACTATAAATTGAGAAAAGTATTTGAAGGAAACAGAGTTCTGAGATAGAGAATAAAGGACAGAAGCCCTTAGACTGGCTGATCAGGGAGGACTTCTTAGGGAACTAATGTACAATCTGAGACTTGAAGGATGAGAAGGAGACAGCCAAAGAGCTAAGCAGAACATTCTAGATACAAGAAGCTGTTGATGTGAAAGCTCTGGTGAGTATAAGCTTAGTACATTCTAGGAAATGAAAGATGCCAAATACTTCTGCAGAATAACGAGTGCCTGGGGGAAAGTGGCTTTAGATGAGATGATAGAGATGGACAAGGATGTGGAGGGGCTGAAATCATATAATATGCAGAGCCTTGAAGAGAAGCTTGAATTTTTGAGGGCAATGAGAAGCCATTGAGAGATATTAAGCAAGTAAGAAATATAATGAGAGCCCGGCTGGTGTGGCTCAGTTGGTTGGAGCATTGTCCTGTAAAGTGCAGGATCACAGGTTTGAGTCCTGGTTGTGGATTCAATCCCCGGTTCAGGCGCTTTCAGGAAACGGCTGGTCAACATTTCTCACATTGATGTTTCTCTCCTCTCTCTCTCCCTTCTCCTCTCTCGAGTCAATGGGCATGTGCTTGGGTGAGGATTAAAGAAAAAAACATAATGGGATTTACATTTAAAACACAATTTCTATGATTTGTGAGAATCACTTAGAATGGGACAATTGAGGAAGCATGAAGATAAATGAGGCCATTAGAATAGTCTAAACAAGAAATGATGGTGACTTACCTGAGTTACGGTGGTAACAGTAGATTTGGGAGACACTGATGTATACGCTGTATGACAACACTGTCCAATAGAAATATAATGTGAACCACAAATACAAACCAAATATGTATTTACAATTTTCTTGTAACTGTGTTACAAAGTAAAAGGAAATAGCTAAAATTTGTTTTTAACAATGTATTTCATTATTATTATTTTTAATAGTTTATTTTTTCCATTACCATTTATCCCCCTTATACCCTCTTCTAATAACATTTTATTTAAACAATATATCTAAAATATTATCACCTTAACACATTATCAATGTAAAAATTATTAGTGAGATATTTGACATTCTCTTTTTGTACTAAGTCTTCACAATCTGATGAATAATTTACACTTAAAAGCACATGTCAGTTGAACTAGCCCCATTTCAGGTGCTCAGTGGCCACATGTGGCTAATGACAGCCATACTGGACAGTGCAGCTGCATAGAATTTGGTGATCGACTGGATGTGAAGAGTCAGGGAGAGGGAGAATTCTAGGATGAACCTTTGGTTTCTAGCTTGAGTAATGAGTATGTAGCAGTATATTTTGAGATGTAACAAATTGGGGGAATAAAGGGTTTAAGACACAAGCACTAAAACATTAAGCTTTAGTTTTGTTAAAGTTGAGATGTGTGGAGAGATAAGGGAGATGACTGCTGGTGACCATGTCACCCCTGTGGATTGGCTGGCAATGAGCTGGCACTGATGGCTTCTTTTTACCATCATGGGAGAGGCTACACATCATTACTTCTCCCCCAAAGATCTTCAAGTATCAGCAGTGTTCCCAGCACTGGCAGGCATCTTTCTTGAGAACCAGGTGCTCCCGATACATAGTTAGTCTCTACCACAAATGTCTCTAAAAAATGAGGACAGTGGTGGGAAGGGTGCAAGGTCACTCTAGTGTCCAGTTGCACACTGACCCAAGCATGCCTCTCCACAGGGTGGTTAGAGAACAAGGGGACCATGCAAATTTTAGACCTTCTGCAGGTGAGTTAGTTCCATTGTGCCCCAAAGTAATGCTTGCTGGTGTTTATCAGAAGCACTTTACTGAACAAGATGCTGATGGGACATCCAAGTAGGCATGCCAAATAAGCCATTTGGATGTATGAGTGGAGCTTAGAGGAGAATTTCTTTTCTTTTTCCAGCTTTATTGGATATAATTGACATATAGCATTCTCTAATTTTTAGGTTTTACCTAAGAATTACCTAAATTTAGGTTCTCTAATTTTTTTTACCATGTAATTGTTTTTTTTTAATATATATATGTGTGTGTGTGTATGTATATATATAAATGATAGCCACAGTAGGGTGAGTTAACACCTCTATCACCTCACAGAATTACCATTTCTCTTTTGTGATGGGAACATTTAATATCTACTCTCTTAGCAGCTTCTTTTTATTTTTTTAATGTATTTTATTGGTTATGCTATTACAGTTGTTCCACTTTTTCCCCCTTCACCCCAAACCTCCATAGTCAGTCCCCACACCATTGTCTATGTCCATGGGTCCTTCATGTATGTTCTTTGACTAATCCCTTCACCTTCTTTGAATCAGTCCCCACCTCCCCCATTACAGAACAGGCATGTTCTGTGATTCCATTCCTCTGGTTCTATTTTATTCATTAGTTTATTTTGTTCATTAGTGAGATCACATGGTATTTGTCTTTCACTGACTGGCTTCGTTTACTTAGCATAAGAATCTCCAGTTCTATCTTTGCTATTGCAAACGACAGGGATTCCTTCTTTTTCTGCTGTGTAGCATTCCATTGTGTAGATGAACCAAGAGAAAAAAGACTGTGGTCTTTTATCCATTTTGAGTTTATTCTGATGTATGATATAAGATACTTTATCTGCATCTATTAATATGGTCATGTGATATTTGTCTTTCATTTTGTTTATGTTTATGTATCACATTTATTTTTAACACTTTTATTGTTGTTCAAGTACAGTTTTCTGCCTTTTTCCTCCACCCCTCCCCACTCCACCAGCCCTTCCCATCTCCCTCTCCTGTTTCCACTCCCCTTTTTATTGTCCATGTGTCCTTTATAATTGTTCCTACAAACCCTTCACTGTTTTCTCCATTATTCCCTCCCTTCCCCGCTCTGCTCACTGTCAACCTGTTCTCAAGATCAGTGTCTTTGGTTATATTTTGCTTGCTTGTTTATTTTGTTGATTAGGTTCCTGTTAAAGGTGAGATCATACGGTATTTATCTTTCACCACCTGGCTTATTTCACTTAGCATAATGCTCTCCAGTTCCTTCCATGCTGTTGCAAAGGGTAGGAGCTCCTTCTTTCTTTCTGCTGCATAGAATTCCATTGTGTAAATGTACAACAGTTTTTTGATCCATTCTTTTACTGATGGGCACTTAGGTTGCTTCCAGCACTTGGCTATTATAAATTATGCTGCTATGAACATTGGGGTGCATAGGTTCTTTTGGATTGGTGTTTCAGGGTTCTTAGGATATAATCCTAACAATAGATATATCACATTTATTGACTTGTGAATATTGTACCATCCTTCCATCCCTGGAATAAATTCTATGTGATCATGATGTATGATCTTTTTAATGTATTGCTGGATCTGGTTTGTCAATATTTTATTGAGGATTTTAGCATCTATGTTAATCAGAGATATTGGCCTGTAGTTTTCTTTCTTTGTTGTGTCCTTACCTGGTTTTGGAATTAGTATAATACTGGCCTTGTAAAAAGAGTTTGAAAGTCACCCCTCTTTTTTTATTTTTTTGGAATAGTTTGAGGAGGATACATGTTAGCTCTTTGAATGACTGGTACAGTTCTGTGAAGCCATCTGGTCCAGGGCTTCTGTGTGCTGGGAGTTTTACTGCTTCAATTTCACTAGCTGTTAACAGTCCATTCAGGTTTTCTGCTTCCTGATTCAGTTTTTGGAAGATTGTATATTTCTGGAAATTTATCCACTTTCCCCAGGTCATTTTTTTTCTTATAAAACAAATCCTCACCCTAACATCCATTTATCAACTTTAGAGTAAGGAAGAGGAAGAGTGAAGAGGAGGAGGAGAGAGGGACAGAAAGAGAGAGAAACATGGATCAGTTCCCTTCCATACGTGGCCTGCAGGGGAATCTAACCCACAATCTCTTGGTTCATGGGACAGTGCTCCAATCAACTGAGCCACCCGGCCAAGGCTCCAGCAGATTGTAAATCTGTAATACAGTATTGTTAACTATAGTCACTATATTGTACATTAGATTCCCAGAATTTGTCATTTTATAACTGGAAGTTTGTAGTTTATGACTGACATCTCCACATATTTCCTACACCCAGTCACTGGCAACTGCCCTTTTACTCCTATTTCAGTGAGTTTGGCTTTTTTAGATTTCATATATAAGTAATATTATATAGTATTTGTTTTTCTCTAACTTATTTCACTTAGCATAATGTCCTCAAGTTTCATCTGTGTGGTTGCAAACAGCAGGATTTTCTTCTTTCTCATGGCTGTTACATATTTGGAGGTTGAGTGGAAAGAAACTAGGGACAGATGGAGTCATGGAACGCAGGAGGGGAGGACAGGCAGTGGTCAGCGGTGGGTGTGCTGCAGTGAGAGGCGGAACAGGAGTGTTTCAGAGGTTTCTCTGTTTCTCTCTGATGAAGTGCAAGCCTGTGACCTTCAGGGCCCTTCATCAACTGCTCTCATCTCTGCTTACCCTACACTTTTTAAAATTTTTGTTTCCCTAAACCTGGTTTCTTATGCTTTCCCCACCTCCAGTTCCAATATAATGCTTTTTGTAGTTTTTAAACCTTCCCTCAGATTGTTTCATGTATATATGGAATAACCACTATGTGATTTGCTATACTGTACACATACTGTTACAGTTGGTTGGACAACTATTTTGATTATATATTTGATGTCTAAGGGTAAGAACTTTGAATTTAAGAATTATATCTATTTTACTACACTTACTACACTTAGTGTTTAGTGTAATGTTTCTATTTACTTCTCAATATCAAATATTAATCTCAAATCATAAGGACTTTATTAATAATAAGTGAGTAAATAATAATAAGGATTGCCAAAATCAGACTAGCAATTTAGTGGCAATGCTATCCTGTAGATCAGTGCTATCCAATGGGACACTTTGTAATCATGGAAATGTCTCTATTCATTTTATCCTAGGAACCAGCTTCATGTGGCTATTGAGATCTTGAAATATAGGTAATAAGTCTGAAGAACTGAATTGTAATTAGAAAAAAAATTCAAATTTAAATAGCCGCACATGGCTAGTATCTACCATATTGGAAAGCTCAGCTTTAGGCCATATGTTCTGCTAACAAAGCCCTTTTATTGCTGGAATTTGGGCAAGATATTCTCATGTTGATGGCTGGCTGGTAACCAGCTGCAGACAACACAAGCAAGCTGTTGTCTCCTTAAGTAAGGGAGCAGTCTCTTCCTTAGAGGTATTCTGATCCTTGAAAGGCCATCTGGCTCAAACTGAAACCAACATTGATAATATCAGATTTTTCCTTTCCACTGGACAAATTTCAGCCTTTTCTGGGGGACTTCATGCTGTTTTTCATATTGTTTGAATAGGTAATATGTGCTTATGGAGTATGTACAAGGTACAAGTGGATTTAGGTTGCAAAAACAGTCTTCTCCATTCCTGTCCCCACCTAATTCCTCTTCCCAGAGACAATTCTATTTTTTAGTTTACCATGGAGATTTTCAGAGGTAGTCTGTATAAGATGTATGTGTGCATTTATACACACACACACACACACACACACACACACTCCTATATTTTTCACTTGTGTTTTTATAGTTTAGGGATGATTCTTTGTCCCTTTTTAATGACTGTATGGGTGTACCAAAATCTATTTAACTAGTCTGAATTGATGGGTATTTAATCTATTGCCAGCAAAAACCTTTTAACAATAATATCTTTGTTTCTATATCACTTTTCATATGTACAAAATATCTGTGGGACATATTTTCAAAAATAGAATTTTTGATAAAAATATATGCATGTTAAATTTTGATACATATTGCCAAACTGCCTTCCATTAATAGTGTACCAATTGCATTTCTACTGCTAATGCGTGAGGGTGCTTTTACCAATAGCAGGTTTTCAATTTTTTTGATCATTGCCAGCCTGGCAGGTAAGAGTGGTATCTTGTGACTTCAGTTTCCATTGATGAGTGAGGTTGAGCATCTTTTCATATATTTAAATCCTCACATATTTCTTTTTCTTTAAATTGTCTTTTTATGTCTGTTGCCTATATTTCCCCCAATTTAACTGTTTGTCTTCTTGTGGGAACTCTTTATATATTAAGGAAGTTAGCATTTCAACTGCAATAATGTTGTAATTTTTTCCTTAAATTTTAACTTTTTAAACGATATCAGCTTTGCTATATAGAATATTTCAATGTGCATGTAATTGGATTTATTTATTCATTTTTCATTGTTTAGGAGGACTTTTCCATTCTAATATTATAAAACATAATTTCTAATTATAGAATATTAGAATATAATAGAATATAGAATATAGAATAGAATTCTATAATATTAGAATATAATATTTTAACTTCACACCAGTCAGAATGGCCATCATAAACAAAGCAACAAACAACAAGTGTTGGAGAGGTTGTGGAGAAACGGGGTCCCTAGTGCATTGTTGGTGGGACTGCAGACTGGTACAACCATTATGGAAAGCAGTTTGGAACTTCCTCAGAAAACTAAAAATGGATCTGCCTTTTGACCCAGCAATTCCATTGCTGGGACTCTATCCTAAGAACACTAAAACACCAATACAAAAGAACCTTTGCACCCCGATGTTCATAGCAGCACAATTTACAATAGCTAGGTGCTGGAAGCAACCTAGATGCCCATCAATAAATGAATGGATCAAAAAACTATGGTACATTTAATCAATGGAATTCTATACAGCAGAAAGAAAGAAGGAGCTCCTACACTTTGCAACAGCATGGATGGAGCTGGAGAGCATTATGCTAAGTGAAACAAGCCAGGCAGTGAAAGACAAATACCACATGATATCACCTTTAACAGGGATCTAAACAACAAAACAAAACAAAACAAAAAACTAGCAAAATATAACCAAAGACACTGAAATAGGGGATAGTCTGACAGTGGCCAGAGGGGAGAGAAGAGGGAATTTCAGGGGGGAAGGGGTAGGGATTACAGGAACAAATTTGGACACATGGACAAAAACTAAGGGTGGGGGGTAATGGGGGGAAGGGGGGAGGGTTGGGTGGAGGGGCTGGAACGGGAGTAGGGGGGAGAAAACTGTACTTGAACAATGATTGAAATAAAAAAAAGAAAAAAAAAGAATATAATATTTTAATATTATAATATTAGAATAATAGAATAGAATAGAATATAGAATATAGAATAGAATTCTATAATATTAGAATATAATATATTATAATATATTATATTAATTAATATATTATATAATTAATATATTATATAATATATTAGAATATAATATATTAAACTAATATAAGAAAACATAATTTCCTTATGTTTTCTTCTAGTAGTTTTATGGTTAAAAATATTAAAATTTTATCCACTGCAACACCATTTATTGAATGATCCTTTCCTTCTTCACTGTGAAGTCTTTGTCTCATTCCTGTACTAGATTTGAGTATCACATTGTTTCCATTATTCATCTTTTCATGTGTGTGTGACCTGCAGCAGCATTTTAAGGTTTTCCTTTGTATAGCTGTGACATACTTCTTGCTAAATTTATTACTAGGCATTTAATCTTCTTGCTTTTTGTAAATGGGGTCTTTTATTCCATTGTATTTTGTAACTGGTTGTTCTTCATATACAGAAAGGCTATCTATTTATTTTTCATTTTATATAAATTTTTAAAAATTTGTTCTTTTTTCTAATTTTTATGTCAGCTCATACTTCCATAATGATGTTAAATAATGATACTTATAATTGAAATTCTTTTTCATAATTTTAACAGAAATGTGCTTGGTGTTAGTAAAGTGTGCATGATTTTATAAAATTGTGTGAAGCACATATCTATTCCTATTTTATTAATAATTTGTTAATTAAAATTAAGAATAGATGTGAATTCTATCAGATGCCACTTTTTATCAATGAAGATGATTATTATTGTTTCTTTTCAGCTTGTTAATATGATGGATTATATTAACACATTTGCTAATAATAAGTGTGACCTTAGCTGGTAAGAATGTATTCTTTAATGTGTTGCTAAATTCCATTTGGTAATAATTTAATTATGAGTCATGATTAAATATTTATAATTATATTAATCTGTAGTTTTCTTTTGTGTAGTATATGTTGATTTTTGGTATCAATGTTTTTCTGGCTTCATTAAAAGATTAAAAAAGAATGGATGATTTCCTTATTTTTTTTATTGACTGAGATAGTTTAAATAGCATTTGGAAGCATTTTTATTATGTAAAATTTAAACATATATGAAGCTAGGTAGAATAGTATAATGAAACCCATGTGCCTATCACCTAATTTCAGCAATTATAAATTCCTGACCAGGCTCATTTCATCCTTACCCCCTCCTACTGTCTACTTCTCCTTCCATGTTACTTTGAAGCAAAGCCCAGACATTATATTTTCATGCATACATATTTCACATGTATAATTATAATTAATTAAAATATACAATATACACATATACAAAACTACAACTGAATAGTATTTTAATTTCCTTAGTGGTTTTACCTATGAAATTACCTGGGCCTGGTGATTTTTGGTGGGAGTGGAATCTCTGACAACATTTCTTCCATGATAATTGACTTATTTATATTTTCTATCTTTTCTGAATTCAATTTTGATAATACTTTGTTTTTCTAAAGAATCATTTTCAGGTTCATTTTTATGAATTTAGCAAAGGAGTCTTATTCTTTTAATATTCTCTAATTCTGTGGTTATTTATATAATTTTACCTCTTTAAAAAATATAATTGTGATTCCGGCCAAGATGAAGGTGTAAGTAGACACACTGCACCTCCTCGCACAACCAAAAGAAGGACAACAATTTGAAAACAAAAAACAACCAGAACTGACAGAAAATTGAACTGTATGGAAGTCCGACAACCAGGGAGTTAAAGAAGACATACTCACCCAGGCCAGTAGGAGGGGCGGAGATGGGCAGCCAGGTGAAGAGGACTCGCAGCAAGGCTGTGGCTGGAGGTGGGGCAGGCAAGGCTGCAGCTGACTGGCAAGGTGATGGCTGGTGGAACTGGCAGTCCCACGCTCATGTGCAGATAAACTGGGAGAAACAACTGAGGAGTGGGACAGACTGCCCAACCCAGGGCCCCAGCTCAAGAAATAAAGCCTCAAAACACCAATTGAAAACACCTGTGGGAGTTAAGGAGGCAGCGGGAAAAACTCCCAACCTCACAGGAGAGTTTGTTGGAGAGACCCACAGGGTCCTAGACTGTACACAAACCCACCTACCCTGGAATCAACACCAGAAGGGCCCAATTTGCTTGTGGGAAGTGGCAGAAGGGACTGAAGTCTGACAGAGAGCTGAGTAAGCACCATTGTTCCCTCTTGGACCCTTCCCCAACATACAGCATCACAACGCAGTGACGTGGGTTGCTCTGCCCTGGTGAACACCAAAGGATCCTCCCCTCACTACATAACAGGCGTGTCAATATAAAAAAAATGGCCCAAATGAAAGAACAGATCACAGCTCCAGAAAAGATACAACTAAGTGATGAAGAGATAGCCAACCTATCAGACACACCGTTCAAAACACTGGTAATCAGGATGCTCACAGAACGAGTTGAATTTGGTCGCAAATTAGATAAAAATAATGAAGGCTATGCTACGTGAAATAAAGGAAAATGTACAGGGAACCAATAGTGATGGGAAGGAAATTGGGACTCAGATCAACGGTGTGGACCAGAAGGAAGAAAGAAACATCCAACCAGAAAAAAATGAAGAAACAACAATTCAAAAAAAAAATAAGGAGAGGCTTAGGAACCTCCAGGACACCTTTAAACATTCCAACATCTGTATTATAGGGGTACCAGAAGGAGAAGAGTAAGAGCAACAAGTGGAAAAGTTATTTGAACAAATAATAAAGGAGAACTTCCCCAAGTTGGCAAAGGAAATAGACTTCCAGGAAGTCCAGGAAGCTCAGAGAGTCCCAAAGAAGTTGGACCCAAGGAGGAACACACCAAGGCACATCATAATTACATTAGCCAAGATTAAAATGAAGGAGAGAATCCTGGAAGCAGCAAGAGAAAAAGAAGCAGTTACATACAAAGGAGTTCCCTTAAAACTGTCAGCTGATTTCTCAAAAGAGATCTTACAGGAAAGGAGGGGCTGGAAAGAAGTATTCCAAATCATGAAACACAAGGACCCACATCCAAGATGACTTTATCCAGCAAAGCTTTCACTTAGAATGGAAGGGCAGACAAAGTGCTTCTCTGATAAGGTCAAGTTAAAGGAGTTCATTATCACCAAGCCCTTATTATATGAAATGTTGAAGGGATTTAGCTAAGAAAAAGAAGATAAAAAATATAAACAGTAAAATGACAGCAAATTCACAATTATTAACAACCACACCAAAAATAAAAGCAAACTAAGCAAACAACTAGAACAGGAATAGAACCACAGAAATGGAGATTGCATGGAAGGTTATCAACAGGGGAGTGGGAGGGGGAGTTAGGCAGAAAAGGTACAAAGAATAAGTAGCATAGATAGTAGGTAGAAAGTAGGCAGGAGGAGGGTAAGAATAGTATAGGAAATGTAGAAGCCAAAGAACTTATATGTACAACCCATGGACATGAACTAAAGGGGAGGAATGTGGGTGGAGGGGGTGTGCAGGGCAGAGGGGAGTGAAGGGGGGAAAATGGGACAACTGTAATAGCATAATCAATAAAGTATATTAAAAATATATAATTGTGACTTCCCCATTTCTTTTTTTGTTAGAATCAGAAATGCTTTATCTAATGTATTTTTTTTACATTAAAAATTGACATTAAAAATAGGTTTCTGGCATTTTTCATTTTCTATTTATTTTTTTCCTGTTGTCATCTTCCTTTTGCTGCTCTTGGGTTTATTTTATTGCCCCTTTCTAAGATCTTCAGTTGAATGCTTAATGATTTATTTTCTTTCTTTTTCATCATTAATATAAATTTCTAAGACTATGAATATTCTTCTGAGCATTCCTTTTAGTGCATTTCTTAGGTTCTGGTATGCATTATTTTTATCACTTTTATTTTCTAGATCTCTGTCATGAATGGTGAAAGATTTGAGGTTTTATTTTATTTTCAAGGTAATAAGGTAGCCTGCCAATTTTGTGGAAGCTGGCAGAAGACATGAGACCCCTGGGTCAGAGACAAAGGACCATTTATTACAGCAATAACAGCAGCCCAAGAATGAGCATTTATGCCACTTCCCCAGGGCAACGTGAAGAGTGTCAGTGACATCCGCACACACAGTGAGTTGCATTACAGGAAAGAATCCCTGAAGTTAGGAAACCTGAAACTTTTATAATGACCAGTAAGCTTGCCTATCTTTTGAAACTCCAGAGGGAGACAATATCTTTATCTTCCAAGGCTGTTCACTACACAGACATCTTTCAAAAGGTAGTTCAGAACAAAGGAAATTATTGCCTTAGCTTACAAGATGTGTAGAAATTTGTGAGGCCCATGAAGAATTGTTTTCCAACTATATCCACTCCTTGCTTCCACACCATCCTGGCTTCCAGTGACTTCCCTCATGAATATGCCACTGTATTGGCTACTCTGATTAATCTGAACAACAGATTAGAACCAAATCCATCACTTTGTTTCCTACAAACTCATACCAACTCAATAACTCCCATAAACCCATCTGGTCAACCTTAAAAAGCTATATGGCTTTACTAATCATTAGAGAAATATGAATCAAGCCACAATAAAATATTACCTTACACCTATTAGGTTAGCCACTATCAAAAAATGAATATGTTGGTTAATAGGATAAATTATATGTTTTTTAAAACCACAATTTAAAAAAATGAGTTGGTTTTCTCCTTTACTTCAGTTTCTACGTTGACTTACCCATCACTCAACTTCAACAGTATTCAACTCATAAGATGTGCAATTTGTTCTTACTTAATCTATATCACTACTTTCTCTTGCATCCCTTGATTATTTTGACTTCATATAATCTCATCCCTAAATCTGAGTATGTATGCCCAAAAGATAAGGATAGTTGAAAATACATAATCTTCATAAAACCATTATCACATACAAAAAATTTAATGATTTCTGGTTACTGTGTCTAAGTGTAGTCTTTTTCTTTATCCTACTTACTGTTAATAAGGATTCTTGATTCTGTATCTTAATGTATTTCCTCAGTCTGGGAAAATAATCAGACATTATCTCTTTACATTTTCCTTCTGTTGTATTCATTCCCTCCTCTGCCTTTGGGACTTCAATTACATGGATGTTAGACCTAACTGTATCCTTTATGTCCCTTATTCAGTCTTCACAGCAAACCTAGAGTTAAAAAAAAAAAACAACAGAAAAAACTCTAGTCTGGGTGTTTCTCTGTGATATATGTGGCAGGATAATTTATTGACATAATGTTTTTTTTCCCTATTATCCCCTGAAGCTGTTATTTTAATTCTGGACTACCCAGCTTCAGGGTGTTGTAAACAGTCTAATTTACATGGAAGGCCTGGAAAAACAACATGAATGAAATGGAACTTTCTTGGCATCTGGAATAAACCCCTACCATCCAAGTTTTCCTTTTGGGAATACAAACTTAGGAGAAGAGCAATGGTAGCATGAAGGTAGGGGGAGGAGACTTATTTAGAAGTGCAGAGGATCCAGAATTTGCTGGAGTAGAATTAGTTTTCAGGTTGTGGTGGTGTGTCAATGCAGGTGACAGGTTTATGAGTAATTGGAATCTGTCCCCCTTGCCTTTGAAGCAATATCTGATGGTTGGTGCTGTAGGTGGTAGACAATGAGAATTTCCTGTTGTCTTGGAAGCTAACTTAAAAGACTTCCAGCACAGAAAAAATGGTACCAACTGAATGGACTGGACTGGTGGGCTTAAGCAATGAGCATCTCATATGTGAGCATGACTGCTTGAGTATCAGAAGGGGAGATTTATCCTTTTCTCAGGGCACCACCTTCCCCTCTTCTGGGGGAGTTGAGGAGAAGGCAGTCTCTCATGCGTGAGTTGGAATATGTTGACACTTCTGGCCGGTGAGATCTGAGCCAGATGTTTTTTCCAGTGGAACATCTTCATCTACTATGACCCATCTTGCACTTCAACTTTGTAGAACAAATTCATACCTTGTTTTGTCCTCCAAAAACTATTGTTAATATTTAGGTGTAATTTTGTCTTTCCTAACTTAGTCTAAATTTTTTTAAAAATATGTGGAAAGTACATTTAGGAGAGCTCTTTTATCCCCTGACTTCCTTGATTAGCAGTCATACTGATCTTTAGGAAACTTCAAAAGGACACATGGGAACAAAGCACAAAAGCCAAGATGGCTATTCTGTGGGGTAATAGACTAGTTGGGAGAGAGAAACATCGGTGGAAGAAATACGTAGTAGTAATGGGAGGTAAATCAGACAGAATAATCCTCAGGGTGGAAGAAGAGAATGGTGGTGCACAGGCTAGACCAATGCTGGAAGCTGCCAGGAGACCTTTGTTTGTCCTTAACCTATTAGACTTTATCCCACACCTTCATCCCTCGACTCCAGTCTCTGTCCTCACCTTCCATATATGCTTCTTGTACTATGCTGGAACCCTGGCAACAAATGACAGTGGCCAACACTGGTGGCTAGTATTTAGGGCAAGAAAGACCAACTTCTGTTGCCCAGTAGGGAGTGAGGCCTGCAAGAGAAATGAAGAGGAGGTTACTGGGAAGCTATGTCATGGACATAAAGGAACTCCCAGTGAATTTCCTCATAGAAACATTGTGCATAGTTTTATAGCATTATGTAGCACAGGTGCATTTTGGTCTTGTTAAACTATTAGCACAAGTATATGATAGGTTAAACAGATTTTATAGCCTTTCCTAAGAACCTAACCTTGGGTATAAGATTGTTTCTATGGTAAATGCTTTTAAAACACCACAGTAGACTTACAAAAGAACTTTTGAATACAATCTGTTTGTAAATTGGATTGGTCTGGCTGGGTTAAAGAGGCCCACCCTGCTTTTCAGCTTTAGGGTCTGCCCCTGTACAAAGAAGGCAAAGTCTTTTATCGTGACAGACAAGCCACACACTCTGAGTTTAAATAAAGATAAAGATTGGTTCCTTGTAGGAGAGCCTGTCTGATTTAAGACAGGCCATATTTAATGAAATGTGGCATTAAATGGGCCTGCTTTAAAGGAGGCAGTTTGTACAAAAGTCTCTACTATTATCAGACCATCTGTGTTTACTTTTATGTGAAAGTAAAAGTTTCATGAAAGTAAAAGTTTCAGCCTTATTTTGGATTAAAAATGGCATTGCTCATTGTGATAAGGAGCGTGAATATCACCAAGTTAAGAAGTAAATTAAAATTGGGTTTTTATTTTCACTAGTTGCCATTTTCAACGGAGAAAAAAAATAGATGGAATCGAAAGAAAGGTAAAGAAAAGGTGGTTGGCAGTTTAGTCGTGTTTTATGTAACACTTGTTTTTCTTTTACATGAACACATTATACCATCCATCAGGACAAATTAGTATGTCTTGGGCCTTTAAAAACTGTAAAAAAATAATTTTAATGGTTCCAATAACAGCTCCAGATGAATGCTGGAAAACAGATATTCCAAACTGTCAAATAGCATATGTATTACTTGGCTCTGTTATAACTGCAAGTAAATGCCGCTTTTGTATGAAGTTTCCTTGACTGCCAATGGAAGAACTGTAACACACTTATTGCGAACGAAGTTGGAATGGGAATGAGACATGTTACAACAGAATGGTACTCAATTTCTTCTTGCAAGTTGGACTGAATTAAAGTAATAAATCATTAGTACAATAAAGGGTTGTTGGATAAAAGAAGGAATAATTTAATTAAAGAGATTTAAAAAATGGCAGGTTCATATATTGCTTATGATACAGAAATTTTCTTAAAAAATATGGTTTCTTACCATGTGGGAGAAGAAATGAGTGTGTTAAATGGAAAAAATATCAGACAAGCTTCTGAGGTGAATTTAACTGTGGGATGGAAAGTGTTTACAACAAAGGCCAGTTCCCACTGCTGTTTACTACAGGCCAAGGGCCTTCAGGACTCATCCTGTGTTTGAAAGGGGTGACTCCTGCCACTATTTATTGCAGTTAATTGCTCATGTTTGTGAAGAGCACAGTATGTTGCAAAGCAGGACTGAGTAATCCGTAGTGACCTTTTGTGCTATCAAAGCTTTATCAATTAGAAGCCCCTGATTGTAAATTCAGAGAACACCCAGTGAGTGCCATCAAAGAAAGATTACATTGCTTCTTATGCAATCTTTTTTTTTTTTTTTGGCTCCTTTCCCTTCAAAACTGAATCCTCTCTAGGGTGCTGTTTCCAAATCTGAGAAGTGAAGCATATTCAGAATGTTTTCAAACTTCAAGGAGTGTTGTGGTTTTTATAAGCAATAGCGAGAATTTCAGAAAAAACAGTGGCTATGTTTTCTTGATAAACGCCTCTCTTCTTGAGGCCCCTGCAGTGACTGGCTAACTCCAGGCCACTCTCCCGTTTCTTTCGTTCTATTGATGCTGGGCCTGTGTGACCTTTCAAAAACTTTGTGAAATGTTTCGAAGTTGTAAATGCAAGTCCTTATTTTACTATACTTTTCATTGTGAGTCAGTCTTAATATGCTTGTTGTTGATTCTCATTCACTGATGTCCAGATAGGTTTTTCCCAGTTCTTATTCTCCTTCATGTTGCTGCAGCTTTTGACATTGTTTAATGCCTCCCCCAGGACCCCCTATTTAAAATTCTCTGCTCTTGTGTCTTCTATGATTGCATTGTCTAGGATCTTTCTCTGTCTACTATGAACGTTTTATTCTTAAAAAAATTAATAATCTGCCCTGGCTGGCATAGCTCAGTGGATTGAGCGTGGGCTGGGAACCAAAGTGTCCCAGGTTTGATTCCCAGCCAGGGTACATTGCTGGGTTGCAGGCCATAACTCCTAGCAACCGCACATTGATGTTTCTCTCTCTCTCTCTCTCTCTCTCTCTCTCTCTCTCTCTCTCCCTTCCCTCCCTAAAAATAAATAAATAAAATCTTTAAAAAAAAGCCCTCACATAAAAAAATTAATAATCTTTTAAAATATTTTCTAATTTCATCATTACCCAGGGCTAAGGCCACACCTTTCTTTTCCTCCTCTACTCCCTTGGCAAGCTCATCTTCTCCCAACTTTTTTCCAAGCTTTAGGCCCATATTTCCAACCACTGTTGAACATCTCTACTGTCTCCATCAAAAACCTCCAAAACTGAACTCACGATCTTTTTTCTGCCCAGATTCAAGATCCTGACCTGTTACCTGAATTGCTCCCTTGATTCTCCTCACCAATTTCATCCTAGGGATTACTGCCACTGAGTCCCGAGGTCAGCACTAAGTCATGGTTGTCCTTTCCCCAACCTCCTGCCATCACGGGCTCATCTATAAGACTGCACTTCTGGTTTGGTTGCTGTTTATAATTGTTGGGGAGTTTACGGACTGCCTCTGTACGTACATGTGATTCCATTTATATGCACTTTTGGAAAAGTCAAAACTATAGTGACAGCAGATCAGTGGTTAATCTGAAGCCAGAGATGTGGGGAGAGGACTTACTGGAAAAAAACACAGTGGAACTTTTTGGGTGGATAGAAATGTCCTATATTTTGATTGTGGTGCTTATTACACAACTGATATGTTTTTCAAAATGCATACACTTAAATTGGCTACTTTCATTGTATGCATATTATACCTCAACAAAGCTGATTTTTTTTAAAAGTAAAGAAAAACAAAGTGTGGTACATGCTTAGATTGGGTGAAGTAAAGGGTGTTCTGGGAGTGCAATACAGAGTCACTCACAATCCAGGGGAGTCTGAGGAGGCTTTTCATAAGATGAGCCACTTAATCTCAGCATCGGTAGGAATGGACCAAGTGCACAGGGCTAGGTGGAAGGTTGGAGGCCTCTACAGAGTCAGTGGCATGCACTGGGGCTCAGAGGCAGGGCAAAACAAAGAGACTTTGGAAGTGTCGGTAAAGGAGGAGGGAGGAAAAATGAGTGTGGAGAGGTAGGCTGGGCAAGATGAGGACTTTTCAAGTCATGGCTCACTTTGGACTTTATCTTAGGCGTGATTGAAGGGTTTTAAGCCCTTCTCATGATGGAGTTAGATGATATGATTTCTTATTTATAAGTGTATCTCTGGTGGCTGTGTAGAGAATGGGTTGGATGGACAGACCTTCACTAAGAGGGCATCAGATGATAGTGCCGCCAATTGGGGGAGTTCCTGGGGGGAAGGAGACCACTGCATGGATTTCAGAAATATTTAGGAAGTTGAATTTCCCGTGGAGTGGCAGGGAAAAGAGGAATCAAGAATTGCTTCTAGATTTCTAGCTTAGGTAACTAACTGGGTGTATGGTGCTGCCATGCGCTGAGATAAAGAATAGAGGAGCAAGGAAAGGTTTAGGGGAAAGTTGGTGACTTCAGTTCTGTACATATTGGTTTTGGGGTGCTAGAGGCATTCATATGTTGTTTGGAGGCAGCAGGATAGATAGGTCTGTTGCTTAGAAAACAGGTCTAAGCTGTAGAAACATATTTATGTCACTTCCTTGTAGAAGGTAATTGAAATCATGGAAATGATGACCAAGGAGATGGATGAATGGGGTGAGGAAAGGTGAAGTCTATAGTAGACCCCAAGAAATCCCAATGCTTAGAAGGAAAATTAAGAGAGCATTTTATTACGGAAGCCACTAGAGGAGTAAATGGTTAACAATATCAGATGGAGTTACTTTATTGAAGGCTATGATGGGTTTTAAGGTTCTCAGTTAATAAGTGTGGTGGAATATTTGAGAGGTGCTCTTACAATGAAAGATGAATCACTGTAACACAACCATTAAGAAGAAAAAGGAAGTTCATGGTTTGGTGGCCTGTGAAAAGGCAGCGCGTTGCCTACAGAGATGGAAGACCTCGGAGTTTTCAATCATTTTGTTTTGTTCTTCTCCCTTTGTTCTTTCCTTCCCCATTAGAGACTCTTAGGACTTTAGCACTAAACATGAAAGAGTTTCCAGAAATCCACTTATATACATTCTGGGTGGAGAAGCTTACACCAGATATTCTCTTATTTACAAACCTATGAGCAAGAATATACTTTTTTCAATATTTGCTTAATAAGTACCATCCATCTTAATTCCCCTCTTCCTTTGGTCTCTTTCATTCACTGAATGGGTGTGGCTAGCTTAACGAGATCAATGGGAAAAGGTTTTTGATCCCCTTACCTTAAGCCAGAAGTATTTGTCAAGTGGGCAAGGGGATCAGTCACTGATGGATAGAGAAGTTCTTTCTAATTGAAGTTCCAGTTGCCTTCACATTGATCTTACTTCCATGGTCAGTGTCAGTGGTTCATGACAGAATGCTGGAACAAAAGTCTCCACCTCTCCAGATGCCATCTTTCCCTTTTCTTTTTTTCTAATTGTCTTCTCCCCAAAAGGAAGCTGCAGAGGGCTTTGAAGAGCTAGACTTTTCCATTAGAATTATCACTAAGGATGCTATAGGAGAATATTTTTCAGGAACCAATTGAAGATCACAGTTACAGGAACTCAGAACAGCCTGAGACAGGGCTGCAGCACCCTGATAAGTCATGGTTCCAGTCAATGGCAACTTCTGCTCTCACTGCTCTGGTTCAGGTGGGAGGGGAGGAGGACTTCCAAGCTATCTCTGCCAGGCACCAACTTACTGTCTCTCCACCCCAAATTCACTTCTTAATACCTGCTTAGGATAATGGATTAGACTCTTTAAGCATTTCTCTGTCAGAGTGAGTATAATGTCTTCTTGTAGTTTAGTTCTGACTTAAAACATAAATCATCCCTGCCCCCAACAAAAAACACCAACCCTGAGTGATTTGGCATCGTCTGGCATTTAAGACCCTCCTTTACTTTCTATCCTTTCTAAAATAACCAAGACAAGCAGCACTGTGTAGTACAGAACATCCAATCCTAGGTTTGATTTTTACTTTTCCACTTAATACTAAGCAGGCAAGGCCATGTCCTTAGGTTCCCCCGAGCTTCAGTTTACTCATCTGGAAAGTGGGTGCCTACCTCACAGAGTGTTGCAAGGTTAAATTAAATAATGTATGTAACAATCTTAAGAACATTAAGTTTTTGTCTAAATGTAGTGTAGGACCCTAAATATGGTGTTTGTTTTTTTTTTCTAAAAAAGCACTCTCATATGAAAAATGACAATTATTGTCAAGTATTTATTTAGTACCTCTGGATGGGTGAAAGTGATTAAGGGCTTAACTTTTTTTAGAACTCAAAATTACATCTTATTTTTATATTTTATGTTTTTAGTTTATTTCAGGATGGGTGAAATAAGACATTAAAAATATCTTGGCTTGATTATTTCTCTTTTCTTTGCCATCAAAAATCACAAGGTAGAATATGACTATAGAATTTGGGGGCAGGATAGCATGTGTCTTCTCCATCACCTGACCCCGAAGGCACCCACTCATCCCTTGGGCAGACCGATAATTTCGTACATGTGTGTGAATTCATCCAAGTGACATACTTCTCCATGTTCTTCCATTGTAATGCACTTAATTATGTGGAAGTGCTCTGTAAACTGTAAAATAGAAGGAATGAATGATTTTTGGAAAATAAACTGGAGAAGGAAAAGCTTCCAAGCTGGTGAGGAATTCAACTTATTCAAAATTCAGATTCCTTGGGAGAGGAATCTGTCCCATGAGAATTTGATAATGGGCTATAGGGCCTTCGGTCTGTGTGAAGACATGAAGGACCCAATGCTTCTAAAGAAAGAGGCAATTTGTTCATTGGATCGGACTCATCTTTGTTGGGCATCAGTTCAGCCTGTGGATATTTTCATCAGCAGGTGGTTCTTCTGAATTCCTCATTATCTTGGATATATAATGCTGGAGGAAAAAAGCCACTTCCAGGAGAACTTGAAATGTGAATATAAATGGCATTTAAAAATTTATTTAGAAAATCTTCCTTTGTAAGGAAATACAGGGTTCCTTCTTTTGTAGCCTGAAGAAGAAGGTTAACTCAACAGAGGGTAAACATGAAGAGAAGTAGCTATTCCAGTCTTGCTTAGACAAAACCTTTTATTTTCTAATCTTTCTATAGCTCTTTGTATTTTCCAAAGACCTTTACAAAATGCACTCCCCCCACCCCCACACACATAGCAAGCCTCTGATCAAAGCAGGTTAGTATACATCTTTCCATTTTCTAGATGAGAAAAAAAGAGTTCCAGAGAAGTGAGGTCACCTTCATAGGTCCCAGGGCAAGTCAAAAGTAGAATGAGGTTTTGAAGCCAACACAAGAGTTCTTGGCTTAATTACTCTGCAACGTGTTGTTTCCTGTCTAACTAAAGCTCTACAAATTGGTTAAAAAGGATTTCTAAGCTAAGGAGCCAAGTCTAGAATTCCAAAGAGAGGATACTCTGTGGGGAGGCTTGGCGTTTTATTAAAACTGAGATTCCTTGGGGCTACAAGGCTTAGAGAGCTGTGGAGAAGAGCTGGCGTGGTTGATAGATTCAGAGGAGGAGCTCCTTCGGGTCTCCTGGGGATTATGGCTGTATCTCCTTACAGAAGAAATCTGACAGTGATGTTTGTAGGGCTGACATCTGAGAAAGTAGTTTAGCTCAGCTGTTGAGATCTTTGTCCATTTCTCATGTACCCAGCCAGCTCTTAGTGTGTTTGAATTCCTTTTTCCAGAGGAGAGCTTAGTTGGCCTCTAATTCTTGAAACTCTAATTTAGGTTATGTATTTTTTTTGCAATGTGAATCTATTTTTATTTGATGTATGTTTGCTGACTGGTGCATTACCAATAATAAATATTCGTTAATGTTAATCATGAGAATGATTTTATTTAATGTTTACATTTGAAATATGTACTCCACCAACACCGAGACAGGGAAAACTTTCAGGATCATTATATGTTGCATTTATGTCCAGTCATTTGTTTCCTAGAATCTCAAATTTGGCACAGATATGACTATGGTATTTTTTCAATATTACTGTTATTGACAAATGTTGGTTCTGTTTTATAACTGAGGAGTGTAAGAAAGAAAAGGGAGTACTTTTCAGAAGTCTCACAGTAGGTTGAAATGAAATAGAATGAAAATTTAGGCCCATGTTCCCAAATTTCACTAAAAGTAGTCTAGTTCTTGGAGGTAGACTAATGATCAGAAAGTGATGTTGAGGCATGATTAGATCACATTTATGGAAGTATGTTTGGTGCTAAAATTTAATTTTGAAAAATAAATTTTTCTTTTGACTCTATCTGGAGATTATAGCCCCCACTGGCAACTGGAGGTTGTTTTTTCCCCCCATTAAATTTAACCTGTGATTGTTTATTTCTGATGATTTGGATAGTAATATTACCTATTTATAGTACTGTTGTTTTTTCAAATCAGCACAGCCAATATAGAAATTGATTAACTTTTATTTTTAACATATAGATCCATAATAAAAAAGGTGTTGAAGTTAGAATAGTTGTTAATACTTTTCTTAATATAAGTAGAAAATGGCTTTAGTAGTTTATTTTAGAAATAAATTCAGTAGATATTTTAGAAGTGTACTACCTAGTTATTTTTATAACCATATATGAATAAAATGAGTAACTGGTCTAAATATTTAAAAGCAATGGAAATTATGCACTCTGTAGCATTTTTATGTTAAAATTTGATAAAATACTTTAAAGTATTAAGTATTTTTGTCATTTGTTTTAAATAGCACTTCTCAATAGGTGATTTATAGTTCACCTACATCAGAGTCACTTGAGATAGTTATTAAAATTCAGAGCCAAGGGTCTCACCACAAATAAACTAAACATGACTCTTAACACTGGGGTTCAGAAATCTGTACTTAAAATATGCTTTTTAGGTGCATTGTAGAAACTGCAAGTAATTTAGCATTGCTTCAATGCGAGGGGACAGGAAGGGGGGGACCGAGTCAAGGGAGACGACCAAGGGCAGGAAGGACATAATATGCTGTGATATTCAGCTCTTCTCCTGGAGGTAATGGAGATTTAAGATAGGCAGTCACATAAGTCAACTAACTTCATTTGAGTTACTTTTATAAATTATTTATTTAGAGAGTTAATCCCACTATCAAGAAAGATAACTGGGTCTAAATGCACTTAGGATTATATTCTTATATAAGATTATTTTAAAGGGTACCAGATGTACATAATTTATTTCTCACATTTATGGCATTAACAGTTCCAAATTTTTTGCTTGTGAATGACAACCCATATAAACAACTACTATTTTCCTATTATGATTCAGATAAAAATTAAGGCATGGAAAAAGAAACTCAAGGATCCACTGATAATATTGGTGATATACCTTAGCAATTACAAAACCTGTGGTAACTATAAATGCCATTATTATACTAAGAAAATGGAAAACATTCATGAAGCAACTGATTCAAGGCTGGTACAATTTTTTTAGAGTCTATTTGTATTAGCGATTTATACTGGCTTGCGTATCTTTTCAGTTATAAGTTGTCTGCCTCCTGTGTAATTAAAAATGTAATTGTTGTAGTCAGGTTAGTTTATTGAAGTAAACAACCCAAAATGTGGCTCAGCACAGTAAAGGATGGCTTCTCACTCATGCCACAGCCAGGGCAGGTTGTCAGGGGAAGATGGAGCTTCACTCCATGCAGGCATCCAGGCCTTTTTCAAGTAATCTTCTAAAGCCTTGAAGTATAGTGTGTGCCTGGCCTTCAGACAAGGTGGGAAGAGAGTGTAGGGAAGTTATGCATCCTCTTAACCACCTCACCGGAGGTGACATTGCTGTCTCCCCACATTCCACTGGTGAGAACATGTCACGTGATCCCACCGAACTGCCAGGCACCTGGAAGCTGAGGTTTGATACTTCATCAAGAAAGAAGAGAACAGAGCCAGCCTCTGCCACCATAGACTGTTCTTCCTGATCACTCATATCAAAGATATGTGCTAGTGAGTAGGAACTGCTCAAATAAAGAGACTCATGCATATCACTTACGGCCAGACAGTCACTGAGGACAACTGCCTTTGCTAGACGGTCCAGGGCAGTCTTTATCAAACTTTTTGACTGTACTCCTGTAGGAAATATATTTTACATGGTGACTCAATAGCAGTACGTACATACCAGCACAAGCATTTTATACCTGCAGTTAAGGAAACAACAACTACTCTTGCTATATGTTGTACACTCTGGTATTTTCTATACTGTTTTTCTACGTTATTCTATTGCATTTTATACTCTTGCCTGACTAGGCTCATCTGTAGTTTTGGAAGGCTCCATTCCATCTTTAGCAGTCTCTGCTCCTGAGGGGGGATGCCCAGAGGAGTGTGAATCTGGGTTTCCCCGATATGTGCACGACTCTCCTTGCAGTCCTTCAGGCACCCAGTGATGCACCATACCACTCGAGACCCTCTCTGTGTGCTTTCCTTCTCCCCTATAGCTAAGGCTGTCAGGTTTCACAAATAAAAATATGAGATGTGGCTCTGGCTGGCACAGCTCAGTGGATTGAGTGCGGGCTGCGAACCAAAGTGTTGCAGGTTTGATTCTCAGTCAGGCCACATACCTGGGTTGCAGGCCATGACCCCCAGCAACTGCACGTTGATGTTTCTCTCTCTCTCTCTCTCTCTCTCTCCCTCCCTTCCCTCTCTAAAAATAAATAAATAAAATCTTAAAAAAATATGGGATGTGCAGTGAAATTTTTCAGGCAATGAACAATATTGTGGTATATGTAATTATGTCTCATGCAATATTTGGGACATGCTTACACTAAAACAATTATTAGTTGAACTTTAAATTAACTGAGTGTCCTGTATTTCACTGGTAATCCTTACTGCAGAAAACAAGATAATGTAGATTGAAGATTCTTTTTTAATTTTATTTAATCTTTGTTGTATTTTTTCTATTACGATTTAGTTCCCTTATACCCACTTCCCCAGCAGTCACCACGCTGCTGTCCATGGTCATGAGTCTTTTTTTCCTTTTTGCTCAACCCTTCCACCCCTAACCTGCTACACTCCCCCTCCCCCACCCCCAGCCCACTAGCTGTCATCCTGCAGATTCCTTTTAGATACTGTTTATTTCTCTTCATTGGCGATAATAAGGAAATCAGACAGGCACCAGATATTGGCTTTAGGGACAAGGGTGGGAAGGCTTTAGTTTGGGGCCTGATTTGTAGCGAGGCAGGGAGAAGAGAGAAATCATAGTCAGAGTCAGTAGGAGTTAGCAGAGTAAGGTAGCTGGGGTGGGGTGACACTGACCTGGGAGGCTGTGGGGACTGGCAAGGAAGGAAGTCCGTGCAAGGAGAGTTCCTGTGGTTTTGCTGTCCCTGAGTGCTGAGTGCAGGAGTTCCCGTCCCACCAGTGCTTTACTCCCTCACCCACACCTCTTGAGATTCCATTCCTCTTCCTCAATTTCCCTTAGTATTATCTGAGTTTTGTTAGAGGCTCTCTCTCTCAAGTGACAAACCACCAACGGGAACTTGGAACATGCAGATAGGGTTGGGGCTTTTCTAATGGGAAGGAGCTTTATCAGGGGTTGGATGAGGAGGGAGGATCTATCTTTTGCATCCTTAGTTGAAAATATGGGTGACTTTTCATAGGAATGTGGTCTTAAACTGGTAGTATTTTCTATGGAAAAGGTTCTGCAAGAAATTCCCTAGGAGCTCACTAAAATGGAGATCCCTGGGCCCCACGCAAAGATTTAGATTTATTAGGTCTAGGTTAAGGCTCTGGATTCCATATGTATATTTCACAAGCTCCTAGTACCATACTTTTTGGAAAATATTGTAATGAAGTATAGTATAGCACGGTCTAGTCTAGTGTAGTTTAGTGTTACATAGTATTAGTGACTTACAGTATGATAAGCATACTATAAATTTAGCTAGCATCTAGAAATTTTCTGGGATCTTTTATTTTTATTTGTTTTTAAAATGAATGCTTTGGACTTGCAAGCTACATTCTTACCAAAGGACTGTGGAAACAGAGCCCCTTCCCATACTGAAGGCATGGTTGATACAAATGCCATCTAGTGGCCAAACTAGTTTTAGCTAGTTTAAACCAGTTTTTGCTATAAAGTAGTTAACATGCTAAGGAATTTGATTTTCCACCTTACCATCTTGAGGAACTAGCTCTGGGATATGAATGTTACATGTTATTGTAAATTCTGCTGGGAAAGGTCCCAGCTAGGTCCACGTTACTGCTGCGCAGATACTTCTGATTTCTCTGTCTCTGGAGAGCAGGCAGCTGGGACAGGTGGGCTGGGACAGGTGGGCTAGACCGCAGAGTTGCTATGCTATAGAGAAGGTATTCCCTGAGGTCACATATCAAGGAGGTGTAGAGTATTTGCTATTCATTCATTCATTATTAAATCACTCATTCAACATAGAGTTGGCATTTATTTATTTATACAGTTCCAACTAGGTTTAAGGCACTGTGCTAGGGAATAAAATATTAATCAGGCTGAGTTTTTATTGTTTCATGGGCTTGTTGTTTAGGAAGGAATATATACATTCATGCCTTTCATGAAACTAAGTTTTGTGACATTTGGGAAGGTGAATCAGACATGGTCCTAACCTTGAGTGTGTGTGTGTGTGTGTGTGTGTGTGTGTGTTTTCAGTGGAAGAAACAGAAAGCTCCTAACACTGCTCTTGGTGCAGCCTTTGGGGAGGTAAGAGGTGCACTCACAGAACAAGGAGTAATAGCAGATGGTAGCTGAACGGTGTGGCTCTATCCACAAGTGCTGCCCCTTTCAACTCAGCTCTCCCTGCCTTCCCTATGTAGCTCTGCACGTGTTGGAATCAATAGACAATGGTGAGTATAGAAGGATCACCAAATGGCTGTTTTTCACACATCCACGGGTGTCGACTATGACACAAAAACTTTAAAAAAAAGCTGACTTTGTCATTGTAGTTGGCATTCAAGTCAACTAATTTGTCTTAAAACTTTTATATAGATTTCAGGTAGTTTATGCAGCTAATAAATCCAAATGAAAAAATTCTAGAGGCTATTTTTTGGTTACTTTTTATGATGGGGAAAAAAAGACACCAGTGGAATAACAAAGAGAAGCTTGTATTGGAATTTAGCTCCTGTGAATTAACAGTAATCCCCTGAGTGCCTTCCCGGACAGCAGCGCTAAATTCAGTGGTGTTTTCCAGCTTCTCCCTCCCCCTTCCCTCCTTCAGGGTCATGAGTGATTAATTTTGTTCACTGAATCTTAAACTGCTATTTTTACAGTAAAATTTTTCAAACATTCAGAGACAGATTCCATTTTAATGGTTTAAAATTGAGGAGTTTTTCAGTTCTTTGCTGGGTTGTTGTTCTGAGTGCTGAGGCGGAAGAGGGAACTTAAAGAATGATTTATAAAGCAGGTAATCTATGTGGCATTCACATTGCGTGCTAACGTCTGCAAGCAGAAAGTTGATCTTGCTTTTTTTTCCTTTTAACAAATTCCCAACCCATTACTCAATTAAAGTTCTAACCCAACACCCCAGACTGTAATGTATTAATGATATCAATACACATAATTTAATGCTCTATTTAAAAATAAATATAAGAAAACACTTTAAATGATTTATGGTACAATAAAATTTGGTTATATTTATGTATTGATAATATATCTTATTAATATGTTTTTTGCATTTTTGACATGCCATTGACTTTGACTAACACGAAGGCAATCTTTGGTCACTTAAAAAGAGCTTTTGTAGTGAGGTAAATTGTATTGGTTAATGTCAGCGGGGCTTATGCAAATTTCACGGGCCTAATATAATTTTTGTGAGTCTTATGATTTTCTAGAAAGAGAAAAAGCAGCTTTGAGTCACAAGCCATTATTTCTGAGAGATAGCAGCTCCCTTTTTCTAGGCAAAAAGGGTTGCCATTTCTGGGCAAAGGAAATTGCGCCCAGATGCTCCCGCTAGGCACAGCGCTGGTCACAGCTGCTCTTCCCTGGCAGGCTAAGATTATGCTTGTGATTCTCCAACTTCCCCTTTTTGCCAATCACATATAAACATTTGTTTAAGGGTCCTTTTTTAATGATTACAGAGGTAACAACCTGACAGAGACTAACAAGCCCATAAGTAAGGCTTAGATACACTTCCTTTTAGAAATTATTTTTTAAAAAGTTTTACTTATTTATTTTTAGAGAGGGAAAGAGAAGGAGAAAGAGAGGGAGAGAAACATCGATGTGTGGTTGCCTCTCGCATGCCCCCTACTGGGGACCTGGCCTATAACCCAGCATGTGCCCTGACTCCGAATCAAACTGGTGACCCTTTGGTTCGCAGGCCCGGGCTGAATCCACTGAGCAACACCAGCCAGGGATAGGCATACTTCCTTTAATAAAGATTCTCCATGCATTCATCCACTCACTCCTTCATTTCTTCAGCAAGTATTTATTTAACAACCACTATGTATCAGGTACTGTTCTAGGTACTGTACTGCTGAGATTTCTGTAATGGACGTAGGCTCAAGCTTACATGCTAGTGGGTAAATATAGACAATAAACAAGAGAATAAACAAAACATGTAATATGCAAATGGTGATAAATTCTATGGAGGAAAATAAAGCAGGTAAGGGGTAGAGGGAGTTCCAGGATGAAGGAGGGGATTCAAATTTCAATACAGTGGTCAGAGAAGGCCTCACTGAGAACATAGACAAATGAAGTTTGTCTAAGGAGTGAGCCATGTATATCTACCTGGGGGAAGAGTGTTCTAGGCAGAGGAGACAGCAAGTGCCATGCCCCCAGGTAGGAGAGTGTTGGATGTGTTAACTGAACAACCAGGAGCAAGACGGGAGCAACAATGGAGGGGAGAACACAGGGGCTGAGGTCAGAGAGTTGATGGGGTCAGATCGGGTAGGGCTTTGTACGTCATTGTAAGTAAGGACTTCGGTGTTTGCTCCAGGGGAGGAGAGCCACTGGAGGGTTTGAGCAGAGAAATAACACTGTGGCTCCTTAATTAAAATAGGAAGCAAGGTCACCAGCTGAGAGTGAGGATAAGGAGAAGGGCAGTGGAAGAGATTATGATGCAGTCATCTAGAAGGGCTGGACGATGATTTGGTTAGGGAAATATAGTGTGATTACCAGGCAGCATGGAGCACCCACCTGGGGTTACTAGTCATGAATTTAAAGTGAGATCAGGCAGCCACATAGAGCAGGCAGAATAAGATTTAATGAGGGTTGAGGTTTTGCCAAGGACTAAAAGAAGGAAGGGTGGGGAAAGGGAGCTGAGGGCCTCACAGGGGGGTGATTTAGTGATGGGCCTTGGAATTTAGGCTGGGTAGGCAGAGAAGTGAGGGCCGAGGGGCAGGGACGGTAAAGTGTGGTTGGATCGGTGGACTGGAGGTGTCATGCTGCAGGGTTGTTGGGTACGCAGCCGTGAGCTCGGGTCAGCCATTCTTCCTGGGCTTTTTGTCCCCCGATATCTGAGCTTTTAGAACACTAGCAGAAGATACCCACAGTGGCTGATTTAGAAGTTTAGGCCCTTAGTGTATAGATTTCATTAAGAAAAAAGTTACAACCTCGCAGAATTCAGATTTCCAAGATTATTTGCTTTATTGTAACTGAAAAACAAACAAACAAAAACCGAACAAAAAACAAAAATAGGACTGAGATCAAGGAGCCAAAATATCCAGTTCAGTTGGGAATAGTCAACGAACATGTGAAAATCATATTTATATTTTCCACTGCCCCAGGCATTGGGTGTGCAGTAGGAAAACACTGTGAGTGATAGCACAGTAACAGTTACGGTAAAACAGAAACACAAGATTAGCCAATAAGTATTTGCCATTGGAATACACATCTCATTTACAAAACCATGCTGTTTCTCTGTTGCTTTTGAAGAGAGACTATTAGACTGAACACATAAAACTTGAAAGAAGTGTAAACATCAATTATTTAGTGCTTTTCCTTAAATACAGATTAAAATGCCAGCAGTTGGAATTTCATAACTTACAAATGGTAGTCAAGCTTCTTGAGTCAAAATCGCACCAGGATGTACAAGTTAAACTGGAAAGAGGAGTTGAAAACTTCTTCTTCCCGCCCCCCGCCCCCATAAGCCTTTTTAGGTAGATGATGTTAAAAAAAATGACACTTCAAGCTCTGCAGGTGGTTGAATATCAAGGATAATTAGCTATTCAATTATTTTTAAGAAAATAAATTGAGTGACTTAAATACAAACTGTTTTAAAAGGGCAAGCTCATAAAAACATAAGTTTTGTTGTTTTATAGTTTTCAAATTTCAAACACAGAATTTTTTTTGTTGTTTTGCTGTAGGATGGAAGTAGATAGAAACATATAGATAGTTTAAACTAAGAATGTGAGAAAATTAAACTGGCTTAAACAACTTCCATAAAGTCTGTATATTTTAACATTGAGTACAGATTTTTCCATTTTTCTGTGACTTAACTGAGAAATGAAACAAGGACACGTTTCAGGAATCTTTATGGCCTGTCGCTTTGCCACAGTGTGGTGTCGAATATTACCATCAGCACTAGAACTATATTATTTTTAAGATAAATTAAGGTCATATAAAAACACAATTGTTTGTATTTTCTCAAAATTGTAAGTCATGGTGTTCTGGTCCCCTGACCCCTTGCTCAAACATGGGAGGAATTTACATGATTTTCACTTTTAATCTATATTTTGCATCTTTGGGCCTAGAACTTTATCAAGTTAAGAAGTCCAGATTCTTTATAAAGAGCTGAAGTAGCTAATCCATTAGTTTAAAACATTTCTGTAAGCAAAAGTCACAAAGAAGCTTTGTTACTAAAAAAACAATTTTAGCTACATTTTGAAAGGGATACACTAACCTAATCAACCACTTGCATATGAGTCCCCTTGATATTTAAAAGCCCCAAGGATTTTTAAAACTTTAAACAAATTTTTATTACACAAACGTCACATAATTGGATACTTCTCTACACAATTATTCTTATACTCCACAGGGAGGCTGCTTCTTAACTTCTCATCTTCTCAGGTGACGTCAAACACTAAAATTCTGATTTTCACAGAATGGCAGTAAAAAATGTCTCAGTGATTTAAGTCGAAAGCAGTACATTGGTTCATGGCTATTGCACCTAATTATCAGGAATGCACAAATGTATTTTTATTCAAAAATATAAAATAAGTTGTCTGTAGTCAGGGAGAGTGACAGTGACAGTGCAAACCATTGTCTGTTGTCAGCTGAAACCAGTGACTGATAGTTACAGTGGTTTTCTTGAACATCAGCCAGGCTTTTCTTCAGTCCTTGCCTTCAACGGACTTCTCTGAACTTACAGGTGAGGAGCACTACCTTGATCTTCCTCTCGCAGTTCTCATTAACAATGGGATTAGAACACGCCACTTCCCACACTGCCTCCCATTCCACCCACCCCGCCCACCCCAGTGTCTTTGTTTTCTTTAGGAATTTCTGTGACTACAGCTTCTGCTGTTGTTAACAGAAAGGTCACTGCAGCAGCATCCAATGAAGTAGTTCTTACAACCCTTGTTGGATCAATGATTCCTTTTCCACCATGTTCACAAAATCTCCAAACACAGTGTCATAACCAACTTCTGAGGAATTTTGCATAATTTTCTCAACTATCAACGATTCCTCAACACTTGCATTCTTAGCAATGGTCACTGCAGAAATTTTGAGTGCTTTTAAACTAATTTTTATACCCATTTTTTAAAAAATTTTTTTGGCTGGCATTAATCAGTCCAAGCCTGGAAAGCACCGAAGCAGGGCACAACCCCTCCCAGAGCAATGCCTTCTTCAGCAGCAGCTCATGTAGCACCGAGGGCGTCCATCACTTTGTCTTTCTTTTCATTCAGTTCAATGCCACTTGTCTCCCTAACCTGCCACATAGCGGCTCCATCTGAGAGTTTTGTCAGATGTTCACTTAGTTTTTCCTTTTCACGTTGACTAGTTGTGATATCTAACTGCTAGATGGTTTCTTGAATACATTTTTCAGTTTGAGTCTTGTCACCTTTTCCATTCAAGAACATGGCGTCATCTTTGGTCATAATGTCATCTCCAAGTTCTCCTAAGTCATGAGGGTGAACATCTTTAAGAGTTAGAGTCAAACCTCCTCCAAACCCTGCACCACCAGTAGCAGTAGCAGTAGCCATGTCTTTAAGCTGGTTCTTTCCATTGTCATTGAAACCTGGAGCTTTGATTGCTACAGCCTGAAGACTGTTAGCCCATTCAGGACAAGTGTGCTTGGAGCTTCTCCATCAGCATCTTCAGCAATTATGACCATGGGCTTATGGTGAGCACTGGTGATTTCAAAAGCAGGTCCAGTGGGCTGAACACTAGAAATTTTTTCACTCAGTAGAATATAGGCATCTTGGTATTCACCTTTCTGACCTTTTGCTGTATTAATAAAGTATGAAGACATATAACCTTGATCAAATGTCATGCCTTCAATAATTTCTAATTTATCATTTTGGGTTTTTCCATCCTTTTACTGTAATGGTACTCTTTCTTTCAAGCTTTTTTTAAAAAAATCATGTTGGAAGTAATATTGCCAATTTCATTGTCTCCATTTGCAGAAATTATAGCAAACTGACCTATGTCTTCAGGGGTTGTCACAGGTGTAGATTGCTTCTTAAATTCAGAAAATACAGCAGCAACAGCTAACATCATGCCTCTCTGGATTTCCGCTGGGTCAGCACCTCTGTTGCTCTTCTCAAAACCTTCTGTGACACCTCATGCCAGTATAGCAGCAGTGGTGGTGCCACCCCGGCCTCTTTGTTTCTCTCATTGGTAACATCTGGAACAAGTTTAGAGCCAACATTTTTATCTTTTAAGTCAATAAACTTTCCAAAGATCACACCATCTTTTGTTACTTGGGGACTTCCCAAACTCTGTTCAATAATCACTGTTCTTCCCCTTGGCCCCATAGTAATGGCTGCAGTGCTGGCCAAAAAGGTCTAGAGCTTGAAGCACCGAGGCTCAGGCATCTGCACCAAATTTTACATCTTTGGCGTAAGCCTGAGTAAGATGAGGAGCCAGTGCCCTGGACATAGTCATCGTCTGGTGAAGAACTTTGTGTAATCAAAACATTCCAGTGGGGCAGGGGCAGGGGCAGGGCATGAGAGCGGCGAGGCAGGCCATCATCGGCGAGTGAGGGCCAAGGGTTTTCAATTAATATGAAATTAAAGAGTTGGATAAAAGATAATCTTAAATTTATAGTAATAAAACTGACAGTTGTGGTGAAGGTGTATGACATAACAATTAGTTAAATCAGTTACTGGCCATTTGACACTTGCTAAATTTGATTGAGGCCTGCAAAAGTAGATCTAAGGGAGTTTATAATCACATCTCAAGGAGCTTATAATTTCTTGGAGGAGATAAGACTAATACACACAAGTTAGCAAAATACAACATGTGATGAATGATCTTAGGGAAGGGGCAGTATTAATCCTTTTACTTTCAAAAATCTTTTTTCCTCCTAGGAGTATTCATTGCTTTTACCCTTGGCACACTCTTAACTGCCTTAGAAAATATTTATCAATTTCCTAGGCTGCCTAGTATCTGAATTATTGTCCTGGATTTGGAGAATTCTTATCATATGAGTTTTGGTAAGAGGAAGACTGAACTAGCCAGATAGTCACTTTCCCAGCCTCCTTCACGGCTAGGGTGTAGGTACACAGCCAAGGCTCAACCAGTTGATTTTCAAAATATAACAGCTTCATTGAAATATAATTCACATGCCATTTAAATCACCCAGTTTGAGTGTACAATTCAGTTTTTCTTAATACATTCACAGTTGTGTAACAACCAACTTTAAAACATTTCCATCACCTCAGAAAGAAACTCCATGCTCGTTGGCAGACACTCCCCATCTCCCCTAACCTCCTCAGTCCTGCAACACTAACCTACTTTCAATCTTTGTGTGTTTTCCTATTCTGGACATTTCATATAAATGGAATCATATGATAATTCTTTCATACTTGACTTCTTTCACTAAGTATAATGCTTTCAAGATTCATCTATGTTGTAGCATGCATCAGAACTTTTCCTTTATATTGCTGACTAATATTCCATTGTATGGATATACCATATTTTATTTTTCTATTCATCAGTTGATGGATATTTGGGTTGTTTCCCATACTTAGTTATTATGAATAATGCTGATATGAACATTCATGTACCAATTTTCCTGTGGGCATATATTTTAATTTCTCTTGGGTATATAGTGAGGAGTAGAATTCCTGGGTCATGTGATAACTCTAAGTTTAACATTTTTAGGACTGGGTCTTTTCTAAACAGAATATTCTGGGTGGGGCAAAAGTAGACTTACAGTTGTTTGTGTGAAAAATAATATAATAATTAATAAATAACAAAAATTAACTCTGTTTTGTATACTGACAACTAAACCTACTTTTGCCCCATCCTGTATTATTTTCCAAAGTGGTTACACCATTTTACATTTTACCATCCATGTATGACAGTTCCAACTTTTTCATATCTTTGTCAACACTTGTTATTATCTGTTTTTTGAATATAGCCATCCTAATAGGTGTCAGGTGATACCTCATTGTGGTTTTCATTTGCATTTTCATGATGGCTAATCATGCTGAATATCTTTTCATGTTTTATTTGAACATTTTTATATCCTCTTTGTTTATGTCTATTTAAATATTTATCCCATTTCTTTAACTTGGGCTATTTGCCTTTTTATTATTGAGTTGTAAGGGTCCTTCATAGATTTTAGCTACAAGTGCCTTATCAGATCTGTGATTTGCAAAGTTTCACCCTATAATTTTCTTTGATACCCTTTGAAGTATTAAAGTCTTTTTTGATAAAGTTCAATTTATCTAATTTTTTTCTGAGAAATCATTGCCTAATTCAAAGTCATGAAAATTTACTTCTGTGTTTTCTTCTGAGAGTCTTACAGTTTTAGCTCTTGCATTTAGGTATTTGGTACATATTGAGTTAATTTTTGTGTATGATGTGAGGTGGGGTTCCAACTTTTTTCTTTGCATGTTGTTCTCCAGTTGCTTCTCGCAGCACCATTTGCTGATTTTTCTTTCTGCATTAAATGGTCTTGGCACCTTTGCCAAAAATCAATTGACTGTAAATGTGAGGATTTATATCTAGACTCTCAATTCTATTCCATTGATCTGTATGTCTATCCTTATGCCATTACCCTAACTGCCTTGATTACTGTGGCTTTGAAGTAAACTTTGAAATTGAGAAGTGTAAGTCCTTCAGTGTTGTTCTTTTTCAATTTTGTTTTGGCTATTCTGGGTTCTTTTAGTTTCCATATGAATTTTAGCACAAGCTTGTAAATTTCTGCACAAAAGCAAGCCAGGATTCAGACAGAGATTTTATTGCAACTGTAGATCCCTGTGGGCCCTAAAGCCATCCTAACAGCATCAAGTGTTCCAATCTAGGGCCATCGACATAGTTCCATTTATGGAGGTCTTTAATTTCTTTCAACAATATTTTATAGTTTTCAGAGTAGAAGTGTTGAATTCCTTTTTTAAAATTTATTCATCATTTTATTTTATTTTGTGCTAATACTGTATATGGAATTGTTTCCTTAACTTCACTTTTGGTTTGCTCATTACTGCTGCATAGACCTACAAGTGAGTTCTGCATGTTGATCTTGGGTTATACAGCCCTAGTGAACTTGTTTATTGGTTCTAGCAGTTTTTTAGTGGCTACCTTAGGATTTTCTATACAAGATCATGTCATTTGCAAACAGAAATATTAATAGTTTTATTTTTTACACCTGATACTTTATTTTCTAATCTGAGACCTTTTATTTAATTTTGCTCTCTTACTGCCATGGTTAGAATCTCCAGTACAATGCTGAATAGAAGCAGTGAGAATCAGCATCCTTGTCTCGTTCCTGATCATAGGGGTGAAAACCTTTTAGTCATTCACTATTAACTTCAACCCATCAAATTTTGGGTGCAAATAAGTAGGGATCATTGGAGAACCCATTCCAACACTTCTTATTCCCCTTTCATGCTTTATTTTTTGCATGTATCACATTAGGATGTACTGTATGGTTTAACTATTTGTTTTATAGTCTGTTCCCACCTCCTCCTGGCCTCTCCTATGCCCCTCTCCCCCCATGTAATGTAAGTGCCATTAGGGCAGGCATTTTTGTTTATTTTAGTCACTGTTTCATCCATGCCTAGAATTCTACTGGGCACATAGTAGCACTTAATACATATTTGTCAATTGAAGGAATGATAACATGGTGTGCTTTCTGTTGCTGGTTTGCAAACTTTTTGTAAAGGGAAGCATAGTTTTGGATTTTTAAAAATCTTTGTTTTATCTATACCAACTAGCATAATGTATCAGATATAGCAGGGCTTAGTAAATTTTGGTGAACTGGAATCAAATATTGTACTGAAGACAAAAGGCTTCATGGAAATGAGAGTTGAGCTAAGGCTTGAAGGATGAGTAAGAATGAGGTGGGCAGAAGCAGGGAAATACTAGTGGTGTAAAATGTAAATTTTAATACTTTGTTTTTTATAAACAAATACACAAAAATTATTCTCTCACAGTATTGGGGGCCAAAACCTTGAAATACAGTTGTTGGTAGGGTCGTGTTCTCTACAAAGCCTCTAGGGGAGGATCCTTCCTGGCCCTCTCTAGGTTCTTGTAACCCCGGGAACTCCTTGGTTTGCACCTGTGGTATTTTCTCTCTGATTCCATTGTCACTTGGTATTCTCCCTGTGTATCTATGCCTTCAATGCCATTTTCCTCTTCTTATAAGAACACCAGTCATCTTGGCTTTGGCTTTAAGATAATGACCTCATCTTAACTTTATTACATCTGCAAAGACCCTACTTCCATATAAGGTCATACACACAGGTACCAGGGGTTAGCACTTCAACATATCTGTTTGGAGGACACAATTCAACCCATAACACACCATGACGCTTATGGTTGTTGTGACCCATTGCTACTTTCCCACTCTCATCCCTTGATCATCACTCTCTGGCTCATGCTTCAGCTCTACTGAACCACTGGCTGTCATCCAGTCTAGAATGCCCCAGTCTGATATGCTAACACCATGTGATACTTCACAGCTCAGCTCAAGTGTTACTTTCTCTGGGAAGGCTTCTTTGACTCCAAGTTAGGTTAGGAGCCTCTCTGATAGGTCCATTATAATATTTATCCTGCTGTACTGTAATTATGGGTTTCCTGCCTTTTTCTCATACTAACTGAAGTTGAAAGTATAGACTTTGTGTCCTGTTTACCATTGTCTTCTTGTTAAGCACAGTGCTTAGCATTTGATAAGCATCCAGTTAATGTTTACTATTGAATATGAGGAATATTATGAAGGAAATTTGATAGAACCTAGAAACAAATAGGGTTAATGGAAAAAAGGAGAAAAAAAGGATTACTTTAGAACTTGAGTAGAAAGCTAAGAGAGGTATATATGAACAGAAAGGGTGAAATTCAAAGGGGAAGTGTTTTTGGGGAAAAACATTATAATTCCAATTAAAATGGGTTATGGAACAAATATGTAGTAGAGGGGGAGACTCTCTGAGGACAAGGTCTGTGCCTTGTCATTCTCTTCACAGTACTTTTTAAGTACTGGCATAAAAGAGGCAATCAACTCATGCTGACTGCATGAATTGTAAAGTGAATGTTTCCAGGTCTCTAGGATAGTGTTTCTATTGACCAGACAGAGAAGTTGTGGACAATAACTGGATTGAGGACTGTGAAGATAAAGCCTTCAGCTTCAGATGTGTTGATTTGAAACTTAGAAAAGAATGGTTAAGGGTGAAATTCCCAGTAAACAAATCTAGGAGCCATAAGAGCTCAGAGCTGTGGGCTTGAAAATTATTGATGTCTATATAGAAATGACAATTAAAGACATGAGATTTTTTTAGATGGGGTTTTTATAGGAATTTGGTATAGAGTAAGAGATTGGAAAAGAGATGTCAGAGCCTTGGGAAAACACACATTTGCATACTAGGAGGTGTGAGTTAAGCCAGGGAAGGAGATGGAGAAGGAGCAGGTGTTCTGTGACAGAATACATGAATAGGACAGTGTCACAGACCCCAAGAGAGAAAATAATTTCAAAAACAGGAGCTCATTAGCTGTGCCAACTGTTGAAAAAAGACCAAGAATAGTGAGGACTAATAAAAGTTAATCAGTGTTAGCTTTAGATGTAGTCATTTGTGACTTTCAAGAGAAATGTTTCAGTGGAGTGTTGGCAGTTAAAACTAATCTCAGGTGTTTAAAAAGGAGTTGGTGATAATATGGTGATAGTAAGAGAGGTGGTGTGTAAACAATATAATTAAATTTGGCAAGAAGAGAAGAGAAACTGAAGAGTAGCTTTGGAAGGTAAGCAGGATCAGCAAAGACTACTGTGCTTTTGAAATGAGAGTCATTTTTGACAAGTTCAGTGTTTGTGTGTTTGGTTCCCAACTCAGGTTAGAGCTAAAAGAGTGAATTACAAAGGCAGAGAAATTATACAGCTTTGGCTCAATAACGCAGAGGGTCTCCTTCTGGGTACTAGAGCTTGGTTCTGTGGCCAGCACTGGAAATGGGGTAGAAGGGATATAAGAAGTGTTTACTGTGGCACAGAAATTGTTAGGCCAGGGAGCACAGTCTAAGAATGCTGGAACAGAAGGGACTAAGTAAACTACTCTGTTTATAGATAAGACAGCTGAGGTTCAGAAAGAAAGAAAGCCTGGGACTTCTGAGTGCTAATGAAACAATATCTGAGTTGTTTGATAGGGTGATAGATTTGTTTTCCCTTCTCCTCAGACTGAATGGAGTTCCATGAACCACTACTGCTTCCTAAGAGGGTATCGGATTGTAGGCAAACCAAGAATTGCTGCCCGACCCTTTGTTGAGGATGTTGCTGATCAGAGGGTCTAGCATTAGCCTCTCTGGGGAAAGAGTCTGCTTCTCAGAAAGCTCCTGGATCCACTTTGGCCGTGCTTTGCAAATAGGGATGGGGAAGTGGAAACCCACACTGTTGCCTCCCCAGGGTCATCATTAACCAAACCGGCTGGCTGAGAAGCCTGTGGCTATGGAAACCAACCTTATGAGGGAAGATGGGTTGTAAAAATAAGCCTCTTTTCTTTTCAACTTGATTTACTGGAATGATGCCTTGGCCCTTTGAATTAGATCCTGCAGAAATATCAGATCTGATTATTTAATATTCTCAGTCAATATCTTATCATCATTTTCTTAAACGTTCTCTCCTACGGGGCTGTTTCAGTTCTGTTGAAGACAATGATCGATACTGCATTTTCCTATACACGCAGGTTTTTACATTGTGAACCCATGATAGTCTTCGCTTGTCACATGTGGAAACTCAGATTTCTGCGAGGGAGAAGAACTCTCTGGTGCTGGGCATACCTTTGTGGCTGGAACTCGGGATGATGAAAGAATCGTGAGCTGGGAGTTTGATGTACTGGTCTCCACTTGTACACATATAACAGTTTTCTTCCACCAAATATTTTTTCATCATTGAGGTTTGGGGAGATATGTATGTTCTGTATATATGTATGTGTTACACACATACACACACCTACATGCACCTACACACAGATGCCAGAATTCCTTAACCACACTTGGAAATTCCACATGCAAGGATAATAGATACTAGGATTAAATGGCAGGGGGAGAATATGTGTGACAGATATATGGAAGGGTTTATTAAAACATTATTTGGGTTATTCAAGTTACTATCCTTTAACCTTATCTTTTGTCCCCCACACTGTTGTTCAGGTTTTACATTACTATTCTAGATAGCACTGGAAAGCCTGTGGCAGCTGACTCAGAAATCTCTAACATATTAGACTGAGTAGCAAGTAAATAATTTCAATCATAATATGTAGCCAATAACAATCACCCCCAAACTGTCAGAATTTCAAAAACTTTGAAGTCTTCTTCTCTAGCTACAGAATTCTATAGGGTATTAAAACCAAATTAAAAAAAAACATCTCAAGGCCTTTCCAATTATTAATCTAGGCATAGTGATGAATTCAGCTATGGATGGAGAATTTTTTTTACATTTGTTTATGCTTTATTTTTATTATCTTTTCCACATTTTTAAATTGTTGTTCAAGTACAGTTGTCCCCATTTCCCCCCCCCCCCCCCCCCAACTCTACCTCCCACCCCAGCCATCCCCAATGGATGGAGAATTTGTCTTCACTTCTTGTTCTAAACTGGGACTGTGTCAGCAGCTAACCAGAGACAGCCTTATACAGGATGTTGAGAAACAGGATAGACCTAATATAAAAAAAAAAAGAAAGGAGATTAGAGCAAAGGGCACCAATACGAGACCCAGAGAAACTACACTGGGAAAACCAACAATGGCCATACATGCAAAAGATTCGCAGTGTATTAAAGAGGTCACACCATACTTTAGAGCAAGACTTCTGCTAAACTGTTCAAGAGAAGCTTTTCTATTTTTAAAAATAACTTCAAAGAAGGATCATGGCCTCCATTGGTAACCCATTAAATTATTTAATAACTTTCTGCCAGGATTTAGTGTCATCTGTTCTGTTAAAGCTGAGTCCAACTTGTTAGGAGTTTAGATGAACTAACCTGATGTGCACCCCTGAGGTGCAGACATTCTTATATGTGAGGGTTACAGTTAGGTATTTATTTTTAGGAGAGCGTAATTTCTTTCTCCTTAATTTTTATACTCCTTAATATTCTCCATTGCTTTCATTTAAACCCTTCAGAGTTTCCTGAATACTGCAAATATGAGCTTGGTTCTTGTCTTTGATTATCTCAGGGTCAGACTGCTCATTTTGGACACTGTAGGAAAGGTGAAAGCATTGAGGTAGTGTTCAGCCTTTTTCCTTTGCAAGTTATGTTCACACGGGTAGCATAATATTAAAGTTGACATTTCTGCCAAGATCCAAAGATACAATTAATGCTGAGATACAATTCCTAGGCAGAGTTTCCAAAGAAGTAAACTGAGAACTGGTTACATGATTCTTAACTCTCTTGTCCATATAAAGGTCATGTAAAGATTGAGAAAGTAGAGGTGGCTTCAGAATTTGTAAGGATTTCTTTGGAGAGAAGTGTGCTGAGTCCCATTTCCAAGGAAGTAATTTGGGAAGGTGCTCTTCTACATCTCAGATCAAGAGAAAGGAGATTTTACAGATGTCATGAAGAACTTGGTATGTGTCTCCTGTGGTTAAGGAAACATAGTAGACCAATATCTGATGATTACCTGGTGAATCTAAAAGGCAGAGACCAGCCTGCTAGGTGCTGTGACCACAGCAGTATAGAAGAGGTGACTGTGTTGGTTGGCCTTTTTTCCCAGTGCATGTTGGGTGATGAATACTGAGAGTATTTGCCACGGGCCAGATGTGGATTATGTAAGAGAATGCTGCCTGGAGTTTGGGGCTCAAACTATTACCAGGGCCTAGTTCTGCTTACTGCATCTCTCAGTGTAGCTTTTTGTATGTTCAATCTAAACAGACAAGCGTTCTCTTTGTAATTACAGGATGGCTGTCAGAAGTTCCCGGAAGCTAATCCTTCCAGTTTCAAAAACCAGTGAAATAGAGCAAGAGTCTTTCTCCCACTGTTCTTAGCACAAGGTCTAAGATGTGTTTCTATTGGGCTGACTTATGTCACATACTCAGCCCTGAACAATGGCCAGGTTGACTTGGGGCTGAGTTCTGTGCTTCACCCATGGAGCTGCAGAAGGGTATCTCATCCAGCACCAAGAGTGGGGAAGGAGTAGGTCCACAAATGAATATTATGTTCATGCCAGAGAAAGGTGGTGTAGATGCCAGGTAGACTAGCTATATATGTTCTACACACCTAGCATTTCTGTAGCTGTTATGCCTCTTCCTTTTTCTTTGTGTGTATGTGTGTGTGTATAGCAACAAAAGAGAAAAGATTAAGGTGTGTGGTGGACAGTGAAATCTTTTCAAAGATTAAATGTGAGGCCAGCTCTAGAAAAAGTGAGATGAGAATATTTCTGTTGAGGACTTGGGGCATTTATTGGAGTTGTAGGGAACCTGAGAAGTTGAGGAAGAGGTGGCTCTACTCAGAAGACCTACAACAAAACCTGAAATCTTTGTGAATGAGATGTATGGATACTTAAGGCTCACACTGTCTCCAACATTTTTATGTTAAAAACCAGCTCACAAAGACAGTGCTAGATATGTGTTATGTGCTTGAGCAGAAATGGTTCTCCATATCTAATGGTATTCTTTCACATTATTTCCTTTCATAATTGGAATATAATTTTCCACTATATATAGATGGGGTTATTTATGTCTCATACTAGACTGTAAATTCCATAAGGGCAAGAGATGGGGTGTCCATTTGGCTCACCACTGATCACCAGCATTTTGCAGAGAGCCTGGCACCTAGTTCAGTAAATAGTTACTGAATGAATGGTTGAATAAAGTTTGTCCTCTTAAACCCACAGCATGACTTGAAAAAGAAGCCCATGTTTCTGTGGGAGAGGAGGGCCTGCTGGCGTCACTAAGCCAGTCTGCTTGCCAGCTGACCCGCAGACCTGATGTGGACCGGGTTGTGCTTTCTGTCATTCAAATCATTTACAGAACTCTGTGTCAAGAGTCTGCTTTCAAGATATGGCGCACGGAGTAAAGAACACCGCCCGGCATGTGATAAATATTTGAATGAGAGACATGCTAAAGGAGGGAGAGCTATTTATAAGATGAATAATCTGGACCCTTTGGGCGGTCACAGACAAAGTTACATTTACGTATTATGTACATTTTTGTGTTTTGATTTAAAAGCATCCACCTTATATCAGTAAGATAGAATAAACGTTCTCCCTCATGTAACATAATCTTCAAAATCATCACCTAATGGCTATGTAATATTTCAGGGAGTAGATTGTCCAAAAGATAATTAATCACACTCCTACTGTTGGAACACTTAGTCATTCCTAATTTTTCCAATGTTGTAGATAATATAGGGAGCAGCAGCTCTGTGCATGTCACTTTTACCAGCCCTTGGATATTTGCTAGGAAGGGTTCCCTGGGGTATTATTCCTGACTCCGGACTGAGTTAAACTGATCTTTTAACGTAGGCTGTGTTCCGGGTGGTTGGAGCTCAGTCTGTGCTCTGTCCACTAAGGGTCCTGCTGCAGGCGAGGTCCCAGAGCAGAAGTCCCTCTGGTACCAAGTCCCAGCCTGGGCACCTTCTCCAAAGCAAAGAAGAATCTTTGCCAATATCAGGAAAGGAAGTTAGAGAGTCTGGGCTGTCTATTTTTTTTTTCATTTTCATTAACACGTTTATTTTGTGATTTGTGCTTTTTAATACAAACATTATTTTTAGAACAATTTATAATTTACAGAAAAATTACAAAGATTTTTCTGTAATTACAAAATGACACAGAAAGTTTCTGTGTATCCCACACCCAGTTTGCATGATTAACATCTTACATTAGTATGGTACATTTGTTATAACTAAGGAACCAATGTTGATATATTATCATTCAATTTGTTTACTTTTATTTAAATTTACAAATTCAAATGATTAGGTTTTTAGTTCAATAAAGCAGCTTTCAAATAACCCTAAAGTTAAAAAAATGAAAAGAAGAGGGAAAAAAGGAAGACCAGGATTACAGTTACAGGTGCTTCTTGAGAAGACCAGGAAAAAGGTCCTTGCTGTTATTTCTGCTTAAAAAAATCAATACATAGGATTATATACAGAGTGGGGAAAAGTAGGTTTACAGTTGTATGTGAAACAGAGTTTATTCTTGTACTGTTGTTTATTAATTATTATTTTCCATAGAAACAACTGTAAACCTACTTTTGCCCCTCCCTGTACCATGTGGCAGAATTTGGAAGCATTTTATTTTTAAGATTTCCACTAACACTTGCTTACTATATTTTTCATTGTTATTGCTGAGCACTGACTAATGTGTTTTCTGAAATATTATTGTTCTTTTCTTCTTGTATTTTTTGTTCCAGTTCTGCTAAAAGTCTTCTTAATTAGTAAATTAATTTTGACTTCAAAATATTTAAAAATCACTTATTTTAGTTTCCCCCAGCCCCGCTATAATTTTAGGAAGTTAATGCCAAACTGACTTGCAATCCTTCTTGGGTTGTCCTTTTCTACCTCATAACTAGTTTTCGAATCACCTCTCCTGGGAGCAATCTACTGGCTGAGGGATACTGTTTAGGACTGCTGTCCTAAGAAAGTTGGGAAGATGAAGGTTGTGCTTCTCACTTTTCCTTTTTACTTTCACTTTCACTGATTTTCTCTTTTGGTGTTTTCGGTCCCCAGCTGTGGTCTTGTAGTCTCTGTGCTGGCCCCTACTGATTCTAGACATCAGGTATTCATGGCCTTGTGTCATTTTCTCCCTTCAAGCAACTGCCTTCCTCCCAGTAGGACACGGAAATGTTGGGGGGATGTCATTTCTGTGATTATGTTAGAAAAGATTGTGAACTCTTGAATTTTCCCCTAACGTTGGTTTCATTCTCAGCCTTTTTAATTTTATGAGAGGCACCCCTGGCATTCCGCTGATAAGCCTGAAGGACCAAAAATTTTGGAGTCACCCTTGATTCACTCCTCTTGTACCCACCCCTCCGCCCATACGATCAAACATTACTGAGCCTGTGACTGGTAACTCTGTCTCCAAAATATGCCTTAAATCTGTTTACCTTTTTCTATTGACACCACGCTGGTCTAATTTGCCTAATTTTTCACTTGGAATTGCTACCACAGCTTTTTATAGTAGGCAGAGTAATGCTTCTCTTCCTATTCTCCCCAAAGATGTGCACACTTTCGTCCTGGACTTTGCCGATGTGATTAAGGGTATGAACCTGCAGGTGGCGAGATTACCCTGGATTATCTGGGTGGGCCCAATCTAACCACATGGGTCCTTAAGAGCAAAGACTATTTTGTGACTGAGTCAGAGAGATGAAATGGCCTCTGGAAGCTAAGAACTACCTGAGTTTATAGCCAGCAAGATTTTATTTATTTATTTTTAGAGAGAGGGGAAGAGAGGGAGAGAAACATTAATGTGAGAGAGGAACATCCATCAGTTGCCTCCTGAACACACCCTGACCAGGAGCCAAACCTGCAACACAGGGATATGCTCTGACTGGGAATCGAACCGGCAACCTTTTGCTTTGTGGGACAACACCTGACCAATGGAGCCATACTGGTCAGATTTATAGCCAGCAAGAAAACAAAAACCTCAGCTCTACAACCATAGGTAAATGAATTCTTCCAACCACCAGAATAAACAAGAAATTGATTCTCCCCCAGAGCTGCCAGAAAGGACTGCAGTCCTGCTGATGTTAGCTCAGTGAGACCCCTGTGAGACTGCAGACCTACAGAGCTGTTTGAGAATACATTTGCATTATTTCAGCCAGTAAGGTTGTGGTAATTTGCTACAGCAGCAATTAAAAACTAATACAGCTTCTTACTGTTTTTCCTAAGTATTCTCTTGGCTCTCCAAATTGTTCTACACCAGGACAGCCAGAATGACCTTGTAAAAAAATTCTATCAAGGTGACTTCCCCGTTTAAATTCCTTTCCATTATACTTACTGTGAAACCCAAGCTCTTTTTCTGAGGCCCAGAGCCCTGCGTGATCTGGCCCCTGCCAATCTCTCCAGTTCCTTCTGAAGTCACTCCTTTTCCACCTCATTGGCCTTTCAGTTCTCTCAACTTGTTAGGAAGTTTCACACCCTGGGGTTTTCACAGATGCTGGCTGGCATTTTGCTCAGAATGAGTTCCTCTGCTCTTCACAGGCAGTCCCCTTCTCATTCTTCAAATATCATCTTAAACGATAGTAATTATATCAATATCTTATAAATTGTATTAGTGTCATTGAAGATACTATAATATCTTGGTATTTTATGATATTAGAGAGACTTTTTCTCATTATCCTATCCAAATATGCTCTTCCTGTCATTATTTTATATTAAAAAACGTACTTTCTTTATAGCACTTTTATCAAGTTGGAATCATATATTTGTTTATTTGTTGCTTATTTAGTGTCTGTCTCCTCAGCTAAAATTCCAGGTGAACTCTGGAGAACAGGTGTGATGTTATCCTCCTTCTATCTGCCGTACCCAGCATACCGCCTGGTGTATTGTGGATGTTCCAAAAATAGTTTTTTTGAGTGAATGGCTGCATACCTCTCCCATGGGATGTTTGTAAGCATTTTGACAGGGAAATGATTTTCTGGAGAAATAAGTTTTGGAAGTTTGAAATGAAAGTTAAACAGAGTTCTTTACTACAGGACTTTCCTGAGCTTTAATTTGGTAACATATATTTTTTAAATTTAATTTAATTTTAATTGTTGTTCAAGTACAGTTTTCTGCCTTTTACCCCCATCCCAGTCCATCCCCCGCCCTCCCCACCTCCCTCCCATTTCCACCTCCCCTTTGTTATTGTCCATGTGTCCTTTATACTTGTTCCTGCAAACCCTTCCCCTTTTCCCCTGAAATTCCCTCTCCTCATAATTTGGTAACATATTATACAGAGCTAAGGCATCATGAGTCTGTAAATGGGACCATTGCTTGTAGCTTTTCTCCTGCTTATTTTACATGGAACAACTCCAGCTATTTCTTCTCCTTCTGCTCTTTCTCTTCCTCCCTTTTTTCCTTTTCTCTTCTTTTTTAAAAAATCCTCACCTGAAGACATTTTTTTCCATTGCTTTTTAGAGAGAGAGAAACATCAGTTGGTTGCCTTCTGTATGTGCCTGACCGGGAATCGAACCCACAACCCTTGTTGTGGGATGACACTCCAATCAATTGAGCCATACTGGCCAGAGTTGGAGCTTCTTTTTTGAGGATAGTATCTCTTGGGCCTAGTGTTCTGAGATACATAATTTGGTGAATACCAGTGTAGTTCAAGGTCCTCAATTTTTTAAACAAGGAGAGTGTGACCCCGGGAAGATTCACTGACATATCTAAGGTTATACTGTGAGTTTTTATAACCATCAGGTCTTTTATGAAAGTCTACACATTTAAGAATGTCTATGGCATCTTTAAATGATTAGCTAAACCAATAGGGAAAGTTATGTTTACATAACTTTAGTAACATTAGAGATGAGAGTGTAGAGCAGACTATATCAAGGAATTTGGACTTCTTTGGAAATTGCCATTTTTGATAAAAATACCACAACAGAGAAAAAGTAATTCAGACCCTATAGTTTAAAAATGCTACCACCTCCTCCCCCCTTCATCCATGCCCAGATCAAACCAAAAATTCATATAATTTAGTTTGTTCCAGCTGCCTGGGGTAGAAAGGAATCAGGCAAGAAGCATAAAGGAAAGTCTGGGTTTTATTTACTTACCTGATTGCTATGTTTTTGTGGAATTTTTGTGTGGGAATGGAGAGTGTCTGAGAGTAGGATCCATATGTTTATTCTCAACATAGGGAATCAGTTGAGTGTATGGTTAAGTATCTGGCTTTGGAATCTTACAGATGTGGGTTAGAGACCTTCCTCTGTCCCTTAAAACCCGTGTGACCCTTAGCACTTTATACCAAACCTCTACAAGCTTCCTTTTTCTCATGTGCAAACAGGAATACAGGCATACCTTGGAGATATTGTGGGTTCAGTTCCAAGCCACTGTGATAAAGCAAGTATCTCAATAAGGCAACTTGTACAGTTTCTGCTGGTGGAGGGTCTTGCCTTTAATGCCTTTGAAGTGCAGTAAAACGAATCACAATGAAAGGAGATGTGCCTGTAGTATTAACCCCATGTCATAGGGTTGCAGAGATGAGACGATGCATGCAAAGAGCTCAGCACATGCCTGACACCAGCAGACACTTGAGTTGGTCATAGTTTTTAGGAGAAAGGAACTTAGGTATGCCATTGATGAGTGTTTGAGAGATTGGTGAAAATACTGAGATAAGTTTCAAGTTTGCTCAATGATACCACTGATGACTTAGGATCTCCTCGCTGACTTTGCAAATCATGGGTTTTAAAAAATACCAAATAAGAAATAAAGAGAGTTCACATATAATCATTTTCATATAGTTCATGATCACTTAGGATTTTGCCTGTAGATCTGCAGTAAGATTGTCTAACCTGATGCAGCACAAACACACACTGCCCTTGTTGTAATGACAAACAGCATAGTTAACATTGTGAATTACTAAGGCTCAGGTGGCAAACACAAGGCCCGTGGGCCGATTCCAGCCCTCCACCTTGTTTTTTTCTGGCCCGGCACCTTGTTTCTACCCAGTGGCAGTCTTGAGCTCTGGCTTAACTATTAAGGAGTAGTTACATTTATACAGTCCTAAAATTACATTCAGCCCTTTGAAGGCAACTGTGAGAATGATGTGGCCCCTAGTGAGGATGAGTTTGACACCCCTGTACTAAAAGTTTTACATGGTAGGCTTGGCACCGTAGCTATTAGTTTGCTCTTTCAAGGCTTGTTTTTCAGCTTTGTTAGCCCCAGGTTTTACCAGGGCTAGATTAGTCTTCCTCCTAAGGCATTGTCTTCTCAGGGTCTGCCGATTGCTCAGGCTGTTTGGTGAGGACTCTCTACTCGGGCAGGTTGAAACTTGGACATTTCCAAATCCCATGGGAATGCTGATAGTTGTTTAGCCCATAGTCCTTCTGTAGTTCTTTCCCCGGCTTTGTGGAGTCTTGCTCTGAGCGTCTGTTGCTTAGGGTCTAGCCAAAGACCCAAGGGGTTCCCTATACAGATTCCTGGACTCCTGTTTACTCCTGGATAGCACTTTCTCAACATGAAATCATGTTTTGTACAAACAAATTATCAGCCTCTTTTTCTCCGGCACCACGCCCTGTGAGTTCCAGCTGCCTCAGTGGCCCTGAATTCTGATGTTTCCTCTGCACCCTGTGCTGAGATCTGTAAAGTACTTCCAGGCTTACTTTTCCCCCTTCTCTCAGGGATCAGGTTTTGCCTGTTGTCCAACATCTGGAAACAGTTATTTCATATGTCTCGTCAATTTTTATAGTTGTTTAAGAGAAAAGTTTCTCTGTTGTGGCCAGAAGTGGAAGTCCTTTCCCACTTTTAGTCCTCATTACTCTCCCATAGGGCCCTGCCTTGAAGAACCCCCTTCTCAATACTGCAGTGGTGAGGGATTTACTCTCACACCACACACTCTTGCCAAGTTTCTCTTATGACTGACGGTCTGAGTAGGACAGATGGTGGGTGCAGATCAGAGAATTATCAGATCAGTCTCTCATCAGAGAACAGAACAAAATTAACTCATCAGTAACTGCAACAGTACTTGTAGCTTTGTGCTTGATATATATATATTAAAGATTTTATTTATTTATGTTTGGAGAAGGAAGGGAGAGAGATAGAGAGAGAGAAACATCAATGTGCAGTTGCTGGGGCTCATGGCCTGCAACCCAGACATGTACCCTGGCTGGGAATCGAACCTGTGACACTTTGGTTCGCAGCCCGTGCTCAATCCACTGAGCTATGCCAGCCAGGGTGATATATTTAAGATTCAATACCATACAGGTGCCAGATGCGTATGAGACTTATCAGGGAGATCACTTCATAAATTACATAAATACCTAACATACACCTGAAACAATATAACTTTGATTATCAACTGTCATTTAAAAAATAGAAGTTATAAAAAAGATTCTGGACCACACAAATGATAACATGATGGGTTCATTTCTGAATTCATTTCTAATCTACCTTTACACAATGATTTTAAACAACATATTTGTTGATCACATTGATTATAATAGAAATAATTGGAATCTATACTCATTTCCATGTTTTTAACCTAGAAAGACCGGAATGTATCAGAAAAGGACAAAGAATCCTTCCAGGCACAGGTCATGCAGAAACTGTGTTTTCTTTAGTCATCATAAGCATGTTAATTATGATGAAATAAACTAATAATCTATTTCTATGCCAATTTCTTCAATATAACTAGGTGAGAAGTAATCATGTGTTGGTGTCTTTTATAAAGAAATACCAGAAAGAGTGGGCCCTTTCTTCCCATAATATGACTAGGTGAAGAAAAATGAAATAAAATATGATTTAAGGGGTTCAGAGGCTTTCAGTTATCTTTTTGCTTAATATACATGTAAAATAAAATATAAAAGTTGAAAAAACTTCAAGGAAAATAATTTGTTTTTTAAAAGATTTTATTTATTTATTTTTAGTGAGAGGGGAAGGGAGGGAGAAAGAGAGGGAGAGAAACATCAATGTGTGGTTGCCTCTTGTGTGCCTCCTACTGGGGAACTGGCCTGCAACCCAGGCATGTGCCCTGACTGGGAATCGAACCAGAGACCTTTTGGTTCACAGGCCGGTGCTCAATCCACTGAACCACACCAGCAAGGGCTAGTTTTTTTTTTTTTCTTGGTAGGTGGCAGGGGTCCACTGGTGAGAATATGTTCATTAGTAAGTTTTTGCTACAAAGGATGTTTGCTGGCATCAGTGAAGAATGCTTATCTTTGCTTGTAAATGATATTGCCTGTATCATGAGTAACTATGAGGGGGATACAAAAGGAAAATCCTCAAATTTAAATTTTTGCATTTATTGAAGCTTCATGTTTCAAGTGTCTAATGCCTATTAATTCAGATGCCCTAATTTGTTCTTCTCCATGATCATTTTGACTTGTATGGCTTTGGAAGAGCATTTGAAAGAAAATAAAACATCTTTATTTTATGACTGGTCTGTGGATTACTGACTCTAGCCTTCTTTAGGGCCTTGAACTTTGAGAATTTTGTATCCATTTATAACTTCAAATTATCTTTAAAAACCAAACTTCTTTGATATTTCCTTTTCATTTTTTGAGAGTGTAACTGTATTATGTTAATTGTCTATGTGATAATTTAGTACAGTCATCTTATAAAGACAGTGGAGTTGTTTATATTATCCTGCTTTTACAGAGGAGAAGTCAGAGGTATGGAGAATTTTGTGATTTTCCCAGTGTCCCTCATGGGCAACTAAATGTCATGGTGCTGGTACCATTCTGTATCTTGATGCTGATGGTAGATACACAAGGCTACATGGGTCATAAAGTTCCATAGAACTTAATATGTACACAGCCATGCACACACATGCGTAAAACTGGTGAAATTGTTATCACAGAGTAGAGTGCATCAGTGTTAATTTCCTCCTTGTGACATAGTATTATAGTTTTGTTCCAAGTTAGGGGAAACTGATTGAGGGGTACTGGGATGACTCTGAATTTTGTTTTACAACTGTGTGTGGATCTGCAATTATCTCAAATTTTTTTTTTAAAGATCTGAGACTAAAGACTAGTGTCCTGTAGAATGAGCATTGGTTGAATGTGGGGAGGGAACTCAAATGCAATTCCAAACTTGTCCTCAGTGCAGGCTAATTCCTCATCTGGGCATCATTTTCCTTCTTTGTAAAATGTTAGGGCAGAATAGGTCAGGTCTCAGGCCCTTCCAACTCAGAAATTTTATGGTTATTTGATTCCCTCTGGTGTTTCTCCCAGAGCACAGTTCTTCCTTTAGCTTTTTTTCTGGGGTATACCTAGATTATATTTGACTTGAATTCCTCCACTTCCTCTTGTGCCCTAATGACAGTAGTACTTTGCCTTTAAGTACTTTTTCTAAAGAGATTTTTTAAAAAAAGAACTGAGTCACCTAGAATACATTAACTGTAATTTAGAAATAGTATGCTTAACATTCCCTTTATTCTTTTAATATTTTATTATTGTTATATGGTACTTTTATTTAAATTTACCTACACTTATAGTATAGACTGAAGTATACACTGAAGTATAGAAAAAGCCATTACTGTATTTTCAAATAAGGTAGCCTTCAAGTTCCCGAATACTCACCATTGTGTTGCTTTATTACTAGTCACATGTGTGATCTTGGGTCTCAAACTAGCCTTATTATAATGTAATGAGGGAGGGTTATGAATAACTTAGGCCTTCACAAAGATATGGTGATAGAACACAAAACTAAATAATAGTTATTCCCATGATTGTTTTACACTTCTGAATGTAAGGATATTAAAGTTGAAGCTTTGCAAGATAAAATATGTGTTTCAAAGTTTTAAAAATAATTTTAATATAGAATTTCAAAATAGTGGAAAAATGCAAAGAATATTGGACCTTTCAACTGGTTATGAAATGCATACCAAAGTTTGGACTTTTGGGAGCCTACTTCTGGACTTGTCTATGACTGATAAGTCTATAATTTGCTATTAAAATGTTGTGATTTTAGTTTCAGACAGTGCAGCTATAAATTGCTGAGCTCTGGGATGAAAGGCCAATTATATTAGAACAAATGTCTATTGTTTTATTTCAGGAGGGGGAGAATTCACCCTACTACTTACTTACAGTGATTATTTCAAATTTTCCTCCAGAAGAAAAAGCCCATGCCACATTTGTGGCAATGGCTAAGTGACCGCAGGAATGAAGAATTCAGGGATGATTTAGTGCAGATCATCACGTAGGCTTCCCAGCATGTGTGTTTTAAACAGTACTGTGTTGTCTCCAGGTTTGCCAAAGTGTAATCTGTGAGCAATTGAGGCAAAATCAAAATCAGAATCCTAGGAGAGTAATATTGTTTTGGAATTGTCAAGCAAAAGACCACGGTTTGGGTTGTTAGGTCTGGAACCAAAATGTCACATGTGGCATACATCATTTGAAGTTTATTGCTTTAACCTTAGACCTTCGTGTTGAAAATGTGTGCTGTTCAGTGCCTTGCATCCCAGGATAAGCATTTCTGTTCCATCATATGCGAGTCTGTGCCAGCTGCATGGTGAGCATGGTGAAACCATAGCTTAGATGGCTGGAAGGCTTCCTCCATGGTTTCTTCACTCTTTTGCTGGAACTGCCAAAGTAATAGATTTGAGGGGGGCTCAAAAGTTAAGGCATGGCACCAGGTAATTGAAACCACTCCCTACACATCTGGAAAAAAAATCTAATCTAGTCACACTCTTTGCCGAAAAAGCAATCATCCCATGCTATTGTCTGGAGTTGCAGGGAAGTGGTGTCATTTTATGTTTACAGAAGTATTTAGTATTTTCATGGACAGATTCAAAAGCTTGTGGTTACAAAGTGTGAAATTCTTATTAAAATTTCTCATGAAATCAACAGAATACATATCTAGTGATTGTTCCAAGGCCTTTCATTCTATTTGTACATTATAGCAACGGTCCTACTGATCCATTCTATTCTCTGTAACAAACCAACCTATCCTACTCTCCCATTCATTGTTTGACTTGTCCCAGCCAGGAAAATTTTAATTATTTTTCATTCAAGTTAAGTTCACCCTCAGTGCTATGGCCTCCCTCCCGCTGGCATGAGGCAAATGGTCCTCTGGGATCAAGATGCAGTGAACCTGGGCTGGCCATGGTGCCGGTAGAAGAAAGAGGGGTGATGACAGGGAGTGCATATTTTCACTTTTAAATGTGAACACAGATATATAGATTGAGAATTTGATGTTATTCCTTGTGCAGAATTTGGACCTTCCACCTGCAGGCCAATATTTACTGTCAGAAATGAATTTATATATCTTCCAAAGTTGCATGTTACTTTCGGTGATAATAATAATGCAGCATTCTATTATTTCGGAGGTGCTTTTATTATCATGTTTATTCTTACAGTATTAGCTTATGGGGCACATGGGGGGATTATTTTCTTCACTTTGAAAATGAGGATCCTGAAGCTTGGAGACATTAATGGTTTACTCAAGGTCCCACAGAATAGGGCTAGCTCTCAAAAAGGTTTTCTGATGCCAAGTCCTGTGTTCTTTCCATTAGCATCTGGTACTTCTCATGTTTCTTATGTCTTCTTCTCACCAAAGAAAATTTTAGTTTGGACAAGGTTTCAAACCAGTCTTGATGGCACACATTCAAATGCTGTTCATGCGGAGCTGACAGTGTGGAAATGTGCAGCTTCTCAACCGGGACAGTCTTTGTTCACTTGGAATCCTGGGGCAGACAAAGAAAAGTGTGAAATGGGCCATGGTCGGGTGGCTCAGTTGGTTGGACAGGCGTCCTGTACACCTAAGTGTCACCAGCTCGATTCCTAGTAAGGGCATATACTTAGGTTGTAGGCTCGACCTTTGATCAGGGCATGTAAAGGAGGCAAATGGTTTGTTTCTCTCTCACATTGTTGTTTTTCTCTCCCTCTGTCTCTGTCTTTCCCCCCACCACCCCCCAGCCCACTTTCTATCTCTCTAAGATCAAAATAGAGTAGCCAAAGAACTATATGCATGATCCATTGACATGAACAATGGTGTGGGGAATGCCTGAAGGAGTGGGGGGTGCTGGGTGGAGAGGGGCTAAAGGGGAAAAATTGGGACAACTGTAATAGCATAATCAACAAAATTTAATTACAAAAAAGGAATGTGAAAAAAATAAAATCAGTGAATGTGTCCTCAGGTAAGAATTTAAAAAAAAAAAGAAAGAAAAGTAAAATGTAAAATGGCTTTATTCTTCTTTACTTGTTTCCTAGTTCTTCTGTTATAATATATATTTCTGTCTCTAATACAGGTATTTACACATATGTCTCTAAATTTTAAATATAAACTCCCATTACCCACTTACCATTATATTCATCTTTGTATACCATGTCCACTATACCATGTCCAATGTCTTGCATGAAATAAGTGCTCAATGAATGTTTATTGAACGACATTAAAGATGATGTAGCAGAGTTCGAAGAGTCCGAATGTACTCCTCTGTACCATCTGTATCAGTGCCGTCCAATATCACTTTTCGCAATGATGGAGGTACTGTGTATTTGGGTTGTGCAACACAATAACCCCTAGTGGCTAGTGTGACTGGGGAATGGAATTTTCAGTTATTTTTAATTTAAAGTGATTTAAATGTAGATAGCTGCGTGTGGCTGAATGGTTACCATATTAGAGACCACAGCTCTAAATTTACGTATATTTGTACCTCGTCAGATCCCTGAAATCTAGTTGTATTTAGTTCCTTCTCTACACTGATGGTTCTCACTATGTTTTTGATGAGGTTGCTCAGCCAGCCTTGGGCAAGATGATGAAGAGCTGGGTGGAGACTTTTCCTTGCACATAAGGTGGGAAGCCCTCCCTGCTCCTCGAGTCCCCGAGTCCCCGAGGAGGAGCTGGTATATGTCCTTGGGTGTTTTTCTGGAAAGCACAAGTGGCTTGGCTCTTGTAGTTAGTTGAGAAGGATTCAGAAGGGCTCCACAAGGGGACTTCTCACTTTTCTGGGCTCAGGGATATTTAGTCTGGGCCGTAGGAAAGAAAAGGTCTACCCATTTCCTAATAAAAGCAAATCTGCAGTCAAAAGAAAGCTCCTCATGTTAAAAGACAGGCAGTTAACATTTGTTAAACAGATTTGCTCATACACTGTCTGGGTGGTGTTGCACTTGAGGGAAGAATCTTGAGGTTCTGTCTTTCTCCGTAACAAAGAAGGCTGCATACATTGCCCCTAACCGTAAGTTACGCATTTCTTCAAACTGTAAAACTTCTAAATTCCTACTCTGAAATTGTCAGCTTGGAATCAATAAAAAATTCTCTCTCCTCCTTTATTCACCCCCAACCCCACTCCTCCCAAGATAGCAGTAGCAGAGGCTGCCCAGGAAGAGAGAAATGCTGTTCATGCAGGGTGGACGCTTTTGATCTCAGTGGCTTCTAAGAACCCCCATCCCTCATACTGTGGCTTCTGCTAACAGCTCTGGAGGAGGCAAAAGGTTAAACAGGCAGAGAGGCGGGAGTCAAATGGCAGCCAAATGGGAGCGCCCAAGTGGGTCCTTGAGTAGATGACTATGTGTTGTTATGTGATTCCGGCACAAGTTCTTTCTTGGGATGTAAACAGTATCTATCATAAAAGCAGGTTTTTACTATTAGAAGTAAAACAAATATGTGGGAAACAAAAACGTGTGCACCGTTAATGTTAACGTACTCATGGGTAGCTTCAAAAACTGTGAATGAATCTTGAATTTCAGTATTAAAACCTTGGCGTTAAGGATTGACATCATTATTTGTTAAAGGACTCACTCAAGAGCCCTGTCATGATTCAAAGGGCAGGATCTGCCCTGAGCAGTGTACTGTCTAAGGCTGACTAACAGTAGATGTTAATTCCTGTATTGTACATGAAACTGGCACTTAGAAACATGTTCTTCCTCTTTACAAAATATGTTCAGATTAATGTTTAACTTTCTATCCTTTTCTGGTGGTGATGGGAGGTAGGAATTATCTGTCCCTTTAGGCGTGAGACAAAAGCAGCACAGAGAGGGGAGTGAAACGGCTAAGCTCACGGAGCAACCCTGAATCTCTATCTACCCTGGCGTTTGAACAGGGAACTTCCAACCAGGACTGCAAGCCGACCTTTCTCCCCAGGAGTAAGATGATCTCCGAATCCCTTAGCCCGTGTAAGAGAACTGCTGTGTGTGGAGTATGTAAATACATGTGCAAATGAGGAGAAGGAACCTCAGGCTGGCAAAGCTCTTAGAACAAAGACACATGACCTGTGACTTTGGTTCTGATTTCCTGAACTGATTTTTAAAAAAAATAAACTTCTGTTTTGAAATAATTTAAAATGTATAGAAAAGTTGCAAAGATAATATAAGTAGTTCCCACATAATCTTTATCCAATTTCCCCTAATATTAACATTTTACCCTTTATTTCTTAAATTTTGCAGTAATTTTATTTGCATGAGTGCCCCTTAAAAAGAACCTTGTCTGTTAGTGGGTTTGTTTCTATCACTTTCTATAACATTTTCCAAAAATGTAGTGCTAAGGTGGAATAACTTACATATCTGATTAGGATTCAACAGTTGAGCACTGAAAACTTCTATTACAAAGTCACTGGAGAGTTTTAACCACAGCTATCGTTGCTGGGGAAAAGGGAAGGGAGAGGATTATTTAATCATGGACAAGACAAACAACTTTCGAATAGGGGAAGGCCTTCTTAGGTAGCTCTGAGGCCAGGGGGTAGTTTTTCCCCCTCAGGAACAATTGGGTCTTTATAGCAATACTGAGATGACGGAGAATTTTGGAAACAGCATTTTATAGACTAAACATTGTGCGAGATCTGCATTTTCCAGAGTTCTTGGATTTGCTCACTAGTAAATAGAAGCAGAATGAATGAGGATGAGCCAAGTTTGGTGGGCAATGACACTGGACTTCAAGGTTGGAACGTGGAGCAGGTGCAGACTGAGTGAACTGCAGGTCGGGGGAGGACGTGCGGGTACATGGGGCCCAGGAGGTCGTATGCCACAGAGAAGTGCCGCCAGCGGCAAGCTGCTGGGAAGGACCCAGCCAGGCTTCTTTGATCGATCAGTGAGGAGCGATCGACACTTAAGACTGGCCTAATACTAAATTATACTTATTTATTATTTGAGTTTGTTAAATTGGCATTTATATTTAAAGTTACCATAGAAGGGACCATATGAAATTTTCAATATTTGACCATTATTATTGCATGAAAATGGTGCTTTCATAGGATTCAGACTAACACCTGGTAAACTAAATGCAGTTAATTCTAAACTTGTACACGTTGTTGTTTAAACTTGGAAGTAAAGAACAGCTACTTGAACTGGGAACACCAGCTGACATTTGCTCCGTAAGTACCTGGAGTGGGCAGACAGATGGGCAGGCCCTTCGACAGAACGCACTCTCCCTGCGTGCTGGGTGTTGCACATGTGCGTTGTGCATTGTCGTCCCCGGATTAAGTTAGTTCTGTGTAGTTGGATCTGTGGGCTTTACAGATTTATTAGTGGTCACCCTTTTCCCCTACAGGGATCTCAGCAGGTATATTAGGAAATGATTATCATCATGTTATTTTTTAACCATAAGGTGGCATCGTATCACATTTTATGCCAAGAAAGCAGGCTGCTTTTCTGTTCACTGAAATGACTAGTCCTCTGCACATGTCTTTAAGTTGTGGGTGTAACACATTATTGAATTTTGAAGTTTATAGGCCAATATCAGAAGCTGGTATCTTCATACAGGGGGTTAACTTTTTCCCTTATATTTGATTTTTTTTATAATATGGCTGAGAAGTTAGTAATGGAATAAACTACTACTATATTAACTAATACTATGTTTTACTCATTAAAATGTGTAAGGCAGTTTCTTGCATACATAGAAGCTTCTCAAAAATATTCATTGCATGATTAAATTAAAATATTCCTTTAATAGGCCTTACCCTCAGGAATTCATTTTCTCATTTGTCAAGTTGAATTTATAGCACACTTTTATTGCTATGACCCATTTCTTACCAGAATAAGAAGCTTATTTTCCTGAAGAAGTTAAACCTAACAGAACATATTTAATTTCCCTACTACCCTTTAAAAATACCTTTTTTGGGGTAACATACCACTTTTTTTTTTTTTTTGCTAATTAGAAATGTCCAGGATTACAAATTACATAAATGTGCTGGCTTACTTTCTCTAGTTGATTGAAAATTATGGTTCAGTTTTGAAAAGATGAATAAAAATTTTGCTTCATTTTTCTCTGTAGAAACAGTTTGTGCCTTCGTAGAAAACATTGTAAATGTTTTCCATATAAAACCTCCATTTCTCTGGATGAAGTGGTTTTTGTTGTTGGAAGTCTGTATACAGTTGTGTGGGAAGCTGGTGCCACTTGCCTGCAGGGAACAGCCCCATGAGGGGTGTTGCAGCGCGCCTTAGATGTCTAGGTAGGCATTTGGAGGCTGCAACAACAGGACTTTGGTCTCCGCATTTCTCTGCTGTGGACCTCTTGGAGCCCTTACTTCTCATACTGACTGTGTGTGATGCCAAAGCAACAGATTGAAGAGTGAAAAATTGTTAACCATTAAAAAACACTCTATTTTGCATAACCAGCTAGAAGGAGATTTCTATTAAATTGATTAAATTAATTTCATGAATTGAGGTTTGACTGTAGCCTATATATTAAATCTCCTCCCTCTGACCCCTCTTTGGGTAGAACGCTGCTTTAAAAATGACCAAATTGTATTTCTCTCTGCTATTAATAATGTAGGCATTTTATCCTTAATATGCTCCTCTCAGAGCTAAAGTCAAAAATCAAGCTGACATGCGGTAAAAAGTCAAAGTGGAACAACCAGGGTGGTATGAAATAAAGTGGTATTCCAAGAATGAAGGGTAAAGAAGGCATGTATGAGAAGATGATCTCAGTTTAAGCTGAAGGCTGAGTCAGAGCCAGCTCTGTAAATCTGGCCATGATTTGGGTGTGTAGAAGATAGGATGGTGGCCGGGGAGGACATTCCTGAAAGTGACTAGCCTATCTGTTTTGCTGAAGGGCTTAGCATAGAATGAAGAGAAGAAAGAGAAGAAAGGCCAGTGTGGTTGGAGCACAGGACCAGGGGAGGGTGCTGGGAGTGTGGTAAGGTGGACAGGAGAGGTGGGCTAGCACTGTGTTCAAGACTTTGGATCTTTTAAATGCAAGGGGAAGCAAACAAAAAGTTTTAATTAGGGAAATGACCTGATCTTATTTACATCTAAAAAAATAGCTCTAGTTCATCAACAGTGTAATAGATAAATTAGTTGTGACATTCATGCAATGAAATGTTCTGTAGCAAAGAGAATGAACAATTTGTTGTTATACACAACAGCATGAAACAACATGCCAACTTAAATGCAATGTTGAGTGAAAAAAGCCAAATGCAAAGATGAACACATTGTATGAGTCCCTTAATGTGAATATTTTATTTCTTGACCTGGGCACTGGTTACATGGGTGTGTTCAGTCTGTGAAAATTGATCAAGTTGTACATGCAAGATTCATGCACTTGAATGTATACATGTTAAACTTAAATTAAAAATTAAAGAAAAGATCACTCTGACTGCAGAAGGGAGAAAAAATTATAGAAGGCAGTGGAAGCAAGGGAGACCAGTTAGGAGGCTATTAAAAGTTTCCAGATGAAAGATGGTGGCTTCAACGGGGCTGGTGGTGGAAATGCAGAGAAGTGCGTAGGTTCTCGATCTGCTTTGTGCCTTGTACAGTTTTAACTATTCTATGGGGACATGTACAATTGTTGATATTTGACCCCTTTTGGTCTTCAAAAGTAACAATTTTCACATGACTTAGCTTGCTAGGAATGGGTTGTAATGGCATCCTTGACTCATTATTATTTGCCTATTAAGAATGCTAACACTTGGCTTTACATATCTTTTCTTTATGATGTTATGAATTAAAACTTAGGGTTGTACTTAAGAACAGCTCCCGAGTTTTTGTGATTTCCTTCTATTTGAATACCTATTGTTACTTTCTCTGTGATGAGTTATGTTATAGTTGTTTTTTTCTGTTTTATATGTGCTAGGATTCATGTATCAAAACTAGGAGTTCTTAATGTAACTGACTATTTAATTACCATACTAGTTTTATGTCCTACTGTGTTGTAAGGATCATGAAAACAAGTACAAACCTGTTTGTTTTCAAAGTCAGGAGTCAAGTGTTTGTGCTGTCGAGTGCAGGGGTGTCATATGGCCCAGAATGGCTGTGAATGCGGCCCAACACCAAATTATAAATGTACTTAAAACATTATGAGATTTTTTTGGTGATTATGTGTTGCGGTGTATTTTATGTGTGGCCCGAGACAACTTTTCTTCTAGTGTAGCCCAAAGGTGCCAAAATGTTGGACACCCCTGAAAGTATATGTATTTTTTGGACTGTAAGACACACTTCCCCTCATATTTGGGAGGAAAGGGGGGGTGCATCTTATAGTCCAAATGTAGCTTACCTGGCTCGCTGTGGGGTGGGGGCGGTCATGGTGCAGCAGGGCCACAGGAGGCAGGAGCCGGGTCGCTGCTGTATTTTCCTCCCAATTTGGGGGCAGGATGTGTCTTATAGCCTGAAAAATACAGTAGAATTTGAGCATATGGATGTTAAATATTAGGTGTATTAGCTTAATCCCCCCACTCCTTCCAGAACTAGGGTAGTTTTTGTATCTGTTTAGGAAGCTTTGTGTCTGTTGTCAGATTTCTGGAGAGAGGCATGGGATCGAGAGGCCCCTGGCTGGTACACTAGGGGTTCTTTAAGTTGTGAGCACTGAGGCGCCTTAGCTGGGTGGCCGGGCTGTACAGAGAAGGCTGCACAGTGAATTCTGACCCTGTAGCCCTCTCTACTGTAACTGAATCTTCTGATTCATATTCATCAAATGGACATGTGATAGTCTAAGGAGAAAACAGCCTTGAAAATGGTCTATTGAAAGTAATTTACTCTCTCATTTATCACATTCTCAAATGGTGTACATTTGAGCAAAGCAGTGGGAGTATAATACCCATATGCTGAAAGTTTAGAGGGCCTAGGGAAAGGTATTTTAATTTTATTCTTTTTTCTCAACATACATATTCTTTCATACAAACACATATAAAGTAAAAGTGGAAGAGGCAGATGATATTTGATATATATACATATGTATGTATTTTACTAGCATGGAACTCATTTCCTCATATCGAAAAGCATGCCTCCTGGTTAGTATTAGATTTTCAGAATGTATAGATGGAAAATAGTTAACAGAAATCACCCCAACTAGATTTATTTTGCATTGTGCTTCACTGAGTACAGAAGTCATCTAGAAGGTTCCCCGCTGCCCCTCCCTACAGACCGATACAAGTGCAGCCTCCAAAGAGGGGTGGGGTGGATGGGGAAACAATCTGCAAATGTTTGCTTGAAAAATGCCCTTTCCTGCCTAGTAACAGAGTGAAATTGATACCGACCTCCGGGCTTGTTGACCTGTTCGTGAGATGGAAACTAAAATGTGAAAAAAATGAAAGTTTTCCTTGATGATAGATTTTTTTGCCTTTTTCTGTTGCAGCTCGTGTGAACAATCTAATGACTAGAAAGATCTTCAGACCTCTATACAGTGCTGAGGAATGTCATGTGAGAAAGGGCAAGCTTTCTCTATATCACTGTGTCTTAATCTTCTTAGATTTTTCTACAGAGAAATCATATTAATCAAATCTCTTTTCTGCTCTATGGGAGGAGCAGGCTGACTAATGCTCGGCTTTGGGTGAAATTGGATATGGGAGAAAATTCTGACTTGAAATAATACCAGACTTTGCATAATCCTGTGTTGCTGGACTCTCAGTGTAGGGCTGTAGTTTCCAGCTCAGGTTTGGTGGAGTCCCAGAGTACTGCCAGTGAGCCCGAAAGGTACTGCACCCTTTTACAGGCAAAATAAAACAAAAACAAAAACAAGCCTTCCAAACAAACAAACAGAAATGAAATAAAACTAAAACAAAGCACCGATTTAAATGTATTTAAACATAAGAAGAAATATTTGCTTTGAAGATGTCTAAGAGTAGGTTGTATGTGTGTATTTTCCGATCACATAAAGAACAGCAATAGTATGTTGCAAGTCCAGTGAAGCTGAAACGGCTGCTCATCTGGTTCATAAACTTTGCTGGCTATATGATTTTTTAAAAAGCTTAATTTAGAATCTACTTATTGAAAATATAGTTGCTTTTTCAAAGTGCTTTTTGGGAAGCTATCTACTTTTTTCAACAATTCATATATTGAATTATTTTGGGATCCCCTTGCAACTTTTTTTTTAGTCTGTAAGTGTATCTCTTTAAATATCTTTTGAGGGGAGAGAGTGAATTTTTGGAAAAGTATGAAATTGTTAAGAATAGAGAGCCTCGATATAAACTATGCGGATATGGCCAACAGATTTAGACAAGAGGGCTAAGAATACACAATGGGGAAAGGATAGTTCTTCAATAAATGGTATTAGGAAAACTGTATATACACATGTAAAATAATAAAATTGGATCCTCATTTTACATAATGCACAAAAATTAACTCAAAAGTGATTAAAGACTTAACTGTTACCCTAAAATGGTAAAACTCCCAGAAGAAACCTGGGGGGAAACTTTCTGGACGCTGGTCTCGGCACTGATCGCTTGGCTCTGACACCGAAAGCACAAGCAACAAAAGCAAAAATAAAGTGGGACCGTCTCAGACTAAAAAGGTTCCACACAGCAAAGGAAACAATGAACAATGCGAAAAGGTAACCTTTTGAATGGAAGAAAATATTTGCAAACCATCTATCTGATAGGGGTTAATATCTAAAAAATTAAAGGAACTCATATAATTCCAAATAACCACTTAAAAATTGGGCATAGGCACTGATTAGACATTTTTCCAAAGAAGATACACAAATGGCCAACAGGTACATGAAAAAGCACACATCATTTAATCATTAGGGAAATGCAAGTCAAAACCACAATGGAATATCACCCACACTTGTTAGAATGGCTATCCTCAGAAAGACAAGAGGTAAGGGTTGGTGAGAATGTGAAGAGAATAGTTGTACACTGTTGGTGGGGATGTCAATTGGTATAGCCACTATGGAAAATCATGGAGGCTCCTCAAAAAAAATTAAAAATAGAATTACCATGTGACCCAGCAATTCTACTTCTGGATATTTGTCTTCATGAACTGCAATCAGAGTCTTGAAGTGACATCTGCACTGTCATGTTCATTGCAGCATTATTCACAATAGCCAAGACATGGAAGCAACTTAAATGTCTAGTGATGCGTGGAGATGTGAATACGTGCACATGCACAAGTGCATGCACACACACGAGTATTATTCAGCTACACGAGAGAAGGAAATCCTGCCATTTGCCATTCATGGATATACCTGAATGACATTATGCTAAGTGAAAAAAGCCAGACATGGATACATTCTACATGATGTCACTTATATGAGGAATCCAAAAGTCAAACTCATAGAAGCATTTAACTGTGGTGTCTCCTTAGTCTCTTCCAAGCTAGGAAGTTCCTCATAGTTTCTTCCTTTTTTTTTCTTTTTTTTAGTTTTGGTCTTTTATGATCATGACACTGGTCAATATTTGGTCAAAATTTGATCAATATAATTGGTCAACATTGACCAATTAGTTCATTTCCTTCAGTTTCGGTTTGTCTGATATTTCTGCATAATTCAATTCAGGTTTTTCATTTTTTTCTTTGCCAAAATACCACAGACATGATGCATTCTCCTTTGGCATCATATCAGAGGCACGTAATTTTTATTTGTTCATTACTGGTGATGTTAACTTTTGTTGTTTGGTTAAGGTGGTGTCTGCCAGGTTTCTGTACTGCAGATATAGTATTTTTGCCTTTGACGTTTGAAAATGTAGTTCAAAAAATGTACTGAACAAGAGTAATTATATACAGTTGTTCAAGACAGTGTTGCAGGACCACTCACTGGATGTAGAGTTTTATTTGTTAAAAAAGCCTCATTCACTGGCTGTCAGATGACGTTTTGAGACAATATCAATTTCCTATTTCTCTTCATACTTTTTGCCTGAATTTTAGCATCTATTAATGATTCTTACCTGAAAACAGTTATAATGGTGATATTTGCTGTATAGTGATTTTCTATTTTCATCATTTCTTCTGTACTTATTACAGGAATTCCACTGCCAGGACGAGCTGTCATTATTTATACCGGAAGAAACTACATGAATTCTTATTTTATTCTATGGCTTATGATCTATTACTATAATTATTTATTTTTGTTGCTGAAATATGCCCCAAATTGGCCATTGGGAGGCCATTTAAGTTCAGAGACCACATTCCTAACCACTGCTTCAAACTCCTCCTCTATCATTGTATACTTTCACTTCAGAAAGTTACCAGGCAATCTTCTTTTAGTAGGTTCTCATTCACATGGGTAATAGGCTTATCGTGGCTTCCAAATTGGACACTATGACTTTATTAAAAAAAATTCCTAATCTGTTATACCCCAAGTTCATTTGCTACTTCTCACACGTTTTTGCTACATATGCTTTACATATGGACATTTTTCAACTTCAAAGACTATGTGATAAATATCCTATACAGGCAGTAAGGATTCAACTGTTTTCAGGATATTTGAGAGAAAAAGGTAGAACAAAATCTACTTCCCAGTGTCAGCTAACTTGCCACCCAGTGAGGGAGGCCAGATGTATATGGAATTATGATATAGCAATAATGGGATATGATAAGTATTTGAACAAAATGTAATGGAAACATAAAGAAGGATGGGCTTTATTCCAATGTAGGGGATGGGCAGGATGATGGAGAGGAGTAGGGCAGGGGAGGGGGTTATGTGTGAGGTTTACCAAACCAGCAAGAACAAAGATGTGCATGTTAATCTGAAGATGTTTGCCAGACAGCCCATTTCTTTTGCCAATCGGTCTGTATCTTCATTCTTTCAAGACTAAGTTTCCGTTTAGTTTCAAAGGTCCTGAAAACCAAAGGTCAGAGAGGTTTATATTTTTACAACTAATTGCTGAGACGTGGAACTGAAGGTGACTTGGAGGTAATCACCCAGGAGTATAATGGGAATGGGTCAAGTGTGTATCACTTCACACTGCAGTGTAGTCCAATCATGAGAATGGCGATTGAGAGCAAGCCTGGCTTGGGAACGTTTTATATAATCCCCTGTTGGCTTTGCTTCTCATTTCTCTTGGCAAATGTAGATCTAACTCCCCATGTTATCTAACTGGGTTCAGAAAGAGCTCCTGTCATGATGTCCCCTCAGGAGTTATCTAAGCAGGAAAAAAGGATGATGAATTCCAGGACAGTGATTGCATTTTTGGGCAATAAGCAAATATCAAGAGACAGCGTTTGGAAGGTGATGGTGGTCGTAGTAGGGGACTCTCGCTGAGCTTCATATAAATAGTTGCCCTTTTTTGAAGTGATTTTTCTCTTTTAGCTTGCAATGCAATGGCTGCTGCCATCCTCCTTTCTCTGCTGCTTTTGGTACCCACGGCATTTGTAGCTTCTGAGCACGAGGAATGAAGGTATTCGGCTCCTAGAGATTCTCTGCTAAAGTTTTTGATGCCTTGAAATTCTTCAGGCCTGAGGCCTGCCAGAGAGCAGGGCGCAGAGCAGCCTGGATGAATGAATACTCCCGTGAGCTTCAGGAGGGGAAAGCTGCCTCTCACAATCCGGTGGAGATTAAAACACAAAATGTTGCATGCTTTTGTACATACAGTGCCACTGAGAAATTTTCCTGATGTAAGTTTCCTAATTTATAACTGAATGATAAGTGAAAATTAATCCATGAATACTAGGAAAAGGATTGGTTCTGGAAAACTCCTGAAACATTGTTTATCTATTACTAAATGATTTGAATGCTGCCAGCACCTAGAGATAAGGTAATTGCCCCCTCATATATATGAGGAGCATAAACACCCAGAAATATGCATATAAGTATATAATGGTCTTTCTATGCATAATTTATGTTCACATGTGTAATTTATATTCCATCAAACAGTGTTTGTCTGGATGGCTTATTTGTGATTCGATATGTGTGAAAATTCTGAAAAATATTTTTCAGATGATTTATTTTCATCCTTTACTATTTGTCTTCTTCCATCTTATTGCACTCAAAAAACACAGGGAATTTAATATGTCCTTGATTTGTGGAACAAAAGAAATCAAAGACAGAAGTTCTCTCAAATTTTCCATCAAGTAGTTTAAAAATTGTCATTGATTTAAGTCCTGAGTCGAAGCCCTTTTGGTATACTCTATGTGGGGCCTGTGCACACACACAACATACTAATACACTCCAGTTTGAAAGATGAGATGGAAATGAACCTACAAGAACATAGTAACTCAGAAGTAATAACATGGTGCCTATCAAAAATAGTTTTGCATCTGTGGGGTAGCTTTGCATTACATTTGTATCACAGTTAATCACCTTTGGAAAGTCCTTTTCACTTGGGGGATACATCAAGAGCAAGAGATTGCTCGACTCTTAGTTCCTTAGAGAATTAGGCTGTTTGGCTAGAGTTATGGAAAAGGGATTGTGTCACAAGCGAAGTTATGGTTTCAGGACTGCTTCCAAATAGTCTTGCTTTGGTTATAGGGTAAAGAGCTGAGGATTCTTGAAGCAGTCTTTTTGGTCAAACAGTTTAATAGGCAGTGGGTCTGGTGCCAGTGATTCCATTTCTAAAGGATTTTCCTTTGAAGTGTTTGTTCCTCAATATGTTTTTTCAAGCCAAACATATGCCTGTGATTTGAAATCAACTTAAGAATTTTCTTTCACACTTTAGTGTTCATGTTCAGTTTGCTGGCATTAAAAGATGCAAAATAAACTTGTCTGGCTCCTCAAATCCCTACAGTAATTTTGCCACTAAGGGTTATTCTCAGGAGTAGAGTTTAGTTATCTCTCATTCTAGGTAAGCCCTCAAAAGTTGTTTGTTTCAATAAACTTATTCCTGAGAAAGGGTTAAAGGAAAATGTGCTCAAGCTTCCACATACCTTATATCTCCTCTTTCACAGTTTCTTAGAAAATTATTTCTTAACCACTGTCTAGTTTAAAGTTTTTACTCTGCCAGGGATATGGGTATTATTCTTGACAGCATTATGTCAGGCTCTTGGTTTGAAACTTCTAATTGGATTAGTTCCCTTTGAGAATTCATTGGATATGATGGAGCAAAAGATTGAAAACATTGAAATCTACACGTTTCCTGCCTTGTCCTGGAGAGATGAGACTTGCATTTGATAAGACATTGTGTTCAAAGTGGGTAAATTGCCTATGATTCTGTTGGTTTTGTTAATGGTTACTGGGATTCACATTTTGGAGGCCAAAATGAGAGCATTAGCTCATTGGAATAACTGTGATGGGGTCTCTTGGGTTGGGACCAAGGGGCGGGGTATGTTCTGTACCTTTGGCCTCAAAAGTGGGACTTTGGTTTTCTCTTCTAGAAAACTGGTTTTCAGATCCCGAAGGGCCAATTCTGACCAATACAAATTTTTCTGAAGCCCTTCTCTCTTAACAACTAAGTGGGGAATAGCCTTTAATTTACTTACACATTGCAATGGACTGAATGTGTCTTCCCAGAATTCAAATTTGAAGCCCTATTACTCAATATGATGTTATTTGAAAGTAGGGCTTTGGTAGGTAATCAGGTCATGAGGGTAAAGCCCAATGATGGGATTAGTGCCTTTATAAGGTGGGGGGAAGGGAAGAGACAGCAGAGAGATGCCCTCTATGATGTGAGGATTCAGCAAGAAGACAGCCATCTGCAAACCAGGAAAAGGAGTCTCAACAGACAATGAAGCTACTGGCACCTTGCTCTTGAACTTCCCAGCCTCTAGAACTATGAGAAATCAGTACTTATTTTTAACCCATTTAATCTATGGTATTGTGTTATAGCAACCTGAACTAAGGCACACAAATTTCAGGTGAATTCAATACTCAAATAACAAAAGCACTAATCAGTCAGAATTTACAGATAAAAAGGTTATGAGTTGTTTGGGTAATATATATTTTAAAACCCAGACATCATTGTTGTAATCAATGCTATTTCTTAGGTTAAGCTGAATTCTCAGAGTACCCCTTTGTCCAGGCCTTCTTTTTATACTCACCTAAATGAGCTTATTCTGGTGCCTTGCAGATCCCATGGCAGGTGACACCTTGTTCCTTCCCTGCCATGAAATCACTATTGGTCTTGTGAATGGTCATTTGGATGCATGGGCTGGAGGCTGGAGAAAGAGGCCAAAGTAGTAGCAGGTAATTCTCACGCAGGAGACTGACTTATCTGGAGAAGTCTACCAGTGGATCCTCCCTATTCTCAATGGACCCATTGACGTATGAAACCAAGAGGACGGATAGACAATTATAGATTCTTCTAGTTCATTACTCCTATTCACTCAAGTTAGTATCTCTGTCCACTTCTGTAAGCTCAAATCTTAGAAGGCCAGGACTCTCAGAGTTATCACATTCATAATTTTTAAACACACTGCACATGCGTACACATATGAGTTCCATTAGGTCATAGAGCTGATATTTCAGAAAAAAATTGGAGTTTGTTTTTCCATTTTTGTCTTTTTGGATCTCATAGCATCTCAACTTTCTTTTCAGCTATATCAGATCTTCATTATTGCTGACCTTCTTTCAAAAGACAACCAGTTGCCATGATTGTCAAATTTGGTGTAGAGGTTCCTTCTACAAGAAGTTGTCTTCATTTGTGACATTCATTCATCCAACACATATTTTTGGTAGTTTCTATGTGCTAAGCTTTGTGTGAAGAGGTAATGGGATAATGATAAATACATTATGGGTTTTGCCCTCAGCTCATGATTTAAGGAGGGGCATGGCAAATTAATAATGAACTCTAACATAATACATAAAATGATATATTATTAGCACAAATAAAGTGCTATAGGGACACAGAGGAACTTTATTCTGCTGGGATAATGGGACTGGGCAAGGCGACCCATTGGAGACAACATATGAAGCACATGCAGACTATGGGATGCTACTGCAGTAAATAGAGTCTCAGCTTTGAAAGACTGAGGGTTAGCCCAACCATGATGACCTATCCTGGTGAGTATATTTTTGTTCTCTATCTACTAATTGCAATATTAGTATCATAATTATATAAGAGTGACATTATATTATAATAGTAATGGAAATATTGATTATAGGGGGAAGGGGGCCTAAGGGGGTTAAGTGGTAATGGAAAAAATGCAATAAAAATTAAAAAAATAGAAAAAGGAATATTATATTACATCATTGTATTGTATTATATTGTACTTACTGTATTGCATTACATCAAATTCTATGAAAAAGGAGAAAGGATAGTAGGTGTTAATTGAAGTTTAGAAATATGGCCACTAAGCAAATTAAACTAAAAGTTTTATTTTTCTATTGATGCCTGCCTCTTTACAATACAGACTTGGAAGGAAACTAGTTACAGTTTTCTATTTGGAATGAAAAAGTTTGAAGAAAGATGGACATGAAAGAGGAGAGAAAGAAGAAAAAGAAAGGGGGACAGGGGAATTTCCTGTACTGTTGGAGTAACCAGCCCAGTGGTTTTTACCTAGGAGTGTATGTTTATTTGGGATGGCTTAGAAGGGGCTATTGGACATCAAGTCATTCCCTGGTGTTTCCACTGGCGGTAAAGTGCTCAGAAAAAAATGCACATATTTTTATTGGAAGATAATTTATTAAAAAGCACTTTCACACAAAATACCTTTTCCCAGTTTTAGAATTGAAGCCTGGGATAGAACTTTAGAAGGTCCTGACACAAAAATTTGTAAAAAGGAAATTTACTTGACTCTGAAAGAATGCAATATCTTATCCTTGATGTGATTTAAAGGGATGAGTTCGTGTAGTCCAAGGTAACAATTTCTCTGATCTCAGGGGAACAGAATAAGGTAGTGCTCAAATAACATCACAAGTATCCCCTTGGCTTACAGTACCAGCGCACTCCGCGCTCCATGCTTTTTTCTCAGTGCCTGCAGAGATGGGAGGAAAAAATAAACCTGTTCAAGTGTGCCAAGGGCTGGTGCCTTTAGAACCCTTCTGAAAGCCCACTAGTCAGATGAATCATTAAATGTCTCTCCACTCAGTCTGCTCACCGCTGCGTTGCCCTGGATCATATCCACATTCCTACCTTTGACGCTAAGCCGAAGTTAGGACTTGCTTGTTCCTCTTGGCACATTTTCATATCGTGAACACATTTTGTGATATGTTCATCTGCAGGCTATCTAACTAAGAGCAGACTTATGGGGAGTGTGGCTGAGAGTTCACTTAAGATCCTTCACAGGCTCCTGCCTGCCTCTCCCAGATTGGCAGCCACAGATGAGGTTAGTCAGACTGCAATAAACACGGAGTAGTCTGGTCATACATTACACCTGGGAGTGTTGAGTCCTGCTCTGAATTGAATGCCTGGTACTGTTTTGGTGACTTGGGCTTTGAGCTGTGTTGACTTGTCAGAGGAACAAGTCAACAAATCTTAGCTAACTTGTTTGTGGTATATTATTAGGAATGTTAGATAAGGAGCTCCATGTAACTCCTATCATTGTGCATACTTGGATTGAAAATAAGCCAGTCTCTCAACAGTTTGGAAAGAAAGCCTTAGAACTGGCCCTTTGAACACCATGAGAAATGAAAATGATATGTGGAGACACTTTGAAGAGGACCTCTGTATCCTCTGACTTGCTAATGTAAAAAATATGAAGGACCTAGATGTTTGCTATGGAAGTGCAATTGGGAACTAAACCACCATTTCTAATAGCTGAAGATCTTTCTGCTGTTTCCCAGATAGTTACCTAAGTAATTAAAATCATAACTTCTTAAGTTGATGTGTTACTCTGCAAGCCATCATGGAATCTGTGACATTTCCAGTCTGTAATCAATAGCAATATTAAGAAAGGATAAAAAAAGATTAATTGTTAGCATCGATGAACATTTACTTAATGCTCATAAAAAAGCAAATGCTTACATGGACAGGATTCATTATCAGATTTTAGAGGGCAAATCTCCAGAGAACCACATGTCAGTTATAAACTAAACTTAGAAAATTTTCCAAGGACCCGTCATGTATTTAATATCTTACATAAAAGCAATGGTGATTTCATCAGCACTATTGAAGAACATAAAATGATGTATCACAAGTAATCTTAATCCTTAATTAATAATCAAGGGGTAATAGTCAAATGGTTTTGCTCTTATTCAACTATTATGATATAGCTAGGTAACTGCAACTTACAAACAGATGTAGAATTTCCAGCCTCAAATTATGAATGACATTGAAATGTGGCCTTATTATTTAATGCTGGGTCATTGTTGCACTTTGTCAGTGGCAGAGATACACTCTGAATTCCCAAGGAAGAGAAAACATACCCATTAGGCAGTGCCACTTTGGATGGAGGGTGTTTTGTTTTATTTTTACAAATTTTATTCTTGAGTTTTCAAGTGATGGCTGATATGTCTACTCACATAGTAATTAGTAGTTTGACTTTACTTCATGGAAATGGAATTTGATTGTCAAGTAGATACTTATGGTTTATAATTTCATTCTATAAGAGAAAGCGATGGATAGGCAGCTTGTGCATTTTGCTTGATATGTAATTTCCCTTTGGAGTTAGGTCTATTTACAGGAGAGAGTAACTTCAGTTTAGTTGTAAAAAGAAAATGGCTTTCTCTAAAATACCTAGAAAGTTAGTAATAACTGAATACTCCAAAGGACTGTTCATTTTTACATTTTGCTTCTTTATGAGAATTTGGACACCTCCAGGTGGAATCTTGTAATAAGAAATTTCTACTGTGCTTCTAAATCAAGATTTCTCAGAAGTTAGGTGTACATGATACTATTTGGGAATGGTTTTACCTTCTCAGCAAGACAACAACCACTGGGACATAAGTGGGACTTTGGACTTAAAGTGTTTCTCCTCTCCCTACTCATATAGTCTACTTTGCAATCAAATATATGATATAAAATCACTCTGGCTAGGGGGCTCAGTTGGTTAGAGCATTGTCACATACATCAAAAGGTTGTGGGTTTGATACCCAGTCAGGGCACATACCTAGGTTTCAGGTTTGATCCCTGGTAGGGGCGCATATGGGAGGCAACTAATTGATATTCCTCACATCGATGTTTCTCTCTCTTCTTTCCTCTCTCTTTAAAATCAATAAACATATCCTTGGGTGAGAATAAAAACATATATATGATGTATAATTCATCACTGTCATAACCTCAGAACATTGGAATGGGTTGTCAAGGGAAGTTGTAGAGAAGTTTAAGAGCTTGGACAACTTTTGGTCCTAAATGACTTAGATGTTCAGTTGCTTAAAAGCAGATGATCTCTAGAGATTCTTTCATGTACTATGATGTTAAACATTATACATGAAGCTGTTCTTCAGAGATAAGAAAAGTTAACATAATTAAGCAAAATATGATTTTATTGCTCAATAACACTCAGGTTCAATCTAGCCCTATAATGTTTTATCCACTTTCCTGATTATTCTGTTTCTGGATTGTGTTAAGCAGAACCATTATTATTGCTGAATTCCCTCTTGGTACCCTGGTTTCAGACAATGACATACACCAGAGTGTTCTAATATTGTTTTTTTTTTTTTTTTTAACTTTTTGGAAGGCTGGTTCAGAGTGGGAAGGGAAGTAATAAAAAATGTAGGTTTTTCTAATTGAAAATGTAATGCATTTTTATTATGTATACTTCAAAGTATAAAAAAGTATGCTCACTAGCCATCAGAGAGATGCAAATCAAAACCATGAGATAGCACTTCACACTGGTCAGAATAGTTATCATAACCAAATCAACAAACAACAAGTGTTGGTGATGTTGTGGAGAAAAGGGAACCCTAGTACACTGTTGGTGGGAATGCAGACTGGTGCAGCCACCATGGAAAACAGAATTTCCTCAAAAAACTAAAAATGGAACTGCCTTTTGACCTGGCAATTTTACTGCTAGGATTTTATCCTAAAAATCCTGAAACACCAATTCAAAAGAACCTATGCACCCCAATGGTCATAGCAGCACAATTTACAATAGCCAAGTGCTGGAGGCACCCTAAGTGCCCATTAGTAAATGAATGGATCAAAAAACAATGGTACATTTACACAATGGAATACTACACAGAAGAAAGAAAGAAGGAACTCCTACCCTTCACATCAGCAGGGATGGAACTGGAGAGTATTATGCTAAGTGAAATAAGTCAGGCAGTGAAAGACAAATACCATGTGATCTTGCCTATAAGTGAACCTAATCTTTAAAACAAACAAGTGAGCAAAATAGAACCAGAGACATAGAAATAAAGAACAAACTGATAGTAACCAGAGGGGATGAGAGAGAGGGATAATGGAGAAAAGAAGGGAAAGGTTCATCAAAGAACATGTATAAAGGACCCATGGACAAAGAGAATGGGGTGGGGAAGGGTTGAATGTGGGAGGTGGGGGTGGATAGGGCAGGGGAGAGTAATAGGGGGAAATGAGACTACTGTAATTGAACAATAATAAAAATAAACCAACTCTCACTCTGAGACTTGTGTGTAATTAGATTTCTATTAGACAAAATTATTTGAAATATATAGGCAATCTCTCACTTAGCTTAAATTATGAATGTTGCATTACATATATATTTTAACCTGGATATGACCACCTCAATTGAGTGGACATGAGGACATAGAATATGCTTTTTCCTCTCCTAATACTTAGGTTGCCCATCTTTCTGTTATCTTCTTCCCTTATTTTCTACTTAGAGTCACAGACTTAATTATTATATTTTCCCTTCCCAAGCCTGCTCCTGTTAGTAACTTTAGTGAGTGACATTTTTATCTGTAATCTCTCTGAAACTTCCTGTTGTCCTCTGGGCATTTCCACTTAAATATCCAAGCTTCTGAAACATGATATATGTACAATATTTCACTTCCTTCGCCAGCCACAGATTTTCCTTTCAGCTTCCCACTTATGTGAATAGTAGCACAGTTAAACTGGGCTTGAAGTCTGGAAGCCATTTTCACTGGCCCTTTTCTCTTGTTTATCCACATCCAAATAATTCTTCAATTAGATGTATTCTTACTTATCAACATTTAAAAAATGGTTTCTTTCGTTCTATTCCTGTTGTGATCCCCCCAAATTTGAGTTCTTACTATATTTTTCAATAGGCTGCTAATTGGTCTCTCTACTTCTATTTTCTCTTCTCTCTACATTGCCACAAAGCTCATTGTATGACTTAATTTAGTGGCTTTTCATTATCCATTCAATAAAGTACTTACTTTCAGCCTAGCCTTGCTGGTCAGACCCCAACCCACAATCACAATGAAATTTGCCCATTTTTTATACTGGAGAGTAGTAGTGAGACAGACTTTCCAAGAAGAAAAACAAACTCAGAAATTTTTGATTTGTAGCTGTATAATAAAAAACACAGCAGGACAATGATAGATGATGAAGCACACAGTTACAGGAAGAAGTGAAGATCACGAGAATGAATAAATATAAAAATACTATTTAACAATAATAAAGTGTCTCTTAGGTTTTATAACATAGGGACAGAGAAGCACAAAAGGCAGGAGGGAGAAAAGGAGTTTAACTACAGTTTTTTATGGTTGGTGCATTTTTAAGGAAATCATAAAGTACGGTAAATCAATAATTTATAAATGAAAAATTATGAATTATGAAAATGATGTTCAGAGAGCTAATGTATCCTCTACAGTACAGGGAGTTTTTGACAAAGACTCCTTACCACACTCTTACTTCAGGCATTGGGTGATTTTCTGTTTGTGGTGAGTCATGATGGAAACATTGTATTTGTGTCAGAAAATGTCACAGCATACCTGCAACATAAGCAAGAGGACTTGGTCAATAAAATGTCTATTTTGCATGAAGAAGATGGAAAAGATTAAAAAAAAACTTATCAAAATCTGTAGTTAATAGAGTTTCCTGGACAAAAGAGACTCAGAGACAAAAAAAGACATATATTTAGTTGTTGTATGTTGATGAAAGCACCAGAGGATGTTCTGGAAGACACAGACTCTAGTCCTGACACACCGGAGATGTGAAACAATGCCGTGCTTTGTCCTGTCTCAGCCGTGAGCTATGATAGAGGATGGGGAAGAGCTGTTGCAACCTCTAGGGCAACTGCCAAAAGGATAATACATAAAGCCAATCATGGAGCTAAATATGGAATAATAAAAAATACCTGATTTGTCCAAGAGAAGGCAGAAAAGGCAGAATAAAGAGCCAACCCCCCCCAAAGCCCAACAAAAAACAACCCCCCCAAATCCCCAACCCAGATGGGGAAAATACAGGGAAAAAATATCAAAAGATCATTCATAGTAAGAAAAGCTAAAGGAATTTGTCACCACCAAACTAGTATTACAAGAAATGTGAAAGGGTCTTCTTTAAGAAGAAGAAAAAAAAATCAAAAGATAGCCTATAGTATGTAAATAATTATATTAAATGTAATTTGACTAAATATGCCAACTAAAAGGCAAATATTGTCAGACTAGAACCAAAAGTGTCCTATTTATAGGGACCACTTACTAAATAAAAGGTCACAGAATGGTTGAAATTAAAATAATGGAAAAGACAGGCCATGTAAACACTAACCAAATGCTAGCTAGTGTGGCTATAGTATCAAAGTAGACAGTAAGGTAAAAAGTATTATTGGAAATAAAAAGAGATATTTCTTAATGCTGAAAAGGCCAATTCAACAGGAAGCAAACAACCACACATAATATAATTTCAAAATACATAAAGCCAAAGTTGACAAGATTAAATAGGCAGATAGATTTTAATTCCCTTTCCCAGTAACAGATTGTACATTCACACCTCCCCAACCCACACAAAAAAAAAAAATGAAAAGAAACTAGTAAGAACGTTAGATTTGAACGACACGGTGAACAAACCTGACCTAACTGACATTCACAGAACACTGCCTACAACTGTAGAATGCTGCTTCTTTCGAATGCCTATGGAGCACCAGTATTTACAAAAGTAGACTGTATGCTGGGATGAAAAACAAGTCTCAACCAATTTCAAAGGACTGAAATCTGACAGAATATTCTTTTACCACAGTAGAACTTTTAAAAAAGATTTTATTAATTTATTTCTAGAGAGAGGGAAAGGGAGGGAGAAACAGAGGGAGGGAACCATCGATGTGTGAAATACTGACTGGTGTCTCTCGCATGTGCCCCAACCAGGGACTGCGTCTGCAACCCAGTCGTGTGCCCTGACGAGAACTGAGCCAGTGAGCTTTTGCTTTGCAGGATGATGCCCAACCACCTGAGCCATGCTGGTCAGGGCTCACTGCAGTGGAATTAAAATAGAATTGTAATGGAAAAATAACTAGAAAACTCTCAAATATTTGGACAAAAAGCATCATTTTAAAATAAATCTTGGATCAACAAAGAAATTGCAATGGGTACTAGAAAACATTTTGAGCTAAGTTATAACAAAAATTACCCAAACTAAAACAGTGCTTAGAGGGAAAAATGTAATATTAACGCTTATGTTAGGAAAGTAGAAAGGTTGACAGTTCATTTTGTAAGCATTCAGCTCAGGGATCTAGGAAAAAGAAGAGCTAGCTAAATCAACAAAATGTAGAAGGAAGGAAATAATAAAGATAAGAGCAGAAATTATTGAAATAGAAAGCATTTACTTGTGGCATAAATTAAGTTTCCTCATCTGTAAAACAGGGATAATAATTGAACCTACATCACGGGGTTATTCTGATGATTAGATGAACTGACACACGTAAAATCTTTAAAATGGTGCTTGTCATATAGGGAGCACCTAACAAATATTCCCTGCAGCTGCTACTCCTATAACTACTGTTATTACAAGACAAACTGTTAGGCACATATTCTTACTTTACATGGGCCATGAGGAGTCCAGAGGTCCTAACCAATGGGTATCTAGTTTGCCAGCTGACACAGAGACATTCCTATGCCATGGAATATTGGGTATGGTGAAGTATCCTTTTCAGTATAAGCTACACCCTATTACTCCTCTGCTGAAAGTCTTCCTAATTGCATTTAGGATAAAATGTACCCTCCTTATCATGGTCAACAGGGTTGCATTACCTGACCTCTGCCCACATGTTTAACCTTACATACTTCCTTTTCCTCACTATTCTGCAGATACTTACTCTTACAGAGTCTTTGCATTGGCCATTTCCTTTAGCTGAAATGGCATTGCCTCAGCTCCTTAAGTGGAAAATTTCTTTTTTTTTTCCTTTAAGAGTCAGCTTAAGTACCACCATTCCAGAAAGCACTTGCCTGACCACTTTATCTGTAGTTGGATTCCCTCTGCCCTGTGTAGTTCTTTGCCTCAGCATCTGCTAATTTTCTTCATAAACTGTCTTCAAATATGCAATTATTTCTGTGTTTTCTTATACTTTGTCTCGCTATTAGACTGTTATCTTCATGAGGTTGGGGCCCTTGCCTATCTTGTTTAGAATGCAATGGTAGAGTCTGATATAGTGACTGGTGCATAGTAGGTATTCAAAATACTTATTGAATGAATGACTGAATCTGTTGGGGTAGCTGTCTTGAGCAGGAGGTTGTATGAAATGACATCTACTGTCTTATTTCTACTCTAAGACTTTGGATATATGCGTGGCTTTATTTGTCCTAACTTGCTTGTCCTAGGCAGAAAAGTGGTAAACTCCAGGAAGTAAAGCCATGTGCCCTAAGTGCCCTAAAAGGCAAGTTCTTCCACGTGGGTGAATTTGTGATGCCATAGGGTCCCCTTGTCACTGGAGCTGTGTGATAATAACATGTGATCATCTTCCATTTGTTATGTAGGTATCAACTCCTCTCCCCAACTCCAATGCTATAATAGAGGACTTTTAGCAGGCCAAAGATAAAAACTACACATTAATTAAAGTGATGCTTTCTTTCTTAAAATTTAAATATGATAAATAACAGTTTTCTCGTCGATAATCATCATTGTTAGCACTAAATTAGCTGTCCGTTATGGTGGTTCAGGCAAGTTGTTCCATCGATTTTAGCACTGGTTCCCCTGCTACGGAGAATATAAATCATCACTGAGAAAGATGGTGTTTCTTTTATGAGTTTTCCTAATATCAGCCTCAGGCTATGAGCTGTGGATGGAGACATGCTCTTCCAGCTGAGATGTCTTCTTCCTATTGTGCCTCGGTTTTTCACGCCTCACAGCCATGTCATTCTCATCAAGCACAGATGGATGAGCCCCCACATATATAATGTGGTACCTGACTTTTATTTTGATAATTCAATCTCCTTACTTTTTTTATAGCTGAAGGCTCCATATAACTGCTTGCAGCTGGGTAGTTGTAATTTCCATGGAAAAATGTATTTTGCTAATTACATGGCATTCTTTTTTTGTTTTAAATATTTTATTTATTTATTTTTAGAGAGGGGAAGAGAGGGAGAAAGAGAGGAAGAGAAACATCACTGTGTGGTTGCCTCTTGAGCGCCTCCTTCTGGGAATCTGGCCTGCAACCCAGGCATTTGCCCTGACTGGGAATCGAACCGGCATCCCTTTGGTTTGCAGTCCCGTGCTCAATCCAGAGAGCTACACCAGCCAGGGCCATTCTTTTTTTTTTTTTTATAGTACAATATTACCTTCAGGAATCATATTTATGATGACTAATTTAAAACAGGCACATATTCACCCAGGACAGATTTAGATACTATTGAAATCTGGTCAGTATTAGGTGTGATACTTGTTCATCAGTTTGAATGAATGAAAACAAGTGAATTTTTTGAGGGGCACAAAAATAGAATGCTGTATGCATTTGGATAGATGGAAGTCAACACTGGTTTAAAATTAAGCAAGCTACTTAATGTGTTTCTGGGCTCCAGGCCCCCCAGGCCTCTCCCAGTGTTGACCTGGTATTTGAAGGTAAGTGATCTGGACACTTGTGGAAAAGAATGCCTTGCTTGTACTGTGCACTGTGTCTCAGGGCCTTCCCACCTTGCTGAGCAAGGGCAGCCCTCTCTCTGGTTCCTTCCTTCTGCTGAGAGCAGCTTCAGACTAGAGAGGTTGAAAACATGATGGACTCAGATCTGGAAAAACTCTATGATTTTAAGATTACTCTTAATTATTAAATAAGGATAAAGCTAAATTCTATATTTGAAGAAACTACCTTTATCCCATACACTGAGCTCCAAATATAGGAGAAACAAACTTGAGAGTAAAGCATAACTTTTGTTTAAAAGTAATCCTTATGAATCTGCTTGTGAGCCCATTGAAACTGTGAATCTCATTTCTGAAAGGAGACCATCCCTTTTGCATATCATTCAGGGTGTGATTGCCTGTCAGCTTTTATATGTGCACCTGCTCATTTTTCTGATTTTATTCATTGCAGTTGCAATTCATCAACTAACCTTAAAAAAATCTTCCCAACATAAACTCCCTCTTTGTAATTGCTTTCCTTCTTTAAGATGGTGTAATTCCGAGGAAAGATTTATAATTCTGTTAGTGAGAGGTGGTGTAGGGAAGATCTACAGAGAGATACCCATGCATGATCCTTGCAATCATGTGACAGATGGCGTGAAGACCACAAGGTTTGTCCTTGGAAAATAAGGGGAAGTGGTCCTGCACGGTGGTTCTCTTGCCAAAGAGTGCATGGCTGTAGTGGAACTATAGCAACCCAGATGGGTTGGCACTCAGGACTCATTCAAGTCCTGACTATGCAGTTGACCAGCTCTCTGACTTGGGTCAAATCACCAAGTTGCCCTAAGTGACAAGTCATTACTGTTAATAATTTAAAAAAGATTTTATTTATTTATTTTTAGACAGAGGGAAAGGGAGGGAGAAAGAGAGGGAGAGAAACATCAATGTGTGGTTGCCTCTTATGCGCCCCCTATTTGGGCTCCTGGCCTACAACCCAGGCATGTGCCCTAGACTGGGAATTGAACCAGCGACCCTTCAGTTCACAGGCCAGCAGTCAATCCATTGATCCACACCAGCCAGGGCTGTTAATATTTTTTTTTTTGCTATTAACCATCTCATAGTTGTGAGGATTAGATGAGACCATGCATAAAAGGGAGATGCAAATGGAAGTGATTATTATTATTATTACTACAAGCTCTTTATAACTTTCATTGATTTTTTACTTTAAGTTCAGTGTTGTTGCATATTAGTTGTCTTCCCTTATTTTTTCTGGTGGTAGGAGAAATAGTGAATGGATAAGCAGGCCTTCAATTACAATTTTTTCTTGGGACTAACCCAAACCTAAATCCCTGCAATATATCTCTACACTACAGGCATTAGAAAAGATAGAAAAAATGCTATCAGTAAACCACAGCATCCCTGGCATGCATCACCCTTGGTCTGCCAAATCTGGACTTAGGACTCTGAATAGCATTTCTTTTAGACTTCAAGAATAGCTGAATCTAAAAGAAAAAATAGAATCCTTTCAGCTGGAGCCTATGAATGATTTTTATTTTATTATTTTCTTTTTCAAGTTATTTCTGAAAAGAGGCAAGTGGTACTTAATAAAGCTCCCCACTTTTGCTCAGTAACTAAGCTACAGGTCCATTCTGTGACTATAATCTTTAATTGATGGATGCTTGGTTTCCATCTATCAGTGGCTTGTCTAAGGGAAATTATATTTAGGAACAATTATCTGAGAGACTTGCTCCCTGCCTACCCACTGGGGTATTTTATCTTTAGATTTAGTTAGATGACTAAAGGCATATGTTACTTTAGCTTCTAAAGAAGGAATGCCCTTCCATGAACAGTACTAATACATTATGTCCTCAGCTACTTTTTTAAGTTGTTGCAAGAAAAAGCATATTAAATCAACTTTTTATTTCAGTTAAAATGCTCTTGAGGACATTGCTCAGGTTAGTACCCCCAGTACTGTGTAACGTCGACATGAGCATTTCAATCCCAGGAAAAGCTTCATCTTCCCCAAGGCACCCTTTTCAACAGTGAGACCTGTGTACTCGCTTGGTGTGCTTGCTTGCCATTCCTGCTTCTGAGCAGCTTGGAGCCAAATCTGAAGCTCAATGATGGCATTAATATTTACTTTAATAATTAGCTTATTTACACATTTTTAACCCTGTTCACTTGTTACTCATATCTTTTGTCATAAGCTGTATCAATGATTTTTATAAAGAAGCATTATAAAAGAGAAATACCAGAGTAGCTATTAATAATGATAGGATTTACAGAAGAAAAAAGGAAAAGGGAAAAAAACTATTACCCTTATCATTATTATCATAGGAGGCTATAATTACTTATTCATGCAGGAAAATAAACTAATAATTATTTTTACTTATATTAAAATGCTTTTAAAAAATTATGGAATGTTTTAGTCCTGGCCAGGTGGCTCAGTTGGCTGGAGCATCCTCCTGTGCACCAAAATGTTGCGGGTTTGACTTCCGTTCAGGGCACATAACTGGGTTGTGGGTTCGATCACAGTTGGCTTCTTTATAGGAGGCAACCCAATTGTTTCTCTTTAACATCTCTCCCTCTCTCTCTCTCTTCCTTCTTCTTTCTCTAAAATCAGTAAATATATTCTAGGGTAAAGATTAAAAAACATCTTAATCATCAAAGAAATATAGAGAAAAAATAGTGTGTACCCATGTGCTCACTACCCAAATTTCATAAATATTAATACTTGCCACATTTTCTTCAGGTAAAACATTTTTAAGTAATAAAAGTTGTGGGTATAACCAAACCTCCCCTTCTAGCCTTCCTATTTCTTCCATCTCCTTTTCTACCTGGACATTTATATATTACTGTATGCATCAGTCTGCAATTCAATTTTTTCTTCAGCAAAGTTTTTTATTTTTATCCATGTAAATTGACTTAATTTTTGCTAATTGCTAAATTCCCTTGTATGATCACACCACAATGTATTTCTTTCCTTTACTGAGGACATTTAAGATTTTTTCACGTTTCCCTCTATAGCAAACAATACTGCCTTGCTCATTCTTCTTCTGGTACACAAAGGAGAGAGTTTCTCTAGGGTGTATGCTTAGGAGACGAATTCCTGGGTCATAGGTCTCCATTAGTTAATTGATTTATTCATCAACTAATCCAGTGCTTATAATGTGCCTCATATTATTCTAGGCACTTGAAGATGCTGTTTTGAATAAGACAGTCAAAATTCTTGTTTTAATGAAGCTTATATTCTGAGGGTGAAGTAGTAGAAAAGACAGACAATGAACACAATAAATAAACAAAACACAAGTATGTTAGACAGCGACAAGTGCTCGGGAGAAGTACAAGCGGAGCAGGTGATAGGAAGTATATACGTGAAGAGGTTTGCAACTTTCCAAAAGCTGGCAAAGATAATCTCATTATGGTTTTAATTTTCTATGTCATGTTATGAGTGATGAGGAGCTTCTTTTCATATGTTTAAAACTGTTCGTATTTTATGCACCCCTTAAAAATTCCTTTATTACCCATCGTTAAGTCCTTTACATTCAAATGCTCCTTAAATGTGTACAAACTAACACTAGGTATATATAAACTTATGTTTAGCTCTTACAGCTTGTAGTTCTTATCAAAACAAATGTACAAATTACCTACAATCCTTTCCTCTGCAAAGCCAAACAACTTTAAGTTAACATAAGTAATTTAATGTGGTACACAGCATTAGTGACTGTGGCTTAGGTTTTCTTGGGTTTGGTCTGTCTCTCACACTGGATGCCATGAGGTGATGCAGTTCTCTCACCACTCTTCTTTCCGAGCACTGAAACACCTCTGTTCCTCCGGCATACTGTGAGGTCATCTGGCCCACCCTTGGTGCAAAAGCTGCATCTACTTCCGAAGTCTCTCTCTGTTCATTGCTAATTAGCTGGAGACAATTAAAGTGGACCTACTTGGCACCAGTGTAATTGCAACACAAAGACAAAAACAGGGTCTGTGGGGCTGGCATTTGGTTTTCAGATGGTTACCCAGATAATTCAGAATATGTTTACTTTACATTATCAGTGAAATGAATACCCCAAATGAACAAATTCTCAATAATATAGTCCCACTGAGAATATGTAGATCACCCCAAATGGGTCATCCAGCCCCAGTTTGAGAAACTCTATTCTAACACTGAACACTAATATGAAATACACTGATTTTTAAAAATAATATATTTTATTGATCATGCTATTACCATTGTCCCAATATTCCCCTTTTGCTCCCCTTCACCCAGAAACCCCCACACCTTCAGGCAATCCCCACACCCTTGTTCAAGTCTGTGGGTTATGCATATAAATTCTTTGGCTACTCCATTTTTTATACTATACTTTATATCCCCATGGCTATTCTGTACCTACCTATTTGTACTTCTTAATCCCCTCACCTCATCACCCGTTCCCCCCTAACCCCCTTCCATCTGGCAACCATCAAAATGCTCCTCATACCCATGATTCTCTCTGTTCTTGTTTGCTTAGTTTGTTTTTTAGATTCAACTGTTGATAGATATGTATTTTTGTCACTTTATTGTTCATGGTTTTGATCTTCTTTTTCTTAAATAAGTCCCTTTAACATTTCATATAATAATGGTCTGGTGGTGATGGACTCCGTCAGTATTTTCTTCTCTGTGAAGTTCTTTATCTGCCCTTGGATTCTAAATGATAGCTTTGCTGGGTAGAGTAATCTTGGCTGTAGGCCCCTGCTTTTCATGACTTTGAATATTTCTTGCCAGTCCCTTCTAGCCTGCAAAGTTTCTTTTGAGAAATCAACTGACAGTCTTGTGGGAAACTCCCTATAGGTAACTAACTTCTTTTCTCTTGCTGCTTTTAAGATTTCTCTTTATCTCTAAACTTTGGCATTTTAATTATGGTGTGTCTTGGAGTAGGCCTCTGTGTCCATTTTGTTTAGGACTCTCTGTGCTTCCTGGACTTGCATGTCTATTTCCTTCACCAAATTCAGGAAGTTTTCTATCATTTTTTCAAATAGATTTCCAGTGTCTTGCTCCTTCTCTTCTCCTTCTGTAACCCCTATGGTGCAAATTTTGGAATACTTTAAGTTGTCCCAGAGACTGCTTACATTATCCTCAATTTATTGAACTCTTTTTTTCTTCCTGTTGTTCTGACTGGTTGTTTTTTCTTTCTTATGTTCCAAATCATTGATTTGATTTTTGGCTTCATCCACTCACTGTTGTTTCCCTATAAATTATTCTTTACTTCAATTAGTGAATCCTTCATTTCTGACTAGATCTTTTTTATGCTGTTGAGGTCCTCATTAATTTCCTCGAGCATCCTTATATCTAGTGCTTTGAACTCTGCATCTGATAGATTGCTTATCTCCCTTTTGTTTAGTTCTTTTTCTGGAGTTTTGATCTGTTCTTTGATTTGGGCCATGTTTCTTTGTCTCCTTATTTTGGCGGCCTCCCTGCGTTTATTTTTATGTATTAGGTAGAGCTGTTATTGAAACTGGAAAAGACACCGGCGTTCAGGCTGCCTATTACTACCAAACCCAATAAGCAATGACAGTGATTGAATCTTTCTGGGCCCTTTATTCAGATGGCCAGTGATCTGAGAAGATGGTGCATTCATACCCTAACAGACCATCTTGCCTTCTCTTTCCAGGCCAGGCTTTTAATACCAGGGAATAAACAAGGTTTTACGGTGATGGCTTTGAGATTCAGGGAAGATTAGGTGATAAAAGCCGCAACATTCCTGTCCTGAGCAGTTAGCTGTTCCCAGGGGTGGTGGTCATCTGTCTCTCCCTGGAGCACAAAGGCCTGGATGCCTCCAGTTGTACCCAGGCGGTAACCTTTAGCAGTGCCCCAGGAGGTCAGTTGTTTTCCCAGGAGCCAGGACGGGCCTTATCTGTAGTTTCTGAAGCAAAAGCTTTAACATACACATTACATGCTAGACTTATAACTTTTTACCTTAAGTTAAAATTTTCCAAGTCTTGAGTCCCCTATCACTATGACTCTCTGTTTTGGTATCATGTCCTAATGCAGTAGGTGTCCTGTAGGATCCAGTAGCCCATACTCCCCTATCACCCAAGCTGGGTAATTGAAGTGAGCTTTTTGTGTACACTGGGTATACTCTTCTCCTGTAGTTGAGCCTTGATTTTTACTGGCAGGTGGAGAGTGATTTCCCCAGGCCAGTCAGCAGCAAGAATTTTCTGTGACCACTTACCATCAACCTTCACCCTTTGTGGAGGATCAGCTATGTAGGGGCAGGGTGGTGGTGCTCTGATGTGGTCTGTAGCTGTCCAGTGGGGTTTCCCAGGTAGTGCAAGCCAAGGTCACCTCCAAGGTCACCTGTGTTCTGCCTGCAGCCACCCTGCTTGGTCTGTAAATCAATCATAGGTGGTTGCTACTTGTGCTGGGCTTGGAGATGGCCAGGCAAAACCAAGCTGTGAATCTAGGCTTGCAGCTGCTAGTTCCTGACTTGGGGACACTTAGCAAGAGGTATGGGGCCTGGGGACTCACTGAAGGCAACTGTTGCTTGTTTGAGAGGATTTAGGAAGTTGTGAAGCATCAGCCAAGACCAGACATTCATGTGGAAAAGTCTGTGTTAATAACTTGGATGGGCCTATAAGTTGGTGGGACAGAGTCTCAGGGGATCTCCAGGGTGGATCAAACAGTGTTAGTCAGGTTGATGGAGTCTCATATGTGGCACTTGCCTGCTGGCTCTGTGGCTCTGTTGGGGGAGTGAGTGTTCAGAAAAGGGACAGTGGCCTCTGCCCACCTCTCTGTCTGGGTGAAAGCTGTGCCGCAGCTATCACCTTGATACCAGACACTTCCCTTTCTTCCTGTATGCCAGTATGTGGTGCCTTTCAAGCTTCTACCTTGGTGCTGGAGCTCACAGGGAGTGAGTCTGAGTAAGTCTATGTGTGGGTTCTTTAAAGGAACTGCTTGGGACTCCAGACATTTCTTCCACTGATTCAGGCCCTGCTGGTTTTTGCAGTCAAAAGTTGTGGGGACTTATCTTCCTGGCTTTGTAACCCTGGAGCTGAGGGCCTGATGTGGGGCTGGAGCTCATTGCTCCTGAGATATCCCTCCTGAATTTTTATATACCTTTACAATGATGTGGGACTAGTCCATTCTGTGTCTCTGCCCCTCCAACAGTCTGGATGGATGTGGTTTCTTTAATTCTATAGTTGTCAGACTTCCATTCAACTCGATTTCTGACTGTTCTGAGTAATGGTTGTTTTATAATTTCATTGTAATTTTGATGTGGTTGTTCAAGGAGGTAAGCTGTGTTTACCTATGCTGCCATCTTGACTGGAAGTCCTGATTTTTTTTTTTTTAGGGTGTATAATTACCCTGATGAGCCACAAATACAGGAGTGGGAAAAAGTAGGTTTACAGTTGTAATACAAGTAAATAATACAATAATTAATAAATAATAGTATCAGAATAAACTTACTCTTATGCTCTGCCTCTTGCTAAGTGTCCCCAGGTCAGGAACTAGCAGCTGCCAGCCTAGATTCACAGCTTGGTTTTGCCTTTTGAATACCAACAACTGTAAACCTGCTTTTGCCCATCCTTGTATTAGAAATCTTTGGAGTCTTTTCCCTAGTTTGGAATTGCACCCTTGGTGAAGCTCAAAATGAGCTCCCCTTTGTTATAGAGATGACCAGGCAAAATTTGCCGGGCTGTCCTTCATTCTATGATGCTCTCCTCGTTACTAGACTTTCTTGTCTTTCTCTTCCCTCCAGGGTACAGATGCGTAAAATTCGTCTGTTTTATTTTATTTTTAAAATTTTATTTATGTTCATTAGCTGAAACTCTGGTACCTGTTTGTTTGTGCTTTTGTCATGTGGTTGACATATTCAGTGGAGAGACAACTCAAGACCTCCGATTTCTTTTATTCTTGATTGCTGGTAGATTTGTGGGTGCATTCCTGGGGGTGAAGGACTAATGCAACTGCCCATCTGGATATGAAGAAAATTTTGTTTCATTATTCACAACTTGAATCATCAAATATTCTTTTTGCCAAGTCAAGTTCATTATATAGATACTGAGAACAGACTTTATTGTAGTACATATTAATATTATATATATGTATTAATAATACATATTAATAGTGTTGATAGCAGTGGTTTTATTGAGAATTTATTACTTGCCTGTTAAGGTTACTATAATAAAAAATTAGTACAGTTAGGGAGTTTTGCTCAAATAAAGATGAGAAATTTTCCATTGAATGTGTGTGTGCTCATGCACATGTGTATGTGTGTGTTTGAATCACGTGCACTCCCAGGTTCTATAGGTCAAAATCAGACCAATATAAGCAATATCATATGGTTTATGCATATTTGTATGTATTTCAGATTTCAGCAGTCTCACCAAAGCAGTGACAAAGAGTGTAACGTCTAGTTTTCTTTGCTTAAAAAACAAGATGTTCTTTACATAAAATATTTTAATTTTGGGAGCTGAGAGGTAGGCAAAACACAACAATCAGAATGTCCTATTTTACAGAAAACCTGGAATGCCATTGTCCTTCATGTAGCTAAATTCTTTCAGGGCCCAAGCCTAATTTACCCATTAAGGTAGCAGTCTCTGTTCTAGTCCATAATGAGGGTACTTTCCTCTGAATACAGTGATTTTTCCTTTCCTACATTATATCAGTGAATAATTCTGTATTGTCTTCTTTCTAAATAAATTGTAAACTCCTTGGGAACAGACACCATACCTTGACTCTCTGGCCACACAGTATTTGTTGATTTGTCCTAGCATTTGACTTGAAGAGCATTCTGAATAGGTTTTAATAATTTAAGATGGTGGAGTAACAAGGAAATACTTTCAGAGGACTAGGAATGTTGCATCTTGGGAAATCAATCAAGGATCGACCTGCTTTCAAGGAATTTACAGTCTCCTTGGGGACTCCTTGGGATACAGTCACTCATGAAGATTTAGTGGGGCAAAATCATGTGTTTTAGATTCTCTTAAATGCTCTATTCCAAGTGGAATGGTAAAAGGATGCTCAGTCCACCAGCCTGGGTCTGTGCTGGCTAAACTGAGCACAGGGATCTTCACCTATTGATTTTAGTATGGCAGTGATATACATTTAGTTTATAAATAATTGAAGTCATTCAGTTATCTGGTTTGTACACTTATATTGATAATAGGGTGACATTTTCCTCAACGGACTAATGTGAATAACTTATAAGTGCACAAGTCAGATTTTAAATATGTTCTAATGTTCACCAACACCATCTTCAACAAAATGCCTCCATATCTCCAGTTTCGATGGCAATTATTAAAGCTCAGACAAGACCTTCAGGTAGTTAATGACAGCTCTGCAGGCAACGATTTTTGCCTTTTGTCTTTTCTGGGTTTTTTTGAGAGAAGACGGTGCCCTAAAAGAGAAAAAAAATGGTTCACAATCAATGCTCATGGACCAGGCACCTAATCCGAACTTAACCAAAAAGTCAATATTTAGCTGTACCTTATCAGTGTGGAAATGTCAAGCGGAGGAAGAGACACAGACAAATTTCCAACTGGTTTCTCATTCTGAAGCTCTGTTGTTCAAAGCTCTGTGGCAGAGTTTCAGCGTCAGATAAGACAAAACTGCCTTTGGGGGAAAAAAGACCACAAATGGCAACACTTGCAGCTGCCGAGGCCACAGTTTATGAGAGGCAGATAGACGCAGGAGGTGCATTCTGAGCTTTCCCTGCACGTTCCCCTGGTCACCTTCCCTCCTGCGTGGTGCTAGCACTTGATTATCACTCACAGCAGGAAGCCTTTGAGAGACAGCAGCTTGCTGAGGAGAGTCGTAATTTGTTGCCACCCAAGACAACTGACACAAATGGTTTGCATCCTGAATTTGTTATGGCTGGGAGCAGTAGACACATCAAGCGTGACTAGGTGGCCTGTGGGTCTGAAAACAGGGGTTCCAATCAGGCCTCCTTGAAGCTATGGCCAGTTAGTACATAGAATGAAAGTTTCCAGTTGTTTAAGAACTACAGAGCCCTTTCCGAATTCCATCTCACTCCACAGGACTCCAGCTGACCTCGCCCATGTGATTGTTGTTCAAAGTTGGATCTTATTAAAAAAAAACAAGGTTACATGGAAAAAAAACTGTAATGATACTCATATTTAATGAGATGGTTGGACGGTCATCACTGAGATATTTGGTTATGGAGTAAAGTAAATAGTGTAAGAAAGAAGGATGATGACTTAAATGCTCAATATGCATTGTTACCAACCAACTTTTAAAGGAATTGTGGGTGGGCTTGGCATTTCATGGAACATGGAGATCTGGAAATTGCTGGTGGTAATAACATTGTTTCATTTAGGAATCCAACTGGAAGGGATCTGCATGGACTAGATTCACAGAACAATGAGGCCTAAGAGTTGGGCAAGGCAGAAGTACCAACCATTCCAAACGAACTGCTCGTATGGTAAGGTGCTTGTTAAATGTACAGACTCCCATTAGCTTCCCCAGAAGATTCTGATTCAGGGAGACTATAGTGGGGTTTGGGAGCCTGTATATTTCTTTTGAAAGATTTTATTTCTTTATTTTTAGACAGAAGGGAAGGGAAGGAGAAAGAGAGGGGGAGAAAAACATCAATGTGTGGTTGCCTCTCATGTGCCCTCTACTGGGGATCAGGCCGGCAACCCAGGCATGTGCCCTGACTGGGAATTGAACTACGACTCTTTGGTTTGCAGGACAACGTTCAGTCCACTGAGCCTCACCAGCCTTGGATGGAAACCTGTATTTGTCAAAAGAGTGCTGGGAGATTTTACCATCAGATTTGGAAACATTGCTCTACAGTGTCCTCCAAAATGCAGGTTACAGAGAAGCTGCTCAGCAATGGAATGAATGAATGAAAAAAAGAAACTTAGTGAGTGTGCCAGAAAGGCGGTCTCAGTCCCTGATTTGGCTGCATGAGTGATTTGCCTTGCACAGCTAACTCCCAGTCATGGGAAGAATGACCTTCAGCTGATAGTGCTCCCCTCCTTATCTTTTATTGGGATATCACAGTGACATACACACACAAAAAATCTATGTTCTAAAAAAGGAATGAATGAATGCTAAGTGTTAGAAACAGAAATAAAGTTGCTTAAGTCTCCATTAGGAATAATTCTTTCTTGTGAGTGTTTCCTGCCGTAATAGTTCCCACCAGGCATAAAGCTTCCTCCCTCTTTAACCTGTCCATAAAGGCACAAAGGAGAAGAGGTGTTGGGAGCACTATTCAGATCTTCATGTGGATGCTGCAGCTAACAATTTCTGTACTAACCCAAAGCCACCCAGCTCTTCCTATTCTGAGGCTGTATGTGACATTAACTTTGCTATGGTCTCCAGGGGAATCACTTTGTAAGCTCCATGGCAAACAGGGAGGATCTCCCTCCATACAATTTATAATTCCTTGTTACAATAAAAGCCTCAGAGATACAGGAGCTGAGGGGATGGCCTGGAAGTGAGAGAAAGAAGGTGAGATCTGTGCTTTTAATCCACCGTGAGGTCCTCTGGCACATGGCAGGTTATGGGACTGGACTAAAAAGACCCAATCGCCCCTTTTGTTCCATTTCTATGGCTGCCTGAAATCATTATGGGGCTAATTTAGGGCCATCTAATTTTTGCTGAGGAGAGGATAGACAACAACACAGGACAAAAGGAGCTCCAGTGAATTTGTTGAAACTTGTCATACTCTATCTTTGTGACTGACTAGAGGATTCAGTGAGTCTTTTTTGGGAGAAAGACAAGGCAGAAACCAGGAAGCTTGCAGGATGGTCCAGTAGTGGTTCTTAAACTTTGCTGTATGTTAAGATCTGCTGGGCAAGTTAAAAAAATTCAAGTACCAGGCCCTGTCCCATAGCAGTTCAGTCGGAGTCTCTGGGGACCTGAGTCAAGCCTTACTTAAAAAAAATCCTAGGTAATTCCAATGTGCAGCCCAATTTGAGAGCTAGTGATTTTTAGACTGATTGTATATTCTACATCTTTTCCAGTTTTATCTTATTTCCTCTGCCTGGAATGGCCCTTTATCTCTTCTTTTGGTGAAGACCTGCTCATTTTTAAATTTTTATTTAAAAAGCCATTTTATTTATTTACTTTTAGTGAGAGAGGAAGGAAGGGAAAAACATTGATATACGAGAGATACATTGATTGGTTGCCTCTTGCACACTCCAACTGGAAACCTGGCCCCAACCCAGGCATGTGCCCTGACTGGGCATCGAACTGGCGACCTTTCAGTTTCTATGACGATGCCCAACCCACTGAGCCACACCAGTCAAGTCAAGGCCTGCTCATTTTTAAAAATTTGCTAGGAATATACTTTCCACTGACAGAGTTTATTCATTCATTTTCTCAATGCTTCCCCCCTCCATGGCAATAGCACTCAGTGATGACAGTTAGTACATTTTGATTATTTAAATTATAATTTTTAATTATTTTTCTCCACAGACTGAGTTTCTGGAAGCCAGGGATCATGTGTCCATGAAACAGAGGATGAAATTAAGAAATGAAGAGAGATTCCTCCTGTTTCCCCTTTATCTTCCTTGACAATCGCAAGCTTGGTTCTGTGCAAGGGGATCTTGCCTGGAAGCTTCTCTCTCTCTCTGAGCTTTGGACTCAAGTCACTTCCCAAGTGGTGAAGCTGAGTGAAGGAAAGGTCCTCAAACCTCTGGAATTAGTATTGTTTTCCTTCAAAACTCTGCTTTCTTTTGCTTTCAGAGTTCTATGCAAAACTCTGTGCATAAGTATAGTGAGTTAATTTGCATTTTAGAGAATTCTTACCTGAAAGAAGTCATGTTAGTTTGTGTTTTTCCTAAATCCAATCCTGAAACAAGGAGTTAGGGGCAGGTAGTTTACTTCTGAAGTGGTTCCAGGAAGCACATTGAGGGAGCAGAGCTATGAGATGGAGATGGGAAGAAAGGCAGTGGAGTTATTTCAGGAGTGGGTACTTATGGACACGTGGGACTCAGTCCTGCCGGCACACCCTAAGACTGTAGTTCCTGTAAGGGGCAAGGAAGCTGGGGCACTTATCCATTATCCTGTGCAGTTCACAGGTGCAGGCTTAGTCCTGGAAGAATGAACTCCCCACTATTTCTGGCTTATCCTGGGAGTGGGCAGAGCATGCTCCTTAGGCAGAGGAAGTTCCCAGGCAAAGAGACACAGATGCTTGAGGCAGGAACCCATTGGTTTGTGAAGGGAACTGTCCACTAATGATACAGGCAGCCAAGGTTATAGAAATGTGTTGAGAGGTTGTCAGTGGGGCACCAGCTGTCTGTGGTACAAGATGTAGTTTTCAGTTTTGAGGAAGCTGAATTTAAGTTCTCTGAAGTTATAACTCACTCTCTTAGGTGCCATGAAAACAGATCTTCAGTGCTTTGGGCTTTTTGTGGCTAATTCTGCTTATCCTCTAAATTCCCATCATAGATCCACCCTGTCAGAACTTTATTTATTTTTACAATTCTATAGCAGCTGTTCTTGGATGGTCCTTGTCATCATCTTCTGGTGGTCTATTAGTGTACCTGAAAGTATGCTCTATCTTTCTTGACCCCCAAGTCCCCCAATAAGCCATATCACAACACAGGGATAATTTAGCTCTATCTTTAGCATTCTCACCCTTACCCTGAGGTACTTATTTTCTTGTAAGGGATGTGTATCTGTGGTGGGGCTGAGGGTGGGTGTTTGAACATGGCCATGAGGCTATACGGTGGTTTTCCTTGAGGTTCAGCCATGTTCTGGGCATGTTATAATTATGACGGGCAGGGCATGTCTGAAGGCTTTTTGTAAAAGGCCTGAAGGCATTCTGGGAGATTATTGTAAGGGTCAAGGAAGCAAAGGGTAATGACTTGCTCTAGTAACAAGCCTCAGTCATCAGAGAAGAGGGGCCATTCTGAGAATGGTATGGTATCTATGACTCAAATTTGTCTCTAGTGCTGGCCACTGTTTAGATCATGTCTCAGTCCTACAGAGATGAGGGGTGAAAGCTATAAGTGAAAATGAAAAGAGTTGTTTTGCTAAGACTCTGTTGGACACTGGAGGTACAAGCAAGATTACTTAGGGCCCTCTCTAACAGAAGGTAATGCCATTGAGAGAGGAGCGAGCGAGAGAGTGAGTGCACTTCTCTTGCAGCTCCAAAAGAGTACATGGAGGGATTGGAAAAGGGCAGGAGGAATTAGAAGCCACATGGTGTCTGACAAGGCTTGTTCCTGACCACAGGTGAGATGCCCTCAGGGATTTACTAGAGTTGCCAGGGCAGTTCTTGATTATGGGTGTATCTGAGAGGTGAGGGGAAAGCCATGAAATCTGGGTTAGCTGATAAATGCAACCTCATTTGTTGCCATAGGCCTGTGAGGATGGAGCAAACTCTAGCTGTAGGAGAAATATCCTGCTCAATATTGGTAAATTCATTGCTTTCCATAATGAAGTTTAGGATAGTTATATATTGCCCACTCCACAGCTGGTGCTCATAATTTCCATTGAATGAAATAACTTTACTCACACTTGATAAACATCAAGAATGAGCAAGGATTGGAGAACTGATCCATGGTGAATTCTAAATCCCCTGAGGGCAAGGAAGGCATTGGTTATTTATTTGACATATTGTACATAAATAAATGCATGTGATAAGAAAACATTACAGGTATTTAAATGATTTTATCACTATGAAAACTTCAGTCATCAAATTACTGCTGAAAAACACTTTAACAAATTACTCTTAGTTTTGCATCATTTACTAACAGAGTTTCTTGGGCAAACTATGTAACATCTCTGAGCCTTGGTTATTCCATAACATTGAGATAATGTTATCTACCTACTGATGCTCTTGAGGGTATTGAAGATAACTTACATGAAGTGCTTAGTACAATGCTTGGGATGTGGTAAGCATTTAAGAATAACAAGAAGCTACCTAAAATATCATAATAATAGCAGTAATAACAGATAATCCATGATTATGCTAAATATGATCCATCTAGGGAACTGCCTCTGCTTTGTTTGTTGTTTTTTTAAGTTGATATTCTAACAATACATCTTTACTGTAACTTTCAAAACTTTTTTTTACAGCCTTTGTTAATAGACTCTTGTAAAAAGGAAGTTTAAATATATTCTCTACGTCCAGTGGTTTTGTCTTATCTATTTTTGACTCTCTCAAAAAGCATCCACAGGTGAGTGAGGCCTCATTTCCCCTTCCATCAACTGGGTTGTCTTTTCTGCTTTTTCATATCAGGTTTTGCTACTTTGCGTCTCTTTCAGCTAAACCAGCACCTCAGACTAGGGTCTACTGTGTACTTCTTTCAGTATCTCTTGTAAGCTGCCTGAAGAACACTTACTGGAGCCGTGTGAAAGTGCATATTTTCAAGAAGACAGAACTATTTTTAGCTTGAAGGTAGACCTGTGTTTTTCCTTCTTGGCAAACTCCTTTCCTTTTGATGAAAGCCAAACCTTGAAGCTAGTGGTGACAGGTCAGGGTTCTAATTGCCGTGCTGTTAGAAATAAGGAGAGATGTTTATTGTTAATCAAGTAAAGGGCAAACCAAATTTCATCGGTGTAGTAAGATGAGCCCACTCAGTAGGCTGGTCTTATAAAACACTTTTTCTAGCAAGCCTGGGAAAACTTGTGAAGTGGTAATAATAAAAACAGCATATGGTCTTTGCAGGAACTTTGTCATACATGAGCAATGTGCTGTGGGTGTGGTAATGAACATCAGGTGTATTTGACTCAAGACTTCTAAACTTGGAGAAGAGGAATTTTTCTTTTCTTTTTTTTTTGCACATATTGGAATGTGTTTTTACATTTCTGGTATTTAAAAAAATAACTTAGGAACAACGTTATTTTTTTATTCCTTATTTGGAAGCTATACTGGTCAGCATAAGAAAATACTTAACTTAAGATCTTCAAAGGAATGCTGTAGAGGTTTGGAAAGCATTTGCTTTGGCTTGAAGCGAGTTTGGCTAGTGAAGTGACAGGCACACAAGAAAGAACAACAGGTGAAAAAATGTGGAGTTTCTTTCATCTTTCAAAGGATTTTCTTGATGAATTGAAACAGCCATGAAAATAAGCACTGGCCTTCGTGCCCAGTGGCCTACAAGTGCTTAGCGTGGGCCAAATCAGAATCAGGCAGGGGACTAATGGAAATCAGGCAGCAAGCCTAGGCCTAATTAAATGTGTGCCGCCTGCCTCTACTTTTAAAAAATTCCCTTTGGCTCATTTTTTTAAAACAAAAAGTCTGGTTTTGTGGTAGAGAGATATTTGTCTTCTTTGACTCAGCTAGAGTTAGTAATGGCTAGCAAAGGCGAACAGTGGCATTACTTATTCAGTAAAACCAATGAAAATTTTGGTTGGCTAAATAGATTTTCCTGCTGGCCTATTTCTTTTCAAAACTACTTATAAAAATGAATAAATTTCTGGACTAAGGTAAATTATATCTCTTGAAGTGGTTGAATGCGAGTCAGAGACAAAGTTTTCATTTTGTTGGGGAAAAATATTGCAATTGATTATAACCATGTTTTAGAACAGCTTTTACAGATGTTGAAGGAGGGATGGGTGGGGGTCCTGGGGAAAAGAAGGTGAAGGGATTAGCTAAAGAACCTATACGCATAGCCCACGGACACATACAACAGTGTGGCAAAGGTCAGGGAGGGGGGTAGGGGGCTGGGTGGAGGTGGGCAAAGGTGGGCAAAATGGGGGACATCTGTAATGGTGTCAACAATAAAAAATTTAAAAAAATGTTGAATGTACTTCAGCAGTTTCCCAAACTGGTTTAAAGGAGTCTTTGGGATCTGAGTCATGAATAATTTTCTGACTAAGGTCATGAGATAGATGTCTGCACAGAGTTCTGCACAACTTTAAAACATGTTTGAATAATGGGAGATTGACCTAAGCCTAGAACATTTTCTCCAAAGTCCTAGTTCACAGAGCGGGTACAGAGGCCCTGGGACTGGATCACAGACTCCTAGGCCCTTAATTGGGAACTTCTTTCTTGCCAGTACCTCCCATGAAGAAGTTGCTGCTTAGTTTATTATTTGAATACAAATAAAACTTTCATGTAAGTCAGGGAGATAACATAATTTATTACAGCACATTTATGAAGTTCTAGGAGATGCCTGAATTATAATAATTGGTGAGTCTGTTTTGTGTCTTTCTCCAAAGCCTCTGCTTAGGGAGCAACTTTTGAAGTCAATGACAATGCCAGATTTGGAACAATTCTAGAGGCATCTGTTTGGGGTGTGGCACGGAAGAGGATCAGCTCTGCAGACGGTAGAACATTACATATATGTATGTAACATGACAACAAAGCAGTTGAATCCAGTGACAGTTTACTTCTTTTTAAGAGAAACACAAATGGCAGGTCTGCTCTCACGGGTCAGCCACCATCAAAGGCTAGTCATAAACAACAACAACAACAACAACAACAACAACAACACACCCTGTGGATTCTAAGAAGGCTGGTGCCCTGTTTTCCTTTTGAGATGCTTAATGAAAAGCTGCACCAAAACATTTCTGTGGATTTGAGGATTTTGGAATAAGCAACAGGCAGGAACAGAAGCCCACGTGCTCTGTCGTTACTGGCTTTAATTGTTTTGGTTTCAAGCTTAGCGGCAACATGTTCCTGCCAAATGCATGTCTGTGCGCACGGGATGTTTTCTGCTTCGCTTCACTCAGGCGTTTGAAGAGAGGCCCTGGTTTGTATCAGTCAGACATCATTTTAGTGTAAGAGAAAACATGCCCCTTGGAGCAATTAAGGGATCTCAACTTATCATTAGAGTGAAGAATAGGTTGCAATGTCTATTTAGCATAGAGGTTTAGAAATTAATTACTGGGATAGGTCACAAAATGCTTCACTGTTTCTAACGATTAAAAACTACAATTTGACAATTAGTGAAAAATTTGTTAGGGCAATACATTTATCATTTATCATTATTAGAAAGGGATCGGCAAACTCTTTTTGTAAGGAGCCAGCTAGTTAATATTTTAGGCTTTGCGCCTTTATAGTGTGAAGGCAGCCATAGACAGTAAATAGATGAATGAGCATGGCTGTGTCCCAACAAAACTTCCTGTATTGTGTATTATATTTGATATAATTTTAGCATGTCTTAATACCTTATTCTTCCTTTGATTTTTTTTACCATTGAAAAATGAAAACAAAACATTTTTAACTCTAGATTGTATAAAAAACAGACAACAAGCCCACTTTGGCCTGAGGGCTGTAGTGTGCTGCGTCCTGCTTTAGAAGAGAAGACCCTGTTATTATTTACACTAAGATGTCTGAGCATTATGTGAAAAAGTAATGCATTTTTTCAACTCCTAATTATTGTATAATTTTGTCCCAATGATTACTGCTTTTTCGATGAGGGTTATTTTAAAGCACAGTGTTGGGCTGAGTGAGGACGGCAGCCTGAGGGCTGGCTGAGTGGCCCAGGGTTCGCACATTTGGGCCCCACTGTGCTCCTCTCCTTGTGTTCCACTTCCGTTCCTCAGTGAAAGGAACTTGCGCCATTGCTTCACTTGTGGCAGTGAATAAATCTGTATAATTTTACAAAAGACCAACTGCGTGGCTTCTTTTGCTGCCCGAAGACTTGAGTGTTGAGCTCTTCTTTATAAAAAGTTTCCATGACAATCTGGCTTGAGAGAATGACAAGTTTGCCCTCATGGGGAATTTCTCATTAAGGAAGCTTTTCTTTGACCAGGAAGCTTTATGGGGGCTTAATAGTGGGTCAAACAGAAAGGACCAAATAGGACCCTTTCATAAACTGTACCTTACATCCACTCTGGCCTGAAAGAGAGCTTGTTTCCTCCTGTGTGTGGCGAAGGGGTGATGTTCAGAAGCCGGGAGGTTAGAGAGGACCACCATGCTTCCCTGGGGGGCTTGCTTCCGAGTGGTAACCAAGAGACCCAGACACAAGCATGTGCTATTAATATACAGGCTGAGCCAAGAATTATTGGCCCCTAGTTTTCCCTATTGAAAAGCGGTATGTGGGATGGAGAAGCAAGTGGGCTATGGGCTTGATTATCTGAGTCTTTACCATGGCTCAGGCGCTTACTAGCTGTGTAACATTCACCTCTCTGTACCTCAGTTTCCTTCCCTGAAAAGGGGGCATGGTAATAATGTCTATCTCATAGGGTTGTGGGGATTATAATTAAGTAAATTAATATATATGTAATGCATTTTTAAACAGCACCTGGCACATGGTAGTGAATAATAAAGATAGCTATTGTGGTGATTTTCTTTCCACAATAGCTTTGAAAACAATGTAAACATTTTTTTTAAGGGAGATACCTTCCCTCAGGTGTAATCACTCTGACAATATCCTTTGACCTGTTGTTTTTCTTTCTCAATCATATCACTCCTTTGTTCTGCTGACTATACCTTTCAGCCACCTCAGTTACTCTGTCCTAGTGCCCATATTGGATTTTGGCCTTTATTTTCTTCCCACTTACTGCACTTGGTTATAAACTCAGTGTTCTTCTGGGCCTGAACTGAGAAACACTTGGCTTATATGTAAAAGAGAAATGTAGTTCATCAGGTGTAACCTAATATATTGCCATGTAGTCGTGGCACAGCCCTGCCTGGGTTTGGTTGGAAATCTGCAGGTTTTTAGGGCAGATTTTTAGTAAGCTGCTCACTCTGTGCGCAGAGCTGAGAAGTTGAAGGGGTAGAGCCCAGGGAGGGGAAACTGGTAGTGTTCTGAACACGGGCTTTGTGTCTCATCGTTCTTTCATAGGGTCCCCAGAGACCTAGTAGAACATTCTGTGTTCTAAGGGTCTTCAATAAATACTTTGTGCTTGACTATATATATTGGGTTTGGATTTCCTTTCCTGCCAACTGCTTTTTGTGTTGGAGGGAGAAGTCGCCTTAGCTGTTACAGTGCACTGTTTTAAATCTGGCTTAAGCTTTGCTGTCTTTCCTCTCTGGCCTGTTCTGTCCGTGCTCTAGAGCAGGGCATGTATGCACAGTTGTTGAGAGAAACTCTTATTCTGGTTAATTACTATCCTGGATTTGTCTATTTCTACTTTCTTGGAATAAAAGCAACATGCTATGTTTTTGGACTACTCGATATACAGAAAGTAGGATTTTTTTTTCTAGAGAGGATGCATATAGGTTATAGACAAAAGCAATTATGAAACATTTCAATACACTTGTGTAGAAGAGGCCATGTTGATTAGGGTTACGTGGGTTTTGCTCTTTTGGATGACTCAAAAAGTATTTCTTAGTTCTATAAGAAAAAAATTCAGCATTAAATACTTCCTTATTCCTTAAAAAATACAACACAGGCCTAGTTTCTTTTCCCACCCCCCTCCCCCATATTTCTTTACTCCCTATGTATCTCATCCATATGAGACACTCTCCTTGTCTTCAAAGGGTACTTTGTATATTCAAGAAATACCCAGAGAGTAGCAGGGAATGAGACTCTGCCCCACACACAGTTTTGTTTGATTGAAACTATTCATCTGAATGACATTCGCTATTGTGTTAATCGCTTATGTTGTAGGCTCACGTAGAGTTTACATTCATGTATTGATGCTTCTTTCTCTAGCGTACTAGGTTCCTACTGCGTGCAAAGGGCCAAACCAGGGCATTTGGACAACAAGACACACAAACGCCTGTTTCTGTCAATCATTTCAAAGGTAAACTATTCTTTGCAATATTTTTAGTGTAGATTTTCTGGAGTGCAACAGTGGTGTTCATGATGATTCTGTTTATTTATTTTTTTTGTAAGGAAAAGAAAAAGAAAAAAGTAGCGTTTTTAGTGCTTGCTGCATGCTAGGCATTATACAAAGGCGCACAGTGGGAACTGAATGCATCGAGCCCTGGGCCACTCAGCCAGCCCTCAGGCTGCCATCCTCCCTCAGCCCAACAATGTGCTTTAAAATAACCCTCATCGAAAAAATAATAATTATTGGGGCAAAATTATAAAATAATTAGGAGTTGAAAAAAATGCATTACTCTTTCACATAATGCTCAGACATCTTTTTTAAAAATTTTAATCATTGTTCAAGTACAGTTTTTTTCCTTTTACTCCCATTCCAGCTCACCCACCCAACCCTCCCCCCTTCCCCCCCATTACTCCCTACCCCTAGTTTTTGTCCATGTGTCCTTTAAATTTGTTCCTGTAAACCCTACCCATTTTCCCCTGAAATTCCCTCTTCTCTCCCCTGTGGTATAATGCTCAGGCATCTTAGTGTAAATAATAACAGGGTCTTTTCTTCTAAAGCAGGAAGCAGCAAACTACAGCCCTCAGGCCAAAGTGGGCTTGTTGTCTGTTTTTTATACAATCTAGAGTTAAAAATGTTTTGTTTTCATTTTTCAATGGTAAAAAAAATCAAAGGAAGAATAAGGTATTAAGACATGCTAAAATTATATCAAATATAATACACAATATAGGAAGTTTTGTTGGGACACAGGCATGCTCATTCATCTACTTACTGTCTATGGCTGCCTTCACACTATAAAGGCATGAAACTAAAATATTTACTAGGTGGCTCTTTACCAAAAAGAAGAAAAGTAGCATTTTTAGTGCTTACTACATGCTAGGCTCTTTACAAAAAATATATATAACTTCATTGAATCTTTGCATTAACCCTTCAGCACAAGTACTATTATTATTTCTTATTAGTACTGAGAAAAACTGAGGTTTGGAGACTAAGCCTTTTGCCTAAAGCCACACAGCTGGTAGGCTGTAGAAAGCTAGGATTCATAACTAGGTCTGTCTCTGTTCACTAACCCAAACTGCCTCCCTTCAAGCAGAGATGGTCTTTGTTAAACAGCTGGCAGAAAATGCTCACTTGGGACATAGAAAAGTGTCCCCCAAATGTATTTCACTTAAAATTGTTAAGGAAATAGGTGGAAAAATATGTTGCTTTCCCAGAAAAAAGTGCAATTACATGATTAAAGTACAATTAGATTTTAAAATAAACTGTGTGTATAGGTATGTGTAATCAGAGAATTAGACATTTAAAATGGTTATTCCACAAAATTAATCAAATCTATAGTCTTTGTTAGACTAAGGTATAATTTAATAAGTACAATATGGACTGAAAAAATAAATAGCTGCCTGTTTGGTTCTAAGTATAACAGTGATGATCATATTTTAGAATATTTTTTTAATTATAGAAAAATTGCCAACAGAGGAACAAGAACTCAGAGGTTGTTGCAAATGCTTAAGAGCAACCATAGGTTCTTGCTGCAAAGCAGAGACAAAGCAGTCCTCATTTTTGTGCCAGAATTTCCTTTTGACTCAGATGGCCAGGTCTACAAAAGAGAAAATGGGGAGATTTGCTATTCTAAAAAGGTTTCCTGATATGCTTAGGGGAAAACTTGTAAAAGACATGTGAATTCTTCTAAAATAGGTTATCTGTGGGTTATCTATCTTATTACTGCACAAAATTCTTTCACTTTTCTCAGCCTTGGTTTCTGTTTTTGTCTGTGAATGGTAACAACTTCTCTATCTAGGTTTTTGAGGTTAAATGACATGCAAAAGTACTTTGGAATGGTTAAAGTGTTATTCATATGGAAGAGTAAGTACATGTAGACAATATTCTTTCAAAAATTTCCATTATATTTTCCCCTGTAGTAATACAATTTCTCTCCCTGTCACCTTCCCCCATTATTGCCCCAGGGAAGAACAGGGAGAATGTCACCAGGGAAAGGGAGAATAAGAAAGGGAGATACTTCCTATCAGTCAAAAGGGAAAAGTTGAAGATGCTTCACATGTAGGAGGCAGAGGGAGAGGAGAGGAAGGAAGGAAGGTAGGAAGAGAGAGAGAGAGAGAGAGAGGGAGAAGGATGAAGGACAAGAACTCAGCACTGTGTACTAACTGGCTCCACGCATGAAAACTTTCACAGGGTGAGTAGAAACATCCAGAAGTTTCTAGGAGAACCTGGAATTCCCCTCTCTTGAGAGAATGGAAACTTCTTAGAGAAGTTCTGAGGCCAGCATGACCTTCCATGATGTATAAAGAGCAGAGCAGGATTGTAAGGGAAGGGTCTACCTAGATGGTCCTGAGCTGGTATTTCTAGTGGTCCAGGACCTGTGAAAGGAATGTGCAGGATTCAGGAGTCCTCATGAACCAAAGGGAGAAGGTTTGAACATTTGAGAGAACTGGTAGACTAGCACAGGTCTAAAACACTCTACCATCCATTACACAGATGAGTATCAGAAAGTCAGATAATACCAACTATTGGTAAGGGAGTTGGGAAACCTTCTTGCACTGTTAGTGGAAGTCTGAACTGGAGCAACTATTCTGGAGAGTTATCTGGCAGTGCTTAGAGAAATCTGGTCATATGTGCTAAGATTCCACTCCTGAGTATAACCATTAGAGCCACTCTCACACAGGACCATGAGGGACTAGGTTCGAGTGTGTTTACTGATGATGGTCTATGTGAGAAGGCAGCAAGTTGGAGAGGACTGAGGTGTCTATTGTCAGGATAATTAATTAGTCATTTGTAGGACATACATATGTAGTAGAATTCTATGAACCACTTAGAATTAATTATCTAGATGCACACAAAGCAACATGGAGAGATCTTAAAAACATATGTTGAATGAAAAGAGAAAATGTTTTATAGAAAAATTTCATGTATGTGAATGAAACACATATGGTCACACAAACAACTTTACATATTTCTCAAAGATACAAACACACCTAAATACATTTATGTTTTATGAACATTAGTGTGGATGCCTCTAGCAAAGAGGACAATGAGAGTTAGGATGAGACATTAAGGGGAATACAATAAAATTAATAAAACATGGTCTAGGCCTTGTGAGGTTGGATAGCAGTGTGCCATGTGTAAGATATGTGATTAGCTCAACTCTGAACCTTAGGATAAGAAGCAGCAGCTGCAGACTGTATTTCTGAGTCAGGGTGAGCACACGTGGTGGTGGTATGTCATGACGATTCCATTCAGGAGAGGTGGTCTTGCAGGAGGTGAGCAGCATCTGTGAGTAAGCTGCTAATCCATATCACATAAACAGGCAATTTTAGGACTAGGATGAAATTTAGAAAATTGCTTGTTATTTAGTTCTCTGAGGCCCTGGCAGATGAAACATTTACCCCTTGAGATTAATTTTTCACTGACTGATCAAACCCAATGTACTGTTTATGTTCTCTGTAACAGGAATTTTAAAGTACATAAATTTTTAAGCAACAGTCTGATATCCAAAAAGATACATTACTTTCATCTAAAATAATTTGAAGTTCAACCAAGTGAAATACAGCTACTATTTAAGCTCCTTATTTATAAAATATGGATCCAGTTAATCAGATTTATAGCGTGGAGTCGGAACTCTCTCTGATGACTAGCGAAGGCAGTCCAATGTTCTTAAAATATCGTCCTCTATGGTCCTCATTTTTCACTGGCTGCGTGTTAGCTATCAGTTTATGTTTCTGGATCTCAGTTTCCTCATCTGCAAAATGACTGGACTAGTTCATTGCTCCCTAAAAGCGCTGTGACTTTACAATAACAAAACCAAAAAAGATGATTAACATTCTACTGAATAGGAAGTCACCCCGCTGAATTACGGATGGCCTGACAGGGGTCACCTCAGGGCTAGGAGAAGCTGACAAGTACTAATTTTAAAGGTAGGGGTGAGTCAGATTCTGCATTTCCATTGTTATCTGTGAGTCATCCAGGGTTTTACAGAATCAAGCATTTCTAAAATTCCAGTGAACTATTCTTAAGAATAGAATTTTATGCTGGTGCCTCAGTCTAATCTCATTATCAGAGTCTGAGATTCTAGATTGTTTTAGAAGTAAAATTATCACTACAAGTTTCTTTGGGTGCTTCCAGCATAAAAATAATTTGGATGGTGTGCAGGATGGTTCTGTAGTATCATAGTAATAATAATAATAGTAACAATAATAATTAATACTTTATAACACTTGCACAGACACTATGCTAAGTACTTTCAAATATTAATTCACTCCATTTTCACAAGAACTCTGTGAGACAGGTACTATTGTTATGTCCTTTTATGGAAGAAGAAAATGAGACACAGAGAAGTTAAATAATTTGCTTAGTTTCGCAGCCAGAAAGTGGGAGAGATGAAATTTGAAATTTGAACCCAGACTGTTTAACCCAAGAGCCCATGCTTTTTTAACCAGTAGGCTTCTCTCGCTAATATAGTGAAGTCAATATAGTGAAGTTCCAGTTTACACCAAATTTTAATATCATACTAGAGGTTTTTCCAGATTGTATGTTTTGAATAGTGTTTCCATTACTCTACCAACAATTTTTGGAGAAAGATCATCAGAAAAAAAACCTCACTGACTTGACTCTCTTACTCTGATTCTTCCTTCAATGCTGCCTCTTACAATAGTGTATCTAATATTTATTTAGTTCTTCCTCTATACCACACTGAGTGATTTGTGCTTATCAGCTTGTTTATTGCTCATGACCCATATGAGGTTTGCATGATCATTGGCCCCATCGAGAGGAAGCTTACAGGGGTTATATAGTTTGCATGTGGTCATGTATCTAACGAGCATCCAGAGGACAGCCTCTGGCTCCAGTGCTGAGCCCCTTGAAGGACTGCTTTTAAGGGTGCTTCACACTTAGGGACTTGGATTGCTTCATTTCTAAAGTAAGACATTTGCTCAGATGTCTTCTAATGCAATAACCAGCATTAATTCTTTATAATAATCAGTCTTATTATTCCTAACGGTCTTGGTTCCCCACTTAGTACTGGCTAAAGCAGAATTTCAAACCAGGCTCAAAAATTTTGTCTGTTGTTGGCTTTGGCAAATCATAAATCTTGAACATATTAAGCAACAAAACAAGATAATATACAGGAAACTCTATCTTTATTCCTTTTCTCAGAAACTATTTAAAATCAAGCATTGTTACTATTTATACTATGAAGGCTTTCATTAATAAAGAATTTTTTTAAATAGTAAAATTTTCTTTAAAAATGATGGTATTTTACATCAGGGGAGGAATTTTTGTGTTAAACCAGATGAAGTTTTGCTAGTATTCACATCTTTAAAAAACATCTTTCAAATTTGGCCCTGAATTTCTAAAGCCCTTGAAGCAAGCTGTCATAGTGAAAACTAGCAGGAGACTGAGGTAGAAAAGGGGGAGTGACTAATTGCCTGGGAACGTTGACCCTTGAAAAGAGGTGGAAGAGTGGGGTGAGGAAGTGGGGTGGTGTGACCTTGGATCCTAGATGCCTTGTTTATATATCGTTATCATGAATCTTCTTGCTAGAAGTAAAGTGTTGGTAAAGTGGCTTTAGTCTGCCAGAGACTCTTGGCCTTGGTCCAAACCTCACTGAAATATTATCAGAAATACATTCTTTACCATGTATAGCACTTGCACATTCTCCTAATGAGGTCCACACGTGGCAGCCAATTAGGCAGGACACTCCAGAGCCTTGGACAGGGGAGAGCATGCCCTCTCACTATCTGCCATGTAGGGGTTATCCACCCAATGTGGCTTTGTGTGGCACGTCCAGGGGACTGAGGTCAATGTGTTGTTTTGTGGGAGAGAAATAAGTAGCATTATGTATATTCGAGCCTCAAAAAAACATCTAATTTTTGTATTCTTATTTGAGGAAAAAGAAGGAGATTTAAAGCTCATTTTACTCTGGGACAAAGCTATCATCTATTTCATATTACAATCTAAAATTAAAAATATCCTCCCTACCATATGGCACTTCTTGGCCAGGTATTTCAAGTCATTTTCCATCTGGGTTCCTTCCTTCTGGAAGGCCAGGCCTTTCAGGAGGGCACAATGCCCAAGGAATAGGGTTTACTGTTTATTCCCTGCCATCCAAACCCTGGCCCAGATGGGGGCAGGCAGCCCCCACGGCATCACTAAATTCCTTCTGATTCACAGAGTTCTAGGGGATCCACACCAGAGAGGCTCCCAGAAGTAGTACAAGTTTGTTCATCATTCTCTGACAGTGAGAATCACCCTCCCCTCCTTTTGGTTTAGTTGTGAAAAAGCATGGAACTCAGCCATGATAGGTCAATTTCTATTCTTTCTTCTTGGTCACAACTTAGCACTTCACTGAAATTTTCCTCAGTTTAAGATGTCTCAGCTCTCTCCGGAAATGAACAAGATATCAAGAGCTAAGATCCACCCCTGTTTTTCTTCCTTTGATTTTAGGTTGAATATTTCCCTTTCTTCTCTAGCTGAATAAAAATCATATTTCCTTTTGCCATCTTCTAAAGTCTTGAGAAAACCATTAAACAAAATCTGTTTTCCTTTCTCTGGCCTGTATGTAAATATATTATGTGCTACTATGGTAATGGCTTCCTCCTCAGTTATATCCAGCAGGGCCAGCCCTTGGCTTACACACTGGGCAGGACCATGAGAACAGCTCTCTGGTGTTTGAAGTCAGCTGGGTCTGGTCAGTGGATGCACACAGAAACCCGAAGGTGGGATATTAGGTGGGCTTAACTGACTCAATTAATTGTATGTATTAGAAAGCTTTGTTCAATAACTTTTCCTAGTGTAACCCCCTTTATTTCAATGTGAAGATCTGCTTCAGTAAAAGTCATTTTGCTGTCAGTATTAAAGTTTTCTGCATAAAAATCTGGCCCCATGATGGTCATTGGCAGTTTAGTAAGATTCAGATGGCATACAAGCCATCTGAAAGATGTAAAATTCTTAGGCATTCAATAAACATCTCCCAATCCTGGCACAAAATATCAGCAAACTCCAGATTCACATTTTGCTTCCAGTAGATGCTTTGATTTACAGACACATTAAAATTGCATAGGAAATATAAATATCCAAAGTAAAAGGCATGTGACAGAGACTATTTTACCTGTCCAGGAATATTTTAGACTTTGATGGTAAGAAGATGTGGCAGCCTGGCACATTTGGAATTCCAGAAGGGAAAGAGAGCTAGACAGCCCTTAAAGAAAGACATATCGAATAGCATCATCTCCAATGACTAATGAATACAGTTAATACAGTATATCAGGAAATGGAATGCTCTCATTTTCTTTTTTTTTTTCTGGGAGTACAAAGTTTATAGGAATCTAATGTCCTTTGTAAAAATATTTCTGTACTTATGGGTTATTCTCCTTAATGGCTATTCTCTCAAATGGGAAACATAGTTTGAGTCCCAGAATTTGGATTTAGCCTTAGCGTTTCTCTAAATACCACTTGTCTGATGTTTCTTTAATATGGAGATTAAACGCAAACATGAAATTAGCTTCCTTGAAACATTCCCTTTGAACTTTGCTTTTCTGCTACCAAGGAGACGATCTTTTGAATGAGTGCCCTGCCACACTGACAGTGTGCTCAGAGCTTGGATGGGGGCCAGCCTTGCTTAGCCCTTTTCCTTATTTAGCCCGCTCAATATTATTGGCAGGTTGCTTCCACAAAAACCCCTATTTTCTAAGGGATTTTTGACAACTTCAAATAGGTTCGATATCTTTCATGGGAAGTTCTGCTAACTAAGCAGAAAGACTGAAGTGCCAATTACAGCAGCAGCAGAAGCAGAGTTGCTTTTGTTTTATTGGGAATATAAGGGAATCCTGTGCAGGCAACAGACCAGGGCCCATAATGTCACTTTAAAAGTAAAACACAACTGAGAGATTGTGGAAATTTCACTGTGTTCCTTTCCTGAATGGTCTTGGAGGACCTTTTTAGATAAATTCAGAATTCTCTAATTACTTTCATAACTTGGTGATCACCATCATTCTCCCTTTAAAACAGAAAACTTAGTTTTATGATGAGGGTGGCTCTTCCTCTACTTTGGCAATACATAAAAGTGATTGAATCAGCACTGTTTTTTTCCTTAACTTTGGGGAGCGCAGGCTAATTGGGGTGATAGCCCTTTAAGTTAAACTAGCTATTTGATGCACTCTCTAAAATGTAAAGCCTGAAAAGTCTACAGCTCTTCACTTGTCATTTTGGTGGCATCATTCACTGGTGAACAAAGAATTATTTGCTAATAGGAAACATTGGTTCTTGTGTGTGTCTGTGTTTAATTATTTTTAAAAACAACCTGGCAGAGTTTGGGAATGCCACTGACTAGACACAGATTAAATTTTCTTCCATTCACACCTCAAAGATACATTTTATGATGATTCTGACCGTATAAGGAAAGCTTCATGAATTTATTAAGGGCCTTTGTACAACAGTTTTGGATGTTACATGTAGTCCTCTTTTAAAGTAAACACACCACACCATACTGTAAGCCTAATAAAAAAGAAGGGAAATGATTTATTTTATTTATTCTCCATCCTCAAAATTAAAGTCCTGTTCATTAAACTGTGAGGAGTGGAAGTATCGTCCAGACTTATTAGGCGATGAAGGAGGGCCAAGCCACAAAGACAGAGCAGTGGGTGTAAAGTTGGGGATTATGGGAAATTCTATGATTCAGGAAGGAAGATGGGTAGCCAATAGTAGACAAAAGATGCTTGGGTTGCTGCTGTTTGGGTGACATGAACTGTGAAGAGGCAACTGGAACCATCCTTGAGTGTTCACTTGCTCAATGCCAATGACCAGCATTTTAATGGCCTTAGACAAAAAAAATTTCAGGCTGGCATATTATTGAATTTCTCCTACTTGTCATTGTTTGTGATAGAGAACACTGGGCAATTAGAAATAATTTTAGAGGTCACTTTATTAAAAATTTAATTTTTCCATAAAGTATGATACACATACACATGTTTTAGAAATACCTATATAAGTGTCAGGTTTTATTTGAATTCATGTATTAGGTTCTGTGGTTTAGAAATTTTTTATATTGTATTAATTCACTTGACCAAATGCTTGTCAGTGTCAAAATATCCTGTTTAAATATTGGGCAAAATAAATAATAATAATAGTCACAGCAAGTCCTCACTGGCAAAGACATAATTTCAGTATTTGTGGATAGCTGTCTTGGGATAATCATTGTTTTACATTGATCTTCTCATTGGTAGCTATCATTTGTTAAATGTTTACCAAGTCTAGGTAAACTATAAACCTTACTTTATTGAAGTGTTCTAACTGGCAGAGGCTCACAGAGCTTAGACCAAGTGTCAGAGGTCATAGAGTGAGTAAAAAGAGGAGCTGCATTTGTGTCCAGGTCAGCCTCGCTTCATATTCTGTGCATGCTACCATCATATATGCCCTGTCTAGCAATGCTAAACAGGTAGCATGCTAAAACGGCAATGCATTTCCTTCTTGCCTTCCTTGAACATCTTCTTGGCTATGCGAGGCAGGACCGGCAGTTCTTGGAGTCCCTGAGAGGGCGGTGATGTGAGAAGAAGGCTGCGTAAAAGCTCTTAGGTATATCCTCAGCCTCTGGCTTCTGACTCCGTGATGGCAACCAGAAGGGTCATCCATGCGTACGAGAGGGATTCTGGGCAGAGTAGACATGTGGAGCCTTCCCTTCCATGCTGTTTTCCTTGCTAGTCAGCATAGCCTTTTCTGAGATCTGGAGACTCGAGGACAATCTTGGTTAGCTGCCACCCAGAGCGTTCCAGAGGGAGGAGTGAGCAGGATGCTTGGATTTCACAATGGGACAGGCGGGAGAAGGAGGAAATCCCTGCTGTACCCTGGAGCCGTGGGACTGACACAAACTGTAAGGATTGTCCACAGGGAAAAACAACATAAAAAACTCTTTGATAGTTCTGGGGCTTGCTGGAAATGCACCCCCACCCACTTTTTTCTTTTTATAAGGAGACATTAAATAGGGATAGAAAAGTTTGTAAAAAACACCCTCGACAATGTGGCTGGCATATGCTTTTGGAATACGGAGAAATCTTGCATAACAAAGTTAATTTTTTTGGCATAATTAATTTTCTACTGGTTTAGATAGAATCATTCTGACAGTGGGAATCAGCAAAAGAGAAATCCTTCATGCAATACATTAGCACTGGTGCTTGACATACTTCCTCTTCCCATCCTTTTCTTTCTTCCCATCCCTCCTTTAAAGAATGAGCACCTAGCATATATGAGTTTATTCTGGTCACTGGGTATACAAAGGCAAATCATTTATGGATCTTACCCTGAGTAATATAGTGTATTACTATTACATATATAGATAGTGTGCCATAATTAATATAATATAGGAAATAGAACATAGATTAAGTGCAATAAGATGCTAGAAGAGTCCAGACTCTTATTTATGACTTATATAATGGGTATTTTTTATTTTTTAAAATTATTGTTGTTCAATTACAGTTATCTGCATTTACCCCTCACCACCCTCTACCCCATCCCAGCCAAACCCATCTCCCTCCCTTGCTTCCACCCTGCCCTTGGCTTTGCCCATGTGTTCTTTCTAGTTGTTCCTATATAATGGGTATTTGTTAAGGACATGGGGACTTGGCATTGGGCCGGGGTTGGGGTTATGGCTGTGGCTACCCTCAGAAAATTTAAAGATCAGTGGAGCATGTAGACCTGTAATCAGGCATTCACAATGAGGAATGGCCAGTGCTAAGTGTCATTCTTGCAGCAAATAATTTCTGTTGCCTACTAAATGCTGAGCATTACTTAAGAGAGGTTGAGATGAATTAATGTGCAAGGTCTCCTCTGAGCTGGAAATGGAAGGGTGGGTTTGCACACAGAGATGGGGGGAGAAAATCACTTTTGAGAAAGGGGGGAGTTTTGGCAAACATTTGAGATTTTAGGAGGAAAAGGTTAATAGTAATAATAACAATAACTAACCTTATGCAGTGTTTAATCTGTGCCTGGTACTGTTCTAAGTGCTGGGCATATCCTTTATTAACTCAAGCATTCCTCCTGACATCTCTGTAATTTGGATGCTGTTGCCATTTCACATACGAGGAAATTGAGGCTCAGAGAGATGACTTGCCCAAAGCCACACTGTTAGGAAGAGGTCAGTCTGGGACTCAGACATGGGCAGTCCAGCTTGCTCCACAGAACCTTGCTATAAACAAAGTCGAGGAAGGGAAACCTCATGAGGTGGAAAATTGCAAGGAGCTCAGTTTGACCTGAGATTAAGGTTGGTGTGGAGGAAAGTGTGGGAAATAAGCTGGCAAGGTAATTGGGAGCATATTATAAAAGGCCCTGAGAGTCTGGTTGTCAGTGTGAGTATCTTTTGCAGATAAAGAGGAGCCACAGAAGGTGTGTGAGAAGGCAGTACTGTGATCTGAACTGTGCTTCAGAACATTCAGCCTGAACCACTGTGTGAAATGAGGGGCAACAGGCAGGGAGAGGAGTTAGGGGCTGATTGTGGTGATAGGAAGGAATGAGGCTCCGTAACAGTAATGAGAGAATTAGGAAAAGGGCTGGGGGTTACAGCGCCTGGGAACTTATTAGCACTCCGAGGTGTCGTGTTAACCCTTGGCCTATGACAGGCAGTGGTCATGAAGGGTTAAGTGAATATGCCTGCTATGAAAATTTTTTGGGCATTAACATTTTCCACTTTTCTTCAGTTGTATCAAATGTCCTTGTAATAAGAGAAAAAGAACAAACATCAAAAGTACCTTTTAACTTCACAATTCTTTCTAAATTTCTTTAAACTTATAGGCTATACTGCTGATTTGCAGACTTCAAAGTCCACGGAAGGATCGGGGTCAGATTGAAAAATTATTTCTTTCAGTTTGATAAAATATGCATGTGAATCCTATGACCTGCCAGTGAAATTATTTATGTGTTAATGTAACTTTGTAACACTAATTGCACTGTTTAGCGCCCCCTTTTCTCCCCTCGTAGCTTTTTCACTGTTAGTTCCAATTTTTGCATATTATTTATGCTGTACTGTGCAGATTTCATGAGTTGTTTATGGATTAAAAATCGAGTTTTTTTTGAAAAATTATAACAAGAAGACTAACTAGAGTGTGTTCTTATAGACAATGATTGGAACTTTTGTATTCAATTTGTTGTGAGTTTTTAAATGTTTTATTTTTTATTATCTAATGAGAGCATCATCTTAATATATTTGTGATAATTTTTCTCAGAAGTACTACTTTATGATTTTTCTGTTCTTTTTTCAAATGGGAGTTACTCTTCTCCTTCCTACTGTGTGTGTGGGGGGGCGGGGGAACCAAGATAGAAAGTTGAGAAGTGAGGCTTTCCCACATAAATTCACCATGTTTTCCTGCTTTTTACTTATTTGTGGGACTCCCATTAGTAATAGTATCAAAATATGTATGCTTTTGCAGATTAAAATTTTCCTTTTCTTTTGTAGATTCAATTTTTGTTGCAATTGATAGAAATATACTATTCAATGGTAGTGAACATTGTCTGTTCTGCAGTTTTTGTCCATCCTTTGCAGTTTTCCTTAGATTTGAATGCTAATTCCTGGTTATTTGATGTTTACACAATTATTAATAATAGTCTCCTTGACTTTTTCAGAGCTTTGAGGCAGTATTGTGGAATGGCTAAGAGAATAGGCTTTGTGTTTTACCATTGCTTCTCAAACTTCTGTGTGCCTATGAATCACCGGAGGATCTATTAAAAGTGCAGAATATGATCAGTACGCCTGGGGTAGGACCTAAAATTCTGCATTTCTAATAGGTTAGACTGTGAACTACATGTTGAGCACATTCTAGTCTTTATGTGTATTACTTCACAACTGTGTGACTTTGAGCAAATCGCTTAACTGCTTTTTAGCTCATCTTCTTCATTTGCCACATACCATGGGGAGGCTGTGATGATCAAGTGAGAAAATGTGTGCAAAGACCCTGGCACATGGAAAGTGTATAATAAAGTGAATGGTAGCTGCCATAACTTACTATTGCCTTTATAGGTAGAATGTCATCTTAAGAGCCTGCTGGGAAGCGAACGTTGTTGTTTGGTGACTAAATCTGGTTTTGGAGCAGAAGTTCTTGGTTGAAGTTCTGTCTCTTCCCTCTATTGCTGTGGGGTCACAGGCAGGTCATGTCATCTCATTTTCATGAGTTTTATTTGTAAAATAAGAGAGGGTTGAACTAGAGATTTATGAGGTTTCTATCAACTTGAACCTGTGACTCTATAACCATTCACTGAACTATACTGTTCTGCTTTTTAAAATGTTGACAAACAATAGGGTGAGTTATGATTATGTTTGCATTTGTTTCTTCTCTCTGTAAATTTATTTGACTTAATTTTGATTTGCATGGTCCCTAATAATTTCTCTCTTTGCCCCTCAGGTGTTGGTTATTGCTTGGAGAAAGTTCTGGAGGCCTGCTGTGGGTGCACATTGAAGCTACAGGTAGTTGTAATATATCCAGAGAAGCTCAATCAAGATATTAGAGAAAACAAAAATTGCCGTCAGTTGCTTTGTAAATGAGCATGCCTTAACCATTATGATACCTTATAAAATCATTCAGAGTACTCCTCTAGCTGCTTGACTAATTGTCCAGTGCTTGCCTATGAATTTCAACCTTAGAGAAAAGGCATCCCCTGATATTCTAATCTGAACTACTAGCACATTTTGGAAATTAAATTATTTTTAATGTGCCAGAGGTATCAAATGTAATTGCTATCACCAAAGGGAAAAGATCTGTATTAAAAAAATAAATTGCTACATGGACAAGCATTTGGGAAAACATCTATTATGCAAGATTTGGTAGTCATCAAAAATTTTTTTTAACATCACATTTTTATTTGTTTATTTAAAAATACATTTTATTGATTATGCTATTACAGTTGTCCCATTTTTTTCTCCTTTTTATTCTCCTCCACTCTGCACCCTGCTCCCCACCATCATTCCTTCACCTTAGTTCATGTCCATGAGCCATGCATATAATTTCTTCGGCTTCTCCATTTCCTATACTATTTTTAACTTTCCTGTCTATTTTATACCTATCATTTATACTTCTTATGCCCTGTAAAATTCCCCCCATTTTACCCTCCACCCTCTCCCACTGATAACCCTCTAGGTGGTCTCTATTTCTGTGAATCTGTTCATGTTCTAGTTGTTTCCTTAGTTCATTTTTGTTTTTGTTTTTTAGGTTTGGTTGTTGATAGTTGTGAGTTTGTTGTCATTTTACTCTTCGTATTTTTAATCACCTTCTTTATCCTAGATAAGTCCCTTTAACATTTCGTATAATGAGGGCTTGGTGATGATGAACTCTAACTTGACCTTGTCTGGGAAGCACTTTATCTGCTCTTCCATTCTAAATGATAGCTTTGCTGCATAGAGTAATCTTGGATATAGGTCCTTGCCTTTTGTAACTTTGAATTCATCTTTCCAGTCCCTTCTTGCCTGCAAGGTTTGTTTTGAGAAATCAGCTTAGTCTTATGGGAACTACTTTGTAGGTAACTGTCTCCTTTTCTTTTGCTGCTTTTAAGATTTTCTCCTTATCTTTCATCTTGGGTGATGTAATTATGATGTGCCTTGGTGTGTTCCGCCTTGGGTCCAATTTCTTTGGGACTCTCTGAGCTTTCTGGACTTCCTGGAAGTATATTTCTTTCCCCACATTGGGGAAATTTTCCTTCAGTATTTGTTCAAATAAGTTTTCAATATCTTGCTCTTCCTCTTCTCTTTCTGGCACTACCATGATTTAGATTTTGGAATGTTTTAAGTTGTCCAGGAGGTTCTTAAGCTTCTCCTCATTTTTTTTTTAATTCTTTTTTCTTCATTCTGCTCTGGTTGGATGCTTATTTCTTCCTTTTGTTCCAAATCATTGATTTGATTCCTGGTTTCCTTCCCTTCATTGTTGGTTCCCTGTATAATTTCCTTTATTTCACTTTGTATAGCCTTCATTTCTTCCTTCATTTTGTGACCAAGCTCAATAAATTCTATAAGCATCCTGGTTACCAGTGTTTTAATCACTCTGCATCTGATAGGTTGGCTATCACCTTGTCGCTTAGTTTTTCTAGAGTTTTGATATGTTCTTTCATTTGGGCCATATTTCTTTGTCTCAGGGCACCTGTTATGTTGTAAGGGGGTGGAGCCTTAGATATTCACCAGGGCTTGGCAACCCACTTTTCTGCGTTGTGGCACCATAAGTGGGGGAGGGGTCTGAGAAGCAATAGTGCCACTTGTTTGGTTCTCTGTTGGGTTTCAGTCACTTCCTCCTCTATCCACAAGCAAATTTGACCTTTTTGGTGTTGATTCCTGGGGGGTGAGGGGTGGGTTTGTGTACCTTATAGGATCATGTGGGTCTCCAACAAACTCTCCTGTGAGGCTGGGAGTTTCTCCTGCTGCCTCAAACCCTCACAGGTTTTTTAAGTCAGAGGTTCTGAGGCTTTATTTTCCTGTACTGGAATACTGGGTTGTATAGTCTGTCTCACTCCCCAGTTGTTCCTCCCGGTTTACTCACATGCAAATGTGGGACTGCCTGGTCCTCCAGCTGCCACCTTGCTGCAAGTCCTCTCCGCCCTGACTGCCCATCTCCTCCCATCCTACTGGTCTAGATGAATGTTTCTTCTTTAACTCCTTGGTTGTCCGACTTCCATACAGTTCAATCATCTGGCAGTTCTGGTTATTTTTTTTTGTTTTTAAATTTGTTGTTGTCCTTCCTTTGGTTGTGTGAGGAGATAAAGTATATCTATCTATGGCTCCATCTTGACTGGAAGTTCCTTTCAAAATTTTTTCTAGCTTCATTATTAGCTTTAGGGTATGAACATGACTTTGTAGCATGAATAAATAGAAATTTGAAAATGGGAGATAAGAAAGTTGATTTTTACTAATGTGGAGGAATTTCTCTCCATTTTCAAAAAGATTTTGAAGTAGCTGGAAGCTTTGTTAAAAATGCACTGTTGACAAAGAAATGGTGAGAGGCACACTCGTATACACTGCCAATAGGAAGGCACCTCTGTGTGACCTTTTTGGGAAGCACCTTGTCAGTACTTTTTGAGAGCCTTAAAAATATTAACATTCTTTGACTCACTAATTATACTTTTATGGTTCTGTCATAGCAATTAATATAAAACAAGAATACAGATTTTTTGAGGATTTTAATCCCATTTCTTACAACAGTGATATGTTAAACTATAAATTCCATGGAAGTAGTGGTTATGTTTGTTTGTCCTCATTGTTGCATCATTAGTGCCTAGTGCAATTGGCACATGCTAAGCATTCAGTAATATTTACCAAATAAATGAACCTAAATGTCCTGCAATGGGAAAAGGGTTAAATAAAAGATGGTGTATTATATACAACATATATATGTGGCCATTAAAAATATGCTTATTGGGAGTTTTAATCAGATATAAAATACTTATTTAAAAAAAAAACAAGATAAAACACTGTCTATACAGTATGACATAAACTTTGTTAAATACATTTGTATAAAATGAAGACTGGGCCCTGGCTGGCATAGCTCAGTGGATTGAGTGTGGGCTGCGAACCAAAGTGTTGCAGGTTCAATTCCCAGTCAGGGTACATGCCTGGGTTGCACATTGATATTCCTCTCTCTCTCTTTCTCCCTCCCTTCCCTCTCTCAAGATAAATAAATAAAATCTTTTTTAAAAATTTTATTTTAATCACTGTTCAAGTACAGTTTTCTCCCTAATAAATAAAATCTTAAAAAAATAAAATTAAATTAAGACTGGACAAAAGTCATAAAATGTCAAGTGATCACGTTTGCATAGTAGTTTGATAGGTGCTAATATTTATTTTCCAAATTTTCTCTATTGTGCATGTTATTCTATAATAAAAAAGTTTGTTTTTCTTTAAAATACAGCATTTTCCTCAAGCTATTGAGAAGACTGGATACTTTTTCTAAGTCTAAACAAGGATCCTTTTCTTTTGACTATATGTTGAGTTCTTTGTTTTCTCTACTTTAAAATGAGTTGAAAAAAAAACCCTAAAGCATATGTCTACCTGCGGACTTGCACACAAATGTTCAAATTAGTATTATTTGTAGAGTTGTATACTAATATTCACGGCAGTATTACTGTTAATAAAAACCTACATGTGAACGTTCATAGCAGTATTATTCATAATAACCCAAACGTGGAAACAGCTCAAATAGTTATCAGTTGGTGAATAGATTAAACAAAACATGGCCTATCTGTACAATGGAATACTACTCAGAAATAATAAAAAAAAAAGAAAATGAGGTACTGATACATATTACGACACAGATGGACCTCAAAAACAAAATGCTGAGTGAGATAAGTCAGGGGCAAAGGACACATTATATGATTTGATTTCCATGAAATATCCAGAAAAGACAAGCCTTTGGGGGCAGCTGGTAGATGAGTGGCTGCCAGAGCCTGGGGACGGGAGTGGGAAATAACTGGAAATGAGTGTGAGGCATTTTGCTGGAGCAATGGAAACGTTCTAAAGCCAGGTTATTGTGATGGTTGCACAACTTGGCAAACTTGCTAAAACATCATTCAGATCTACACTTGGAATTGGTGAATTTTATGACATATAGTTTAATGCAGTTTTAAAAAACTGTAATGGCATTGGACCAGTAAAAATCCACATAGTGTGAGAGTGTAAAAATAATATATAAAAAGAATATACACAAAAAGCAAATGTTCTGTATGTGATGGCAAAGCCATATGTTTTCTTGTTTTATAACAGAGAAAACTTGCTTTTTCCTTTAGATGCATTGAACAATTCTTTAAGAAAAAAGTGAGTCTAAGATAGTTCAAAATACAACTTATGCTATAGAATTATTTGAAGTTTTACTTAATGTGAAATTCTGGTGTTGCCACTGGTGTGCTGTGAATTTCAGCCCATAATTATGACCCCGTTGTAAGTTTTCTGCTCTGGTTCAAACACAGCCCTGGGTTTATGCTGGGGAAAGAGCTTCCTTTGATTAGGGTTGCATCCCCCAGCACTTCCCAGACTGTGAGGCTCTTCCAGTGGAGAGTTCCCCTTGGAAAGTGGTTTTCTTTTAAATTTTTAATTATTTTATTGTTGTTCAGTTACAGTTGTCTGCATTGTTTGCGTAGAAAGTGGTTTTCTTCAAGCCTGAAAAACACTTTGCTTGATAGTTCTTTAGTTCAATTTATAATGAAGTCAGTAGTTTACAAAAAAAACCTTTTGAGGTGTTCGCTTGTTTATCAATAGGACAAGTAGTCCCGGCCTCTGTTGGTGAAACTGCCAGAAGGAACAACAGCCCAGGGCCCAGGCAGGGCAGATGGTGTGAAAAACCAGACCAGCCTCTCTTCCTCTGAGGCACTGTGGGAGGCTTGAGTTACCCAAGGGTGGGGGGGTTCTGCCCCCCCACCCCCCACCCATGCCTTCCCAGCCACAATTTGCCCTCTTATAGGATTTCCTCTGCTACGCAAACATTGGCGGTTCCCCCACTGTGGCTCTGAGGGCGGCACTCAAGTGTAACGGGAGATCCCAATCTCAACAGCAGAGATTGATTTTACTGTTGTTGCAAAAGGACGGGGAGGTAAGCGACCCCTTGATTCCTGGACCCTTAATGAGTTGGCATCTCAGCTTTCGGGAGGGTGTCAACTGCCACCTGGAAGGCACAGAAAAAGGGAGGAACTTGCCTTTCATTGTCCATTTAGCTGTTATTTTAAAACAAAGTTTACTCTTACAATAGGCTTGTGTTCCTAACTATAAAGGCCAATTCCCTTACCTCAACCTCACAAGAGAGCAGTGCAGGCCAGGGGATATCTAGACTCAGACAGAGCAAAAGTTAAGCAGGCTGGTGCACTCCACCTGCAGCTAGACCTTCAGATTTCTCAGGTTAGCTCTCAGAGATGTTTGGTTTGGAATGGGTGGATGGGGTCACTTCTCTTTGTTGTTAGTGTCCTGACTGTACAATAAGGACATGGTGTCCTTTCTCTTTCTCTGCAGTGTCCGTGATGACTTCTGACGGCAGTAGTTCTGTACCTAAGGACTTTATTTCTCTAGAACCAAGGATGAAGAGTTAGGGAAGTTAGTGTATTCCCCACCCCACTGTGCTGGCCCTGTGACAATGACTCTCAGGGGCTGGCATGTAAACACCCCAGTTTAGGAGTATACATTTTACCCCATTGTCAGAGTTTGCCCAAAGGACTGAATTCCAGCCGGCTGCTCTCCATGGTAGCTGGTTTAAAAGCTCACCTTATGTTGACTGGCTTTCTTCCCTGCATTCCTTTCCACTTCTCTCCCTGTGTTCCCCGCACCTCCCAAATACACCCCTAGCACTAAAGGCCTTTTCTCAGGGCCTGCATCTGGGAGAACCTAAATTAAGACGCCTCCGCACTTACTCTGAAGGATAAAGTTGGGTGGGGGACAAAATTGGAGCTGAGTTCTCCAGAGAACTGCCACCATTCTGCAGAAGTAGGACCTATTGTGTAAAAATCTGAGTTTAATCTTATTGTAAATTAGAGTTCTTCTGTGGCCTGGTTGGATACCCAGCTACTATGTATAAAATATTTTTATGGCAAATATGTTCCAAATTCCAAATAACCTACTTCCAGTTTAATCTAATGCCCATACTTAGCTTCCTGTATTATTTCTATAATGTTTTTGAAAAAAACTCCACTTTTTCAAAAGCATCAGAGTTAATGTAGAATATGGACAAGCTTAGAGATCACAGTAATATTAAAACAGTAAAAACATTTTTAAAAATGGTTACTTTTAAGAAAATGCAAAACAAAAAAGAAATAAGACATTTTCCAGATGAACTGGAACAGAACTCTGATTAGAATTTCCAGATAATTTCTACTCATATTTTCTTTCTTCATTCCACCATCACTTACTGGGAGCCCACCATGAACCAGGAACTGCCTGGGTTCTGTGAGTGCGAAGATGAAAGACACAGTCCCTGTGAGTATGATCCCAGGGTCTGGCAGGAAGGCTGACGAGTGGGCATGTATAACAATAAGAGTGGGGCAGGGGCTGGGGCAGAGAGAGAAGCACAGATGCTCCGAGAATGCAGCAAGGCTTTGTGTCCCAGAGAAGGTGACATTGCAGCTGAGTCCTAGGGATGGGGGAATTATCCAGGCAAGGGTATTCTGACTAAGGTGTGCAAAGCCACAGAGGTGGGAGACAACACAGACTGTCAATTATCTCCCCACAGCTGTACCCCCTTCCTTCATTTTAGAGCTAAGCCTTCCATGTTTACCTGAGCACACGGGCAGCTCGAGAGTACAGGGCCCAGCCCAGTGTCAGGGCTAGTCCTGGTTTGTGGGATGTGAGCAGCAAAAGGGATTTGTGGATTGCCAGTCTCCTTCTGGCAATATTTAGATAAGAGAGAAACATCCGTCTGCTAGGAGTCACAATGTTTTTATTTATTTGTCTTATAGTGGCTTAACTGTAACTAATGTGGTGAGTTCAAGGAAGTGCGGCTGGGGTGCAGTGTGAGAGGAGAGTGGTGAGACGTGCGTGGCTACAGAAATGAAACAGGCCAGATCACGAAAAGTCCTGCTTGGCATGCCAGGCTGGTTGGATTGCAACACAGAAGCCAGTGGGAACCCTTTGAAAATCCTTGATCTTGCTTGAGCTCACAGCTGACTGAGATGCTTTGTTTTCTGAGATAAGAATTGCAAAGAATGGAAGAGCCTTGGATAGGATTTTAGTGTTGCTTGCCTTGCTGTTTTAAGTTTGGTCTCCCTCAGAACGCATCTGGTGGCTCTGGTTGTTTGGTGGCCTATGAGGAGCACATCATTTTCTGGAGTGAGTGTATTGGAAAAGGTGAGCAAGGAGGGGCAAGGGAGGACCAGCTGTGATGGCTCTTGTGTAACACTTCTCTTCTGCTGCTAACATTTTCCTCAGAGTGTTTCCAACTTCCGGAAGTCCCAATACTAGCAATTCTGCCCAGTGTTCTGGGAAGATGGGAACATGCCTGGTGTGCTGGACTAGTCTAATTTAACCCTGTGTGGGAAAGGGCCGGCAACCACTTTAGGCCCAGGGCACTTCCTCGCTGTTTCCGATCCGTCAGGGTTTCCCAGGGCTCCAGAGGGGTTTCAGGGGCAGCTGAGCCACATTGTATTCCCCTTGTCAATCCAAACTGGAGATGCTCCAAAGAGACTTTATTTTTTTAAAAGCAAAGGAAAAAACAAATATATATAAACACACACACACACACACACACACACACACAATCCCACAATCCCCTGGCAGCCCTGCTGCTTAATCTTAGGAATAGGTGAACTTACAAGGCATGTATTTCTTATCTTAAAATAATTACATTTTTTACACAGATGTTTCTACTGGCACAATTTTAAATCTCCATGCCTCTGCTAAGGGAAAATTGTATTGTTTGTACTTCAGCATGGTTGATCTGGTCAGGTCTGGAGTGGCTCTGGGCTGTGAGTGGGGTGAACCCTCCAGGATGCTGAAGTTGGAGGAAGTCACAGTTAGTGTTCCTGTTACTTAGGGTTGTCCCTTGTAAGAGTTGACCAATAGGCGGACTGAAATGTCCCACCAGGAAATAATTTGAAAGCAGTAAAAGCTGAGGCCAGAGGTCACATTTCAGTGTCCAAAGATTCAGGAATGGTGGACTTTGTGCATGCTAAAAAAATACAAATGTTGTATTTTTAATTTTTGTGAAATATATGCAACACAAAATTTACCATCCTAATTATTTTTAAGTATATAGTTGAGTAGTATTAAGGATAGTCACATTGTTAGGTAACCAACCCAAACTCATCTTGCAAAATCAGAACTCTCTGCCCTTTAAAAATTCTCTATGAAATAATAGTAATAACAGCAATCATACATGTGTGCACATATATAATTTTTTAACCTGAAATATTTTTTCCACCTCCCCACAGCTAACTCATTTTTTAAGCTTTAATTTAAGCTTCCCCTTCCCCAGAAAGCCTCCCACTACCATTTGGTTATATTGGACTATGATGGTATGCTTAATTTAGACTATGAGTTCCTCAATGGCCGGCTAGAGGTTGGTCTTATTATCTCCTCAGAGCTTAGTATAGTGCCTGGATAATCAGGTGCTCCACAAGCATTTGCAGAATTGAAAACATCTTTAACATGACTAAGACTAACATAGATCAAAGTGGAATGGGTTGGGATGAAATTCAGACGGGCCACTTCTGCATATAAGCTGTGTTACTGGGGTCTGAATGGATTCTCCAAAACTTTTCTGGTCTGTTTATACCTGGGGAGGAGAGGAGGCACCAGGAAAATAAAAACTTCTGAGAATGACCCTGCTTTTGGGAACAGGAACTATAGGAACACCCATACTTGTGGGGGAAGGAAAGTAGAACTGGGAGTTAGGAGCCGAGGCTGGAGCATTGTCTTCCCTACTGATTATCTTTACGATCGTAGACAATTCATGCAGTCTCTCTGAAGGAAAGTTTCCTCATCTATAAAATGTAGATAAAACAAAATCTGCCCACCCTCTCTCATGCAGCTCTTATGAAGATATGAATAAGCTTTATGAATTGTAATATGCTGTATAGGCATTAATTATTAGAACTATAATATGATAGTGAGAGTGGTTAGTTGGGGAGAGGCAAGCGAGTTCCCTGAGGCAGACTCAGGAAGCTCCAAGTTTAATTTCTCAGATAATTCTTTGTAGCAGCTGAGCTGGGGCTTCAGAACCTGATTCCCTCAAAGAGAATGGTCAGCTTCCTTTTTTCTAGACCATACTGCTCAGCCTTCAGGGAGGGAGCAATAAAGGCCAAGTATTAGACACAATTATAAAAAAAGTTTCTATTAGAATTGATATTTAGGGAAAGCAGGATTGGGGGCAAGGACAGAAATCCTGACATGAGGGCGTGGGGCCCAGTTCAGACTGTTTTCCATGCGAAGGGGACCCGGGCATGTTTGCGTCTGGGAGACTTTCCCCAGATTGGTGTCTCGCTCCAAACGAGCCTCTGCGTAAAGTGTGCTTGTAACTTGAAACAGTTTCCAAAAGTCTGAAAAGAGAAGTAAAAAAGTAAAAAAAAAAACCCAACCAAAAACCAGTTTGGCTTCTCTGCAGTTTCCAGACTGCTTCTCCCTGGTTGTAAGAGCTATCCACTTAAGGGGTACCATGAAGTGGCTCTAACTTCAAATTTAGACTTGCAAAAGTTAAAAGCTGTGCAACCTGATCTGAATAGAAATGTGGTCACAAAGCATAAAGAAAGTCAATGAAAACAGGATTTTAATATTTGAGAAGCCATTTCCTCTGCTGCATTGGAAATTCAAATGGAACAGCACGGGGGCCTGGGAAACCGACCAGGACAGAGAGCGAAACAGATATGCCCTGTCTCACTGTCCATCATAAACAAAGAATCGTTAATGAGCCCCTCAAATATGGAAAACCCTCCTTTTCCGTTTTAATTCTCAAGGAATAAAAAGCAAACTTTCTTAAGAATGCAGGTGAAGTTTTGAAATTGGGTAATTTTGGCCTAGCTATTGTGCTGTTAAATGTTTACGTATTAAAACATATTCTTGGAAGATGTCTGGAGCCCTTTGGTAATTTCAAATCACTTTCCCATCCACATCTGTTTCCCATTATAAATCTCCTCAGATTTAATTACTTTTTTCCTATTGCTTACTTTCTCATTGAAAAACAGTTAATATATTTATTTAATTGTACTTCCTCCATCCTTCCCTGCCGCCGTCTTTTAGATGTGTATGAGACGTGGCTACTATTCAGAAACACCCCAATGAAGAGGAGTGATTTTTAGTGCTAAAAGATCAGCAAAATCACTTTTCCTTTGATTCAGAAAATAGGGCTGTCAGTTTGGTAGGTGAAAATGTGTATTTGAAATCTGACAAAATGCCAACATACGACATCAAATTGTAGGCCAGGAACACTCCTGCTGCCTGGATCCTCCAGTGACATGTCAGGAATGTGTTTGCTGGGAAAGCATTCTTCCCAACACAGATCCCTCAAGTTGATTAATTGCCTGATGTGTCTGCTTTGTGCTTTGAACTTGAAAAGCGCAATGTAAATACAAAGTATATCGTGATGGAGACGGTGCTGAGGATGCTAATGACAGGATGATAGATAAGAACCTTAGTGAAATGTGACTTTAAGCACTTTAACAGAATTCAGTATTTTTTTCTTCTTTTGACACAAGAAAATAGTGTTTGAATCCATGTAGGAATTCACCAGGTTTGCTTCCAATATGTCATATTGTTCTACTCCCATTCATAATGATTTTCAGCTTTTCGCACACGGTACACAAATCATTGTTTCCCAGCCTTACATCTGTTTCTCCATCTCTTTGGCTGCCATTAACAACAACTAGAGAAAAGAACCTATAAAATGATGTAGCTTATAGTTATCTTTAAACAGATTTAATTGGCCACACCTTACCAGTTCCTTCTCCTGACTATATTGTGCAACCAAATGCTTTGCCCCTCTCCCCCTGCCTTCCAATCAATTTGGGGCCTCAGGCTGGTGTAATCCATCATTGACAGATATGTTTAATGAGCCTGGCTTTGAGCATTCATAGCTGAAGGACTGCGGATTAGGTTTTATCTAATTTTGAATCTTGATGAATAATCTGGGAGGAGCCTTCCACATGCTAATGGAACGTGCGAAAGAAGATGGGAGGCACTGCAAAGAGAGAGGGCAGCTTAGAAGACTGGTGTGGGGACAGGAGGCGCAGGTGCGGAGGCCTTGGTGGGCTGGCCTGTGGGCACTGCTCTGCAGAGAGGCTGCATAGAGGGTGGAAGCCGGAGTGCAGGACCCTTTCCTGGGGTTACCACGTGGGATCTGAAAGGCCGCAGCGGTGTGGCTGCCTAACACAGAGCTCTTTTGCAATGTGTTAGTCATGCTTAGTTCATGCCAAGTTTGGGGAAACAATCAGAAACATAGGTTTTCCACATGAAGGAGGAAATGAGAATGGAGCGCTGCTCAAACTGACCTGGAGGTGGCAGTTCCTCAAAGGCTGTGCTGCTGGAAATTGCTTCAGGAACAGTTTTTGCTGTGCACACACTGGAAACCCCTTGCTCTGGCTGCCCGAGAATCTTAACTTGTTCTCTCTGGTTCATGAACCCATTTTTACGGAATTCGTAGAGGATGCAAGCCTGTAAGTGCCTCAAGGTTATCAAATCAAAATGCTACGGACTACTGATTACAGACAGTCAAGTAGGTTTTAAGCTATAGCCCATCAAATGATTTCCTTTATTTGCTTCTGGACATTTTCTCTATGTCTCTCTCCTAGCTCCTGTTGGTAGAATGCCCCTAACTACTTCGGGGTTGGCACTGCTCGATTCCAATTCATTTTTGCTCAAATAAACTCTTCAAAATTTTAACATGCCTCAGTTTATCTTTTAACACCCACAAGATGTGAGTTTTTCCTATTGTCTTGATTTCTTTGAGGAGGGCTAGTGGGTCCACATGCAGCGAGAGCAGGACTCGATCACACATGGGATGAGTTAAAGAAATGCCCCAGAGGTGAAGAACAAGTTACCTTTTGAGAACTTTGTATACATAAAAGGTTTCTCCCGGAATTCTCAGAGTTTCAGAAAATACGAACAAACCCTCAATGAGCATGGGGAAAGATTCAGAGAAGGAACACCTTCACTGTTACCCCATGATTTTATTCTTATAAAGTAATTCATAATTACCCACCAATTTCAAAGCCAGTGTTTTTGGGTCGGTGAATAAAGCAAACTTCCATAACGGTTGGAAAGATGAAAATAGCAAACAAGCTATATTTCTCAGTGAAGCCATTTTGTTGTAGACTTCTAGCACATGGGTTCACAATCTCACCGCTTCATCACTGAAGTGATCTGAAGAGCCTTTCGCGTCACAATTGGCCACTTCAGAGCAAACTGCAGGATGGGGTGGGGGCTGTTAGAAGCAGTAGGGGGGAAAGTACAGTAGAAGTAGACATTGTCATTTTAATGTTTTTAAAATTTTATTTCAGTTTTAGCACAGCATTTCCTGCGTATCTGGCAGATTAACATACCCTTGCTGCTACTTATTCACCATGTTTACCTGTGAGAAAAAGTGGTTGTAGAGTTTAATTTGTCTGAAAGTTGTTTTTATGTCTTGGAATGAAGGGTATTGGACATGTATAAATACAAGCATAATTATTTTTATTATCCTTCGTTTGGATTCCTGACTTCAAAGGACATTGATGAAGGAGGGGTGCCTAACACTTAGGAGCTCACGGCCGGCCTCTGGAGTACAACGTTTGATAAACCTGCAATAGAAAACCATTCCTTGCCCGGGAAAATAGATTTGACCTTAAAATTTTTTTATTTGCTAATAAAATAATGCTAGGACATGGCCTTTTGTTCCTAAAATATTGCTCTAATTCTGTGGGTTTTGTAAGTTTGAAAGCATGTGGCCAAGGCTGGGTGGCATGCGTAGGTGGAAGGAAAAGGCCTACCTGAAAAAGGAAGTGAAATCGTGGAAAGGGAAGAAAAGAAAAAATAAAATCAAGTTGAAATCAAAGGAGGGATAAAAATGTCAATAGAAAAATAGGAGAGTCCCAATCTTCTTGAATATTTTATAGCCAGCTTTAGAGTAAGCTTGATCACCCAAAGGACACGCCACAGGGATTAGTGTTCAAAAATGAACAACAGATGTTGGATGTCAACAGATAACATCCCAGTGGTAGGGTGAAAGAAAGTAAGACACATTGTCGGGTGGTCTGATACTTTGGGTGAATCTTTGATGAGGAGTAAGTTTCTTGCGCAGCTATCTGCGAGTTCTTGGAGCAGCCCGATTACTTTTCTAGTTAACAGGCTCATAAGAGGAAAATTAATTAGGCAACAGTCACTTACAGAACATCTGTGTGTCACAGTACTTTGACATAAGCCTTTCCCCAAAGGGGATTAAAACCAAGAATGATGATCAGATAAACATCTTTGAACAAGTTGGCTTAGGTGGGAGGAATCATTGGAGGTTACTCAAAAACATCTCCCCTGGCCTGAGGTGGCTGAACTTTACTTTCTGGTGGCTCTGGATGCCATTACTGTGCTTTACTATCTTTATAGTGTTCATCTGAAGTTTTGTGCATGCAGTCGTTTTCTTGCTCGTTGTCTGTCTCATCCACCAGAATACAAACGTGATGCAATTAGGGATGACCTTTGTTTTCTTCATCACAGTGAATTCGGTGCCTAGGGCAGTGCCTGGCACATAGTTGGAACTTCCAAATGCATCCAGTGGTATTTCAGACATAATATTTCATTTTAGAACATGAATGAAGAATGAGTATATTAATTTACTATGATAAACAGAGAATATTGAAGTTAGGGAGAAGAAAAGATGGAAGAGAGAGACAATTCTAATGTTCATTGTCCTTCACAGTTCTTAACTTACAGATTGAGAAGGTACCACCTCTGGGCCCCTGAGTGCAGACAGCCTCTGGTCAATCTGAGTGTCTTTGAGAAACCTGCACGAAGGGACCAGACAGGCTGAAAGCCCTATCTTTATTTCAGGTGAGGCCACCAGGTATGCTCATCAGCTCATAAAGAGGATGGAGAGGTGAGGATGTCTACCTTTTTGAGAAAAAGAACTACTTTAAATCTCTATGGAGTCTTGAGCGCACTGAAATGTGAGGGATGAAGGCGTCGCTCTGGTAGGATGGGTGGCAGGGCTGGGTGGCACTGGAGAATGTGAGCTGGTTTCCAGTTTAGTTCTAAATCCAAGTATTGAGGTTGTGAAGGCCACATTGCTTTAGTATTGACAATTCATTGGAACTTGAGTCTAACCTATATTTTTCTTATAGGTAAACCTATTCCACTTCAAGAAACACCCCTTAAACTGGGACTCTACCTAGTTTCATGTTCAAAATGTGTGTGTGTGTGTGTTTTGCACATTATGATAAAAGTAGTTGTTTTAATGACTTCATTTAGAAGAGGTACACGAGGGATTGGGAACCAAAGATCTGAAAAGAGGGTCAGCAGACAAGGCAATTGGAATCAGGAGCTCCTGGCAAAGTGAAAAGGTTTCTACAGAGGAAAGAGAGCAGCAACTATAGTAATAGTTTTTTGACTTTATGTTCCAGCAGGGAGATGGGTGCTGAGAAAACAAGAGGGGCCAGAGAGCCCGTCATCAGGTAGGGGAGGGGGTACGACTTCTTATATTCGTTTTTTACAAGTCCTACTGGGGAGGTGCTTCTTTACTCTGCAATCAGAAAGCCATGGGTTTAAGTCTGAGTTCTTTTCCTAGCTTTCATAGGAGCGTGATGAGAATTTAATAGTGATAAGCCATATGATGAGTGCTTAACAGAGTTTTGGGAACAGCAAATTTAAAAAAAAAATACAAGGGGAAACCAAAATTAAAACCCCTTAGAACTATCTTCTGGAGGGCAGGCCTGTTGTAGTACAGGCTTACCCCACTAGGTGAGTGTTCTAGGAACCCATGTGTATCAGTGTACCAGTTGGCGTTGTTGTGAGAGGCTGTGTTTGGCCTCAGTGAATTTTTTTTGTAGACTCTTTCAATGCATTTGCCCATTTCCTGCCGGCTGATTTAGGAGCACACCTGCCCACACCGTGCTCAGTGTTCAGCAGTTTCTGACCAGAAATGGCACGAACCCCGTGCTCCACCCTCTCTTGTTGCCTGATCTCATCCCAAGCAACATATTTTTTGTTTTTGTTTCCTGAATGAAAAAGTCCTCAAAGGGAAATGTTTTGCTGATGTGGAACAGGTGAGACAAAATATGGCAGAAACATTAAAAAGCATTAAAATTGATGAGTTAAAGAAGCTGGTCTGAGCAGTGTAAAAAATAGCTTGATATATGTATTGAATCAAATGTAGAGTACTTTGTAGGTGACTGAAGTTTAAACATCTAAGAATAAATACATGTTTTTTAAATACATGAATTTTGTTTTGGGGGCCCTTCCTCATGTTACTACTATTTCTGCTGTTACTAGTAAGTAGTTTCATTAGTACTGAACCACCACTACCAGTCCCAAAGCAGGACCCATCACTTGCCTTGGGAGCAAGTTGAGGAGTAGGACCCATGTGTTGGGGGTTAGAGGAGTCCCAGGAGGCTATGGGTTTTGCAGCCGAGGAGAAAATGCAACCCCAAGTTTCAAACACAGAGGGAAGGGGAGCTTTGCTGCTGCTCAGCTGAGAGTGTGGGCAAATTGGGTTTAAGTTATTCAGGGAAGAAGAAAAGAAAAAAAAGTTGATTCTATAGGAAAACCAGTGGAAAGATGAAAGTAACCAGAATGATAAAATATTTAAAAAATCAATGTATAAATTTATATTGCCAGTTTACAAACAGAATCTGTGTGTCAAACCACTTTATGTTACAACTGTGGCCCTCCCTTTGAGATGAAGATGCCATTGTCAGTTCTTGAGGGGTCAGCACACCTTGGATTTAAATTAAATCTAGAAATCTCTTTCTTCAACCCAGATTAATCAGTTTTTAAACTAGCTTCTCTGTCATATAGTTTTAAAAATAGCACAAAGATATTAGGAATGACAATAATATGTGATTATGTTGCTATCTTAATTTGATTGAAGAAGAGAGCCAGTGGAGAAAGTAATGAGTCTTCCATCAACACAGAGGGTGATTAAGACACGGTGGAGCTGGGTATGTGCCTGTGATCACAGAATTCCAATACATCATTCACTCACTTATCAAACATGGGGTGAGCACTGGGAAACACAGCTCAGAAGGAGCCTCAAAACCCCTGCCTGTAGAGAGTTTACGGTCTGATGAGTAATGAAACACATACAAACAATTACAATATGATGTAGGAAATAGAGGCTCAAATTACAGACTATGGGAACCCAGAAAAAATGCCTAGCCAGCATTGTGTGGTCACTGAAGACTTCCAGAGGAAGAATGCAGGCTGAATCACCTGAACAGGAGTTTTCAGGGTAGATTTAGAGGTTGAAGGTTGGAGGAGTGTATGGGGAAGGTTTTTTAAAGGTATAAAGCTATGTGTAGAGAGCACCATACTCACATATGAGTATGTGACAGAGCCAGAGCAGTTCATTCTGAGCCAGAGCTCAGAGACAGAGCAGTTCATTGTGGCTGGAGGACAGGCTACTTATGGCAAAAGGGAAGGAGATATGGCTAGACAGGGGCTAGATCACAAGTAGACTGCCTCAAAGCCAGTTTGGATTTATCCTATAGGTGGGGAAGCTCTTTGACCAGATGGTGTTTCAGAAACATATCTAGTATTGATGTGGAGACTAGCTTGGAGGGTGTTGACCCTAAAGACAAGGACTCAAGTTAGGAAGCTACTTCATGGTGTAGGTAGGGAGTCACAGACATTGAACTGAGGCAGCGGTTGTGGGAATGGAGAGAAGGGGAGGGAGAGGGTTTGGGATGCATGTGGCTGGTGATGGTGGGTGATGGGAACAAGAAAGGGAATTTCAGGCTATGCCCTGGATTCTCTCAGGCATTAGATAGATGGGAATGCCAATCACCAATTTAGAGGATCCAAGGCAGGTAGGAGTGGGAGGCCTTCTTTGGAATATGCTCTTCTCTGAATAAAGATCAATAAGAGAATTTTGGGTAAAATGCTTGCCCTGTGATTCACAACTTGCCATCTCCCAGACTTGATGCTGTTTTCCTCACTGGGAATGTCCCCTGCCTGCCCACCCCCCGGCCCCCATGTCATGATTCTGCAAGTTCAAAGCTCTGTCTTCTTCTAGGTCCAACATGAATTCTAATGTTTTCAGAAAGCCTTCTCAGATTCCCTACCAGCCAAAAGTAAATTTATATTGCTAGATTACAAACAGATCTGTTCAGTGGTTGATTCATACAGTTCTTTTCTTCTGAGGAGTTGTAGAGGATTATATTAAGAATATGGGTTCTGAAGCCACACTGTGTGGGGTTAACTTAGCCTCAACCACACCTAAGTTGTGTGATCTGACCACTCTCTGCTTCCATTGCTTCATCTGTAAAGAGAAGCTAATATCAGCACCTACCTTGCAAACTTATCTGAGTATTAAATGAGTTCACTCAGATAAAGCAATCTGAATAGTGCCAGGCATATAGTAAGTGCTCAATAAATGTTGGCTATTTCTGTCATCTTTCTTCTGGTACTAAATCCTTTCTATACTGTATTGCAGTATACTTACATAAATGTCCTTGATGAGGTGGATCTCCTTGAGGGTAGGAATCATCTTTGAATTCCTATCAGCACCAATCATAATGCCTTACATAACAAATATTTATTTTTTTATTGATCTATTCTGTACTGTTGTTTCTGAATACCAAATTTTCTTGTTTAGGACAAACCATACATTTCAACCTATTTTTTTCCCCTGGATATTGAAGCATTAGCCTAGTGTTTTAAAGAATTTGAGAGTTTATAGTTGATGGTTAAGACATGTTATCATTCATATTTCTGGTTTCCTTGCTTCTGAATATTTGGTCAGGAATGCAACCACCAATTATCTAATTTTTCTAGTGGGAAACATATCTTCTTTATGACTTCATTTCCAGGAATGGTAAAAATTTAGTACTATTTGTGCCTTTCCCCCCCAAATTAATATACTGTGTCTCAGATCTCATAATGTTTTAGTTTTTCTATCTATCTCACTGACACTTGGCCAAGAGAGGGACTTGCTATACAATTGTCCACCCACACAATAATTGTGTGGTCTAATAATTCTAGACCATATTTTCCCAATTTAATAGTAAGTATATGTATATCTGAGTTTGTATACGCAGCCTATAATTTTCTTCTTTTGTAGTGTTCTTATCTGGCTTCAGTATCAGGGTAATGCTTGTCTCAAAAGATGAGTTTGGAAGTGTTTCTTCCTTTTTAATTTTTTGGAAGAGTTTGAGAAGGCTTGTTAGCAATTCTTCTATCAATGTTTGGTCGAGTTCACCAGAGAAGTCATCTGGTCCTGAACTTTTATTTGTTGGGGAAAATTTTCATTATTTATTCAATCTCCTTGCTTATTATTGATTTATTCAGATTTTCTATTTCTTCATGAGTCAGTCTTGATAAGTTGTATATTTCTAGGAATTAATTCATTTTTTCTAAGTTTCTAATTTGCTGGTAGATACTTTTTAATAGTAGTTTCTTATGATCCTTTGTATTTCTGTGGTATCAGGTGTAATATCTCCTCTTTATTTATAATTTTATTAACTTGAGTCAATTCTTCTTTTACTCTAACTATAGGTTTGTCAATTTTATATCTTCAGAAAACCAACTCTTAGTTTCATTAATCTTTTCTATTATTTTTCCATTTTTATTTATTTTACTCTAATCTTTGTTTTCTTTCTTTTGCTAACTTTGGCCTCAGTTTGTTGTTTTTTCTAGTTCCTTGAGGTGGAAAGTTAGGTAATTTATTTGAGATATTTTCTTAAAATAAATGTTTGTGTGTGTATGTGTGTGATAAATTTCCCTCTTAGAACTGCTTTGCAGCATCCTGTAAGTTTTCATATGTTGTATTTATATTTTCATTAGTCTGAAGATTATTTTTCATTTCCTTTTGATTTTTTATTTTACCTGTTTGTTGTTCAGAAGTGTGTTAATTTCCACATATTTGTGAATTTTAAAAAATTTCATTCTTTTATTGATTTCTAGTTCCACACCATTGTGATCAGCAAAGATACTTGATATGATTTTAATCTTCTTAAGTTCATAAAAACATGTTTTATGATCAAACATATGATTTAGCCTAGAGAATGCTCCTTATGTATTTGAGAATAATGTGTATTTTTCTAATATTGGATGGAATGTTGCATAGGTGTTTGTTTGGTCCATTTGATCTAAAGTGTAGTTCAAATGTAATATTTCTTTATTGATTTTCTGTCTGGGTGATCTGGCTGTCCATTGCTGAGAGCGAGGTTCTGAAGTCCCCAATTATTATTGCATTCCTGTTTATTCTTGCCTTCAGATCACTTAATAACTATTATTTAATATATTTAGGTGCCTCACTATTGGGTATATTTATATTTTAAATTGTTATATTCTCTTAATAAATTGACCCTTTGTTATTACATAATGACTTTCTTTGTTATTACAGTTTTTGACTTGGCGTCTGTTTTGTCCTGTACAAGTAAAGCTCACCCTGCTCTCTTTTCATTTTGTTTGTGTGGAATATTTTTTCCATCCATTGACTTATAACCTGTAAGTGTCACTAAAGCTTAAGTGGGTCTCTTGTAAGCAGCATATAGTTGGATCTTCTTCCTCTTTTTAAAAATCATTTAGTCACTCTGTGTCTTTTATTGAAAAATTTAACCATTTATATTTAGAATAACAATTGCTAGGCAAGGATTTACTACTACCATTTTGATAATTGCTCTTTATTGCTTTGTAGTTACTTTCTTCCTTTCTTGCTGTTTTACTATGTGAATTGATGTTTTTCTTTTTTCATAGTGGTATTCTTTGCTTCTTTTCTCTTTACCACTTGTGTTTTGATTATATTTATTTACTTTCTGATTGGCATGAGGCTTTCATAATGTATCTTATAGTTATAACACTCTATTTAAACTGATAACAACTTAACTTCAATTGCATAAAAAGTTCTACATATCTACATATTCACCCTTCTCCATTTTATGTTGTTGAATTTTTATCTTTTATATTGTATATCCATTTACAAAATATTGTAGCTATAGTTATTTTATTACTTTTATCTTTTAACCTATATGCTAGAGTTCAAAGTGATCTATATACTACCATTGCAGTATTAGAGTATTCTGAGTTTGACTAAATATTTACTTTTACCAGTGAACTTTATACTTTCATATGTTTTCATGTTAGCAATTATAACTTCCTTTTATTTTAGCATGAAGAAATTTCTTTAGCATTTCTTGTAAAGTAGGCCAAGTGGTGATAAATTCCCTCAGCTTTTGTCTGTTTTGGAAATTTTTTACCTCTCCTTCACTTCTGAAGGATGATTTGGTCATGTAATGTATTCTTGGTTTACAGTTTTTTTTTCTTTGAACACTTTATATATATTATTCCACTCTCTTCTGGTTGCAATATTTCTGCTGAGAAATCTGCTGATAGCCTTATTGGGATTCTCTTGCATGTGATGAATCTTTTTTCTCTTGTTGCTTTCAATAGTCTCTTTTTTCAAGTTTTGAGAGGTTGATTATAATGTATCTCAGTGAAGATTTTTGGGTTGAATATGGTTAGGGAATTTTGAACTGCATGTACCTGGATGGCCTGAATATTTCTAGCTACTTTGCCATTTTAGGTTTTCAGGTATACTTTTCTGAGTTTTTCTAGCTTCTCCTCTTCTGTTGTATCAACCACCAAAGGTGTGCCAGCTGAGAACTATGGCCTTAAACCTCCATCCAGAAACCTGATTGCATGTCTAGTTATATTATCAAAAGAATTTAGGAAGCTGAATATGGTTGTAGAGGCAGAGATTTTCCTCTGAGGGTCTCAGGATGACCACCCAGCAGCAAGGGAAACAGAGGCTGAAGTCTATATACATCAAGCTTTGAAGAGCATGAGGACACATGGGACCAGCAGAAAAGTGTGATTCCTCAGTTGGGGAAGCTCAGTGAATTTGTTTAGCTGTGGCTAGCTCCTCTAGATTTCAGAGAGCTTCCTTTTCATGATCTCACCTTTGGCAGGAAGCAGCTTTTTTGGAGATAAATCTCTGAACAGGGTGCTGAGACAATGATCACAGGCATCCGGTGTCAGCTGTTACTCCCTGATGCTCTGTGCATTCTTCAGAGACTCTTCTTGACACTTGCTAAAGCTGCCAGATTTGCCTGTAAACTGGAAATTATTTTGTACCCATTCTTGATAGAAATATGTGGGAAGAGAGGGTAAATAGATTTTAACCCTGGATTTATTTGTGAAATACATAAGCTTCAGTCTGATGACCTGATAGTTTTTTTTGCTTTTGATGGTCTATCTCTTCAGCTTTGTCCTTGATTATCTGGGCGGGGGGTGGGGATAGTTGAGGTCACCAAATAAATGACTTCCAGGTAAATTAATTACAGTGGGTCTCTGGAACTGCTATTGAAGTGATTTTTACCAGCATTCTAAGAATATGCATCAAGTCTTTATGCTTTTATTTTAAGGACATCTTGTTCTTTAAAAATATATATTATTTAACACTATCAACAACTTTGTTTTCCTCTTTATTTTTTAAGGAGTTTTTAACAATAGAGGTTAGTGACTCTGATATAGTTTTAAAAACTTTGAAATTGGGGCATATAGCTTAATTACATTTATCTTAGTAAAATATATTGTTTAAATTTCCTCTTCTTCCTGTCCCTTTTTCCTTATTCCTTCCCCTTCCATTGCCCCTCTGTTAGCACTTAGACTCATTAGACTCAACTTCTTCCCTCCCTTCTTTTCTTCACCCAGTATTTATTTAGCAATTACTATATTCCAGGTGCTCCTTGCAGGAACTTATCTGTTAATAGGGAGAGCAAAATATAAAAATTCCATAATGAGATACAGTATGTATTCAAATATCACCAGAGTCGCAAATTGTGTTACACCTTTATGAAGGAGAGATGATTCCTGGTTGAGCAATCAAAATACAGGAGACAATCAAAATTGTCTTGCAGACCAAGTTTCTAAAAAACACCATCAGCACATCCATACTGTGCTTAAGATGAGCCTGATATTGTGTAGGAAGATGGTTAGCACTGGGAACCAGGAGCCATTGTGTTAACTAGATTTGAGTGGGGAAAGGACAGAGTCTGGACTGAGGCTTCAGTAGAGCAGTAGGTCCTCTCTCTTTCTACCAATCATCCCCTAACTGCAGGATGCAATGGGCAGAGCAGACACAGTTGATTAAGGACCACACCAACAGTGGGGAGAAGACAGTTACAGAGCAGTGGTCCAGAGTAGAGATTCAGATGGGTTCAGATGAGCTCAGAAGCCAGGCATGTCTTTACATCTTTTGGCTTTCTTCCCATTTCTTTCCTTTATGTTCACTGTCAATTTTGTTTCTTTCTTGCTCTTCTTTCTGTCATCTTTTTCTCCACTCTTCTTGCATTTTCTTTTTCCACATGTTATTTTGCACTGTTCTCTTTCCTTTTCAGCCACTCTCTCCTCAACAAGGAAGGCCGTTCTTCTCCATGTCCTCATTGTTCCTTTGATCAGCTTCTATTCTGGGTACTTTTCTTTCTTTTCCCATTGTCCCTGGAATGGGGAGGCATTTTCCTTTATTAGGCAGATGTATGCCAGCAGTTTGGGGAACTCTTCTGAGCTACCTTCCTATCTGCCCCAAATCCTTCTCTAAAATTTCTGTTCACAGCTTTAGCTTCCTTCTTTACATTAGTGGCTGCTATTAGCTTTCAGGCTTAGTTAGTAACTGCATTTTACAAATTGTGATAGGTTCTTGGAGTGTGCCCACTTGTTCCTATTAGCTTTCACTAGCTAAGTTGTTCTTGCTATTCTCCCCATACAATATATGAAACCAGTCACAATACCAGCTTGATTAACTCCAAAGCAGTGGTTCTCTATTGGGTGATTTTTGTCTACTGGGGAGTATTTGGCATTATCTGGAGGCCTTTTTGGTTGTTATAATTGGGTAGAGGGAGGCATACTAGTGTTTAATGGGTAGAGGTCAAAGATTCTATAAAACATCCTACAATGCACAGTACAGTCCCCACCCCCATCAAAGTTATTCAGCTCAATATGCCAAAAATTACTGAAATTGAGAAACCCTGATCCAAAGGTATTTATTTCGGAGCTTCCAACTAGAGTGAATATGTAGACAGGATTAATCAAAACCAAATTAAATTGCAATCAGTTAGGAAAAACAGTGGGGGCATCTTGTGATGGCAAATGGTAAATGTGCTGCCTTAATAACAACAAAATGAATTATTTGTGCTCTACCTGACTGCTGATTTTTACTTAAAGAAATTATATTCATTAGCTCTCCCCACCCATTCCCTTGATCCTGTGAATTTGCTATGGGAGATATTTTGAATATAAAGAAACTGAAGATAGAGAAGAAGGTGATTCTCCTTAGGATTTTTTATCCTAGGCAAAAAAACACAGGGCTGTTCATGCAGCTTAACCGGAGCTATAATAGCAGAAAATAAGGGCAGGAACCAAAGCTGCTGTCACAAAGAAAGGGCTCTCCCAGCTCTCTATTTGGTATTTAAAAATAGGAGAGAAAACGGCATAGCTTGAATCTGAGCTAATGCTTGCTGCTTTGTGAATGCTCTTATAGTCATCGCCCTCGAAACAAATTGGCCCTCATCTACAAAGGTTTCTTTTTTTACTCTCACAAACTCATTTTTAATGGCTTGTGTGGCATCAGTTGTGCCCCTGAGCTGTAATGAAGCACTCTGCAAGTCACCACACGCGAGTCAGAAATGAATCTCATGGAGAGGAAAACGCTGGAACGTTAATAGGTTTTAATCCAAGGTAAGCAAACCTTTTGAGCCACTACCATGTGCTTTTAAAATCTAAATGTCATAAAATTTTCAGCAGTTTTCTCTTGCCTGCAAATAAGTTTTGGTCCAGAGACAACCAAGTGGGGATCAGAAAGGAAAAATCCCAAATGCACATAGCTGCCCAGTAGCACACCTTGAGGAGTTTACAAGCACCATCCAGGCAAAACAAAGAAATAATTGATGGAGCACAAGGAACACTGGCTTCATAGGGCAGGCATCTAAAAAGCCTGTAAGTGCAGCAGACATCTTGTGATATATTTGATCCTATCTTCAGTATCTTGGGTGGAGAAGGGGTGTTGAAATCTGAGCATCTCTGTTATATGGGTTTCCCCCTTAGGTTTTTATTTAAGTGGAAAAGCAGTGTTCGTATATTGCACTTTATTGCACTGATACTAGCCAATTTACAGAGTGAGATTTAATTGCTAAACATTTGAACTTCATTTAAACTTCATTTTGCACAGTACCTCAGCAGCTTTTGATAGGTGCTTAAGTATTCAGAAAACAGCAATTTCTGAATAGTAAAGTAAAACAAATTGGTTTCTTACTGGTGAGACTTTCTGCATATATGGGAGTCTGGAGACATTTAGAATATTCTTCCTCCAGCTGGTGGGTGACCATGAACTACAGAGATAGAGTCAGAGCTTCACCTTCAGGACCTTTGGGGGCCATGGCTGCTGACTCTACCTTCATCATGCTTCTTGGTGCTTGATGTGTAGTCACTGTGGGGATGGGTGGTCCTCTTTTCTCTAGTGGAATGAAAAATGTGTACCAGTCATAGCACAACAGACTCAATTAAGCTAAATTATAGAATGTTGAGGCTTTGCAAAAGAAATGTAAACACGTAGCCATATTTTTAAGTTTGCATTTAGACATCTTTGCAAAGCTTGCTATGCACAAGTCGCGGTTCAAAAGGCTTTGTTACTTTATTCAATTCTTTTAAAACTTTATGTAGGAACTGTTATTATACTTGTTTTAAATGAGGAAACTGAGGCACAGGGAGGTTAAGTAATTTTCCCAGTGTCACACAGCTTATTAGAGGCATAAGTAGAATTTGAATCCAGAGTGTCTCTGGAGTCTTTGTGTGCTCCTAACCATTCTACTTCACTGCTTCCCAGAGCAAGTATCATGAATATGTAATAGCAGATTGTAGTGATTTTAGAGCTCCTCTGTTGCATTTTCTTGTTATTAATAACTTGAAGCTACTCACAGTAATAGTCCAATGGGTCAGAAAGGTTTTGGTCCCACTCAATTGTACTCTGTGACTCCCTATGGATGCCCCCTTCTTTAGACTTAGTGGCCTTTATATAATGAATATGTTGGTCCTACTCATATTTTATTTAAACCAAAGTTACAGATAAGTCTTGGACCATGCCAGAAGTTCTGCTATCCTGAGACATAGCTGGGAGAGTCAGGATAGGGAACAAAACACAGTTCAGTGTGCTGTTACTAAGACCTACCTTATTATATATAAGGTGTGTATATATATATATATATATATATATATATATATATATATTATATAAACTTGGAACAGTCATCAGTAGTCCCAAAGACTGAGTCCCATCTTCTGACTTTGGAAAGTAGAAGAAACAGGAGGAAGATAATAATGCAGAAGGTTGAGGATAATGCTTTTCATACTTCAATGTGCTTGTGAATACCTCAGAGATTTTGTTAAAATGCAGATTTTTTTGTAGGTCTAGATGTGTCTAGAAATTTTGAGTTTCTATTAAACATCTAGGGATCCCTGATGCTACTGAGCCATGGACCATATTTTGAGGCAAGAATCTAGAATTAACCAATATATCTTTATCACTGGAAAGCTTGTTAGAGATGTGGATTCTTAGTTTCTATTCCAGGCCCACTGAATCAGAATCTATATTTTGACAAAATCTACAGCTGATTTATATGCACTTTGTCTGAGAAACAGTTGTCTAGGGTGTTCTCCAAACAGTGAAGATGCATATAAATCATTAGGCATGCTTTCAAAGGAATTGTCTATGGTGGGAAGGAAGACAGAGATAATATAAAGTTCTCATTAGAAGTTCCATTCAGGTTTTTCAAATGTATCTCTTTTCTTTGTGATCATGTCGATGCCACATTCAAAGCTTGTTTGCAAAAGTTTGTAAAATCTTTCATTGATAGGAATTACTCATCTTAAGTTGTTTCTCCTTTAGGATCAGGCTATAACTTAACACTTGAACATTTAGAATTTATAAGAATGATGGGAGGAGTCATTCCCACCAATGCCTCCATCTCTGGATGGCAGAGTCCTAAGTTCTCAGTCTCCTGCAGAAGGCACCATGGTTCTGTCAGCCTGAATTGGATGGCCACCATGTTCAGAGATGTCAGTGAGCTGGCGCCCAACACCAACCCTTCTTGTCCCAGTTCCCAGGCCCCTATGGGGGTAGAGGATGCAGATCTACCTCCACCCTCAACATGACTGGGAGCTGCCCCAGGTGACAGCTGTGCTGGGCTAGGTTTGGGAAGGGCAACCTTAGGTTGGCTGGGGCTAGGGAACAGTGGGGAATGAGAACCCATCCCAGGGAGGTGGAAAGGTGGTAGGAGATGGGGCCGTGCCAAGGCTTTAGGTCCCCAAAGCATACTTCATTGTCCCATTAAACTTCACTTACAAAACACAAATTTCAAAGATCAAATAATTATAAGAATTTTAAGACAGTGAATGCAGGGCATTAACCCCCAAGTACAGAACCCTTCTGTGGTTGGACGGCGTCCTGTGCACCTATACTGGTGGAATACCCATGACACAGGCCCTGACTCTCTAAATTGCCTCGTGTTTTTGTGTTTGGGGAGTTTACTTAGACTTGCTTGCATTGGGTCCACGTGAAAGTCTAAATAATGTTGATGCTAATCAGATAGTCCATTGCAGTGGTTCTCCAAGTGGAGGCCTGGTCCAGCAGCATCAGCATCAGCATCAGCATCAGCATCACCTAAGAATGTGTTAAAAATGCACATTCTCAGGCCTTGCTTCAAAGTATGGGAACAGAATTTCTGGGGAGAGGGGCCAGCATCCTGTGTGTTGAACAAGCCCTCCTGGTTTAACAAATTTGATCTAATGGTTCTGATCTAATAGTTCTGAAGCTTTCTGCTGAGAAAGAATTTTTTAAAAATCAATTTTTTGTTGCAGAATTCTCAGCAGTTATTTGGAGGTGGTGGTGGAAGTGAATTGTCAGCCACACGGGTGCTCTGCACTCTTGTATGTTGTTTCCAGCACTAAGTCTCAGTCCTGGTGGCTGCGAGTTGCTGGGCTCCTAATATTTGTTTGGAGGTGTACTTTGAGTTGCTGGATTTCTAATAGTCATTTGGAAGTGGCAGGAAGGCCTATGTATTGAAGTAAATCAAAGTTTGGGAAAGAGTGACAGAGAACCTTTCCTGTGGTGGCTTTGTGTTTGGTTCAGCCGCAGAGATACATCAGTTCAAATCCCAGCTCTCTCTCTAACCTACTGGCAAGACCTCAAGACAAGGTATCTTTGAGCCCAGGTTTCTTCAGCTATAAAATGGAGATAATAGTGATAACCACTTTCTGTCATTCTTGTGATGTTTGACCTAATGAGTAGAAGAACTTATTATTGTGCCTGACACATAGTTAGCACTCAACAGATGGTCAACAGATGGTAGCTATTATTCAGGGAATAAAACAATTGTGTACTGATGTAAACAATGACATAGTTACATATTCATTAATTTGATGGGTAGTGATGATTATTTGATATAAATTGAAATATCCTATCCCCATAAAGGTCTATGGATTTGTATATCCACTTGTGACTCATAACCATTCTGTTGTCAGACTCTCTTTTCCTTTATAGAGAGTTTCCGGGATTCCACCTGGCCCGCTGGAAGGTTAAGTTTCCTTCTTTCCTGAAGGACTAGCAGCTATGTTCTTTTCCAGCATTAGCTTACTTTTGTGCTGAGCATACATAATTGAAATTTCATAGGCTTTCTTCTTCTTAGCACTCATATTTTCTAAATCAATGATTTACAAAGTAAAAAGGATTCTCTTAGGTAAATATTTGCTAGGCAGGTCCATCTTGCCCTGCTTTTGGAGCAGGGCAAAGACTGCCTTTAAGCCTGGTGTCGAGGAGGATGGCAGTATATTGATTTGCTGCCTGCTACTTGCTTCAGCATCACATCAGTTATGGGGAGAGTGGAATTATCCCTGCTCAGATTTATGTGGGCCTTTCTTTGTGTTTGGGTCTGAAAACCAACTCCAGGCTAATTGTATCCTTCTTATTGAATAATAAATGAAGATCAAGGTCTGCTTGGCTCTGAATACAAGCCAACTTGAGCGTGAGTTAAATTTCAAGGCCAACAGGCTTTTTCTGCAAATAAACACTGATTTTAGATTAGTTCAAAACCAAACAAAAAAAAAAGCAACAAAAAATAACCCAAGCTCCAAATGATTCAACAGTGAAAGCTTACTCTCTTGAGGGACTTTGGGTCCCAGGTGGCCTGCATCTGGATGCCTTTAGTGTTGCAGGACTTTAATGCTAAGGGCTGAGAACAGTACACCCGGCTCTCCCTGCTATCGATTTTCCTCACACTGACTTAGTCGGGGGGAGGATGGGGGGCTCTTGGCATCTCTCTACTACTTCTAGCAGATGAGCTTTGGCCCCAGAGGGCTTTGTTTAATGAAAACTTGGGGCTTAGACTGTGAAAAAGCAGCCCCAGGAACTGAAGTTGTAGACACTCCGATGGAAAAAACATGAAGACAAGAGGCATGTGCTGGGTCCGACCAGGGTATGGGATGATGATATGAAGCCTCTATTCAAGTATTTGTTTTAAATGGAAGAGGGAGCAGCAGCCCTCAAATGGTTGTTGAAAGTTAACAAAAGCTCTTGCCATTGAAAGATAAAGTGCTTACATGAAATATGTAAAAAAGTTGCACTGGGAGAGGGAACCAGAGGGTAGGAGAGCCACATAATAGAATTTTGGAGAAGACTGCCTGGTGTGTATTCGAGTCTGGTTACAGACAGCGATAGCCTTTGGGGAGAGTTAAACAAGAACATTTTTAAAAAATAAACTTTTAATTTTTGAACAACTTTGCATTTACAGAAAAGTTGTAATGATAATATGGAGTTCTCCTATGGTCCTATATCCAGTTTCCTTTATTATCAACATCTTACATTACTATGGTACATTTATTACAATTAATAAACCAATACTGAAAAATTAATATTAGGTGAAGTCCATACTTTATTCAGATTTACTTCATTTTTTTTTCACTTTAATGTCCCTTTTCTGTTCTAAGATATCCTAAGACTCCTCTGAGCTATGATTAGTTTCCTAGACTTTTCAAACTTTTCTTGTTTTTGATGACCTTGGCAATTTTGAGGAACACTGGTCAGGTGTGGCATCAAAAGCCCCTCACTTGGGGATATGGGGTTTGTCTCATGCTTTTCTCACAATTAGACTGGCATTATGTGCTTTGGGGAGGAAGGCCACAGAGGGAAGTGCCATTCTCATCCCTTCATTTTGAGGATATGTGCTATCCACAAGACTTGTCACTGTTGCTATAACAGGAGCATTTTTTAAATGGAAGACATTGAAATGGAGCAAGTGTCAACTGTAGAATTAACATTTTACCCTCTAAATGTGGCATATTTCAGTGGAAAGTAAAAGGGGCACATTGATGAACCATCAATATGAATGGGCTACATTGACACTGATCTAATAACGATTTTTACAAGGGAAATATATGTTAATCTTGCTTCTCAAAAAAGTGGTAAAAACAAGTCAATGAGGAAAAGAAGGAAACATATTTTACCCAGTTTTGGTTGCAAACTGAAAGGGTTCCAGTTTCGCAAAGTGGCTTTTTTTGATATGGCTGCAAAAATAACTGAAACTTGTGTGTGAGCAGCTTTCGAAAGGAGAAGTCTGGAACTGAGAGACTCTGCCATTCAGAAATACATCATTAAATAATGAGAGATTTAGGAGTTTCTCAGAAAAGTTCTGGTTGTTCCAGGGTATATACTGATGTGGACACCGGCCTGCAGTGTCCACGGCATCATGGATGAGACAAAATTCACACAGACTACCGAGTCCTGTGGAGGAAAAGGGATGGCACAGCCACTCTCTCAAGGGGAGAGTGCCCTGACCCTTGCTTTGTTCGACTTTTATTGCTTTTCTGGGCACATTACATTGAGGATAGTCCTCATTTACTATGCACAGGTTTGCTTTAGGTGGTTACCTTTTACAGAAAATAAAGGAGAGGATGTTGCTAATTACATCAAAAAGAAGGATATTTGAAAATGTAAAGGGAAAAGTGGTTGAACTGGTTACACTCATCCTTGGAAGGTTTAGCATAGATTTTAGGAAGTTACTTTAAAGATATGCAGTAAATGTTTGCTGCCTCAATTCAGAGTGAGGGAGTTTTAGCAAAAAGCAAGTCTCAAAGAGGCCTAGGTACAATGTAGGCCTGATTCCCCACAGGAGAATCTGTCCACAGGTGTGGGGCCTGTGTACTGGACCTCACTTTCCACTGGCCTTTCTGAGTGGGAGCTGGGCCCATGCCATGCAGAACAGTCTCCTATATTTCCCCCCTTCTTTTTAGTTAGGACCACTATAGTTCCCGCAAAGCTTGCTACTTGCTGGTCTCTCACATGACCCTGGGAAAATAATTTGCAAATGTGTCAAAGTACACAGAGCATTATTATAATCAGTAAGCAACCAGCGGCTCCAAAGACCCACATTCTCAGATTATGCCCATCAGTCATTGTCAGGCAGTAATGATCAAATAGATAACATTCAAAGAACTATGAGGGCTTATTTAGAGCTAGGGTCAGATAGCTAAAGGGCCATAAAACTTTGGGGAAACAAACTTATTTAAGGCTTGGACTCTTCTCAATAAATTAAATATTAGCAAAGCAGGTTTCACAGGATTTTATGCATTCTTTCTTAGGCCTGATCACCCCAGGGAACCTGTCCTTTCCAGCATAGGGCTGCACACACCTCTGGCATTGTTTCAGGCTTAGGTCAAGCAGGGGAAGTAAGGCAGCAAAGAGATTAGGAGACTTCTTGCAGACAAAATGAGGACTTAGGCTGTGTCAAAGTCAAGAAGCGAGGGTCCATCACCCCCTTTTTCTATAGCCCCCAAGTCCTTCCCTGAGGTCCCCCTCATGACTATGCCTGTCTTAGGTCGTCCCTCCCTTGAGGAATCTTACCCATCATTGGTTAACCAGTCATGCACTGGGGGCCAGGCAGGGTGAAGTAAAGTGGGCAGAGGCAGTGCTCTTTCCAGGGAGATAAGTTTCATCTCCTCAGTGGCTTAGGGTCCCAAGGTCTCTCATTTAGCCTTAGCCATGGGGGGTTACAGCTTCTGAAACCAGCCAGGGCAGTTCACAACAATATACCTGCAGGAACTAGCTGGACAGTGGGTGTCTGACTCTTTGTGGCATACCTAGCCAGCAGGGTATTGATTTTCTAAAATAGAAATTATAATAAAAAATGTTTGTAATTTTGGTACATAAGTTCTTCACCTTGTCTATGTCAAGGATTTTGTGCAGTTTGTACAAGATGAGCACTTCCAGGCTCTTGTACCTCACAAACTGTGTCTTTGGTTAATTTTATGAGGCCAGGCAATGCTTATCATGGCTGGGACTCCAAAGTCAGCCACTTGAATAACTGGGGTGAAATAAGCATGAAGGTCTAAAGTGCATTCCTGCTGATAGCAGTGAACAAACTTTCAGGTTGTTAAAGGTCACAGATAGGCATCTTCTGTTTGGATTAGGTGGGGGGAGTATCTGAAAGGATGTGTATTAGTCTGCCAGGGCTGCCATAACAAAGCTGCAGATGGGTGGTTTAAACAACAGGAATTTATTTTCTCACAGTCCTGGAGGGTAAAAGTCTGAGATCAAGGTTTCATCAGGGTTGTTTCTTCTAAGGCCTCTCTCCTTGGCTGGCAGATGGCCATCTTCTCCCTCTGTCTTCGCATGGTCTTTCCTCTGTGCCTGTCTATGTTCTGATCTTTCCTTAAGGAGATCTGTCATATTGGATCAGGGCCCATCCTAATGACCTCATTTAGCTTTAATTACCTCTTTAAATAAAGGCCCTATTTCCAAATACAGTCACATTCTGAGGTACTGGGGTTAGGGTTTCAAAACACAAATTTTAGACAGACACAATTCAGCCTGTAAAAGGGTAGAGGGTTTGACAAAGTGCATGCATCCTACCCTCTGGCCTGGGTTTCCAGAAGTCTGGGATGACTGACATTTGATGCTTTCTTATGGCTGGGCTAGTTGAGGGGATTATAACAATGCAGAAAAATGTGAGAGAGAGCGCTTCACGTGGGGAAAAAACATGCTGTGTAATACGGTTTTGTTGGCAGCCCATTTCCGGAAGTCACCTGTGGTGTTTGCACAGCTATTCTGTCATTGTCCACATCGTCAGCCTGCAGGCTGATTTCCTGGTGAATTTTCACCTAATTCCCTTTGCATCTGCCTTATGAGTGATAGTTGCATTCCTGCACTTTAAAAAATGCATGAGCCAGAATGCTGATTTATTAATTTACAGTGAGAAATAGAATCAGCTAGTGGACTGGATACTCCAGCTCCTTGGCCAGCATGTGCTTTCCCTGCAGGCAAGTCTAAGCAGGGAGCCACATTATCATCAGAAGGCAGCTTGGGGAGCATGGAATCAGGCCAGGAGAGTCAGTCATGAGATTTGGCATTCCTGTGCTTTTTCATTTTTAGGCCAAGCAGTACTGAGCAGCACATGCTGGCTGCGTGGGGCTGCCTGCCTCCACCCTTGCTGTTCTTTCTGACTTCCCCCTGTCCCCTCTGGTGAACTCCTCATCAAGCAGGCCCCAGCACAATCATCCCCTCCTCTGAAAAGCCTTACTTTCTCTGTGCAGAGGGGAATCCTTTTCTTCCTTATCCCTGCAGCACTTTATGCTAAGTGTGTATTTTGCAACCTCTGTGGTGTTTATTTATTTACTCACCTGTCTCCTCATGAGCCCTGAGAAACTTGAGTGAAGGGTTTTTTTTTTTACTGTGCACTGTGCATGGTAAGTGGTCAGTGTTCAATAAATACTCAACTGATTAATAGGACTAATAATTATTGTAACATATTATGCTAGGGCTTTTTATTGTTTTTGCTTTGTAATTTTAAAACACTTTCCAATAAGTTCTTCATAAATCATCATCTTTACACTAATAGCTGTGAAGTGACACAGGCAGATGAAAACATGCTTAGAGGTTAATTGATTTATCTAACCCTGAATAAATACACTTTCCACCAAGCCTATTTGTCTTTGGGACTGAATCCTGTCTCCCTTCTGCCTTCCCCATCCTTGCCTAGTGGGCAAGGATGCCCACGCTCAGGTCTCCCTCCTGCTTCCTTAGTTTGTTTCTTCTCCTTCCCTGAGGATCCCAGGGCCCTCTGAATGCATGGCGTTCTCCTGCTGAAGGGACCGTCCCAGCCCTGTCTTACCGAACAGAGTACTCCACTGCAAAACCTTCTGCTCCCCTCTTCTGAGTACCCATCCCCTCCTTGCACATCTCCCCTCTAGTGTCTGGGTCAGACTCCCATTCCCTCAGAAATCTAGTCTAAAGAAGAAAGCAATGTGATTAAATTTAATTTACACTAAGATGTTAATAACCTCCTAGGGGCATTTGCATTTTAAGATGTTAAAAGTGAATTCCTTATAGCACAGTAGTTCTGGAAGCTGGGTACATCTTACCATATTCCTGTCTCTCTCTCTTAGTATACACACACACACATACATGTATATGTATATATGTATACGTATATTCACACACCTTATATATACACATATACACACACACACACACTAAACACACATGTACAAGTATATATACAGAGGTATATCTGTATATATACTTGTGTGTGTGTTAAATTGTGTTAACTATATTTGGTAAAATTTCCTGGGCCTTTAGAAGCTATTTCTTTCTTTATTTTTAAAAGAAATTTCTCTACCTTGCCATCCAGATGCTACCACGAATGTGTTCTTTAAATGATCAGCAACTAGTCATTATAACATTTGGGGAGACACAGTGCTTTATGGATGAGTCATTAGTTCTGGGCCCAGAGAACAAATCTGAAGGACCTTTTCATATCTTATAATTAAATACATTCTGCAGCTTGAAGATAAACATGCTGATCTGACAGTGAGTTAAGGAGGTTTATCAGCATTTGTGCACCTGCAGTGTTACACTGAAAGACATGACTTCATTAAAACTCACTGTGCTTGTGAGAACAATGAGGCATGGCCGTAGGTGTAAAAAAGAAAGACACTACTAGATGGCAGTTTTAAGCTCATCTTTGAAGGGATGAACTCATTCTATCCGACATGTCCAGCTGTGCAAACAGCAGCACCGAGTGAGCGGCAGTTAGCTGTACTAATACACAGGATTAGAACAGAGGCTGGGCCACATATGAATGATGTGAATACTTAATGTACTTGAACGCTATGAATGCTGCACAGAGGGGGAATGAGAGCCCCAGAAGTGACAGAAGATATTTTGCTAACTGTCATGAAAGGAGATTGTATTTTCAGGGCCTTCTAGGAACATTTCTCTTGCCAGAGACTTTTTGCCTTTTGAGGCCAGTATTTCCTAGAATGAACAAACAATCGAAAACACCAATCTCTCAGAAAACTCCACAGGGAGATAACAAGGGTTGCCACAGTTACCATTGTTCTTTCATAAAATCTCAGAATGAAGAAGCTGTGTGTGTGTGGGGGAGGGGTGAATTCACCTGCAGTAACATCTCAGGCTATAGAAGGTTTAGGTGGTGGGGTGGAGGTTTTGGGAGTGAGAGGTGGGTTTGAGGAAGCATTAGCAATGAGAATCTAAGAGTTGAGGCAACAGGGCCCTAGGGCCTGGGTGAGAAGACCCAGTCATGAAAGGTACTAGAAAATGGGTTGAAAGAAGCAGAATTAAGGTTCTAGAAGCCCAGCAATGATACTAGGGTTTGAAGGGTCCAAGAGCAAAATAGACCTTAAGATCGTGCCCACTTCATCTGTGGATGTGTTTGCTGGTGCGGAGGGATTCTTTATGTGCTCCCTACTCTTGGTGGGAGGTGTGCGTAGTTGGAGCTGAGCCCCTTCACTGAGCAGATGGAAGGGAGTGCAGTGGATGGAATCCAGCAAGTCCCGAACACCTGTGGACGCATCCCCCACCCTCTTAGCACTTCCATAGAAAGAAGAATGAAGCATTCGGTACCATTTCTTTTCTTATTTCCCCCAAATCTAAAATATTAGTTATCTCTGAATCTTTTTTGAGTAGTGTAGAATAAATATAGGTTGATTTCTCTATTAGTCCGAGGAGCTGAATACCATCCATGTTCCAGGACCTTAACTGACTGACTCTCTCGGGGAGGCTCTGAAACAATGCTTGTTCTTTCACGTTTGATTTGCACAGCAGGAAACCCTTCAATACCGTGTACGTGAGTGATCCTAGAAGACCAGGAGCGCTTCTGAAAATTGCACTGCATCCTATAATTTCACTTTTCCTTATTTTAGTCCTGTTTTACAAAACTTACATCATCTTTTTGTCCTTTTTGGCAGAATGTGCGGCAAGAGTTGAAACAGTCCGTTTTTACAGAAAGTGCGCTTAGATAAAACCTGAGTGTGAGGTAGAGTCAGAGGTGAGATAAAAGACACAAATTCCATGTTGCAAACGATCCCAGTGGTCTTTTTAGAAATATGGGTAAATTCTCTTGAGTAACATCATGTATGCATAGTTGATATCTCTAGATAAACTATAAACTCCTCTAAGAATGTTATTTGCTTCTTTTACAACCCGTATCGACCTGACACAATACTTAGCGTAGCCTGTAAATGTGAAACTCACAGAACCAGAACAATACCTAAACGCACTCATGAATTTCTCTAAGTCACACCACGCTTTGTCACCTCCCTTGGCGATACAGTTAGGCTTATCCATTTCACACATCACAGGTCACACAGCTCTGGCTTTATTGGCGTGCTGGTCAATAAGTTACTGAAGTTTATCTTTACTTAATGAGTCATCAGCAAGGGAGATCATAGACACAAGTGTTCAATTTCCAGAAATATCTTGCCCAATCTATCTCTCTTCCTTCTGTCTTCCTAATTATTGATTTAACTTATGAGCCCCTCCTCCCAATTCCTCAGCCAGCTCCCTTGGGAGTTCAGCCTTTTAAGAATGTTCTCATTACAGTCAATAATTCACCATGGCATATTATAGAGTGCCCTGAATATCTATAAAGCTGTTCTTTCATGTTTACATCCTGGGGTGCTCAAATAATTAATTTGACTAGCTATAGAGAACAATACCTTCCATTGTGAGTGCTATTAATGCACAATCCGCAGAGGCACGAGTGTAGACGTGGCTGGGAGACAAGCCCTGCAGAAGAGTTTCTCAAGAGGATTTTAATGTTGGAGTCAGGTAGTTCTGTTCTTGGACTTGTTTGGAAACATAAAGTGTAATTGTGATTTGGAATTAGCCAAATTGACCCAAATACTTTCTTTCAGTGTTTCTTCTTTCTTATGAGAATTAAGAGTAAAAGAACTCTTGAAATAGTTTAGTAGGTGACATTAAAAATGCTTGCAGAGTGGTGGTGGTGGTGGGGAATGAAGACAACTGTACTTGAACAACAATAAAAAAATATGGGGAAAAATGCTTGCTTGAAATAGAGCATTTATCCAAAGGCACAATCCTGAGACCCAGAAGAAATCCCAGTGTTCTGTCTATCACAGTGACTCAGAACTGATCCAGTTTTAAAGTAGGTATTTGTTTGAAAATTCAAGGTTTTTAATTAATTTACTGAAGACTATTCATATCCCAGTTTGGCTGCCTAAGAAAGATAAATAACAAAATGTTAATGCACATTAACATTTTAACTATTGCTAAGTGAAAACCCAGACTTCAATTTAATTTGTAGCAAATCAGTAATAATTCAGATTTAATTTAGACAAATACAAGAGTATCTTTGAAACTTATGTGGTATAATTAAGAGTCAGGTCTCCCATTAAGAGTCAGGGCTCCCAGGTTCAAATTCCAGTTCTGCCAATAACCATTGTAACTAAGGGGGCTGTGAGTAAGTCACTTGAGTTAACCTAGTCTTAATTTCCTCAGGCCTATAAAGCAGAGATTAGTTCTTTCCTGTGTTAGTATTCTATATTTCCATTTATGATCGTCAACTTAGACCTCCAATGAGTGAATCACTCAATTGGAATCGAAAAATTCAATAATCATCATTTTTTAAAGTAAATCCTTCAAGCAGGAGATATTTATGGAACCAACAGATAAATGAATTATTGTCAAAATATGTATATTCTCTTGTGTAAGATAATTCCCAGGATAAAATTTTTGCTGTATTGGAAACTGGCTTAGGAAACCCAAGCCAGAATGTAGATCTATTTATTTCTAGGTCGCAGAGTGAAAACTTCTATTGGACAGCTGGGAAAAACTATTTTTTATATTTTCTTTTTTTTTAAGATTTTATGTATTTATTTTTAGAGAGGGAAGGGAGAGAGAAAGGAGAGAGAGAGAGAGAGACAGACAGACAGACAGAGACACACATCAATGTGTGGTTGCTGGGGGCCATGGCCTACAACCTATGCATGTGCCCTGACTGGGAATTGAACCTGCTATGCCTGGTTTGCAGCCCGTGCTCAATCCACTGAGCTATGCCAGCCAGGGTTTATTTTATATTTTCTAGCTTCATTGAGATCTATTTGACATGTGACATTGCATGAATTTATGGTGTATAAACTGTTGATTTAATGTACTTATATATTGCAAAATGGTTATCACCATAGCATTAGCGAATACTCCATCACCTCATATAATTACAATTTATTTTTCTGTGGTGAGAGCATTTAAGATCTACTTTCTTAGCAGCTTTCAAGTATATAATACAATGTTATTAACTATAATCACCATGCTGTACATGAGATTCCCCAGAACTTATTCATCTTATAGGTGAAAGTTTGTAGCCTTTGAGCAGCATCTCCCCATTTCCCCCACCTCAGCCTCTGGTAACCACTTTTTTACTCTCATTAGCTGACTTTTTTAGATTTCACATACAATTGATATTATACAGTATTTGTCTTTCTCCATCTGATTTATTTCACTTAACATAATGCCCTCAGGTTTCATCCATGTTGTCACAAATTACAGGAATGACAGGGTTTCCTTCTTTCTCATGGCTGAAAAATATTTCATCATATATATTCAATATATATATCCACCTCGATCCATTCATCCATTGATGGACAGGTGGGTTTTTAATACTTTGGCTAGTGTGAAACATTTTGCCGTGAACACTGGGAATGCAGATCTTTTAGAGATCTTGTTTCCATTTCCTTTGGAAATATACTTAGAAGGGTTGATGGATCAGATGATAGTTCTATTCTCAGAGAACTTATATGTACAACCCATGGACATGAACTAAGGGTAGGGAACAGAGGGTTGGGAGGTACAGGGTGGAGGGGGAATGGAGTGGGGATGGAGGGGGAAAATTGGGGAAAAAAGCAGAAAAAAACGACGACAGTTCTATTTTTAATTTTTTGAGAGGAATCTCAGTAGTGGTTGTGCCAGTTTACATTCTCACCAACAGTTCACAAGAGTTTTTAGGAGCAGTTCTTAAGTCAAAAGAACAGAGCTGGAGTCACAGTAGTCACAGGCTTTAGTGACACACAGCAGTAGGGCAAGCAGTAAGCCAGTGGACAAAAAATGTTCTCCCAGAAACTAGAGGCCCCAAAGTACCCTACACCTAACCAGCCGAGGACACCTCCACCAGGTGCCTCAAGCCACACCCATTTGCTCCATCCTTGGGTGCCATCTTGATTGAAAGCAAATGTCTAAAAAAACTGAAAAATCTGAGGCTGAGCTTCTTTTTCTGGAGAAACTAAGCACTACTTCAACCAAATTGAACATCTACTTATTTTTCTTTTTTATTACCCACAGGTGGCAAGGACAAAATAAAAGGCATTGCATTTCTAAATTTTGTGCACATCCAAGCACATGAAATTTTTGTCCCTGGTATACACAGTTGCCTACTGTATCACAAGAGATAATAACCGTATTTTGCAGACTAAAACAGTCCTCCAAATTTAACATTGGAATCTGAAGAGAAGAAACACAGTATTTGTCATAGACTTTATCAGATTTGTCACTAAAAGTCCTTTTTTTCCAGGCACATCAAACTGGGGACCATTCCTAAGAACCCAACTGGTACAACTTTTTGGAGTTAATAAAATTCTGTTCCCACTGTTTCCAAAGCTGTTTTGTGTGCAATTCCCCACTGAGTCTTTGATGAATTTCTACTCCTTGGGGTCCCCGATTGTTTTGTGAGTATGCTGAGGATCCACACGTCACAGGGAGGAAGATGATTTCTTCTGATAACATTCCCCTGGCACCTGAAGAGCTTATCACAGTCCTTTATTTGGCTGTTTCTGTTATGTTGGCAAGAGTCCACAGCACAGGGAGAGTAAAGATTATGATTTACAAGGAACATTTTATTCCCTCTTGGGAAAAGTGAACATGACTCAATGTCAGGAAGGGAAATTCTTCATATAGATAAAGAGAATGTACATCCGCCTACTTCTTTTTAATAATTAAAACACATTTAATAGTCCTTCTGTATTGTTTTCTAGAAGAGCTCAATTTCAGAAAATTTGATTTCTTGAAATCTGATCTGCCTAGCCTTTTTTTCCTTTTTAGTATTATTTTACATTGGTTTCAGGTGGACAGCATAGTTTTTTTGTTAAGAGATGCTGTTTTCCTCCCCAGAAGACCTATGTGGTGGGTAAGGTCAAAATGGTGAGGTCTGGTTGTGTACTGGTTGGTGGGAGGATTTCTGAAGTAAATTTCTTGACCTGGGGTAAAAGCTTAATTTTCTCATTATAGAGAAGCTGAAAGGGAGATAACAAGAAATTACAGATATTAGAGATTGAGATCGGGTAAGGTGCCTGGATTTATTAATAGGTCTCAACCTATTGGATGGGGACCTTGTTATTAAATAGGCACAAAAGCCATATCCTGATCTGGAAGATGGTGGTATGGATATGGGAGGGATTGGGGTAAATCTAGTGCTCTGTTTGCCTTTGTCTTGTCATTCTTCATCTGAAAACCTTAATTCTTTAATAGAACTGTAAATCTAGAGGGCAGGGAATATATTTTACTTTCTTTAAAAATTATATTTATTTATTTTTAGAGAGATGGGAAGTGAGGGAGAGAGGAAGAGAAACATTGATGTGTGAGAGAAACATCCACTAGTTGCCTCTCACATGCCCCAACCAGGGACCTGGCTCACAACCCAGGCATGTGCCCTGACTGGGAATTGAACCAGTGACCTTTTTGCTTTGTGGACGATGTCCAACCAACTGAATCACCATGGTCAGTGCAGGGGTTTTAATTTTTAATAAACCAAACTACAAATTCTTTTATAAAGAATTTCCATGATTTTGTTGTGGCTACAAAAAGGTTTTATGTTTTAAATCTTGGAACAGAAAAAGAGGACATTAGTGGAACTACTGGTATGAAGAAAGCCTATAGTTGGATTAATAGTATTATACCAATGTTCTTTTCTTAGTCTTGGTAATTGTACTATGGCTATGTAGAATGTTTATAGTAAGGAAAGCTAGTTAAAGGGCATATAGAAACTCAGTAATATCTTTTCTGTGGTAAAAATAAAATAACATCAACTTACCATTTAAATAATTTTTAAGAGTACAGTTCTGTGGCATTAAGGACATTCATATTATTCTGCTGCCATCACCATCATCCATCTCCAGAACCTTTTTTATCTGTTACATAAAAGGGCATGCTGTTTTTCACATAACAGAATCTTTTCCCAGATTATTAATAATTTCTCCTAATCATGGCTTTAAATGACTGTATAATATTACAACTATGTCGGCCATTTCCCATATTTTAATTCTTTATTTAGAGCATTTCCCATTTTTATTTATAACTAACACTATGTAGAGCATTTTTGCACTTAACAATTTTGGGTCCATTTTCAATTATTTGTGAACTCTTTGTTTCACATTCTTTATCCATTTATCTCTTGAGGGTCCCAGTGTATTTCTTACTAATCTATGTAATAAAGATGTAAATAAACCCTTTAATATAATGAAACATTTTTCTCACCTGTGCTTACATAATTGTATATATACTTGCATTCTGAACCACAAAGACAATTGTATTATAATAAATTTGATTACCTTATAACCTCAGTGGAAAAGTATTTTGGCCTTATGTGTGCAGAATAAACTCTACTGGTAAGTGGATTGAATTTTTTACTTATAAAATAAAACAAACAAGTAGTTCATAATGTTGAACACCACAACTTTAGTGTTTTAGGAAATTTGTGTACATCATCTGACCATGTTACCCATTACAGTCACTCTTAGCCAATACCAATTTTCTTTATCAAGGCAAAGATTTAGGGAAAGTTAAAAATGGAAGCCATTCCTCACTGGAGGCAGTTACTCTGAAATCTTACATATTACTGCATTTCAAAATGTCACTATTTTCAGCTGAAAAAAGATATCTAAAGGAAGAGAAAAAAGCATAAAAATTTTGCTCTTGAGTCTTTGGAACTGACAATTTCTACTGAAAATATTTTTTTGTAGAGTTGTGTGCACCACAAATAAAACAAAGGGGCTTTGCGTGGAATTGGTTTTTGCAAAGGCAATGAAATATTCAAGGGTTAAGGCAATTGTTAGACATTTCTACAGATGGAGGCCAAGGAGAATAAATATGGAACTAATAGTCTACAGGTGAGGGTGGAAGGAAGCGGGACTAATTGGATGCTTCTAGGGAGAGCAGGTTGCAACTGCAGGTCCAGATGAGTGTACCCAGAGGGGACTCTAACTCCTGCTGCTCAAAGACACTTAACTCGATGAGACACTTCATTTCATCATAGTGACTTTTTATTGTGTTTGTATATTCAGGCTTTAATTGTGTATACTTCTTTAAGAATCTTTTATTGATATAACATGTATTATTATTTTTTCCCTTTTCAAAATAAAAATTTCTAGGGAGAATTCCCTCACCCATCTTAAAATTTTAATCCAAGATCACCCCCTGGAATAGTATCTGAATATAAGTATGACTTTTGGAACTTCAAAAATATGTTATAAACAATCTTAAAATACAGTAGTTAAGTCAAAGAATGTATAATGAACAGTTTTGTAAACTGAGGACACTAGTGGTAGTTTAGAAGAGACATGGAGAAAAATTTATTTAATATAATGGACTTTTCAGCAGAAGACTTTTAGGATACAAGAGGTGGCTATCAACCTAAAACATTATTAATAAAGCCCCTTTAGAAGCAGATGAATAAGCTACATGTTTCAGCAAATCTTTTATATAACATGGTTAGAAATTAGATATTTTCAAAATATACTGACCATGTTACCCATTACAGTCACTCTTGATATTTTCAAAATATTTTCAAAAGATGACTTTTCCAGAAATGTGTATGTGTTCATCTCTCTTAAGAGAACACATAAAACTATTATTTAAGACTAATTTCAGAAATATGGAATAAAGTTACCTAAAGTGATAAAGAATACACTTTTAAAACTTAGAATTTCTTGAGTAAATGTAATTCATAATAAATCAGTTCTTAATCAATACATTTGTTGGGCATTTATTAAATAAAATTCATTAAGTATCTCTATGTGACATTTAATGCTGTGCATAAGGAACATTAACTAGTGGGGGAAACAGGCACCAATAGAAATAGTTAAAAATAAGATGGTAAATGCAATTCATTCATTCATTCATTCATTCATTCATTCTGTACTGCCTGTGGGTGGGTGGTAGATATACAGAGGTTAGAAACAAAACAAAACAAAACCAAACCCATGCCTGATTCTGCTCCTTATGAAGCTTAGAGTGTGATAAGAGAAGCACTAAACAAATAAATGTATAATTAAGAACTGTGATCACTTTTATGAATGAACACAGCTGGTACTATGAGTGAGATTAGGAGGATCTAAGTGAGACTGGGGACATGAAAAGGTTTCCTGAGACACTGATATATCGGTTGAGGCCTGACAGATGAGTAGGAGTTCAATGCACAAAGAGTCAGGGACCAGTGATCCAGGCAAAGGGAGAAGCTTGCCGCTTAGGCCCTGGGCAAGAATGAGCTTGTCTGGTTTGAGAATCTTAAGGCCTGAGATTGGCAAGTGAGGGTGAGAATAATGGGAGCTGAGGCTGGAGAGCAGGGCAGGGCCAGAGCATTCAGAGCCTGGGAGGCCACATTATTGTCAGTGTAGAAAAGTTAATGAAGAAGTCTCTGACATGGCCTATAAATGACTTTTAAAAAAATCTCTCTGGCTGCTACCCAGCAGAAGAGAGGCCAATGGAATTGAGAAGATCAGTGGAAAGACTACCATAAGGGTCAGGTGGGAAATGACATTCAAACTAGGTAAGAGCAGTGGGGAGAGAAAGACATGGATGGATTAGAGATGTGTTTTGGAGATAGAATTGACAGTGCAAGGTAATGGGGTAGAAATGAGGGCCAGGGGTGTCAGGTGTCAGGTATAACACAATGATAGATATACATACAGGGCATTATTGGTCCACAAAGGAGGTATACTCAACCAAATCTGATTTGGAGCAGAGAGAGGCTCAGAAAGAACTTGCCTGAGTTGAAACTTAGAGAACCAATCAGAGTTAGGCAGGCAAGGAAAGAAGGTGTGAGTGGGGTGGTAAAGGTTCCAGGAAGAGGGGAACCTGGATGAAGGCAGGGAGTGAGGAATTGTATGGGGAAAGAGGGAGAAGGAGGGGGGTGAGTATACCATAAGTGGTATGGTTTTGTTGAATTATAAACTGAAACAGGACTTCCAGCCAAGATAGAGGTATAGGTATATATACTGTCTCTTTGCACAGCCAAAAGGACAACAAAAAATAACCAGAACTGCCAGAAAATTGAACTGTATAGAAGTCCAACAACCAGGGAGTAAAAGAAGAAATATTCATTCAGACCTGTAGGAAGGATGGAGACAGGTAGCTGGAATGAAAAGGACATGAGGCAAGGTGGCAGCTGGAGGACCCAGTGGACTGGCAGAATGGATGGTCCCACATTTGCATGAGGATAAACCGGGAGGAACAAATGGGGAGTGAGACAGACTGTACAACTTAGGGTTCCAGCATGGGAAAATAAAGCCTCAAAACCTTTGGCTGTAAAAATCTGTGGGTGTTGCAGTTGTGGGAGGAACTTTCAGCCTCACAGGAGAGTTCATTGGAGAGACCCACAGGGTTCTAGAACATGCCCAAAATCACCCACCTGGGAATCAGCACCAGAAGGGCCCAGTTTGCTTGTGTATAGCAGGGAAAGCGACTGAAAGAGGGTGAGAGCCAAGCAAGCTACACTGTTCCCTCTCTGACCCCTTCCCCACAAACAGCGCCACAGAAAATTGGACTGCCCTGCCCTGATGAGCACCTAAGGCTCCACCCCTTACAATGTAACAGATGTGCCAAGACAAAAAAATATGGCCCAAATGAAAGAACAGATCAAAACTCCAGAGAAAGAACTAAGTGATGATGTTCAAAACTCTGCACAGTTCAAAACTCTGATAATCAGGATGCTCATAGAAATGGTAGAGGAAAAAGTGAAGGCTATGCTAAATGAAATAGAGAAAAATATACAGTGAACCAACAGTGAAGGGAAGGAAATTGGGACTCAAATCAATGATTTAGTGCAGAAAGAAGAAATATGCAACAGGAACAGAATGAAGAAATAAGAATTTTAAAAAATGAGCAGAATTTGAGGAACCTCTGGGGCAACTTTAAACATTCTAACATCTGAATCATAAGGGTGCCAGAAGGAAAAGAGGAAGAGCAAAAATTGAAAACTTATTTGAAAAAATAATGAAGAACTTCCCCAATCTGGCAAAGGAAATAGACTTCCAGGAAGACCAGGAAGCTCAGAGAGTCCCAAAGAAGTTGGACTCAAGGACACAAACACCAAGGCACATCATAACTACATTACCCAAGATGAAAGATAAAGAGAGTATCTTAAAAGCAGCAAGAGAAAAGGAGACAGTTACCTACAAAGGAGTTCCCATAGAGTATCAGCTGATTTCTCAAAAGAAACCTTGCAGGCAAGAAGCCACTGGAAAGAAGTATTCCAAGTCATGAAAGGCAAGGACCTACATCCAAGGGGGAGAATAGGCGAAAAAGTACACTGAATAAGAAGCATAAATGGTAGGTACAAAATAGACAGGGAGAGATTAAGAATAGTATGGGAAATGGAGAAGCTGAAGAACTTATATGTACAACCCATGGACATGAACTAAGGGTAGGGAATGCTGGTGGGGGGGCAGTGCAGGGTGGAGGATAATAAAGGGGAGAAATAAATGGGACAACTGTAATAGCATAATCAATAAAATATATTTAAAAATATAAACTGTGAAACAGGGAGAGACATGCAATGAGTCAAGAGAGCGCACCCAAGACAGATCTCATAGGACCTCACAGGGCACTTCAGGAACCTATTTGTTATGGGAAGGCACTGAATTCATTTTATTCAGGAGAGAGAGCTTACCCAATTTGTAATTTAGGGAGAATGGTAGCCATTTCAGAGTTGGTTACAGTAAACTAGGCTTGAACTGGGGTAATATACCAAAGGTAGCCTGGAGCAGATGTGCTAAAAAAATGTGAAGATAAAATGTAAAATTGGCAGACTTTTGTGACTCATCAGATATGGCAGATGGGGAAGAAAGGGGAGTCAAGGTTGAAGCTGAGGTTTCTAGCTTGAGGGGCTGGATGGAGAACACAGGTCTGGGAGCAGATTTTGGGTGTGTGCATGGATGTGGGAGCATGATGAGTTCAGCATCTGTGTTCAGGGGAGTGGGAGAAACCCATTGGATATAAAAGGTCAAGGAAGCAACCAGGCAGTCCTTAAGTGTCTGATTTATGTAAGGTACTGTGAGTGCTGTGAGCACTATGAGTAGGGATTTCAAATCTCATCTACAGTGAAGCATCGAGGTGCATAGAGACAGACTCTCTATGCTGAAGGTCTCATAAAGGTATAGAAGTAAAGGTCACTGAACTTATGAAGGAGATTGTGGTGAGGGAGAAGTTGAAATGCACATGTGAACACTACCTAATAGGATTAAATATAAGTTATATGGGTATAACAATGGGTGATGAAGACATGCAAAAGCATAAGAACAGAGTGAACGGGAACATTTGGGAGTCCCTATGGGAAGTATGGTCGCAATGCATTAAAACCATTGCAAACAGCAAAGGTGGTTTCTTGCTTATATGTCAGGGCTGTATTGAGTTTTAACTCTCTTTAGATACATTATATCCATGAATACGAGTAAACAAAATTGGGGGGTTGGTGGTTATTTTTGTCCTTTTGTATATGTTCAAGGCAAATAATTCATTGTGCATTTTCATTTGGGAGAAAACCCCATTCCTTTAGTATGCCCAGTCTGATTCTTTTAACAGTTTCCATCATGCTTAGAAACCTAGCATTTTTTGCGGGGGAATGGAAACTGATCAGAATATGACTACATAGAAGAAATCACAGCAGAGTTCAGCAACACAGTTTCCTGGGCTGAAAAAATTCATATAGTCAGTAATGTTAAAGCTTAGCTGTAATTTGTACACAATGGCCCAATGCCAATGGCCATGGGAAATGTTCCCACACAACTACTCTTTTGATGGCACCGAACCCCAAAACTGAGGAGAGAGCCAACCCACTGGACCAGCATTTATACCAAATCTCATCAGTAGAGACACTGCAGTTGCCGCTGGCCTGAAGTCCCCGAATGCCAAAGATCTCATGAGATGGTATGTCTCGGTACCATGAGGCCATTCAGCATGCAAACTACGGATTTTAACACTTCATTTTCAACATACTTTATCAGTTCTGGGATGACTGGTTGCCAGAACACTAGTTATCCCTGCTTTTAAATGCCAAGAGTTTAATTTAGGCAAGAATCTTTTGTAAGCTTTCAATCCTGACCTTCTGAAATAAGTCTGTTTCCATCCTCTGCATTCTATAGAGGTAGAGGAAAATTAAAGACTAAAATGGAGACAAAATGTCCTCTAGAGCTAAGCCTACCTACTTACTTCCATGTGTTAAGTTGATCTACATGAATCTGCTGTTTTTATAGATAAAAATAGTTTGAATGTCAGCAGTTTTATCTGGTTCAACAAAACAATACTCAAGTCATTGCAGAAAACCAGCAGCCTGCACTTTTCTTAACAGCTTCACAAAAAGCTCTTCCTAACTTCCTTTGGCAGCCCCTTCTATTGTCTTGGAATTTGTTCATTCAGGAAATTCTTACTATTGACCTAAATCCCTCTTGAATTAATTAAAGCCATTTTACTTCTCCTGTCCAGAAAGAGAATTGAAAAGGACAGCTTGTCATTGCTTATTTGAACCCCCTTCATCATTTGGCAGACTGTAATGAAGTGACCAGTCAGTCTTCTTTCTCCAACTTAAATAAAGTTACATTAGCGTTCCCTCAAGGACCTATTCCCTTTCAATTTTTACATAGTGTTAGCAAGGACAGACCAGGTACATGAACTTGGACAAATGCTTAATATTTTTAGGACTCAGCTTCTTTGTTCGCAGGATGAGAATTTGGGGAAAAAAAATCAAATGTTTTTCAACTGCTCTGAAGATCTTTCTTAGAGGATTCTTGGAAGGGGCTTGGTTTTGTGTGGGGGATGGGTGGGGGGGAGAGAGAGAGAAGGAAGGCTGAGTTCTGGTCTACTCTATTTGTCCTTAAAAATACTTAGATTTTTAAATTTTAATTAAATTTATTGGAGTACCACTGGTTAATACATTATACAAATTTCAGTTGAATAATACAATATTTGTATGCTCCACTGTGTGCTCACCACCCAGTTTTTTTAACTTACACATGCTAAGGTCTCCTTTTGCTTCCTATCCCTCTCCCCTCTGGCCTTCACATGAATACAACACACACACACATTCACAAAAAAGAAAATACAGATCAATCTCTTATAAATTGCTTTAAAAATCTTAAATTATCATGCAAATTCCAAAAGTATACTAAAGAATACTATGATCATATAAAAATCATCTACTTATAATTCATTAATATAGTGTTATTAACCTAAAAACAAAAAGCCAAAGTGAGGGGAAACAAGCATTTATCTGAGCTCAAAGAATTGTAATTCAAGGGCATAGATTGGGGCAGAAGCTCAAATTATGTCCAATTACAGGGTGAAGGCAATGAGTTTTTATGAATAAAGAAGGAAATGATTACATAAATAGAGGAAGGAAATTTCTATTGGTGCTAACAAATTGAGTTATTCTTTAGCAATACATGGCCAATTGCTGATTCTATCTTCAGAAGAGTGTCCATAATCAGCAGTCCTGTGGTCATGATGTCTGCTTTCCTGTTACAGAAATGTTTGTGAGACAGTGTTGGTTTGGCCCAGTCCAAAGGTCAATTTGCGCAGTTCAAATGTTCCACAGTTTCGAGGAGCAAGATGCACAAGCCGTTCCCCTGGAATGGCTGCTCTGGCTACATTTTAAAATGGCTCCACTTATGTCAACTTTTCACGGTATAAGGTTTCCTGATGAAAGGGAAAACTCTTAAAATAGTCCCCAAAGATGCCAAAAGTGAATTCAATAATTTTAATGTTCATTCTTAACTATAAAATAATCTCTTAATTAAATAGGACTAGATGGACATTTCCTTAACCTGATGTATATTTATATATCTTAGCCAAGAAGCTTGCCATATGACTAATGAGGAATCACTAGACATAATTCCAATAAAGTCTAACAAAGAAAAAGATGCCTGATTTTACTTGTATTATCTAACATAGTTCTGCAAGTACTAGCTGACAGTTCTGAAGATCACATAGGGAGGCTTGAGCAGCATAGCAATTCATGGCAGAGGGTACTTTTAATACAAAAGAAGATGACTTATGCTATTAGTTCTCTGTGGTACAGTTCTGTGCCATGACCCTGGCTTATTTGTGGGATGGTTGTACTAAATGGAGGCCTTCTGGAAAACTTGGTTGTATTAAACCTCTACAGACCTGGCCCATATGGAATTCTGTGCAAGAGACTAATGTGTTTTTAAGTTCCTCTCTCTTAGAACTTAGAAAAATGTGCATGACTCCTTGTTCTTGGAGGTTCTGATTTAAGTCCGGGTTAAGTGGGGGAAGGTGAGGCCATGGGTATATTTTTAAATTTCCCCAAATATTTCTCATGAGGCTCCTACTCTCTGACAAGTGAGACTCACAAGAGAGGAAATTATCCTCCTCATGCATTTGACAAGTGCCTCTTATTTACATTCAAAATCTTCAAAGACATTGACACATTGTCATGACTTCTTTATAAACTTGACATTGAGGAGTTACCCTTCTCCTTTCCCTGGGCTCCAGATCTATTATTGCCAAATATGTTGTAGACATTCTCGTTTGAATAGATTGTAATCACTTAAAATGTACAAAATTCAATTCATCATAGATAGGATAGTTAACATGAGTTTTCTGTGAGCATAATTAGGATTCCATGCTGTTTTACTTATTTATTACTTAAAAATTATTCCAATACTTAGTTTAATACACAGTTTTGGAGGGTTAGGGATCTGGATGTAGCTTAGCTATGTGCCTCAGGGTATCTCCCAAGCTGCAAAGTGTTGACTGGAGCTCAGACCTCATCTGAAGATTGCTTGGCTGGAGGAAGCTCTGCTTCCAAGTTCACTCATGTAGTTGCTGATTGGACTTAGACTTCCCCAGGTCTTTGCCATGTGGGCCTCTCCACAGGGCAGTTTTCAACATTGCAGCTGGCTTTCTCCAGAATAAATGAGAGAGTACAAAAGGGTGCACAAGATGGAATTCACAGTATTTTTGTTACCTAATATCAGAAGAATATATATCCCGTCACTTCAGCTGTACTTTATTGGTTAGAAGTGAATCACTCAGGTCCTGCTGATACTGAGGGAGGGATTACACAGGGCATTGATATTGGGGGTAGGGATTATTGGGGGATCATTTTAGAGGCTGCCTATCACAGATGCTGAGCATCCAGCTGACCTGGTGACACAGAGTGATTTGGAGTCCCAGTGGATGAACTGGGCTGGACATTACAAGGTTCTGGACCATAGGTTAGAATGAGGTCAGAGGTAGAAGCTCATGGTCAAGTGTGGCAGAAGTTGAAATTTAGGGCTCAAAGCTGCTATGAGAAAATAGGTAGGTATGAAGTTCATACCACCATCCTGAGAATCATGGCTCAGGCAAGCAAAACCATGGCACAGAACAGCTGGGGTCTGACTTAGATTCCAGGACACATCAGACAGGATTGTGAGAAGCCACTGGACCCTGTGGGTCAAGAGATACAAGCAGTTCTGATGACAACTTCTACAGGTGCTAGTGAGGATCACTGAGAGCTCCACTTCTCGCAGGAGGGACCTTGCAGAGCTTCTGTATTCATTATCTTTCCTCTTGAATCAAATCTTCCTTCTTGGTGTCCCCAGCTCTGTCAATGGAATCCTAGTTCTCCTTATGGCTTCCTCCCAGACTCTTTGATTCCTTTCTTTCCTTCTCTCTCCCCTATCTAATGAGTTTTAATTGTTCAGTGAAAAACAGTGAAAGTAGCAGCCAGTCATCTGTGGAAGTCAGCAGGTCATACAATCATTCATTCAGTTTCCATCCATCATGCACCTGTGCCCAGTGTCCACTTGGGCAGGTGCTGTCTAACAGGGCAGTGAAATGTGGATAATGTGACTGAGGAACTAAAATTTTACTATTTAAAATTTTAAGTATTTTAAATTTAAACAGAAGCGTGTAACTTTTTGTTGTTGTTTAACACAATTTATTATTTTGGCTTTACATTTCACTTTAACCATTGAAAACTTAGCCTCCATATTGAGATATAAAGTAAGTGTGAGACACACACTGGAGTTTGAAGACTTGGCATGAGAAAAAGAATGCAAGATACCTCATTAATGTTTTTTATACTGATTCTACATTGAAGTGGTGCATATTTTGGATATGTTGGGCTAAATAACATGTATTATTAGGATTAATTTTACCTGTTTCTTTTTGCTTTTTAAATGTGACCACTGGAAAATTTTAAATTACATATGTGGCTCGTATTATATTTCTGTTGGACAGTGCTGGGTTGCACCACATAACTTCTTTGGTTGTCATCTTTCATTAAAATTCCTGGAAAATAATCAGTCCTTGCAGTTTTTCCTCTAAAAATGTTTTTATAACCTTTCCAACCCATATATAGGTTGTGTTTCCTGGACCATTGATCTAAATTATCTCCAAGATGAATAAACTTGTAGAACACTGAAAATAATTTGTAAATAAAAATCTTTGTTTCAGATTTCTGTACATTTCTCTAGAAGCTCTTAATTCCCAGCTGAACACCAACAGGAATTTGGAGTAATATTGAGAACTTGTATGTTCTTTGTCACAATGTATAAATTGCATTCCACACTTTCTCCTTAAACTGTCAGTGAATTCAAGAGCCATGTGCCTGAAATTTGAACAAATTACTGGTGGATGGTGGCCTTGCAACTTGGCAGCAGCTAGGACTTCTGGTCTATTTTCACTTTTCTGAGACCATAAACTTTATGCTACCAAATACAGAATAACTATATGTTAAATAGTTACAAAATTAAACTCACTCTGCTCTCAGATATGAATATTGCAGGTGTACTTCACGTACCCACCGTGAAATCTGTGGCTCACAAGTTACATACATGCCAAGCTGCCCCTCGCTGCTGCCTTGGCCCCACCTACGTTCTTCATGAGAAGGTTCTTGCTGAGCACCTTGCATATCCTTCATCTAGTTCCTGGTCCCAGGGAGCTGACTCTGTAAGTTCTGTGTGAGGTCCCTTCACCTCTTATCATGGTAGGCACCATGACAGGCTTTCTAGATTTCAACTTGTCATCCATTTACCATCTGCCCTCTATGGGAGCATGTGGAATCTTCTGGGTTGTCCACATGAGAGATAGGGAGGTGTTTCTTTCCTTTGGCCAGACTCCTTCACTCTCTTTGAAGATACTCCTGGGCCTGTCCCTTGTTGGCACAGAACACCCTGCTCAGGGATTCCCCTGGGGAACCAAATAGGAAGCAGGGCAGGCACACTCCTTTCAGCTGCTCTCCCAACTTATCTAATATCCCTTCACCAGTCTCCAGGTCAAACACTGGAGAAGGGACTCCAGAACTCACGCATCCCACCTCCTCTTGCCTCTCCCGATTGACTCTCTATAACTCTCCCCCAGCCCCAGACCACTCTCCTTGCCCTCTTCCTCCAACTGCATGGATGGGGCTTCTCTTTCCTGTCCTGTTCACCCTGGATTCCATTTCCTTTATGTCACGTGATTCTCCTCCACAACCCCAGCATCCTATCTGAGCCCTAAGACGTTGGAGGAAGATCAGCTTACACCTAGGAGTAGCTGATTCAATAACGATTTTTAAAATAAGTATACATGAAGCAAATGCATTTTTTAATTAGTAAAATGTCATTGACATTTTTTGGGGGAAGAAGAAGTTGAATTTATATCCAAAGCAGAATTAAGTAGACATGTGATAGCGTATATAAAAATTGCTTTCCTTGGTCAGTAGTATGCTGCAGCCTCTCCACTGCATGAGGTCACAGCTTGCCCAAAATATCAAAACTGTTCTGTTCAGTTTAGAAAACTAGGTATTCAGCTCATCTAAATGGGCTGTCTCTATCCCCTACATATTCTCTGCTTTTCCTCAGTTAAAACTAAAATCACAGGCCAAATATATGTCTACCTCTCCCTTATTCTTTGTTCCCAGAACTCTCCATTTCTAATGGAAAGGACTCTGGGAAGGGGTGAGATGCACACTGTGGCTCATGATCGGGGCCGTGACCTCCCCCTGTGAGAGCTTATTCTCTCAGATTCCAGGTATGAACATGTGTAAACATGTCTGTCTGTGTTTGACAGAAATCTTCAACCAAAAAAGAAATTAATTTTATCCCTCAGCATCTACTAACGATGCCAGGAAAATTTTTGGCAAATCATTCTTGTATCTTATTCAAATTTATTTCAATTGAACAATCATTTTCTCTGGTTAAAATCAACCCAGTACCAGTATCTCGAATTGAAATGAGGCAATAGCTGATATTCAGTCAGTATCTGGAATCTGGCAAAATGAAAAGTGCTCCTGACTGGGAATTGTGACAATGATGACAACAAATGACAGCTCTGCCATCTTTCCACATGCGTGCTTATGTAGTTTGCCTCGCTCTAAATTCCTTCTGCTATAAAACAAGGATCACAGTCCCTTTTTTCCTTAGGTCTTCACTTTGATTAAAAAATTGTGATTCTAATATCTAGAGGCGGAAGGGGCCACATAGACTGAAAAAACAGACAAGGCAACGTTTTAAGAAGCTACCCCCACTTCTAGCTATGCCCTTCTGTGCTTCCTGCCAAACCAACAAGGGATACGGACTGTCTGTTAATGTCACCAGGACAAAGGATTAAAGGGAGAAAAAAGGATCCAGATGTTTCCATTTGGGGTAATTGAATTTACAGACACATCTCATTCGGATGAGCTGAACCCATGGACAATTCAGCCAAAGACATAAAAGTGAATCTTACAATTCAACTGGGTTTTTGTGATACCATTTCCCATTCAGCACTCTAATCAATATCATCCCTTCATATGTCTGTGATGACATGATAGGAGTCCAGAGGAAGAACACTCTTAATCAAAAAGCAAATTAAAACCTCCAGGCCCCCAGTGGTTTCACAGCAGAATTTATTGCATGCCCACTGAGTACAGAGAACTGTTTTAAATGCTATAATGAAGGGGTACAAAAAGTAGGAATAATGGTACTCCAAAAAGTTCTCAGTTTAGTTGAAGAAAATATGAACACAATAAAAAACACTTTATGACCTTTAAAAAACCTCACATAAATGGTAAGTGTTTTATCTGCACATTGAATGTTTTCTTTAATCCTTCAAGGTTAGGCTGTCATATACATTTAATTAATTAAACCAAGAAGGAGGGGCCAAAATTTGCATCCTATTTGAAAAATTTTATCTTCATCTACCAAGTCTTTTAATTTTTGTGGTAGACTTTCAGCTTAGGAAATAAATTAGAAACCTGAGCCATAAATAGATAGGGTAAGCAATTTATTCCCCAAAACTTTTGGAAGTGAAAAGGGGGACTTGTAAGAATTACACAAGCAGAGCAGGCATGAACTGCGAGTGTTTGGGGTGAACTGGGATGAAGACGCTCCTCAACTTGCAGTGGGATTATGTCCCAATAAACTCACCCTAAGCTGACAATGTCATTAAGTAAAAAATGCATTTAGTACACCTAACTTATCAAACAACATAGCTGAGGCTAAGCCTACTTTAAATGTGCTCAGAACACTGACATTAACCTATAGTGGATAATTATCTTGAGTTTCATCTCAAGAGTAATTGTCTTTCTCTTCTCGCCAGAAGGATGAGACACAGATGGGCATTTTGGAGACATTATGGGACGTGAAAACACAACATCCCCAAACTGCTGGCAACACCATCCGCTGTAGAGTTGCATGCCTGGTGAGAGCTGGCAGGATACCAATAGTGCTATCTGGAAAAAAGATCAAAGTTCACAATTTGAAGTATGGTTTTCGCTGGATGCATATCCCTTTTGCACTATTGTAAAGTTGAAAAATTGTAAGTTGAGCCATTGTAAATTGGGGACCATCTGTATATGCATGCCCTTGTGATAAAGAAAACAGATATGTCTCAAGGGTTGATGGGATTGCAATGAGCTTTACTTTGGGTCAGAATGTTGAAGCAAGAAGTACAACAGAGCCACACAGTCTGTCTGGCTGCATGTTTCAGTCAAGCCTCCCCTCAAGCCTGAAAAATTCAAGGTGACCTCTGTCATCTACTCTTATTGTTTAAATAAGCATTTACTCTTTATTGAGCACCTGCTTTGAGATCATGGAGTGAATGCTTAACTGCTGTTAAGGAGTTGGTTGCTGGCTTGGACAAGTAAGACTTAAGTGTGATTCACATTACTTAGATGTATCACCAGGCACTGTGGAATACATTGCCAAATAAATTCTACAGACAATGAGCTGGAAGTTAAGCAGTAAGAGAGATCACGTAGCATGGGAAAGGAGTTAAAGCTTTAATTTGGGTCTTGAGGGATAGAAGACAAATTTCAATTTATAGTGTGAGTGGCATATTGTGCTTTCCATTTTATTTCCCAATCAGCAAATGACAAAGTATGAAATATAGAAACTGACAACCAGCAACAATAACAAAAAACCTTTCAACTTGCATGGCAAAGTATTAGAGGCTCTAGTGTATAAAGGGTTTTATAAATCATTGAGAAGAATAAACATTTCTGAAGAAAAATGGACTAAGGACATGAAAGGTCAATGGATAAAGGAGGAAATATGAATAGACATTATACATTTGAAAATTTATTCACTTGTGAGTATAAAAAAGTGAAAAAACCTTGACAAAATAGTGGGAACAGGCAGAGGCAATGGCCACGTTAGGACCATTGGTAGGAAAGGGTGCATCGGGCATCTCATCTTCCCTGTCAATATGCTTCCCTTTTTCTAGAATCAGGTTGTGTGATTTCAGAAATACCACGTTTAGAAATCCATCCTAAGGAGATAATCAGACAGACTGCACAATGACATGCAAGGATGTTCAACGTGGTGCCATTTATATTAAGGCATAAAATTAAAACCAAGCAGTAAATACATTGGTAGGATATTGACTTAATAAATTTTGGCACATCCATACAATGAAATAATATATAGTAACTGAGAAAGTTTATGTGTATTACTGTTCAGTAAGATATTTTAAATGAAAAAAATCAGGTTAGAGTGTGTAAGCTCCCATTTATGTGTATGTATTTACCTAACTTATAATACCAATATGCTTATATATTAGGTGTATATCTATATATTTATATATACCACTTAGATTTTCATAATTTTAGTAATTATAGTGGTAGTGGATAGTGTTTTAGGGTATTTTTTAGGTTTGTTTTCTTTTTTATAATTTATATTATATTTTTGAATTTTAATCAGTGAGTATGTGTTGTCTTTACAAACAAATTATACCATTAAAACAATTGAAAGCACTTTGAGAAAAAAATCTCTTGCTGATTTGATAAGCATAGTCCACATAATAGGTACATAAACACATTTCCAAGGTTGTTCCTCATAGAGAGCCTCAATATAAACTTCTGGTGTTCCCCTAAGGCATGATTTACTGCAAAAAGTTCTGCAAAGGTCCACGTTTCTGCAGGTCTAACTTGATCCAAGGACCTATTTTTGGATGTCTAGATGTGGCATTGATGTCATTTCATCCAAATATGGCTTTTCTAACTGAACTTTTGAAAAAAAAAAACACTGCTATGAATTTGAGATTGTATTGGGTGGAGCAAAAGTGGGTTTATAGTTGTATGTGAAACACAGAGTTTATTCTTCTATTATTACTTATTATTGTATTATTTTCCATATAAGCAACTGTAAGTTTACTTTTCCCTTACTCTGTATTGTATTTTATGACAGCTTCTTGGAGTGCATCTATATAGTTGTCCTTGAAGTATCTTAGCATCAATTCTAAGGATAAGATTAACATCCTTTTGTTGAAGCTAAGGAACCTATTAGTGTGAGGAGAACATGCCAACATAGAAGATCATCCTTCCTCCTCTCTTCAGTAAGGAGTCCTTAGCAAGACTGAGTTCTGAAGAAAAGAGTTTTAAATCCTCTTCAGGGTACAGTCAGGGTTCTACTGTTTCACTTATGTAGCATCATCAAACTAGTTTTGGCTCCAAAGTTTCTAAGGCAGTTATAAACAGATACTCATTTTGGCCAAACCATCATAAACTCTGTGAAATGAATGCCTCCAAATGCACAGTGCTAATTCTTTGTTTATCCTCCCAAACACACTGGATGGCAAGGTAGCTAAATGAGGAAATGTGTTGTATAGTATAATTTATAAAGAAGAAGAAAAAATCCTTCCAAAATAACTGTATTTTAGAATCAACAATTTGTCTATAGTCCTATTTTTTGGTTCTAAACACTTACAGGAAAAAGTTATCTGCTAAACTCATTCTTATTTTAAGATAGTGAAATATATTGTTTGCATAAAAAAGAAGTCTTATCTGTTGTAGCTGGAGTTACAATGTAGTGGGGCCAAATAAAGTTGTATAAATAGAGTAAGTCAAGTCATACAAAATAAGACTGTTAAAAAATCAAGGCATACATCATGTGGTACATTAGAACTTTAGAAAAATTACAAATGACAATGAGTTTAAGAAAAATCACACACACACACACACACACACACACACACACACACACAGTAACATGAGTCCCAAGTTCTGTATCTACTCAAAATATACAGAAAGAGAACCTCTAGGTGGTTAAGCTTGAGCAGTGTATTTTCAGAGCCCCACAGGCAGCTCTAATGGGCAGCCAGGTTGTGAACCACTTCTCCGAGGGGCGAGCCATCTGGCCCCACTTAGTGCCGCTGGCAAATGAAAGGTGGGCCTTCCACTGCAGGACTTACAAACTAATAAGCAGTTAAAATAGTATCGGGTTTGGAACCAACTAACTCTTGGAGCAAACTGCCCCAAAGACCTCCAAGGTTGAGGCCAGTCATTTTTTTTTTTTTAATGAAAACTTTTTTCCTGGAAAATTTCTTGCTGTCTTTTTCTTATTATAAAAAGTAGCATGTTTACTGTAGAAATTTTGAAAATAAGCTATACAAGAGCACAGAGGACATAATAAGATAACCTGTAATTCCATTAATCAGATATCACCACAATATTTTCTATATCCTTTAAGGTTTCTTTTATATATAAGTAGAAATATATTGTACATACAGTTTGTAACATGCTGTTTATAATTAGCACTATAACAGGAGTATTTTATTAATATTCTATGAAATGATGTTCAATGGCTACAGAAAATTTTATCTCATATTATTGCTTTTCTATTTTGGGGAGAGTTATTGCTTTTCCATTTTGGAAAATTTTAGCTTTTCAATTGTTTTTCATAAATAATCTTGAAAAGCTCCTCCTTGAATATATCTCTCTAGGTACATTCTGAATATTTCCTTAGGAGTCCTATATGTAGGATTACTGGGTTAAAAGTGACTATTCATAAGGAACTTCATACGTATTGTTGACTATCCTTATGAAAGGATATACTAATTTTACATTTTGACCAGAATTTATAATCCTTGAATCATTACCAATATTGAATATTTTACCATCTTTGTCTGATCATGTTTTATATTTATTTCTTAATAAATAAATATAAATTTACTTATAGGGGGTTTGCCTTTTCCTGTTGATGTAAACTCTGCTTCACATGAGTAGTTTAGAGAATACTTTTCCTACTTTATTTACTTAGTTTCTTTCTTATGGTGTTTTTAGATGCATAAAGGTTGATAACTACTTTTTGAGAATAATTCTTAATTCAAATGTGTTCCTACAAAACAGAGCCAGTCTTGGAAATATCATCTATGTGGCAAGAATGAGACAGTCTTATCTATAACGAAATACTCCAGTCTCAAAACTTAGTGATCTCCCTTGCCTAACAATATCTAGTTTAGGAAAAGGGCATGCGACCATGATATAAATTTAAGTCACTGCTTTACATTTCAAGAGGTACTTAGATTTTAAGCCTTTCCTCTAGTTAAGCACTGTGTTTTGTTAAAGAAGCTTTAGGCTTTGAGGAATAGGGTGAAATAGGTAAAATCGGTTCTGCAACTATTTATTGAACACATAATATGAAAGTCTCTAAATTAATCAAGTATCAGTTGCCTGTGTATAAGGACATCTGTATGAACATACTGCACTGAAAATAATATTAAAAATATACTGATGAAATGTATGCCTTATTTTATTCATTTAGTAATAAAAGTTTAAAACAAAAGTGTGATCCTATGTAAGGCTGAGACTTGGTGATCAGATGACTGACTCGGGTTCTTCAGTGGTTGTTTAGGTGATTGATATTAAAATATAGAACGATCCACTACAAATTCAATGCTTAGTGAAGGAACTGGTATTTTTTAAAAGTTTCTGAAGGTTAAGAAAAGACATAGAAGCCAAATACAGTTAGAAGAAATAAGCCAGAGAATTTTCCAAAATTTAACTGAAGCGTGGGTGTGGTTGAGTATGAATGTAGCTGCAGATTTAATGGAATTCTTGTTTTTTTTAAATTTTCTATATTTCAGAGACTGCCTATTTGTTTGTACTATTTTATTACTGCATGAGGATTTTATTTCATGTGGCTAGGGTCTGTTTTTTTTTTTGCAGTTTCTATGTTGAAAATCTTCCCATGTAATCAAAGTTACACATACAAACACACACATACACATGTATATATACTTTATTTAAGTTTGGCCCTTTAGTCAATATGGCTTGATTTATATGTGGGTTCCATAACTAATGTTTCCTGCATGCTAAACACATTTGCTAAACACAGAAATATGAAGTTACAGATTTGCTTCCCTCCACTGAGGGCAGCATGGAATGTATATATCATTTCACTGCTTGTCTCTTTCTCCAAACTCCTAGCTTTTATTTGAAGTCACTTGTATTTGTCAAAGGACTCAAAGACCTGATCAAGAAGTTGGAAACCAAAATATATAGAAACTGAAATGAGAATTTGGAGAGAAGTAAAAAAAATAAACAGGACAAAATTGAATACTGTAGAAAACCCTCTTTTTCTTAGGAGGACAATAGAGGAGGAGGGGCCCTGGAATGCTAAGGAATAATCAGCAGATGAAGGCATCAAGCACAATATCCACTTATCCACTAGGTGCCCACAGAGCATGGGTACTGAAGACCATGACTTTGACATTTAAGCAGACACTGAGATGGCTTCTTGGAGGGGTCAATAAGCTTGTGTAGGAATCACGTCTGACATATGCTGCATTGGGCAAGATTGTGTGATTGGAAGATACTCATTTATATAAATCCTACCTGAGAGTAAAACAAGGTAAAGAATGGAAGGTGAGTGATGGAGAAAAAAAGAGAGAGAGAGAGAGAAAGAGATATTCTTGTTTTGTCCTGGATCTGAGCTATTATTTTAAGTTTGATGAAGCCCTAGCTCTTTGTTCTTTCAAGTGATCCAACCATACTTCATAAAATGCTGATTTGAGTCAGATGCAATGATATTCTGCAATAGATAAAGGGCCCTTACCCTGATAGTTGGCATTGCAAACCAGAAGGCTCAGAACCAATGGTTGGACACAGCACCATCAGTGTATGAATTTACATTCTCAGGATTTAGTCACGAGAGTACAGGCTACGATAGATACTAGATTGTTGTATTCTGTTCATGGAAGTCGAATAGTGTCTCTAGAATATTTGAACCAATGCATATGCCTTTATTTTCACTAATGTTATCAATTTTCAGCAATTTCACTAATGAAGACCCATTTACAACATTTTATACTAATTAGCTAGATTTTGTGTTAGTTAGAAATAATGACAGCTGAAGTACTTGTAGGAGTGACATCTGGAGAGTAGATTTTCTAATGTAATGTTGTCCAAACACCCTCCAAGGTTTAATTCTGAATCAGGACAACTAACTGTCCCACGAGTGTAGCTTAAATTAGTGTGTGTGAGTGCAGGCATGACTTAGAGTGGCTGACACAGAACTCATGATTCCTTACTACGGATGCTTCACCGTGGAACTTCTCATCTCATTCAATTATGCCATTTGTTGATGCCATAAATTTTTGATAAGCCAAAACTCTAGGTGTTGGCCTTGATTTCTCACTTGTTATACCCTGTCCATTAGCAAGTCATTTTGATCCTACTCTAATTTGTTGCCTAGAACCGTCATCTTCTCCACTGTTACCACCTTAGTCTATACCAACAGATTTATGTCTACTAAAAAAAAACTGAAGTGATGTGGCAAGGAATGCTAATTCCTAGTGGTCACTGCTCTCCTTTTTTGAATGTCTCAGCTAGCCTCCTAACAAGTGTTCTGGCTTTTCCCCACAGTCATCCCTTCTTCCCGCCCCACCTGACTCCATTCTTAGAAATACAGCAGAGGGATCGTTTAAAAATACAAATTAGATTATGTCACTTTCCTTATTGAAACCATCCAAAGACTTCCAATTATACTTGGGATGAATTCCAGACTCCTTTCTCTGGAATAAAGTCTCCATGGTTGAGCTCCTGATTAATTCTTGTCCTCATTTCAAACAACCTCCACCCTGCCCACTATGTTCTAGCCACGCTAGCCAACCTTTTGGTTCCTGAAAATGCCAAACTCGTTATTGCCTTGGGGCCTCCGCACTGGCTGTCTGGCTTCCTGCTCTGTCCAGAAAGCTCTTCCCCTAATCTTAGCACTGCTGTTCTGGTCACTCAGATCTCGACCTAAATGTTCACTTCTTAGAGGAGCCACCCGGCCATACATTCAAATTTGGATCCACGATGTCATGCTCTCCTACATCTGCTTATTTGTCTGCACTACACATTTAGATGCCTGTGTCATCTTCTCCTGGCTGTAATGTAAGCCCCATTGACACCAAAAATCTTGTTTATGTTGCTCACTTTTGTATCTGTATCTTGGAGAATGGTGCCTCGTACCTAGAGGTGCCCAAATGTTTGTTAAATAAATGGAGATGTGGAAATTTCAGAACAGAGCCTGGCATTTGGACAAAAGGGCCATCAAAATTATTCTGCTAGACTGGAATATTTGGTATCAAATATTGTCTAAATAAATGAATTATAATCAAGAGGCTCAATGCTCCTTTAGGGATAGAAATTAATTGTATGTATTTGTTTTAATAGGATATAATCAGGATCCACTTTTAAAACATTGTATGCATTATTTGTAAAATTTTTGCATCACTAAATGATTTACATCCTAATTGTACTGGTTAGTCCTGGAACTTGTCTATTTAACTTTCCTGCAGTGTCTGATCCATCAATGAACTGCTCTCTGCACATGGAACTCTTGTCCAGGATTTTAAAAGAGTGGAAAGCCCTTGTGATACTCTTAGTTAATAAACTCATCAGGATTTCCTATTATTTCAAAAAGAAAAAAAACACATTGCCTTAGACAAGAAATCTCAGGTTCTAGACTCTTTCCCCATCTTCTTAGCTTCCTTGTCAAATACCAGTTGAGTACGTATGTAAGGGTTTATTTCTGGGTCCCTCTTTTATTTTAAAAATTACTTACTTGAATCTTCTTTTTCTTTTTTTTAAAAGATTTTATTTTATTTATTTTTAGAGAAAGAAGGGAGGAGAAAGAGAGAGAGAGAGAAACATCAATGTGCAGTTGCTGGGGGTCATGGCCTGCAACCCAGGCATATATCCTGGGAATTGAGCCTGCAACACTTTGGTTCGCAGCCTGTGCTCAGTCCACTGAGCTATACCAGCCAGGGTGCGAATCTTCTTTTTCTTAAGACTAAGGGTTTGTCAATTTTGTTTATCTTTTCAAAAGACCGATCTTAGTTAGTTTGTTTTTTTCCTATACTTTTTCTGGTCTCTATGTCATTTATTTCTGCTGTGATCTTTGTTATTTCCTTCCTTCTGCTAACTTTGGGCTTAGTTTGTTTTTCTTTTTCTAGTTCCTGGAGGAGTAAGCTTAAATTGTTTATTTGAGATACTTTTTGTTTCTTAATGTAGACCTTACTATAGACTTTCCATTCAGAAGTGCTTTTGCTGCATCCCATAAATTTTTGATGTGTTATGTTTCCATTTTTGTTTGTTTCTAGATCTTTTTTGATTTCCTTTGTGATTTCTTTGACCAATTGGTTGTTTAGGATCATGTTGTTTAATTTCCATATATTTGCAAATTTTCCTGTTTTCCTACTGTTTTTGATTTTTAATTTCATACCATTGTGGTTAGGAAATATATTTAGTATCTTTTTTGAAATCAAATGATTTAAATTTAATTTTCTTAAATTTGCTAAGACTATTATGACCTAACATTTGATCTAACATGGAGAATGTCCCGTGTGCACTTGAGAAGGATGTGGACTCTGTGGTTCTTGGATGAAATGATCTGTATTTTTCTATTAGGTACATTTGGTCTAAAGTACAATTCAAGTTAGATGTTTCCTTATTGATAACCTGCCTGGATGATTGGGTCACTTTCATTGTTGAAAGTAAGGTATTGAAGTCTCTTACTGTAATTGAATTGTTGTCTATTTTTCTCTTCAGATTTATTAGTATTTGCTTAATATAGTTAGGTGTTCCAATGTTGGGTGCATATATATTTATAATTATAACATTCTCTTGATTAATTGAGCTCTTTCTCATTATATATGACTTCCTTTGCTTCTTGTTACAGTTTTTGACTTCAGGTCTTATGTAAATATAGCTACTACTTCTCTCTTTTGGTTTTTATATGAATATCTTATTTCCTTCAAAGTCTTTAACTTTTAACCTATGTGTGTTCTTAAAGCTGAAGTGGATCTCTCGCAGGCATCATAGTTGGATTTTTTAAAATCCATTCAGCCACTGTCTGCCTTTAGATTAGAGAATTTATTGTATTCACACTTAAATAATCATTGATAGATAAGGACTTATTAATGCCATCTTATTGTTTTCTGGCTGTTTTGTAGTCCCCTGATCCTTTGCTTTTTCATTGTCTTCCTTTGTGGATTGATGATTTTCTTTCTTTTTTCATGTTTATTGATTTTAGAGAGAGAGAAAGGGAGAGAGAGAGAGAAGGAAACATCAATTGGTTGCCTCCCATGCCACCACAACTGGGGGAATTGAACCCACAACCTAGGCATGTGCCCTGATTGGGAATTGAACCGCAAACTTTTAGTGTATGGGGTGATGCTCCAACCAACTGAGCCACATCAGCCAGGGCATGAATTGATGATTTTTCATAGTGGTATGCTTTGATTCAATTCTCTTTATCTTTTGTGTATCTACTGTGGGTTTTTGCTTTGTGATTACCATGAAGCTTACATAAAACATCTTATAAACATAACTGAGCTTTTAAAGCTGATATCAGCATTTTAAGCTGACAACTTTGCATACAAAAAGCTCTACCCAAATTTTTGCATGCAAAAAACTCTACCCAGTTTTCCCCCAATCTGCCAGAGAAGTTATATTCTTTAACAGTATGAGTCTGGGAAAGTAGGGTGGGGAGATACGATAAAAGTTGGGGATGCTGGAGTAGATAAACCTGTGTCCCTTCCAGGAACAGGACACTGATCAAAGCAGTTTTCTCCAAGACAAAGAGGTTTGGGTCCCGTTAGTCCTGCCTGGAACTCTGAGGGTGGGCAACTTTGCCAACGTTCCTCCTGGCATATGGGCAGAAGAACTTACGATGCTAGTAGCTGAGAAGGGCACTAGAGCAGGCAGAAAAGCTGTTTGCAGTTCCTGTCTTTCCTGAAGCCTCATAAGGCACTACCCTTCCCTTTATTCTTGATCTCCCCTGAGCCCACAAGACAGAGAAGGAAGATCTGTCTGGGGGTGAAAAGATGATGATTCTGGGGCTTAGAATGAGGCGGCTTCAGAGGGCACAACTGCATAGACTTAGCAGTTTTCCCAGGATTGCAGCATCTCACATACACTTAAAAAAAGAGGGGTGAAGGAGATAGAGGCAGAGGCACCTGAGAACAGAGAGTTGGGACCATAGAGGCTAAAATGAGTCACTTCTGGCCCCAAAGACTCGTCCTGGCAGTTGCCCACACCACTAGGGATTTAAAATCAGCACCAGGAAGGGGGTGAAATAACTCGGAGAGGGCGAAAACTCCTGAATGGACTGTGTTTTAAACTTGTAATTCAAATTTCCCTTTGGAGTGAGGAAATCTCAACTGGAAATGAGAGCTCTGAATTTAAAATCAAAATGGTTAGATTGAGTTGAGATAGGGTGACCCTGCCTTAGGATGTGGGATTTTGGTGGCTAAAACCTAAAACATCTTGGGCAAACCTGGATGATTTGGTCATCCTCGTTGCAGACATAAGGAAAGTGGGATTTTTGCATGCTCAAGTTTGTGACTATGAAATTCATACCCATTGACATTTAAAAAGGCCAATCCTGAACTCTCCAATCTGGAGGGTTCCCACATACACACTGGAGTGGACCCTGATGCCACCACCGAATTTGTCTTTTAAAAAGGTCTTATTGTTCCAGCACCTGGGAGTGCTGTTGGTGGACAGCCTCAGCTCTCAGGCCCTACAGGGTTTGCCTCAGCAGTGAAGCCAGCTCACTCCTTCCTGTGGCGGTGCTCGTGCAGTGACTGACTGATCCACACAGGAGTATACAATCTGACTGTCTCCTCCCAGCTCAGGGCAACAGTGAAGGCCCTTCTAACTCTATAGCTTTCTGATGAGTAGACTGAGGTTGTTGTTGCACTGCAGCCCAGATTCTCCCTCTGCCCAACCATGCTTCCTTCCTTTCCCTTCCCTTCCCTTCCACAGGTGTTAATGCCAAGGGCACTCACTAATAGATTGTGCATATTAAGCTCTGTCTCAGAGACTGCTTCCTGAAGAATCCCACCTCAACCCAAACCAATGCCATTCTTCCAAATTGCTTTCAGTCTGTTGCCTGAGACCACCCCACAAGGACATGTAAGTCATGGGGACTCACTGGCTGAGCCTGAGGAAACTGGTCTGCCTTGGGAGCTGTCTAAGGAACTATCTTCTTTTATTCTGCTTTTAAAAAAATCAGCTTTTTAAAAAAATTATTGAATTTATTGTGGTGACATTGGTTAATAAATATAGGTTTCAAGTGCACAATCCTACAGGTGGTACATCACCTGTATATTATTATGCTGTGTGTTCACCATCCAAAGTCAAGTCCCCTTCTGTCACCATTTATGTCCCCTAAACCCTCTTCTACCTCCCCCTAACCCCTTTCCCTCTGGCAATCACCATACTGTGTCTGAGTTGTTGTTGTTGGGTTTTTTTTGCTTAATCCCATCACTTTTTTCTTTTATTAAGTTTTATTTTTAATTGTGGTAAAGTACATGTAATATACATTTTATCATCTTAACCATGTTGTAAGTGTGTAATTCAGTAGTGTTATGCATGTTCACACTGTTATATAAGCAATGCCGGGAACTCTTTTCATCTGTATACTGACAGTAGTATACGCAGCCTCTGGGACAACTTCAAGAAGTCTAACATTCACATCATAGGGGTGCCAGAAGGAGGTGAAACAGCAAGAAATTGGAAATCCATTTGAAAAAATAATGAAAGAAAACTCTCCTAATTTGACAAAGGAAATAGACGTGCGGGTCCAGGAAGCACAGAGAATCCCAATCAAGTTGGACCCAAAGAAGACCACACCAAGACACATCAAAATTAAAATGCCAAGGGTTAAAGATAAAGAGAGAACCTTACAAGCAGCAAGAGAAAAGCAGAGAGTTACCTACAAAGGAGTTCCCATCAGACTGTCAGCTGATTTCTCAAAAGGAACTTTGCAGGCAAGAAGGGACTGGCAAGAAATATTCAAAGTCATGAAAAACAAGGACCTTACAACAAAGATGACTCTATCCAGCAAAGCTATCATTTAGAATGGAAGGGCAGATAAAGTGTTTCCCAGACAAGATAAAGCTAAAGGAGTTCACCATCACCAAGCCATCATTACATGAAATATTAAAGGGACTTAAGAAAAAAATATAAAAACTATGAACATTAAAATGACAACAAACCCACAATTATCAACAACTAAAAACAAACTAAGCAAGCAGCAAGAGCAGGCACAGATTCATGAGTATGGGGATCATTTGGAGGGTTGTGAGCTGGGATGGGGAAGGGGGAGAGAGAGGGAAGTGGTGTAGAGATTGGGAAGCGTAGTTTGTAGGAATAGAGTGGACAGGGGGATGTTGAGAATAGTACAAGCAGGGAGAAGCCAGGGAGCTTACATGCACGACCATGGGTGTGAACTAAGGGGGGTGATTGCTGGAATGGGTGTGTTGCTGAGCAGAGGCGGACAATGGAAAAAAATTGGGGCAACTGTAACATCAAAATTAATGAAATATACTTTAAAAAGCCACTCCTTGTTCTCCGATCCTCCCACACCCTCACAACCACCATTCTACTTTCTGTCTCTATAATTTGACTACTCTAGGTACCTCATAATAACTATACTCATACAGTATTTGTAGTTTTGTGACTGGCTTATTTCATTTAGTATAATGTCCTGTAGCTTCATCTACGTTGTGGAATGTGCCAGAATTTTCTTTTTTAAGGTTGAATAATATTCCACTGTTTGTATACATCACATTTTGCTTATCCGTTCATCTGTTGATGGACACTTGGATTGTTTCCACCTTTTAGATATTGTGAATAATGCTGCTAGGAACATGAGTATGTGATTATTTCTCTTTATTGAATTTATTGGGGATGATATTGGTTAATAAAATTATATAGGTTTTAGATGTACAGTTCTATCATACATCATCTGTACATTGTATTGTGTGTTCGCTACCCCAAGCCAAGTCTCCTTCCATCACCACTTATCCCCCCTTTATCCTTTCCTACCTGCCCCCACCCCTCTTTCCCTCTGCTAACCACCGTGCTGCTGTCTGAGCCTGAAGTTTTTTGTTGTTGTTGTTAATCCCTTCAATTTTTTCACCCAGACCAGCAGCCCTCTCCCCTCTGACACTGTCAGACTCTTCTCTGTATCTATGAGTCTGTTTCTACTTTGTTTATTAGTTTAGAAAACTGAGTCCTGTTTCTGGCCATCCTTGCTTCAGCCTTGATTGCACCTCTCTCTGGGTCCCTTTTAGAATAACAAAATAACTAGAATAACTAGATCCCTAGATCCTCAGATAACTTTTGGTGGTTCTTTTAGAAAATCTCAGAGAGAAACAGGTGTGCACACTGTGCCAGGAGGAGAAGGAGAGCCAGCTTTTCCTGGGCCTCCATGTTTTATCTGAATGAGGGAGATTGGCAGCTTGCCAGGAGCCCAGGGGCAGTTCCTAGCCTCTCTGTTGCTGAGCTGGTGGTGAGCAGCCCTCCACCGCCACCTATGCTTTGCCCCATCTTCCTGGGTGACATCCATCTCTGAGGGAGGCTGAGTTTGGGGGCCTTTCCTAGTTTAATGGCTGAGGCAGAGTCTGGAGATTAGAAGGAGAAAGTCTGCAGAATACACGGTGAATTAAGAAACCCCAAGCCAGGTCTATGGGATAGAGAGACCTGGGGCCAGTGGGAGGAGGAGGTTAAACTGAGGGGGGCAATTTTGCCCTGTTTCCTTGCAGACCCTCTGCAGTGTGTCAGACTCTGCCCTGCTGTGAGGATATGCCACAGTTGGCCCTTGCCCTTTACAAATCTCTCTTATTTATTTATTTATTTACTTATTTTTTCAGAATGGCCTTGCTCTGGATTAGTGAAGAGATGCTGGACAGCTTTCTCTCTCTGCCTGGCATTATGCTTTCATAAGAATACTACCCTAAATTTTAATCAAGAGAGTGGAGAGGAAATAAAAAAAAAATTACAAAGAAAAAGTAAACCACCATAATTAAAAGAGACAGAGTTAGGCATAGAAGGAAGGACAGGGAAACACATGGCTAAAAATGTCATTTAATCAGGGATTTGGCAGGAAGTAGGTGAGACAATTCTAGAATGACAAAAACCAACCTGAACCCTTTAATGGAGGCTTTGTCAAGGTTTGCAAATAGTCCAGTGGGCTTTAAAAACCTTTCCCCCCTCTGCCCTTAAGTTTTTGTCTAGGCCCAGAGGTGAACGTGAAATAATCGAAAGAGAAATGCAGGTTCTGTTGACTTTTATTTTCCAAAGGGAAAACAGGCCACAAGTTTCATAGGAAATCCTCTTTGTGAGTGTCTGACCCTTGAGAACAGGACTGGCTACATAATTTACAAAGGTCACTGCAAAATAAAAACACGATTCTCTTGTTCAAATTATCAAAAATTCCAAGATGACAGGAGAGCAAATGTGGGCCCTTTCTGAGCCTGGGGGCCCTGTGTGGACTACACAGGGCACCCTCGCAGAAGCTGTCCCTGTGTAGGAGTCTCCAAAGGTTTGCATTGTTCGCATTTTCTGACTTAATGCTTCTTCTTCCACATTAAAAGCATCAGGAATATGATTATTGTGTTTGTGTACGTGTGTGTATTTCAATACTGTTTATAGGCACTGAATTTGATTTTCCAAATGGCTTTTTGAAACCTCAAATATTTCCTCAACAAAATTGATGATGTCAGTACTACTCTTAGATCTAAATCCGAGCAAGAGAGACTGGCCCTATACTTTGGAGGGCTCAGCTGTGACTCTTTTCCTGCTCAACTCAAATCTGAGGGGCCAAGAAGACATGCCCTCCCAGACAAATGCCCAAGTAGCTGAGGCTCCAGAATTCCCTGCCCAGATGGTTCTGACCTGCTACCAGGGATGGGCAGGCATCTTCCCTGGGTACTTGCTCCCAAGGGTGGACCTCACTACTAGTTAAGGACACCCCATGGACTAAGATTTGGTCAAAGGACGGCTATTTGTGGGGGGAGGGGTGCTGTTGACAGAGCTTGGTCACTGGCTAGTTTGGTAAGACTCCTCCCAACCCCCTGTGTGTGTATGAGGCCCCTCGCTGTGCCAGAGGGAGCTGGAGGAAGAGCTGTGGGTGGGTGTTTTCCCCAAACTGCCAGTACCAAGCAGGAATCCAAGGAGTCTGGGGATTCTAAATGATACCCTGACTTTTCAGGCCATTATTGAAGCTATGAGTATATTTGTCATGGTAGATCCACCACTTTATTTAACAATTTCTAGTTTGATTTACAACTTATAAACTTTAGAGTTACAGTATGTAGGCTTCCATTTCCATTCTTGCCATGGGTTCTGCAACATTAGGAATAGACCTGGGTGGTGGGGAGCAGAGAACATGTGTATTTCCATAGTAAAGTTGAATGGTAGCTTCCACATAAACCATTTTATAGTTCAATTACTCTAACTTTGTATGTGGTGTGTGTACTATTTAAACATTTTGACAAAGCTTCTATTTTGATTAATGGGATACAGGAGCTTTTGGGGATGCAATTATGAATTATATATGGATAGTTCTGCTCCAAAAGTTTCTCAATTTAGCAAAAATATTATTTTTTTTGCACACTGTTCTTCACTAAAATTTGTATTTACATACCAAAAAAAATTTATTTTTAATGTTGAAATTTTTACCCATGCTATAATATTAACAATAATGTCAGATATTTCTTTTTGGCAGAATGATTATCTGAAAAAAAGTATTTTTATTTATGAACTGAATAAAGAAAAACGAACTTTATTGGAACTGATTTTTGCTTTGCCGTACCCAGGACAATGGCACCAAATTGGCGTCCTTCAGCTGTTCGCACAGTCCTTCTGCCAGAGGAGCCAACACACGAATGGTTATTCCTTCTCTTCCATGTGTCCAAAAGTGGGTGAACTCACTGAAGAAGAGCAGTCATTTGAGGTAAGTGAAAAGTCCCGCTTCACCGGGTGATGTGAAAAGGCACTTCCTGGAGATGCGCATGTACAGCAGTCACTTTCAGATGAAGCTGCAAGGTAACTTCTCACTTTGGGAATAGATGCTGGTGCGTCACAAATAGAAGATTTGTGCCCTCTGGTTTTCATATGGTCAGTGGTATCACTGACCCTTCATAGCAAAGGCTTTCTTTGCAAGTTCCATACTCATCAACAACTTGATCGTGAAACTGAAATTCAGAATTTAGTTTTTTGCTTAAAATGTATGCTTTTGGTTTTTTGAGCTTTGTGCTGCAGAAAGAGCTTATGGCAAAATAAAAATGCATCATCAACTGATAATTGCTATTGATATATGTATATAAACCATACAATAAATAATGAAACCACGTAATGAGAGTAATCAGGCCACTCTCTGTGAGTTCTGTGACGAGATGGCCCAGGCTCTAGCTTACATGCATGTTTTCCACCTCACATTTCTTCTGATCTTGCCAGCTGATGGTTCGTGGAGTCGTGCCTTTTGAAGGGTGTAGGTGTGGTGAAGACCGCACAGTTGCCTAGCCCAACAATGACCAGGAGGAGCAGTGGTGTCGAGTCTTTCTCCCACCATCACCCAAATGGTAAGGAATTAGCTTCCTGAGCTCTCTCTTGCCTGAGGGCACTGCAATTACCAGCAAGTGCCATGCCTGCTGTCCTCGGAGAGGAGGTGCTTGTTATGCTCAGTCTGGAAAAAATAGGGAGAAGAGAAACGGATTTTTCTTGAGCATCTTTTAGATTTAATCACATATTAAAGTAAAGAGAAAAACCTGTTCATTTCGCATACAACTCTCACACTGCTACACAAAACCATGTCGGAAGCTGAAAATACAAAGCAGAGATCTACCAGTGCAGCTATGGAAATAATTCTGCATTAAAAAACTAAAAACCTGAAGGAAATGTTAGACCAGTTGGGACACTGAGACAACAGGTGTAAACTGGGATTGTCTCGCCTTGGGTCACCATAGTTACAGAAAAATAAAAAAGCTTCATTTTCTTTGCCTCTTTGAGAATGGTGTTTGTCATTTTGCTAGCTGGTATATGGCTGTACCTGGTTTTTCTAAAGGTGTGGTTTCCTGCATAAGCCCAGGATGCCTGCTTGATACCTGTGGCTGTGTGACCATCTGCCTATCTTTTCACCATTGAAAGTAATTTAAAAGACAGTAATTTAAGAGACAGTGATGCTGCTTGACGTACTGGGTTGTCTTTGTCATTAGTTAAAATGATAGAGCTGAGCAGGCCAGGGGACAGAAGACCCGCACATGGTGTGTTCTTAATAGATATTTCAGTAAGGGAATCCACTGCTGGAGATGTCACTGAAAGCTACCAGCTTCCTCAGGGCTATTTACCTTGTCACAGTGCTGGTTTCAAAAGTAGCTTCCATTCCCTGGCTGGGTGGTTCTGTTAGTTAGAGCATCATCTGGTACACTGGAAAGATGGGAGTTTGATTCCCACTCAGGGCACATACCTAGGCTGCAGGTTCTATCCCCTGTTGGAGTGCATACGGGAGGCAGCCGATTGATGTTTTTCTCTCACATTGATGTTCCTGTTTCTTTCTCTTTCTCTTTCCCTCCTTTCCTCTCTCTGGAATCAGTGAACATATCCTTGGATGAGGATAAAAAAAAGAAGTACCTTCCATGGTTATGTGTTTATGACTCATATGGTCATATGGATATTTCATGGACGTCTAAGTGAAGAATTGAAAAGTAATAGCCCTCTGATATTTCCAGTACCCAGCTCTATGATCGTCTAACCACTATGCTATATGCCTGAAACTAATACAAAATAATATTGAATGTAAAGTGTGATTGCAAAAATGTCTTAAATTTTTAAAAAATCAATAAAGTAATGTCAGTAGTTTCTTGAAAGTCATTGTAAAATGACCTTACACCATTCAAAATGTCAATGAATAGCTGTGCCATTAGGGCATCAGAACCACAATATTTTGCAAGGAGGCTTACAGCAAAAAAAGTGAGATAGACTGCTTCTCTCAGGATCACTGGTAAATTGCTGGGTGAAGACCTGCCTATCACATTCTACTGTTTCTGGAATGCTGACTGCAGTTTTTGCCTCTGCTTCACATGTCAAGCTAAGTAGCTAAATGCTGATATTCAGTATTATTTGATCTCCTAATCAGATGCTCATTCAATAGCAGTCACTGCTGAATTTTGCAGACTTGCAGAAATTAAAATTCGACTTGCTTATGTTATTCTTAGCTTACTGCTTTGGTTCCAGGCTTTAAGTTGATTTTCCCCGCCCCCCAGCCTTTTAATTAAGCAGATTAAGAAGAAAGTGGTGGGGCAGTGATTAACATTAGGATTAGTGTTACATCTCTCATCACTCACCAACCACATCCTGCTTCAAATCTTTTTTTAATTTTTATTTCCTCTGCACTGAGGAGAGCTGATATCATATACATATTTAGCCTATCCCAAGAATGTTATAGGGAGACCAGATATATTTTCTGAAAGGGCATAGAAGCACAAGGAAAAATTTCTAGTTAGTCTCTAAGAGTTAGTGATGCTGTCATGTGTTCTGGAATTGAGTTGCTTAAATTCTCTGACATAATAAAATAACTTGTGTTGCTACAAAAATGACACAGGTAGAAAAATACCACATTAGCATAGGCTTTACCAAAACATGTTGTATGGAATATGAGTCAGTCCATGAAAGGAGGGTTCTGTGGCCAAGACCCTCCCACCACGGTTTCTTAGAGGTTCTCAACACATGTTATACATAGTGAAGAATTTGATTGGTTATGTGATGTAGAAACCACTTACATTTGCTTAACCTGCAGTTTTCTAAAGCTTTCTAGATTGTATCACGAAGCTCTCCTTCTGTGTGACTTCCCACAGAAACACTGTAGTGGTATAGCATCATTTCTTTAAGTCTGTTTTTTTCCCATTCATTGGGCTAATGACATACACTCATTACAGACTCCAGTCCCAAGACATTATTGCCTATTTATTTTATCTACACTAAATCTAGACCTATTTTCTTTCACTTCTTTTCTGCCAAGAGACTGTGATAACCTCTCCAAATGCTCCTAGTATCATGTGATCTTATAAAATCAGTGACTGTCTCTCCAGAGCTCATGAATGTCTGTTACCTAATCTCATTTCTTACCTTTCCTTGCTTCTTGATTTTCAAAGCTTTGGTATCTTCTATCCCACACCAGAACCATTGCAATTTAGCTGGCATTTGGTCATTTTTGTTTTCATTCCCATTTCTCTTACTGCCAAATGTCACTTTGCTCTCAGATTTGATCAGTACCATAAACATTGGTCTATTTTATTTGTGTCAATCATTTTGATAAAAACAAAAACATTCCAGAATATGGATATAATCTCTCGACAGACCAATATTGACCTTATTCACATTCCCCGCCCCCATCCCAAATAGTAGCTATACTATACATTTTTCCCCTCAAGTGCAAGTTTCAATGCCTACTGAAAGTGCAGAATCCAGGCCAGCATCCTGGATGGTATGCTGTTGTAGGAGTGAAAATCTGGATTCAGTTAATTTGCTCAAAAAAATGTGAGTGTCTTCCACATGCTAGGCATTGGGTTATATCTGGGCATTGGGGTGCAGTGACAAGGAGAATGGTACAGGCAGGTTCCTACTTTCATGAAATGTAGATGAGGGTGTTGTGAATGAATTCTGTTATAGCATGTGACATAGTTCTTTTTAAAATGATGCCTTGATCTAATTTTGCAGCTCTGAGTATATAGGTTAGTCAGTTCTCCTTTTGAGCAGCTGATGAAGTTCACAAATCCAAGGACTTTCCTTAAGGAACTCTCACATTATTGGTGTCTGTGTAATAGGGAACTCAAGAGTTAAAGAGTTTAGCCTTTGTTGATAGGCTTAAGTGACTAATCCATGTGGAAAACTGTTATTCCAGGAACTGACTCCAGGAGGTGCACAAGCAATTCAACCTTTGTACCCAAGGGGGTTTGCAAGCTGGTGGAGGTGGTATCTGAGCCATTGAGTTCCAGGGAGGGGTTGACTGTGAGGCAGATAAAGAATTGTTGATCAACAGATAAAGAAATGCTGGGAAAATCATTGCTGGACCACAACTCTTACCCAATTAACCTTAAAAAAAAAACTTTACTTACCTTCTACCCAATTAACCTTTTCTCAAACCTCTTACCCACCCTTTCTTCTCCCTGTAAAAAGGTCAACTGAAAAGGGGTATTAAAATGGTTTTTGGCCATCTGAGTAAAGCTCACATAAGGACTCAACCCTTGTCTCTACTTATTGGTTCTGGTAGTGACAGGCAGCATGAACACCAACCCTTCTGGTTTCATATGCACTGGTCCTAGTCACCCCGGGGCCAGGCACCAGAGAATCTAGCAGTCTCTAAGTCCTGGAGCCTGTGAAATTAACCAGCCAATGCACAGGGAACGAGCCAAACCTGGTTAACCCCACCCTGCTTGCCATACAGAAGCTGCCCCAGCCCTGGGTGTAACCCTCTGTGTGGCCCAGCCTGGCAGCCCCCTCTGGTTGGGCAAGTAACAAAAAGTTCTGCTTTTCATCTATCTAAGTGTCAGTGTGTTGTGTCCTGCCATCAAAGAACCTTTAAATCCAATAAAACATAGCTGGAAGCAAAACTTTGGTTTTTCTCATTGTTACGAAAATTTCAAAGGACTTAGCGGTACTAATTGGTGGTAAAAAAGAGGTGGGATGAGGATTTGAAGGGAAGAATTCTTTTTTTTTTTATTAACTTTAGTGACCTAATTCCCCTACCAAGAACTTTAGCAGGTTAATTTGCTCCATGTAATCAGTGATTTTCTATGTGCTTATTAACAATTATTTGCTGTGGCCCTTGTATTATAATACTCTAGGAGGTATGCAGGAAAAGAATATGTGTATCTAACCTTGAGAAACCTACAGCTTAATTAAGAAGACATGGTATGTACCTAAAATGAGACAAAATCAAATGTGTAGTAATATAACTAAACCATCTCCAAGTCCTGAAAAATGACAAAACCATAAAAGAACTGGAGCAATAAATTTGCTTGTAATTTTCAAGGACTGCTAACTTAGAAATAATTTTTAACTTTTCTAGTTACTTTGCTGGAGAAATGTTTGTGTTGTTGTTCATGTCCTCAGTTAATTCTTCCCAGCTCTGAAACCCTTTCTCTGAGGAAGATAGGGCCTGGCTTTTTCTAGCTCTGCTGTGAAACGCTTAGATGCTTTGGAGTCATGTGGATTTTGAGCTGAAACAGGTAACAAGTTATCTTAAGGGATGGATTTTGGAACAATATGTTTGCAGTTCAGATCAGATGAAGCTATTTATTTTAAAACTTGGATATGTTTCAAAAAGCATAATGGTTTCAGCTCAAATCCATTTGCAATGCCAGCCTTCCTGGTTGGGGAATTGAATGCTTAGCTAATTTATTTTTGATGAGCAGGCTTCCGCGTGTTTTAAATGATGGTTGACAGGCCTGGAAGCTGGACTTCTCCAGAAGGCATTTGGTTTTGGTCCATGATCTTCAAGGGAACCCACAGTTTTCCAGGAGGAGAAGCAGGAAGCTGTAGTTGATCAAGCCTCTGCCCCTTCTCTAGACCCACTATCCAGTGACTTGCACTTAGTCCTCCTATTAATATTTTCTTTGAACATCTACTGTGGATAAAGGACTGCAGTGACTTCTTCAGGGAATGTCAGGCATGCCCACAAGCATGAACTCTGTACAAGGCAGCATGTGGGCACACCCATGAAAGGGACAGAAAGTGTTGTGTGCACGGAGCGAAGAAGAGTCTCTTCAAACTGGGTGGATCAAGGACAGCTTTACAGAGAGTAACACTTGAGCTGAGACTTGGAGAACAGGTTTGATTTGGCAGTGAGAGAAGGGATCGGCAAACTACAGCCTGTAGGCCAAATCCATTCTCTCTCCCTGTTTTAGAGATAGTTGTATTGGAAGTCAGCCACGCCCGCTCATTGATGTATTGTCTATGGCTGCTTTCATGCAACAGTGACAGAGCTGAGTAATTGTGACAGAGACTATATAGCCCTCAAAGCTTAAAAATTTTACTATCTGACTCTTTACAGAAAAAGTTTATGACCCTGGTTTAAAGTCAGTTGCTTGAGGGATTTAATATATGGCTTTGATATGTAGATTTGATGTAAGCCAAAATATGAGACTTCATTCCACAGACATTCTGGAAACAGAATGCTGCTGAGTCCCGGGAATATTTGAGTGTTCACGGTGGTACTGCACTTCAGGACAGGGAGCATGCTACATGGACTGTAGGAGGGAGGTGCTACCGGTAGGAAGAAAAATTGTGAAATTCCTTCTGTCACTAAGTAAAAAATAACAACTCTGGACCTGGAGGACAGCTGTGATGGAAGGGAGAGGATGCAAAAGACACTGTGGATAAAGCTGTAGGAGGGTGGACCAAAGGAAAGAGACAACTGAGGATGACTCTGGGTCTTGACCCTGGATAACCGAGTATGTCAGTGATCCCTTCTCTGAAAATGTATCCACCTGGTCCACGGGATGAATTGAACCTTCCTCCCACCTACCCCAGTGGGGAGGAGGAATAAAGATAAAGGAGCCCCATCTCACCAGGGTAGCTGGTATAGGGAGGAATGGGGGTCATAAGCTATTGTTATAGAGGAAGTGAGACCACAGCCTTGCTTAAGGAAAAACATCTGTCACTAGATAGAAAATCAGCCTATGTTGTCTCTGGGGAAAAAATATTTTGTGAGTTGGAGGGGTATCTTGTATTTTAGGTTACCTTGCAGGATTGCAAGATAAAATATAAAATGCCCAGTAAATTTGAATCTCAGATCAACAAGGCATAATAATATGTCCAAAAATATTATGTGAAACATATTTTTACTAAAAATTATTTGTTCCTGATCTGAAATTCAAGTTTAACTGGATCACTTGAAATCAACAGTGAATAACTTTTTAGTGTATGTCCTAATTATGGGATATATTTATACTAGAAAATTATCTGCTGGTTATTTAAAATTCAAATATATGTGGGCTTTTTCTTTCTTCTAAATCTGACAACCGTATTTGTAAAGTAAGCAGACAGATCTTTCACTTTGGCGGGGACTGAACAAGAATTGAGACCCCTGTATTTGCTTCACGTCGCAGGAGCGGAGCTGACTTTGCCAGCCCTTCTGGAGCCCACAGCTGAGCAGAAGAGATAGCTCAGTGAACACCAGGCCTGCATAGGGGGCGCTGTTTCAGAGTGAGGATAGAGGGTGGACCGCAGGGTGTGGTGGGGTGACGTTTCCAGTGGGGGCAGTTTGGGCATCTAACTGAGGGACCTGAATAAAAGGATGCGTGTAGTAAAGAGCGTTTGGATAAGAAAGGGGGCGTGAGTTCAGGGCAGGGATAGATTCTTTTGAGGAGCCTTCTTTCAAAGACTTACTTTTGGAAGGAATTTTCTCGGGGCAGAACACTTCTTTAACACTGGCATCTAAATCTTTGATATGTTGGCGTAGTGAAGGGATTGACATTATTCCGCCCAGTTATCTTACACAGCTGTGTGACGGTTCATTTTGTGTGTCGCCAGGCTAGGCCATGGCACCCAGCTGTTTGGTCAGACACCAGTCGAATGTTGCAGATTTTGGGCTTGCCAGCCCCCATAATGACGTTAGCCAATTCCTCAAAATAAACGCCTCCCACTCTCTCCTTTCTCCCCCCGCCTCTCTCTGTCTGTCTGCCTGCATGTTTATTCTCTCTGGTGTGCTTTTCCACGTTAGCCACTTTCCATTTGTGTGATCCCCTTTTGGCTGTAAGAGTTACAGCACTATTATGCAGCAAGCAGTCCTGCTTCCTAGCTCCCTTCGAGTACTAATGTTTCATGGTGGCAAAATACAGGTATATTCAACAGAGAAGTAAAATGCTTAGTGGGCAGGAGTGTGACCCGGTCAGATTTCCCCTCCTGGCAACAACAGAAGCCTGAGCATCTCTAAAGGAAGGCATATGTATCTGGGGGTGGCTGGTGATGTTTATCCTTAATCTGGTCTCTGTGAACCCCAAGAGTAAAGTTCTTAAAGAAAAAACAATAGTTATTCTTAATTTATGAAGGTTTTGTCATTGCCCTAAGAAACTTTGAAAATAGCAGATTTCAAAATCTGCTTTTACTTTTGCTCTTTTTCTTTGACAAAAATTGAAAAACAAAAATCAGACAATTTGAATTAATGAAGCCATCTAATTCTCTTTGTGCCTTAATGGCTGACATTTCTACATTGCATCAGAAAAGACCCAATTAGAGTTTAAAAAAAGAGAGAGAAAGAAATGACTTTCCTAGAGTCCTTTCCCTCTCTACCACTAAGAGAAGACAAAAAAAAAAAACCCAACAACTAATCTCCAAGAAATCTTCCAACCGAATGCTGTTTGCACACACACGTGTGCCTTCCTCTGGGTGCAGATGGCTACTCCAGGAGCAGCACCTGTGGGCTGTGTGTGTCTGAAGACTGGCTTGGTTGTGCACATGGAAAGAAGAAAACAAGAGAGTGAGGTAAAAGCCACACAGGCCGAAATCAAAAGCAACTGTTCTGCCATAAGGAAAGCAGGCAGCCCTTGCTCTGTGCACACGCCCACTCCTCTTTGCCGCCCAGACTGATCTTTGAAATAAATAATAGAAGTGTGGCAAACTAACTGAAACATAGGTAGAAATAATATATTTGGGTTTCAGAAAGGGAAAAAAAAATAACTTGGCATCGCTTAAAGGCGCCCATTTCATAACAACACATGTGCAAAGAATTACAATAATTGCAGTGCACACATCGGTAACAGACAGAGTGAACAATGAATATTAAAAACACATTCCTAGAGCTGGCTCCGTGGCTTGGCAGCCATGCACAGCGTGGAGACCTGCGCAGGAGTCAGGGAAGGCTCTCGGCTTCCAGAGCCATCAGGGCTTGGCAGGAAGAGAAACAGAGGAGAGAAGGAGGTGGCAGTGACTGTCCCCAGCACTGTGACTCCTGTCTCCCACTGGCAGAGCCCTAGGATGGCTTCAGGAGGGTTTCATAGAGGAAGTCTGCCTCGGCCCTTTGAGGCTCTGGTTCAGAGCTGAATTTGAGCCAGGCGGAGAAGGAGGAGGGATGGGGCTAGAAAAACAAACAGTAAAGAACAAACAGGCAGAAGGTAATGCCGGGAACACCCAGACAGTGGCCCGGACAGCATTCCAGTCTTCTCCTCTTAAGCGCTCGCCCACAGCGTGACCCAGCATGGTGGATCTCACTGCTGCAGAGGCAGAAACCGGGAAAGTGTTATCCTCCGTGGATTGAACGTATTGATCTGCCTTTCCCCCTTCAATATTTGCTGCGCTGTGGCATGAAAGTCTGTAGGGGGATGAATTCTCCCGATGGTGTGTTCCAGAGCCTTCAAAGGCACATTAACCAAACATCCAAGGTACACAATGATCTTTTCACTGTGAATCTCTTGCACTGTCAGCAAAGACAAAGGTCCTTCTCTTAAGTACAGCTTTGGCTTTGAGTGCTCAGATTTTGCCTCTTGCCATTGGCAAGGAATTGTTTCACACACTGGGAGTTGAGGCCTCAGGATTCTTCAACTATGTGCCACAAACATCCAAGAGGTCCGTGAGGTAGAATTCAGGGAAATGCATAAACTTGGGTGGGGAAAAATGACATTGTTTTATATTTGCTCATTGCTGAAATAAAGCATTCCTTTAATTACAAATGTAGGAAACAAACCCAGTATTATCAATAGTATTAGTGATATTTATGACTTGTACCTGTAAAAATTGTGGATATTTCCATGTATTTCACTGTGTTTCAGACATATCCAAATTTGTTATTACTGTTATATACCATTTCTGCTCATCAATACTTGGAATTATGATGATCAGACTTGGCACAAGGTCTTGTTTTAGGGTTAGTGAAGAAGCATGTAGCATGACAAAATAACTGTGATAACTATACTTCAACATATGGGTTTTCCCTTGACATAGTGTGTATTATGTTTTGTTCTTTTTAAAAAGATTATTCTGAGAAGGGTCCCAAAGACCACTGGGCTGCCACTGCAGGTAGGTTCCATGGCACACAACCACACTCCAGTCTCTAGAAGTCCACGGAGGAGCTTGGCGCTCCACACAGTGAATCCATACGGGGCTGGACGCACGTGTCTCGTCCCACACAGGGGAGGAGAAGGGAAAGGCACACATGTCTCCAGCCACAACACTGAGGTATTTAATCAAAGGAGCTTCATTTTTTAAAGATTTTATTTATTTTTAGAGAGAGAAGGGAAAGAGAGAGGGAGAGAAACATCAATGTGTGGTTGCCTCTTGCGTGCCCCCTACTGGGGATCTGGCCCACAACCCAGGCATGTGCCCTGACTGAGAATCAAACTGGTGACGCTTTGTTTTGCAGGCCGGTGCTCAATTCACAGAGCCACACCAGGCAGGACACAAAGGAACTTCTTGCATGTCCACTCTTCAGGTGTGCTCAACAAATGTTAGTATTTGCAACACAAAAATTAGCATTTTTCTCTTCAATGATTTGTAGCAGAGGTCCAAAATGATTTCATTAAAAAGAAAAGAAAAGAAAGAAAGCCTTCAAACAACTTCTTCAGTTTCACCAGATGCTAGCCAAGAGGGTTTGCCATTGAATCACAGTTGATAAGGTAGAGAAAGGCTGATGATGAACTAACTGTAGTTGCCAGTTTCTGCTCCAGGGATGGCAGGACAGAGAACAGCTGTAAGGGTAGTGGTGAAGACAACATAGCAGTGACAGCTCTTAAATCAAGGCATCAGCTAAGAGAACTGACAACACCCATCGATATCACAGAGGCAACTTGAAAGCCCTTTTACTTCTACTTGTCTTCATGCTGAAAGAGAGGATAGTTCAGATTTGGAAGCAATGATTCATTTGATTTACCAAAACCTGAAATCCAATTGAACTCTTGTACCAATGCAGAATCTAGAAGGGGTGTTGGGAGAAACCGTTTTCAAAGATATGAGTCTTGCCCTGGCCCATGTGGCTCAGGGGGTTGGAGTGTGGTCCCATAATCGAAGGGTTGAGGGTTTGGTTCCCGGTCAGGGCACATACCTTGGTGTTTTTCTCCTCCCCCTCTTTCTTCCTCTTTCTCTAAAAAGTGATGGAAAAAAATGTCATTGGGTGAGGATTAAAAAAAGTGTATATGAACCTTAACTTCTGGCTTACAAGGGACAAAAACTGTCCTGAAAGAAGATGTGTGAAATATTAGAAATCTTTATAGACACTTTTTTTTAACTTGGAGAGAAATATTGAGATAAGGTAAAGAAATAGATAGATGGATAGGGACAATAATTTTGGTGAGTCCTGGGACTATTGTTATATACCAGGACAGTGTACTGGTTTTAAAATACACTTACCTATTTCACTTAATCATTGCAACATTTCTATGAAATATTATTAGCCCCCAGTTTTCAGATGGGGGGCAAGCTTAGAGAATGACCCAACCTGGCTGAGGTCACAGAGCACACAGCAGTGTGATTTATAACTCAGGTTGTTGACCACCAAAGCTGCCATTTTCCATTATTTCAAGTGTTTCCAATATTAAAAAAAAAATCGCTGTGACTGAATCCTTAAAACCAAGAAGTTGTTATAGCCACTTGAAGGATCAACTTTCACAGTTAGGAACATATAATGGCAATGTGATAACAGATTACAGATGATAAAAGAAACTTTATGATATCAAACAAAATTGTTTCTAGGCTGTCCACCTATTTGAATCGTTAACTTAAGTAAATATAAAAGCAGGCACCTGGAAATAGGAGCTCCTCGGTGATTTCACTCACCAGCAGAGCAGTTCCCTTGTAGCTGTTGTCAGGACTGTCAGAGTGCAAGCCTGTCATCTCTATTACCTGTTTATAGGAAATAGGAGAACTGCCTGGTGCATGAAACCACATGTCATCGTGTTAAAAATGTGCTTCTGTGCCAATTGCCCTCTCTTACCTACTGGATCTGCATAGCACCCAGGGCTGGAGTGAAGGCCATGACCACAGCTATCAAAAATAAGGAATAAAGTAACAACAGCTCCAGGTCATGCCAGAATATCCACTAGAGAGGTACTGTTCTTCATCACCCATTTGCCTCCTCCCATTTTAAGAAGAGCCATAATGAGAGAGTGCATCTATTTTAGTCCTCTTAAAATAATTTCTCTCCAAATCACCACAAGATATTGTAGCATACGAGCTGCATACATTAAATGGCATTCCGGATGATCTCCAAGGCCTTGTCCAGCCCTAACTTTCTCTGATTTCAGGAAGTTAACAATTGCTAAGGTAGAAAAGTTGGCAGGGGGGTCTTTATAAGGTCTTGTAACCATCAGAATTTAAAGGGTCCTTGACTTGAGCTGTTTTATGCTGCAGGAGTTACTCAGTCAGTAAGACTAAGTGGGGCAAGTTAGAAGATCCTTCAAAGACCTAAACGAATAACCCTAATGATCAGATAATTCAATTTGTTCGTGAGGTGGAGAAAGGCCATTCCTGCCATTAAGTAGCTCAGATGGAAAGCATGCAAACCACAGTTCGTGGAAGAGAAAAGAACATGAAAACGCTTGCCCCAAAAGCCCAGGCAAGTTCAGGAAACATGCTCAGCAAAGTCACATGTCATTGTAAATGTGGAAGCGGAAGCCACAGCACTGATCTGAAATTCCAAACTGCGAATAACCAGAGACATGACTCGCAGGCCAATCCCCTCCCATGGTGACCACTGGGGAACCTCTGAGAGGCACTCATGGATGGGTTTGGAAGGGAGACTCTGGTCAGGTGTTCTGGGAACCAGGTACAGCCAGGCGGCAAATTCCAGTGATGGGCAAGATGGCAGAAGGCACAGTTTGACATGGCCACCGTGCCCTTGTTTGGCAAAAAGTTAAATCTTCTTTTAGGAATAGAAAAAAAGAACTAATGAAGCACATAGTTATTGCGTGTACAGCATCTCAGAGAATTGCTGTAAATGGGGTGGTAGCAACACTTGTATTTGCATTAAGAATTACTGCATATCCAAAAATGGATACTAGGTAGTGCTAAATTTGGCTGTCTTTTACTGCCCTATTTATTATTCTAGTGCACCCTCTTTTCCACACCCAAAACTCTGCAGTGTATAAAATCAGACCCTGTAAGGCTGATCTTGCTGTAGATTGGCGTCTGTTGTAATGTTAAGGTAGTGTTTGTTATTAGGGCCTCTGCTAGCCCCTTCGGCACTTTGGGGCTATTTTGAAAAAGAACTTCCCTTTTCCAGGTAGAGCTTCCATGCCAGAGCATACAGTTTAGTAACAGAATGGGGGCTGGATTTCAGTCCTACTCTCCCTGTCAGCTGGATGGCCTTGTGCAGCCCAGGTGCAACATTCTCTCAGTCTCTAGAGGGTGGGTCCTGCTAGGAATTAAGTTTCATTATATACCAGTGGATACAGCAGATGCTATGGGTGCCTGGCTCTATTCCCTGTTGCTCTAGAGGTCTCCTGCAGTGTCAGTGTTCAGCTTTCTGTATAAACAAAGACTTCTTACCTTAAGCTCCTGTTTCTCCCTGCCCAAGGGCATTTTCTAGCTCTCGGAGCATGTTGCATGAAACAGGAATTGATGTCCAAATAGTCTGCAGTTAAAAAGGGTGGAATGGAGTTGGTGGGTACATTCCTAGCACCTTGTACCAGGGGGTCTGCACAGAGTCTCATGGGGTCCTCAGCAAGATAGAGCCCTTGTGGACCAGAGTGGCTGCCTGCTCATCAGCTTACTATTTGGTACCTTACTTTCTTACCTTCTTTGTTTCACTTTCTTACTCCCTTCTCCTGTTTCCTGGGATCGCCTTCTAAATCCTTGCACCCAAATCCTTGTCTCTGAGTCTGCTTTGGGGAAACCCAAATGAAGACTCAGGGCATCCTTACTATAATTTTAACTCTTGGCTTGATGCAGCTGCCAATGTTTGGAGCTTTAAATCTCATTTGACCAGAATGTGAAATTCTTCATGAATGAGAGTACTCTTTCACAAATCAGATAACATTAAGAAAGGAACAAACCACATCATAAAGAGAGAAGAAATAAAATGGCCAGAGACCTTATGATGAAAAGAGACTTCTACCACTGTCTTAAAGAAAATGTGCTTCAAGGAAAAGCAACCAAGTGTCCTTGAGGTCAGCAGAGGATGGGGAGAGGGGGAGAGAATGGAATGACTGTGCTTACTAGTATCTATGCAGTGGAGCATGGGCTTCAGGTTTAGTGCTATTGTCTCAGTTGTGAGCTTAGGAAGACTGAATGAGTCAAGGGGCAGGAGCCCAGTTCACTGACCCTCATTGCAGAAGCTTGTGAAAGATGGCCAGAAAGAGAAGCAAATGAGTGTGGGCAAAGACAGTATGTGGAACAGGTGCTGTACACCCATCCATCAAGTTTTGACATAAATTCCAAAGTCTGGGGACTCAATTCCAGCATTCATGGAGCCATTACTGTACTGATCAGTTGGTACATGGTGGGCACGGCTTCATGGGGGACCAAGAGGGAACTGGACACAAACTATGGCAATGAGGATCCTGCAGTCTAGTAGAGGACATAAGACATCCCAAGCCATTTGGTACAGGACAAAATAACCATTCAGAAAAATAAATGCCTGCTACCCTCTAAGAATCTTAAGAGCAGGACTGTATTTTCTACATCTTTATACAGCCTGCAAGATAGTGCAATGATTACGGTAGGTGCTTATAGATGGGTAGTGTTTGAATAACCCAAGGAAGAATCTAATTCTATAACACAGAGTTGCATGAAAAAGCAGGGAAGGCAGAAACCCATTTTGCCTGGGGAATATGCGAAGGCTTGGAGCTGGTTGAAAGTTCCAAAGTAAAACATGCCAAGTAAAATGGACTCTATTGAATTTTCCTCGCTTGTCAGCAGAGATCTGGGCTTTATGTTGGGAGATATATTTATTCTTCCATTATCTCTTGGTATCTAACGGATACCTTTTTAACTTCGGTCTTTAATATTTTCTTAAGTGGTTAGCTGTCAAAACATCCAAAGTCGGAAGCTATTCTTCTCTTGATATCAATGGAAGGATATTATTTCTCTGCTTTTACTGAAGCTAAGGAGCCATTGTTAGTTTATTCTTCATTGTTGCTCAGAGATATGCTTATAGACATGAGGATACATTGAAGATGAGAAAACAAAAAGATGAGAAAATACACCCTATACAGGAGATGCCAAGCCTCCCAAAGAAGAAGCCAGGGGCTGCCAAGCAGACTTGTATTTTAACTTGTACTCCTTCCTGCTCCCAGCTTGTAGCCACCTAACTCCTTCACGCCCTCTCTCATTTTTCCTCTGCCAGGAATTACAACAGTGCCCGCAGTAGGTGCTTCGTGGATGGCAGGGGAATAGCAAGGGCTTATGTGGAGGATCTTAACTCAGGGAAACCCTTGACAGGCAGAGGTCCCTGCTCATCCAGCAGGGTCAGCATCTGTTAGGTGGCTAGACCATCTTTTCATTAGTTGGTAACAACACGACAATTGTCATTTCTGTGGTTCAACAAATGGTTAATAGCAGTGTTGTACATGGTTCTAGTTAATAGTCTTGTAGGACAACTATCCCCCTACTAAGAAATTAAAAATAAATAAATCTTGAGGTTTTTTCTTTTCTTCTCTGATTTCAGCTCTGGCATTGAAATCTGTCCATGCAGCAGGGATAGGCTGCATGAGAATTCTTAGTAAGTCTAATGAGGTCACCAGAGGAAGCGTAGATGTGAATCTCAGTCCATGGACAGAGATGGGCAGGAACATCAGAGGATGTGCCTATTCTTAGATCAATCTAGTGGTCATGCCTCTCTGGATGCTTCCTGGTGGTGCTGCCAGAATCCTCACCCCAGTTCCGGTCGCTCTGGGATCAGCCAACATCTCTGGCTCCTGCTCTCTTACTCTGGACATGAAGAAACTCTTTTATTTTGGTCTCCTGCTTTCTACCCACAGCTCCCTTCTCTTCCTTTACCTCTCACTTATGACTTTCTAAACATTTAGGCTTTTGGGAAGCAAAAGCCAGAAGCCTTGGAGACTTGCTACTTTAAAATGAACTTCTCCCAGGGCCAGGTAAAGCAGAGCCTAATTAAACGGGGAGGGGTACTGGGAGAAAAAGTGGAGGGAAAAAGTAATAAATAAATCACAAAATATTTAGACACAAAGAGAAGTTACAATAGAGTAGTTGGAAGTAGAAATGTATTAGGAACGTCATCTCCTTAATGATTTTGCCCAGGGCAGACTTTAAGTCTCTCGAGGCCTTAAGTGCTGTAAGAGCCAAAGAAGAAGGTCCTGCAACTCTTTTTCCAGGCACTCAGCCTCCGAGGAAGCAACTTAGCTCAGGCCACACTTCATGGAGCATGCGTGGCTGCTGTGGGTTTGTGAGATGGATTTGGGTGGCTTTACCTTCTCTGCCTTCTCTGAGCTGGTTCATGACAAATAATCCTAATAAAAGTACAAGACTCATCACCAGACATTCAGAAGCAGAGCGGGACAGGCCAAAGGCACTTCTTATCTAAGCCCTAAAGTATACCTCCCTCTTTGTATTTGGCTTTTTTAGGACCACTAAGAATTTTTTGTCTCAAGGCTGCTTCAGGCTCTTTGAGGCCCCACTGGTTTATGTTTAGATATATCTATATTTTTTACTTGACTCTCTATTTGTCCAGTTACCCAGGTGATGGATTCAGCTATTTTAAAAGCCACTTTCAGAAGCCTTAGCTTTCCATGCACCGTTGACAGCAAATATTTCAAGCCTGAGTCAGAGAGCCACGGGCTTTGCAGAGGGCGCCATGACGCAGACTTGTCTTCATTGGTGTTCTCTCCTGCATGTGGTCCTGCCAGGGAAGCTCTAAAGGGAGAATAGGGGACGCATTAAAAGTTAGGGTTTCAGCCAGGCCTCCTGACCGTCTGTACAAAGGTGCACTCGGGTTGCTATGGAGAAGACAGAGAACAGCAGAAATGAAAGGCTTCTCTGATATAACACTGCGTGAGTCTTCTGTCAAACTGTTGTTTTCTGACAACTTTGGGAAACAGATGCAAGGGCCACACAAGAGGCGTGTGTATCAATTAGAACACTTTTGTGCCAGATAAGAAATGAGATACAGTAAAAATGGGCTATAGTATCCTGTGGAGTTAGGAAGCAATAAAATGTTTATGGATAGATCTTCATTTGAGGCCAAGAGTCTGAATGCCAAGAAAAAACAAACCGAACCTGCATCTCACTGAGTCAGAACATGTTCTTTCCTTGGTTTCTCAGTGTGTGAGAGGAGGTGAGGAGTTTCCTGGCTCTTTGTGATGAAGAAGCTTCAGAGGGAAAGGAAGGAGGCAGGCCTGGGGCTTGTCGGGGTTGAGCCGCGAGCAGATGAGAAACTGAAACAACAGTTGGGATGATGAAATGCTTCTAAGTGGCCTCAGAAGGACTTGGAATGTGGCCCTGTGTGCGCTATCTGACTGTGCAATCTCTCCGAGCGAAAGAGGAGCCCAACACGATTTTCATCTTCCCTTCTGTGCAAAAGGTGGTAGAGGTTGAAAGATGGCAGTGAATGGCACCTTCACCTCATGAGTGTGGAACTGAAAGGTGTTGAAAACTGAGACAAAAATCTTTTTTTTTGTAATCTATTCAGTAGCACAATTATACAATTGTCAACCTTGAGGTCATAAGATTTCCCAAGCTTTTTTCTACTTACAGGAAAAAAAGGTTATGGTTGGGGGGAGGTGGAATTTAACCTTTTATTGTATTTTACCAAGCTCTTAGGCAAGTCATTTTTCACGGCACTCAGAGGTCTGGGGCATATTTGAACTTCCGTGCTCACTCACTGAGCAAAGTCGGCATGGGCACGCATCTCTGTTCTCATGACGCCACCTCAGGAGGATTGTCATTCCAAGCACGGCATCACGGCAGAGGGGTTCGAGGGGCCCTTCTCTGGGCTCGGGACGAGGACGATGAGACCCGAGGCCCAGAACCCAGAGAAGAACACAGATCTGCTTCGGGGCCTGGCCCCTTTCCTTTCACCGTTAGAGTTTGGGCAGTCTGGCAGACACCGAAATTGTCCTGGGGAAGATCAGCCTCTGATACTGATGAGACACCAAGGAATGAAGTTGCTTGTTACGGAAAGATCATGACCCTCTAAAGAAAGGTAATGAATAACTGTAAAGGGGATATTTTACAAGCGATATAAGCTAGATAATTGGGGGGAGGAGTTATTTCCTCCTGTGCACACATGACAAGTAGGAAGATTAAATCAAAGTTCTGGCTGGACTACAAATGTGTGCCTCAGAAATGGCCACTGACGGTCAGTTTTCCCCTCTGGTTCATGGCTACATCCCTCCCCCACTTTTCACATGGAGCCCTGGTACCTTCGATGACCATTGTGGCAGAATGGGGCGAGCTAGAATTTTATAACTGGGGCGTATAATCAAAATACGTGCTTCGTCACTGAGTAAATTCATTACCTTGGACAAATTGCTTACCTCACCCGAACCTCAGTCATCTTATCAATGAAATGAGGTATGCTCACCACTGGTCTGTACCAGAGGCCGCTCCGAGGTCAACTCTCTTTGGCAACTGAAGAGTGCTGTACTGCAAGTGTTGAGTTCGACAGAAAATCGAGCCGTGAGGCTGTCATTCTGTAGAACACTGCTTCCTGCATAGAGAATCCGATCAACCATGAAATGTAGAGAAAGCTAAGTGATGACACTTACAAGAGCTGTCGAAAGTGTCTGTGGACTTCCACTGTTTGACAGGCGTTCGTTCTTATGAGCATAGGTACTTTTAGCTTCTAGGCAAGACACCACGTGGCCGACACTCTGCCATTTATCCTTACGAGGTTTCCCGACCCTCTCTTTTGTTCCATGTCTGATTTTTTTAAATTGAGCCATAATTGACATATAACATATTAGTTTCAGGTGTACAGCATAATGAGTCAATATATGTATATATAACAAAATGATCACCACATAAATCTAGTTAACATCCATCAGTACATATAGTTAAAAATATTTTCTGTCATGAGAACCTTTAAGATCTTCTCTGTTAGTAGTAACTTTCAAATATACAAGATATTATTATGAACTCCAGTCTCTCTTCTTTATGTGTCACATAGTGCCCATTTTCCATGAAGGAAAGTAAGGATTTTTTTTTAACTTACCAGCATTACTTAATCTTCCCAACAATTGAGATTTTATAATTCTTTTCATCAAAGCTATATTTTTAGGACCATGCAGGAAAAAGGGGTTGTTTTCCATTGAGAACTGGCAAATTTGCATAAATCCTAAACCCTATGTTATTCAGATTTCAGACTCTGTAGATCACTCTCAGTGAAACAAAGAGGCAGAAGAAAAAGGACATCACCCTTGAACCATTTTGTCATCCGCTGAAAGCAGTGAGGTGTGTTTCCCTGCGCTCTGCCCCTCCATTTCAGTTTTATGTGCCTTTGCCCTGGGGCCAAATTTGGGGCAGGGCTGGGGAGAGAGAGTAGATGCCAGAGGAAACATACATTTTATTTTATATTCACACAAATCTCTTCTTCAACTTTTATTGCAGGGCTGTGAGCTCCCTAGGAAGAAGGAAATTTTCAATGAACTCAGCTTTTAGTGACCAGGAGTGGAGACATTAAAAGAGCTATTCAGCCTCTCTGGTTACAGAGATAAGTACAAAGGGTAACCGGCATTAAGTTGGTAGTAATAGCAGCTGTAAGTACTGACCATGATTTGAATCTCTCGATAACTGATTCTGGGGAGGCTGAAATATTTATCAAGCCATTAGGAGAAGCTGTTTCTTGCTGATAAGATGCCTACAACTGATGGGGTGCACCTGAAGATGGGAGGTGGTTGGGCTCAATTTATAGCCATTTGTAGCAAAAGCAAAAAAGCGTTCTCCTTAAGAACCACATGAGACATTCATCAGCAAATATCAATCTGTCCCCTGGGGCCAGCCTACAGAATCTTCACGAAACAGAGTTGGTGAACACCCTGACATATAAGGTGATTGGCTACCACACTGAGACTGGCCAGCAAGTCACAATTTCACTGATTTGGAGACCGAGGAACTATGGGGTGGGATAAAGGAGATGGAAGAGTTATTAATCTGTGGGTCTCAGTTTTCAGAAAAATCTCACACTGAATTATAAAGTGCCAGACATGTGATTATCCTCAGCTTTAAAATAATGAAATCACCAATTTTGTACAACTCTGGGGACTTTTTTGGTTCATTACTGCAGTAGAAGAAGTTGCAGTATAGGCAATATTGAAGTTAAAAACAAACAGGAGTAAAGCAGTCACCTGCATTTTATTTTCCACTACTGTGACATTTTCAACCGTGGGTCACCTCAGTGCTAGCTTTTAAATTTTGAAAATAATTGCCTATCTCACACTTAAAATTTATGACTTCAGTGACTTTTGAAATTTACACTTGTGTTTCCATATAAATTATATATTTAAAAATAGCCCCAGCTGGTGTGGCTCAGTGGATTCAGTGCTGGCCTGTGAATCAAAGGGTCGCTGGTTCGATTCCCAGGCAGGGCAAAAGCCTGGGTTGCTAGCTAGGTCCTTGGTGGGGGGCAAGCAAGAGGCAACCACACACTGATGTTTCTCTATCTTTCTCCCTAACTTCCCCTCTCTCTAAAAATAAATAAATAAAATCTTTTTTAAAACTTCAAAAAATTTTAAAAAATATAAATAAAATCTAGGATGAGAGGCAGATATGCCAGCAGTGTATGGCGGGTGGGTGCCTCTTCAGCAAACCATTGAGCCACATCCCTTAACGTCTTTAATGGAATAGCCTTCTTAGCTCTCTCTGGTTGATTTTTCAAAAGCATATAGATCTGCTCTTAATTAACAACACAAAATTTTCTTATATCTAGACTCAAACTATTTGCTGCTCAACATTTACCTAACATTTTCTTATGAGAAATGATATGTATGGAGAATTGCCTGGAGGATATGTAGTTATTTTACTCTACTTGATAGCCTAGATTTTTATCTCAGGATCAAACAAAATCATTAGAGAAATGGCTATTTGCATCTTCCTGGATTTCTGCTGCCCTTAAAGAACCATTTCAAGAATTTGGATTGGTATTATAGCTTTGGCCTGCTTTGAAGAGTTCTTTAACAAATAGCCCTGCTGTGGTAGAAGACATTGGCTTTCTCCCACCCTCCCCTCTGTCCCACCCAAACCCTTACTCTAGGGAAGGGGAGCTTAGTCTTCCAAGGTGGGCGAAGCGTGTGTGTGTTCATGCTTGTGTGTATGTATGTATGTCCCTAGCATCTAATACTTTCATGGGCATCTGTGGCCTCTTGGCTTCCTGTTTGGCTCTGGTTATGAAGACTGACAGCCACCCGTGTGGTAACTGCCTGTGACTGTCACACCTGTGATAGGCTCTTCTATTTCATCTTGCTCTTCTCATGGAGAGTATAGCATGGCTATGAGGAGCCTAAACTCTAAAGCCACATCTCCTGGGTCTGAATTCTGTTCCACCAAATGTGATTTAACCAAACATTAGGCTAGTAGGAATAATCCAACACTCAGTTGCCACTCCTAGAGCAATTTCCTCTCCTCTCCTACTGTGAATTGACTGGAGTACTTTTCATGTCTTCAAAATGTTGGAGGGGTTCATGACAAAAGTGCTTTTTTAAGCTCAAACTCCAGTTGTTGCTCTTCTGCCAATGACTTGGCAGCATTCGAACGAAGGACCACGGGATGGGTCGGGGGACCCGCCTCTGACTAGCTGCTGCTGCTGCACAGACAGCCTGGATCCCCTCTTTGGAGGCTCCACTCCTCCCAGGCCCCACAGGGCAGCTGTGCCCAGACAGCATGGACTTTGCTTCAGAAGCAGAGAAATGCAAGAGAAAAATGACTCCTCTTTCCCAATGTGCCTTGCTCTGGGACCAGTTCAGTGTCTTCTAGAGCAGCAATTTCAGACACTAGATTCTCAGTTTGGGGCTTGCTTGAGGTGTAGCCCTTACATTGGTGCTAAACAGATAAAATATTAAGCACCACTGTGCTCCCTGAATCATTAGCAGCGAGTCCACAGGTAATTAATTCAGCCCTAGGCTATTTTGGGGCCTGTTGTTTTTATTTCCCACCCACAGCACACAATTTTCAGTAATGAACTCTCTCTGTACAAGATGAGAGACATACACCGTGTCCCCAGAAGGCTTGGAATGTCTCATTTCTGCCAGAAACTCTGGCCCTGAGGGCTCCAAACTCTGTCAGGAGCAGAGAGGAAGAAAAGACAATCCTGTAGCTATCTAGCTTTACTGACTGACTGGATGAGAAAACTCTCTTTCTTAAAACAAATTACTGATTTGAAACAGTTTGGGGGGTTTACAAAATCTATAAAAATAAACTGAATTTAAAGTATACACCTTTTTCTTTTTTCATAATATTTTAAATTACTTCATTAGTTTGACCAACATTTTTCTTTAATCTTTATACTAGCCCTGGGAGGCTGATGGCTTTGACCCCCACCATTTTTGAGCTCCTGATGGAGAAACCAAGTCTCAGGACAAGTTACGTGGGTTTCCAGAGGTCTCCTGATAAGTGAGCGCAGATAGAATTTGAAGGTTGTCTCAGTTGCTGGTCTGGTATTGAAACTTCCAATGTCTTCACAGTCTAACATTAACAGCCCCCTGAGAAAAGATTAAGTGGGGAACAGCAGTTCACTTTACACAGGGCAATCCAAATACTTTCAGCAGAAGGGAGAAGCATATTTCTAATTTAGACAAGGTATCAGCTAGATGGATAAATTATGTAGCCCGAAGTGCATTGCTGAGTTGCAAGACTTTGGAATGGAGTAAACTCCATGCATTAAACTGTCAAAGAAACTTTGTTTCATGTACATTTGTAATCACTGGGTGTGTGTGTGGGAGGGTGTTGTAATATCAGAATTTTGCTGATTGCCCTTTGGAATATAAATATCATGCAGTTTAAATACAAGGTATTATGCGAAACTTGTTTCTCTGTACTAGACTCATGAAGTCAGCTACTAGTTATTTCCTGCCTGGCCTTTACAAAGGCCGTATTGATTTTTTAGTTTAATGTTCTGAATCATAGTGAGGGGTGTAGTGATTGTGTTTAAGGAATTATCTTCAAATATACAAAACAGTAAGTTAGTGTGTTAGTGTGGAGTGAACTTGGCTATTTGATCTTTAAATCCAGAAGAAAACTGAAAAAAAAAAGAATGAGGGGTGAAAATCGGGAGAGAAAATCATTCTGTGCTCCCGTAATGTGTTGGTGAATCCATTTGAGGATGAATGCATTATGGCTAAGGCTGAGCAGTGGCTGATGTAGTGTGCAGAACCATTTAAGTTTGTGAATGATTTTGCCTTCAGTAATTATGAGGTGTCGAGACTTTTTCTGTCATGACAGAAAACCCAACCCAACCTGATTTAAATAAAGAGGAATTTATTCACGGATATAACTAAGCATTCTAGGTAAATCTGGTTTCAGGCAAGTCTTTTACTTAGTAGGGATACCAAGACCCGATCTCTTTATTTCTGGGCTTGTCTCTGCTCTGTTATGTGTTGTATCCATTTCTGGGTTTCATCGGGTTTTGAGGTGGTTATTGCAACTATTTATTCTCAAGATGCTTAAATTAAGGTCCTAGAAGTTGCGCTGAGAGCTTCATGACAGACAGCTCATTGTCTCTGATGCCTTTTCCTGAACCAATCACTGTGGCCAGCAGAACCTGCCTCTCTGATTGGCTGGGATTAGGTCACATGACATCTATGGACTGGGGTGTTGAATCTGTCCTGCAGTTACTACTATGGATGGAGGGTGGAGGAAAGTGGGTGCTCAAAACAGAATGAGACGCTGGTAAAGAAATGAGGGCAAATGAATGCCAGAGGGCCCAAATGCAGTCATTAATGGTAGCAATAAAGGAAAAATACATTGCTACAAACATTTTTCAACAGCATTAAGAATAAAATAGCACCCCAATGAATATGAGTCCTCTGTGTTAAGAGACCCCCATGTATCTTTTTGTAGCATATATATGTCTCAAAGACCATGGCATTTAGTTGTGGTAGAAGACCTAAAGTGTTTCTAGAAGTTGTTACCAACTGGTACAGAAGGCTGTTACGATGAAAGTTTAGATGTACCTCGTTACGCTTAACTTTCCTGTATTGAGCCGGGATATTTGCAGTGAGAAAAATAATGACAGCGGGTTCAGGGAGTCTGCCGGTAGCACTTACGCTGGGACCTGATCATTGTCCCGACTGCTGCCTTTCAAGGGCATGCTGGGTGAGCCACCTGAGTGAGCCACCAGTCCCAAGGCGCCTGTCTTAGCTGGATGTGTGCCAGGGCGATGGAACAGTAACAAAAGCAACTTGAATGTGCTGCGCAAACTCCGGACATGGAGGCAGAAGTTGAGCTCTTGCAAAAAAGCTTGAGAAACAGCTTTTGGACTTAGTTTGCCAGCATTGTGACCTGCGGTGGCCAGTCTAGGGTGGAACACCATGGGTTTTGCAGCCTTGGTGCATTTGTATTTGCATTTCCTCTGCCTGGACTGTGTTGCCCACACCTTTTTCCGTGTTTGGTACGTGCTCGTTCTCCAGACCTCAACTTTTCAGAGTTTGCTGATCCTCCCACTCTGCCCCATTTACTTAATATTCTGTGGATTTCTTTTACAGAACTTTTTTCAGTTTGAAATGACAGAGTTTGTTTACTTGTCTACTGCTTCTATCTTCCCATAAGAATTATGCTCCTCCAAGGCAAAGGCCTTTCCTATAGCACTTAATTCCGAATCCCTAACATCTAGAATAGCGCCTGGCACACACAGAAGATCTACAAATGTTTGTTGAATAAAGTTTAGGACACAAAAAGAACAAACTGTGCTGGAGATAAAACAGCCCACTTTGCCAAATAAACTCAATAATATGAATGATTACCTCTTTTGACAGGGGGGATGAACTTTCTGTGTGCAGTGGACCCTTCTGGCAGTCTGTTTAAGCCTATTAATCCCTTCTGAGAATATTTTTTAAAACATCAAAAAATAAATAAATAGGGCTTTCCATTGAAGTCAATTATATAGGAGCACAGTTATAAAAATATTTAAAAATTTATGAAATAGTAAGATATGTGCTTTTTATTAAGGTATAAAATAAGACAGTGGTGGATCAAATAACTAACATAATTTCAAAGTAGTAATGGGAGTAAACACTATTTTGAGATATTTATATCACTTACAATGTGATATAAAAATATGTGTGGTTTCAACCACATTGGTGACAAAGTCACAGTTTTGCTAATACTACTGTGGCTTGTTCACTGCTGTCGTAATTGAAGGAAATGCTGAATGTCATTAGAAGTTAGTGAAAAATGATGTAATTTTTTCCCATCTAAGTTTGTGGACTTCCTAAATTCTATCTACAGACTTCCTAGGAGGACTCTGGACAAAAAGGTACAAACTTCCAGGTATGAAATAACTGAGTTATGTGGGTGTAATGTACAGCATGGTGGTTATAATGAATAATGTTGTGTTGTATATTTGAAAATTTTTAAGACTGTAGATCTTAAAAGTTCTCATCACAAGCATAAAATTGTAACTGTGCTTGGTGATGGGTGTTAACTAGACCTATTATGGTAGCCATTTCACCATACATGCAAATATCATTATGCTGTACAATGGAAACTCATACAATGTTATATGTCAGTTTTAAAAAAAGAACCTCTAGGCTAAGGACTTCAGCATTCTATAAATGTGGCAAGATTAAAAATAAATATTAAAACATTGGTAGTTATGCCTATGTCTTATCTTTAATCGCCCATTTGTGGCAATATTATATATATACACACACACACACTTTTTCTAATCATTAGAAAACTGTATATAGCTTATCCATAGAAATTGTTTAGCTCCTATTTAAACAAAATTTTCTCGTCCTCATGGAGTACCGAGTTAAAGGACTTCTCAAGCACTGCTAAGCAAAATAACCTGTCCAGGTAACCCCACACTGTTGCTGTTACTCTGCTGGTTCTGTGATTGGAGGAGAGAGAGAACAAAAATTTACAGACCAGATGCTCCTACAGGGATAAGCAGTGTAGCTCAGGCAGGTCAAGACCCTTAATATGTGCAGAGAAGAGTTTAGGACATCAGACAGTTCTCTTCTATCACATGCTCACACATCACATCTTCCTTTTGCATGAGAAAAGAATCCATTTAACCTGAGTTTTCTCTTTTCCAGTAAATAAAATATAAATCCCGGTGGCTGTGATGAAAGGCAGTTACCTTCCTGACGTTGTGTTTCATGATGATTTCTTTATTTCTGTCTCTGTAGCTTGTACTAAATTTCACAGGGGAAGAGATTCACTCACTGCTAGTTTGGAAAGTTGTCAAGGGCTGAGCATCACAGATTTTATTCTTTCTTTTCACTCTTGATCAGAAAAACATCATCCAACATAGGAAAGGCCCAAAAGAGAAACAAGAACTCAGAGGGCCTGCAGAAAAGCATCCTTGATGCTCCTCACACGGGCGAATGAGGCTCTGTGAGTGAGTGCATCCATTCCAATAGGGTCTCAAGGAGATATTTAAGAGTTTACTTTTCATTCCGACTCCAGGACAAACAGAGATTCTCATGCAAATTTTTTCTTGATTCTTCTAAGGTATCATTAAGAATTCAGCAACATGGTTATAACTTCAAAGCTTTTCACCCATTGTGCACTATAGTCATTTCTAATGTGAGTTTCTCATTTTTCAGGGTTTTTTTTTAACAACACCTATTCCACCAAGGGCCAGGATTTTCTAATTCATTTAAAAATGTGCATTAGTCATTGTATAAGTAGGTTTTGTCACAGTAACACAGAATCCCGAAATCTCTGTATCTTCAACCAAGAGAAGTTTACCTCACACATTTTTTTCTGTGGTCAAATATAGGGGCTTTTGCTCATCACAGTCACTTGGGGACATCCTGATGAAGGCTTCACCTTGGCTTGTTTCCATGATTTGTACGCACAGGGGAAGGGGATGGCAATAACGAACTGGCCCATAGAACCACCCATCTCTCCTGCTCATAGTTTGTTGCATAAGGAAAGTAGCAGGGCCACACTCAACTTCAAAGGGTAGGGAAAGTGCAGGTTTACCATGTGTCTGGGAGAAGGAGAGCTGGGCATGCTTGTGAAAGCCCTTAAGACTACTACAGCCCACCTTCTGGTTGCCATATATTCTGCCTACTTCCTGTGCCCCAGGGAGACAACCCAGAAGTCCCATTCACTGGGAACATCAAGCTCAGAGCTTAGAATCTCTGAGGGATAATCAGTAGCCTCTGTATCAGGTTTGGATGTGACTCTTCTTAAGCCAGAGATCTGTGCATTGAAAGATGTATTATATTCTCTCTATGCACTCTCTACATAACTTCAATAAATATTAACATTTAGAAAGGAAAGCACGGGCTACACATAGGAATTCTAAAACCTCTGTGAGCAAAAGGGGCAGGAGCCTCTTCCCCTGAGCGTGGGGGCTGTTCTTTCATTAGACCTGATTCTGCCCTTGTTTCTCCCTCTGAGATGCTCTCTCTTCCCCATGATCTTCTTGGTTACACTGGAAGTGAGCATCAGAGATTATGCTTTCCTTGGGCACTAGCAGCTTGTCCAGCCTGCCCATCCTCTTCTCCTCTTCCTCCTTTATTGTCTGTCAACCAGCTTTTCATTTTCCTACACACATGTTTTTTTGTTCTAACTCATGCTCCTCTGAAGTAGGTTCCTTTTTAAATTTGTTGGTTATTTTGGACTCAGATCCAATACCTTGAGTGCAGCAGCTCTTAAGGTGGAGAAAGATGGTGTAGTTTCTCCCTGCTGGGCCATTGGTGAAGAAGCAGGCAGGCACAAGTATCCTCACGATTGACTGGAGGAAGCCTCCCTAGTCTCCCGACATGCTTGCTAGCTCAGGCTTGGGAAAGCCACAGCCTGCCTGTTCAGTCAGCTCCTCTCAGCCTCTTATAGGGAGGAAGAACCACTCATGTACAGGAGACCACACCTGATCTTCCTCTCTGGGGTCCAGGTATGTTTCTGAGCCAAGCTTTCCAGAATCCACTACTTTGTGGTAAGCAGGAGAGTGTCTGATTATCTTCAATCATCCATGCGGCCTGCAGGTGAAAATCCTGATTTCCATGAAGGCTGAAGCTCTCTTGCCCAAGGACGACAGTGGGCTTTCCTCCAAGGAGAAGGATGAAGGAATGAGGTGGGTATAGCTTTCCATCAGGTCCTAAGTAATCTTGATGTATTCCAGGAAATAACCCCAAATGGCAAAATATAATTTTCGTGGTGGTTGTGTTTGTGGTGATGAAAAGTCAATATTTCATGACCACCCAAGAATATCACATTTTAAAAAATTTTCATATGAAACAGTATCTGTTTTCTATTATCTTGTTCTGAAACTTTTTATGCACATTTTTTGTGTGTCTGAGGTAGACAACATGATCAATTCCTGGCTTGATGACATTTCTTTAGTATATTATTAATTATGAAAAGATAATTCAACAGGTTGTTGCTGGAAATACTGAAATCAGGTAGATGTCAAGTGTTATTTTAGCCACGATTGAATAGTCAGATTGAAGCTTTTATGCTTACTATATTGGAGTTTAGGGAACTGCTCTTAAGCCCTGTAATGAGTGGACTGTTCTTGAACTCATTTCTCAATAAACTACTTTTCAATTAAAAATGCATGGAAAACAAGAGTAGCTGAAGACAATGGATAGCTTTTCAGTGTGATTCTGTTTATGGTGTGTGTGAGCAGATGACATGTCATTATGTACTAACAACTTCAAAAGTTACCAGGGAAGCAATTGGATTTAGTAAACAATTTGATCTTTCAATCCTTTTAAACTAATATTTTAAAAAAATTTTATTTATTTATTTTTAGAGAGGGAAGGGAGGGAGAAAGAGAGAGAGAGAGGGAAACATCAATGTGCGGTTGCTGGGGGCCATGGGCTGCAACCCAGGTATGCGCCCTGACTGGGAATTGAACCTGCGATGCTTTGGCTCACAGCTCACGCTCAATACACTGAGCTATGCCAGGCAGGGCCTTTTAAACTAATTTTTAAGTTTAGACAATATCTTGGCTCCTGAAAAAATGGTTTCTAGTTAGAAACCACTGGAAGGAACCTTATATCTTATTTTTGAAAAAAAATCTGAATTTTAATTTGTAGATAGGAGAATCTATTTTTAAATAATTAATAGGTTTAAATCCTCCAAAGTTTTCTTGACAGTAATATAACATTCTATAAAAATCTTGGTTAGCTCATGAGTTAAATTTATAAACACATTTTAAAAAATCATAGGTTTTTGCTGTGTTGTCATCAGCAAGTCTTTAATTGTTGCAAAACTTAACTTCATCTTACAACCTCTGCAGAATGTCTTTAGAGAACTGGAAAGGACCCAAAATAACGAGATGAAGGCACAGTTCTCCAGGCACATAAAATACTCACTCAGCTGCCTATACCTTCAGTTAACGAGATATTTGATTGTGCAAGGGGCATCCTTTTGTGACACTGCAGTGTCAGGTTCACAGGAACAGGGTCTAGGTCAACAGTGCCATGGCCAGAAAAGAGCATGTTTCTTTCCTTTGTGTCTCTTGTGAGTTGTGAAAAACGTGTAACAAAAATCACCAGCACGGTGCCAGTGAGGTGGTTTACAAATCAATTTGCTAATGCAGATGCGGTAGATTTGTCTAGAAAAAAAATATCATCATGTATTTTCTCATAGTTAATTGTAATAAAAACACCAATGCATAAAGACATAACATAATTAAGGTAGTGCTAGCTTGTTAGGTTTCTCCAGAGGATATGTTTCTATGTTTTTTCATTGTTCAGTCATCTGTGATTGATTGGTTGATTGATTGATCGACTGAATAACTTGGCAACACCACTTTTGATTCTCTGCATGCCTATGTTTTAGGGCACAGGGCCAGAGTGCCAGCTGCTGACTTGGTAGGCTCATTGCTTCTTCTCTCTTTCTGGCTCTAACAGGAACAGAACGGAATAGAGTCACTGCATTCATATCAAATACTCCCTAAACACCTTTCATATGCTTTACCTCCCACTTGCTGCTTTGGATGACAGAAGGATGAAGAATGGTCCCTGTATTCAGAGTGCTTGCAGCCAAGGGAAAGGACCCATACCTAAACCCTGGACTAGGAAGACCAGCCTGGTCACTTGTGCTTTTGATAAGCTCTAGGGTTGAATATGGTTCATGCCAAAATTTAATAATCCTGATTTTAGGATGAGTTTATAAACTTCACAAAGTTTTACCTTACTGATAACTTTTCTGGTGTTCACCATTGGTTTTGAGATCATTTCTTTGTTTAGAAGCTCAAAAGTTCCTTCACTCCCTTTCCATAGAAAAAATAAACATGATCAGCTTTAAAGTGACTTGATATAATGTCTCCCTTTTATAGGCTTGTAATTCTTCATTGCATAAAATTACAATTTGAGGGTTTTTACTAAGACACAAGTGCTTAGAGCACTGATTTCCATTGGTCTCATTCATTTAGTTCTTAAGAGACAATGGAGACATTGCATTATGGCTAATGAGAAGCTTGACCAATGAGGAGTTTATTCTTACAACTTTTGTTCTCATGATCTTCTCAGAAATCCTAAAGAATACAGCATGGCCTCAACAACTTGGGCAATGTGCTCTGAGGAAAATTACTATGGCTGCGTCCTCTTGACTGAATTATCCAAACACTGCAAAGAGAGCACAAACTCCATATTTCACTCACAGCCATAGATGGGCACTGCTGTGAATACAGAAATACCTTGCCCTAACATCTGGGCTTAGATCAGAGGTTCTCAGTCCTGGCATAAGTCAGTGTCTGGGGCAGGTGGAGGGGTGAGGCCTCAGTGTTTGATTCTGATGTGTGGCCGGGTTGAAACCCAGAGTCATAGGCCACCTGAATGGGACCGTCTTTTGTGAGTGCCGTTGCCTGTAATCAAAGTACGAAGCCAGAAGATGCTATGAAATTTCTTGGTTCTCGTTATGATAGCTTTCCAATGGTCTATTCTCTTACAGTGTTACTTTATTTGGCAGAAGACTTTGTCTTCTTGAATCTGTAGGCTGGGAAGGATAATTCTCTACATCTTGAGCTGTGGTAAGCATATACAATGATCTGCGGGTGCTATGAAGCAGAAACTCCCTGGAACTGTTGGTTGTTGGGTCAAGAGAGCATTCTGCTTGCATTTTATGACTGGTTTTGGAGGTAAAGGGGCCTTTCCTTTTGTTAAAATAATGATCAAAATTTTCATTATTCATCAGCTTTTCTTTTTTTCTTTTTTTGTTTTCATCAGCTTTTATTATGAGTTTAATTATGTCTTCTAAAAAGATATGTTGGAATCTTAGCCCCCAGTACCTTAGAATGACCTTGTTTGGAGACAGGGTCTTTTGAGAGACAATCAAATTAAAATGAGGTGTAGAATGGACCCCAGAAACAGAATAATAAAGTCCATTTGGAGTGTACATGTAAATACAGGGGAAAGATGAGAGAAATTACTGTGAAATTAGTTTATCTCATTGACAAGCACCTTAAATACCACAGCCAGAGGATTTCATATACAAACTGGCATTAAACAGGCCACAGGGAGAGGAGGGTTCTTAAACAAGGGCGTTTGAAGAGGCACCTCTACCAGCTTTTATGGGATGGATTAGTTTTGGGAAAGACTAGAAGCAGAGACTTAGTTGAGAGGCGACTGCAATAGCCCAGGCAAGTGGTGGTGGGGGTGATGACAGAGGGGATGGAGAGGATGAGGCAGGTTTAAGAGGCATTACCACAGAGGAAGAAAGATATGCAGGAGCTCCAGGCATGTGGCAGAAAGATGTGGAAATGTTTTAGCCATGTGGGATTTCCTTGCCAGTTACATCACACCTCTGTGGGCCTGGGCATAAAGCTAGCCTGCAGAGACTCTGCAATTGGAAAAGAATCAGGATTCTAACCCATCAGGATCCAAGAGGGAAATCCTCCCAGCGTTCTTGCAACCTGGAACATTCAAGATATGTGACAAAGGACATGGCAGTATGACACCAGTCAGGCAGCTGTGCTTGACACATCTGTATCATGGGGCATGTAGATATATGAGCGAGAGCATCTAGATATTTCAGTTCTACCCTAAGGCATCTGTTACACTGGCCAACTACGTAACACAGTCGAATCATTTGATATGTTCATGCCTGAAGTATAACCTAAGTTATTTCCCTTTTGCATAAAGAAGCCATTTGTTAGTTTTCACACTTCAATCATCTTTTTACCACTTTCTCCTGCAGCCAAAAATAAACCCCCAGCAAAGCAGGGCAACTCCCTTTGGAAGTACGGAACAGTCACAGGTTTCATGGATGACTAGGGTTTCCTTGGCCACAGTGCCGACGGCTGCCTAATCTGCTTAGGCAGCTCAGTGCTCACAGGTAAGTTAGAGATGACAGTGCCAACTGGATGGGTTATAGTGTTCAAGTTTGGGTCACTCTTTCACTTGCAGTTCTTTGTGAATATGGACAAGTCTGGAGCCACAGAAGCAGGACAATCCTCCGCCTTGGGCTCTGCAGCCTGAGCCAGCTCTGTGGCTGCCTGGCTCCCTCCTCTAGGCATTAGACATCAATTCTCCACAGCCTTAGTCCTGTCCTAAGGACAGAGCAGATTTTTGCTTGTTGCTAGAACAGTCCAGGTACAGGAGCCTGTAATAGGAGATGCTGGGGGCTGTGAACTGCTCTTCCTTATATATATATATATTATATATGCTCATATATTTTATTGTTGACACTGTTACAGTCGTCCTCCACTTCTCCCCACCTTTGGCCCCTCCACCCAGCCCCAACCCCCACCCCGTCCCCGGCCTTCACACTGTGTCTGTATTTACCATCACTGAGGGGAGGGCAGCAGCTCCCTCTAGGTGCTCTGTAAAGCAATCCTCAAGTCGAGTTGCTTACAGAGCCGGACTCTCTATCTGATCAGTAACTTCTCAGCAAATGCCTAAGAACAGGACTTTAGTCTATTCCTGCTGCCATTTTCATAACCTAAAATATGCACAGCTGAAACATTTGTAAATAAAAGCTCTTTGCATAAAGGATTAAGGATCTGGTGATCATGAAGAGGATGGAATCTACTCTCTCCTGTTTCTCAGAGGCGCAATCAAAGGCAGTCCCGAAGCAGAGTTCAGTCAATGACTGAGGGCATGAGTGCAGTGAGCCAGGGGTATACATTTCCCCTTGCAGCAAACGACAGATTCTATCTCTGCTAACCTCCGGAGTTGTGGGATTCACCATATACTATTGCTTTAAGGACAGAGAGGATGGGAGGATGGAGAGGCAAGGGAACTATTGGGGAACATAGATTGTGTGTGTGTGCGTGAAAGAGAGAGAGAGACAGAGAGAGAGAGGGAGACAGAGAGAGAGAGAGAGACAGAGACAGAGACAGAGACAGAGAGACAGAGACAGAGAGAAAGAAATCAAACCAACAGAGGAAAACAGAACTAACATAGAAGATTCCTTTTGGCTTTACAGTTTTTAGTTCCAACAATTTGTGGATTTTTTTTAACTCTGCCCTGGTATTCCAAAAGGTACTCTTATATCCTTATAGTAATTTCTCCCTTTTTTGTTTAGACTAGTTCAAGTAGGTTTCAGTTGTTACTGTCCAAGGGTCTTAACAAGTTATGGGTGTTTCTTATGGTAGACCAAGCTAATTTTCATGAAAATACAATTACAGCAGTCTCCTTCCAATTCTCAGAAAAAAATGTAAGTTAATGAATGATCTCCTTGATTTCATGTTTTGCTCTCATAAATTATTTCTCAAATCATTGATGCTTGTGACCTGTTGCCTGGTTGTGAGCACTAGCAGGTGACAAACTGAACAAGCTGAGAAATGTTAATCGGAGAATGGAGAACGAGTCCCATGTGTTGAGTGCACAGCTTGTTTCACTAGATGGACGGTAGTAATAATTTTGTGTTGTGTATTTATATACATATATATTTATATTTACAAATAAAACATATACCTATAGTCACCTTTTCTGCTAGTAAAACAGCTCCTAGTTTATGTGTTAGAAAGAAACAGATCAATAGGGGTGTTGGTGCCCGCACAGGTGTAGGAACCACCACTGCAGATCAACCTCACTCTTCCATTTCTTCATTCTCACCAACCACCCAGCCCCCAGGCACTAAGGAGCCATGTGGGACCTAATCTCTCTCTCTCACCACTGTTATCTCCGGCTGGCCTGATTTCTAGCCTTTCACAATGGGAGCATCCTCATAACCCTCACTGGCACTGCATGAACACAGGACTTCTGTTGTGTACTGCACAGAGGGCTGGAGCCTCGGCGCATATTTAATCGGGAGAGGAGCTAGTGCTCACGGTGATGTCGTGGGCAGGAGGCCAGACCATGAGAGCTGTAGGATGGATTTCTTAGCAGTTTGCTCAACCCTGGGTCAGTCCCTGTGGAGAACACCTACTCATTAGATTGTTTCTTTGTCTGGCTTAATGGTTTCCAGTATTTTTTAAGTTAGACCTGTGAATGGGGTTTGGAGGCCCTTATTAAATATAATGAAACTTTTCACATCAACCATAAACATAGGGTTCACTTGTTAGATGCTTTTCCTAAAATATTTATTGAACTCCTTATAAGTAGTGTTGTGAAAATAAATGATAGTTTTTATGTTTGTGGACTTCAGAACTAAGTTGATTTTTTCTCGTGTTTTAATCAAGAGCTAAATGCTAATTATTGAATCTCCCTTTCATGAACATCTCTGTTACTCATGTAGATAACTGGCAAGTTCAATATTAATGAAGCTTAGTTTTCCATAAATAAGGAGATCTGGCACTTATAACTCTATTTGCTAAAATTTCAAAGGAGCCAGTTTTCCCTTGGGAAGGTCATTTATTTATTCATTCTAATTTGGCATTTAAAACACCAATGATTATTGGATCTTCTACATAGTTCTTGTGGTTTAGAAAAACATATTGCTCCAAATGAAGTCCTTCCTTTTTATTTGGTATTTTTAGATAGCATTTAGATAGATAAATCTTTGTCTTTATTTTTTTTCAATCAAAGATGTTATTTATTTATTTTCAGAGAGAAGAGAAGGAGGGAGAAAGAGGCAGAGAGAAACATCGACATGTGAGAGAAGCACCTATCAATTGCCTCTCATATGTGCCCTTAGCAGGACCCAACCAGCAACCCAGGCATGTGCCCTGAGGAAGAATTGAACTGGTGACCTTTGGGTTTGCATGGACAATGCCCAACCAACTGAATCACACTGGTCAGGGGAATCTTTGTCTTTAAAACTACACTAATATATTGGGTTAGCCAAAGAGTCTGTATATTTTTCTTTGCATAAGATAAAATACATTTTCCGTTTTCCAATGACTTTATTGACCAATAACTTTATTGATTTGGATATTGTGAGAATGCCAGCTGTTTCCCATGTGTTATAATGTTGATTGTTCTCAATTAATGTCTCTTTTTGATCATTATCAACTTCAACTGGTCTACTCAAATGTGGAGCATTGTCCAGTGAGAAATCTCCAGCACGAAACTTCACAAATCACTTTGGACACATCAGATCAGTCACAGCACCTTCTCCATACACTGCCCAAATCTTCTTTTTCTATTTTTGCATTTCAGTTGTGTTTTTACCTTTCTTGAAATAATAGAGCATAGTGTGCCAAAAACATTGCTTAATTTCTTCCACCTTCAATATTAAAATAGCTACACAAAATTCACCAATTTTGACTTTTTTTAATGCACGCTGATATGACAGCTGTCACAGTACAATCTAACAAACTTGTTTTGAAGGAAGTTAAAGACAACTAAGCACTAGTAGAGTCACCTGATGGAAAAATTGCAAATGAACTTTTTGGCCAACCCAATAGTTCTCTGCTACATTAATATAGTTTAGAAGTTTACATTTTTAGAACTACTATGTGAGACACATGAAACATTTTAATAAGCTTTTTCTATTAAATGTTAATTTCTAGACATGAATTACAGTGTATGTTATTTTACAGTATTTGATATTACATGGTTTTGTTTTTTCCCCTCTGACTTACCACACTTTTACCTCTAATTGTTCAGGGCCTTTCTCCTAGTGAATCTGCTCTTTTCTATAGTGGCTCTCTCACTGGTGATCCAAAGGCTCTCATTGGTGATGGGAGGATGAGGGATAAAAATGGGGTTAATGGGCACCATTCAGGAGGTGATTTTCAAATAGCCACGCCTGGACCCAACCTCAGATATATGATCCATTTGGTCTGGGTGACACTCAGGATGTATATTTTTAAAAAAGCTTTCCAGGAGATTCTTTTATACTCTTGGTTTGGGACCACTGCTTTAGCGTCTGCCTCTGTCCTTGGTATATCCATCTGGTATCTTTCTTTCCTCCAATTTCTACAATTACAACTTATAGAACTCCATATGCAGGCCTTATGTAATTTGTATTCAATATCTCTTAATTGCAATCTGCTTTATCACCCCATTCATGTTAATTTTCTTAAAAATTTTTGTTTTATTCTGATTGCAAAGTGGTGTCTGTCATAAAAATTTCAAAAACCAGAAGTATAAATATGATACTTAAAGTGGAAGTTTACTACTAATCATATCTTCATATCTAAGCAGATCTAATCAGGGAAACAGAAACCTCTATGGCTATTTAAAATACAAGGAAGTTAATGGTGGTACTTCATTACAGCAGCAATAAAAGAGGATGAGAAGTTTATCAACGCTTTTGGGGCACCTCAGTGATTGGTGACATTAGGAAGCTGCCTGGGTCCCAAACTGTGAGAGAAAGGGAGAAGCAGTGTCACCAGAACTCAGGGCAAGAGTCACCGAGGGGAAGGGAAGAAAAGATGCGAAGGCAGTGACACAGTTGTCGCTGGAGAAGTGTAAGGAAAAGAAATAGGGTAGGAATACTCTGGCTTTCTTTGCCATTCACTCCTTAGCCTTATGCACCAGATTCAGCTAGTGGGATTAGCTCCACTATGATGCAGAGCAGGGAAAAGGCAAAAAATAGATCTGAGGGCAGATAGGCATTGCCACTATTCACAGTTTTATGTAAGATCGATTACTTCAACGTTGGCTCTGAAGTATCCATTACATGGTTACTACATTAACAATTGGTTTTGGGCTTTGAGTTAATGTCCATGTAAAGCCAAATTCCTAGACCCTCCAAGATACGGTGTTTTCCAAACTTTGTAATTTTTTTCTCTTGTTCTTAAATATGTGCCGTCTTTTGCTCACGGCATCTTCTTCTCACAAAGGCCTCCCTGTCCTTGCCTCATTTACTTTACATTTTCTTTTAGGCTAATTTGAAATCTTGTCTTCCTTACAAAGTCTTTTCTAATCCCCAGGGCTCATGCAGAATACTTCTTTTACTGAGCTATATTTATTTCTGGTCTCAGTCATTTGGCATATGACAAAACCTATTTTACCACATTTTAATGCCCTTGAAGGTAAGGATTTTAATGCCCTTGAAGGTTAGGAATGTCCATATAGCTTTTTGTGTTCCCAGACAGTTCAGCCTCCATAACGTTGGATATTCAGTATGTTTACACTGTAGTTGGTGCTTCTGTTCTGACTGAAAGCTGTGATCAGAAGAATTTTTGGAACTGTTTGCTTTTCAAGGAGATAACAAAAAATATATACCCTTCAATAAAATTTGAATACAGAAATAGCCATCCAGAAATTATAAACTTAAATCAATTTGGGGGAGTTTTGTAAATCATAGATAACGTCAATATAATTAAAAATTTAAATCTAGGAGAAATCTGTGCTATTAATACTTTATCTCTCTGTAACTACCAAAAAAATACCATACAGAGGAAAGAAAAATAAACAAAATAAAATAATGTTCTACTTGTTCTCGAAATCCCGTTACATGTTGTTCAGAATACAGTAAAAAACTTAACAAGATATATGATGAAGGAAAGAAGTGTGACCAAAAATCAAGAGAAAACATAGCAAATTGAAGGAAACACAAAGATGATTCAGTTTTAAGAATTAGTCAACAAGGACTTAAAATTTTTATAAATATATTAAAGAATTCACTTGGAATATTAACATCAAAGATGACAGGAATATAGACACGAAAGATGAATTTCATTGAGTATGCTGATATCAGTTTGGACACTGCATAGGAAAGAATTAGTAAACTTGAAGACAGATCTGAAGGAATTATTCAAACTGAAACAGATTTGTAATAAGATTTAACAGAAGAACAAAACATCAGTAACTTGTGAGAAAATATCAAGCAGTCTAACATATCCATAATTGGAATCCTGAAAGATGAGGAAAGAATGGGACAGAGATATATTTGAATAAATACTTGGTGAAAATTTTCCAAACAAGCAAATAGCATAATCTGGGTGGCTTAAACAACAGGAATTTGCCCTGGCTGGTGTAGCTCAGTGGATTGAGCATGGGCTGCAAACCAAAGTGTCGCAAGTTCAATTCCCAGTCAGGGCACATGCCTGGGTTGCAGGCCATGGCCCCCAACAACTGCACATTGATGTTTCTCTCTCTCTCTCTCTCTCTCTCTCTCTCTCTCTCTCTTTCTCCCTCCCTTCCCTCTCTAAAAAATAAATAAATAAAATCTTTTAAAAAAACAACAGGAATTTGTTTCTCTTAGTTCTGGAGGCTGGGAGTCCAAGATCAAGGTGCTGACCAATTCAGTTTCTGGTGAGAGCTCTCTTCCTGGCTTGCAGGCAGCTGCCTTCACACTTCATCCTCTCGTGCCCTTTCCTCGGTTAGTGCACGTGGAGAAAGAGCTCTTCCTTCCTTTTCTGCATCTGAATAAGGGCACCAGTTCTATCAGATTAAGACCCTACCTTATGACCTTGTTTAACCTTAATTATCTCATAAAAGCTCTGTCTCCTAATATAATCACATTGGGTATTAGGGATTCAATGTATAATTTGGGGGGACACAATTTCAGTACACAGAGGGTGTATTTATCCAGTGGAATATCACTAACAATGAAAATGAAAGCCAGACAGTCATAGACATTATGAATGAAAAAAGCCAGATGGTAAGGAGTAAATACTTTTTATTCAAATAATTGCAGAAATCAATTACAGAATGGTTGTCTGAGGAGGGTGTGGTTAACTGGGAAGGAGACAAGGGGAATCTTCTGGGAGGATGGCCATGCTATGTCTTGACTGGGATGATGTTTACATGGGGTTGTGTTTGTCAAAATACATTGACTATACATTTAAGATCTGTATATTTTACTGCATGTAAGCTATATCACGAAGAAAAGACAACTAAAGACAAATAACTGTGTTAAGTTATATCTTAACAAAGAAAGACAACCTTCCCTGGTGATTTTAATGTACTTCTAGGTCAGGGAGTACTCTTCTGTAGAAAGTTTTCCATTTTAAAGGTTCTTACAAATGATGAAGGAGTTAGGGGATTTCAGATTGACACAGTTATTCTCTGCCTTCATACAATAGACTCTCCAATTCACAGATGCAAATGAGAAGAAGGAACTTGTTCCAGATCACATTACTAACCAACTAATTATAGAATGGGGACCATAGTACTAGCTTTTAAGTTTAGACTATTTGGTATTAGAGAAAAAAATAGTACAGCACACCAAGTAGGTATAAAGAGGTTCAGGATATTAGAGCTTTTGGTCTCCCAGGATGTAATCCTCAACCTACGTTTGTGTTGCGAGGAGCAATTTAGGAGCAGGCAGATTTTCTGTGGTGCCGAAAAAGGCTCGTGCTGACCACACAGAGGCAGGGAATGTGATCTCAGCAGGAAGTGTCTCCCGTCTCCAGCGCACCTCTCAGTCCTGTAACTCTACCCGACTATTTCCCTGAGACTTTCAAGTTTTTCCTTCCAGGGATGGGTTTTTCAAGCTTAACCTCTGCGGCACTGGGTCCACCATTAGTACTTCCCTTTCTAAGGCATTTTCAGTGAATGTTTTACCACACATCTTTGCATTCTCCGGGGGCAGAAATCGCGGCTCGCACATCTAACACGATAGCGGGGGCTGAATGTTTGTGGAATCGCTGTAAGTATTTAACAACAAAGAGGAAACCATCCACATTTCCATCAGCAACAGCTTGCAGTGTTACTTACGCAAGCACTTTGACGCAGCTCCATGGACTGCAGAATTAAATCTGCAACCACAAAAGAAAGAAGCTGATTTCTTATGGCCCTTTTGTAATTTCAGAAAGGTTTTGGGAAGTCTCTAAATTGAATTTAACTGTTGAGCACAGGCTGAACTTAAAACCCTCATCTGTTTTAAGTCATCCCCTACCTCCCATACCCTGTAGGCTCATACAGGGTCTGAATCCTGAGTGCTTTGGCGAAGGACATGTGCCCTGTGTGAGAGGCCAAGGAACCCAAGGGGCTGAGATTACTTTACTGCCTGCATCACTGCATTCCTTTGTTTGAATTCACTGTGATGAAAACCACTGAGTGGCTGTAGAATGTCCTGTCTGGAGCACTGGGGTCCCATCAGGCCACAAAGGTGGGCGGGAAGAGCACAGCCCCTCAAAGGACGGCGTTATTCAGGAGGCAAAACAGGAAGATGGCAAGAAACATAGATATTTTGCAACAAAAAGGTGCCAAAAATTTCCTGCTTCAAAATAAGGGTGTAATTGGCTTCTACCTTGAAGCTAAACGCCATGTAGTTAATTTCATTGTGTCCTGGCATCAGCCATGCCAATTATCTCATTGATGCTTCATGAACCTTTCTGAATACAAGGGAAGTGCGTGTATTAATCAGGACAACTGTTGTAACATGCCACTGATATTTGGGGCAAGGAGAGTCCAATGATGGTAAGGAGGGGTATGGGTGGTAGCCACAGGAGGCTTAGGGGCCAGGTCCAGCACATCGCTTCTGCCCACATTCCATTGGCCGTGACTTTGTCATCTGGCTTCAACCATGTTCACTGGAAGCTGGAAAATGTGGACTAGGTTTAGGCCTAGAAGAAAAAAGTAAAGAGATTTCATGAACACATAGCATTGTCTTTGCCACAGTGTATGACTGTAGGTGGCAACAATATAAATTCTATCCTTACTAAGATACTTAAATATCTACTCAAAAGAGGAGGAAAAGTATGTTCCATTCTAATCTTCCCAGTTAGTGTTGGTGCTGTTTCTGAGGATGTTAATTGTAGACAGAGGCCCGATCACTCTTGAACCATCTTCCTGACCAATGACTATTCCTGAACTTACAATTTGATGATTAGCATTGATTATATAATGGTCGCACAGAACAGATTTTTGCTGCGGAACTAAAATCATGCATGTTTTGGGGGGTATTCAAAGCCTTTAGCTGATTGGGAGGCAGGACATAATACTCTATTTTAGGACGTCTAAATTGTTTTATTCCTTTGCTTTCTAATATTATACCACTAAGTAGAGTTATTAGCTAATATCCTATTGTAATTAAAATAGAAGATGGAAAAGATGAGTCGGAAAAGAATGCCTTCAAATTTCAGTTTTACTAGTTAGATGGTAACAGATCCAAAACCAAATCAGAAGCACGTGTTAGCAGGGAGGCCCTCACACAGGTGTGAGGTCCCGATCTGGAGCTCTGGGAGGCGACACATGGCTGGGAGGCCTCAGCAGCACGGGGGGAGGCTTGAGCCTGTATGAGTCCCTGCAGAAGTTGGAAGTAGGGAGAAAATACAAGAAGCAGAGTTGATAGGTGCTGTTTCTGCTTTCTCTGGGCCTGTGCCATATGCATTTCCCACTGGACTCACCTCTCTTGGTCTCCACTCAATGTCTGGATTAAGGATTGGTGAATTCCTTTCATCTCTCCCTCAGCTGGGTTCTCATGGATAATCGGGCATCTGAAACCTATAGGCACTGTTTTACACCGTGCCTCAGTCAAACCATATTCAAGTTTTTTTGTTTTGTTTTGTTTTGTTTTTAGGTTTTTTATTGAAGATCTGACATTGAGCTGGTGAATTAGAATAGTTACACTGGTGATAACTAAAAATCCAGGCCCAAGTCTTTTCCTGTCAGAGCTGTCACTCTCAGGAAAGTCACAATATCACTTCCTAATGAGAGACAGCATTCTCTTCCTAGGGCATTTTAAGTGCTTACGGCTCTCAACAAGCTCTGTGTGTTGTTGTATGGCAATGACTGAGTAACTGTGCAGGGCGCTGGCCTGCACATTCCCCTGTGGTTAATTGCAACAGCATGTGGCAGAAGTCCTAACTGAATATGTAATCTGATGCCACTAACCTGTGATGGTGTCAGGTGCATTAAATGCTCCAGATAGTTGAACCTTTTCCTTCCCCACTTCATTGGGAGTTTGGAAACTTGCCCAATAGTTTTTGAGGGCAGGGAAAAGTTTACCATTCACGGTGGTAGTAAGACGAGAAGGATAAAAGGAAAGGTATCTAGAAACCCCGCATATGGGAGTGATGAGGATAGAAGTGTGACTAATAGGAGGGAGCAAGGAGATCGAAGCCTTTGGGAGCAGAGAGGAAAGAACAGCATAGAGACTCTGTGTGGAAAGGGCTAAGTATATTTCATTCATTCAAAATAAATGCAATAAATGAAAAAATCATCCCATTAATATGAGGTCCCAAGTCAGAAATGTGGTTCCTTATCAGATACTTTAGCATAGACCAAAGAAACCCCCAAAATGGATATCATCATTACCAGTGGACAATTCATATAAGCTCTCCCAGTTTCAGTTTTCTCATATGCAAATTGGAGACACTAATAGTATCTACCTAATAAATGTGGGAAATTTCTAAGAGATGATTCATGTAAAGCACCTGCCATGGAACCTGGCATAGAGTGAGAGCTCAATGTAATTTAGTGAGGAAGGTGATGGTGATGAAGATGATGGAAGACATTCAAAGGATGCCAAAAGAATAAGCCAATAAATTTTATTTGAAACCATTGACATGCACTTAAATAAACATTTCATCGAACTTAAAAATTAGTGGGACACTTCCAGCCTCATGGGACAGCTAAATGGTAGCTCCAAGTTCATTTGCAGATTTTCCACCTCTTTTTCATTTTCACAATCCCCAAACACATGGACAAAAGTAAAAGCTCGAAGAAATGCCAGTGCCTGCATATTTGGGATATACAGTTACAGTGTTGGAGGAAACATCAAGAAATTGCCTTTTATGGGAAATTATATTTAAATAACCAAGACAGGTGAGTATCTACTGTGTCTTTAAAGACTTTTAAAGGTGTGGCTTTTCTTAATAGTTGGGTTTAGGCTCTAATTATGTAGATGTTTAACTTCAACAGCATTGCAATCTGGTTCTGATCTTTCCCTGGCAATGTGCAACAGCTGGAGTTCTATAAAATAACCCGTGACCCACTGGGTCGGAAGATAGGAATAACATCCATACTATAACCTTGCTGTGCTAAACCAGGCTTAATACAGATTCCTAAAGGTGAGCTTAAGGTCAGGTGTCATCTGCCTTCAATCAGGGATGTTTGTGGGGAAAATGAGAAGCATATCATGCCACAATGTAGTCCAGATGTCTGAAGAACCTCCAGGGAAGAGAATCAAGAGGCAATAATGCAAAGCAGGTGGAGTTTAAGGTGACTCATGCGAGCAGTTCTGCATTGGCCCATTCTGACATCAAAATAGCCACACACACAAAAAAAGATTAGAAATCCCATAGTGGAAGTTCAGTTTGGACAGTCCCTTTGGGGACTCTTATGGGGAACATGCTTTAATTCATGGTAGAGCTGAACGTGAATCCAGCTATGATGGGGACCTACTGTTTCTTCCACCAGCTCCTTCAGAGCGCTATTTAGCAGGCTTCATCAGCTCTGTGGATCTCCACCAGTCTCTCCCTAGGCTCCCTCCCACCTCTTAAGTGGCGGAGAACAAATCTGAACTCTGGGCTATAATTAGAGTCTGACTCATCATGCACGCAGCCCAAGGATGTCTCTTCAGGTGTTATATGCCACATGTCATGTAACATGTGATTCCTGCTAATTCATCTGAGGGCAATTCTCCCCCCCAAACAAATAAAACAAGAGTATGCTTTTTCTGACTCATATGCATCACGTGTTCCAACATGTGGATCTTTCCCATTTAATTAGTTGAATCTCTCACTCTTTATGTTTTAGTTGCATAGTTTGTTTGGGGTTCTTAAGCATATAACTTGTGCCTGGCTGGGGAAACAGGCACATATCTTTTATTTTTATTACCCCATTGTTTTAAACAGTGCTAACACCATAGCTGAATGGCAAATGCTTTTTGAGCACATGAATGAATGAGGCATGAACAAAAAGCATCCATCATTTTGCTCACACTGATTTTTATTTCATATCCTAGACCAGGGGCTTTCATTCACCAATACGCTTACACACAGCTGGATGCAATACCTTTAGTTTTCCTGGTACCATCTGCCAGCTAAGTCATCCCCTGAAGGCCAAAAAACACAGAACAAAAGGAGCATTGGAAAAGGGAGGAAGGAGGTGTGGAAGGTGGACAGGAAGAGGTGTTTAAGGGAAATGGAGTACATTAGCAAATGTCACAGAGATTTATTTCTTTTTCTACGGGGATTTACTTTAGTGAACGAATTCTGCTTTCAGGAGTTATTCCAAAAGGTTCTTGAAGCATTTATCATTTGCTATGGGGACTGCTGTGTTGGCTGTACTTTCCTTCTTCTCAGATTTTGGATTCAGGTTTTTGACTTGAAATATTAAGAAGAGCAACACCTCGATATTGCTGACAGAAAGAAAGGAGAAAGCTCAGGGTGGGGGAGGGAGTGGTCAGGGTAATTTCTCTGGGTACCTTTCTCAAAAGCATCACTTCTCCCACTCCTCACTCTTGGAGCAACCACTTCAAAGACATGTAAGGAGTGAAGGCCTCAGCCCCTCTGTGTGGCAGGGAGATGTGAGCGATTTGAGTGTTTGGCATGCATTTTAGGCCACATATTAAGACCAGTGGCCAGATAAAAGGTCCTGTGTGTTCTGGAAGGAGCATCCTCAGTGCTGAGGCTTGAAGGCCACCAACCAGCAGGGAGGCCCAGGGATGAGCTACACCCAGAAGAAGTAATAAATCCTCACTGACTAATTCCTAGCCCCCACTCCTTCCCCAGTCAGGGATGTAAATTTTGCTCAAAAAATGTTTTTGAGGATGGGAGGGATTTAAAAGATGGAAGTCTTTAAAATTATTTTTTGGTCAGGTATCTGTTTATTTTACAAATGACTATAACATAAACGTGTTTTTATGATATTTTTGTTTAGGTACCATAAATAGAATATAGGAAAGCAATGATCATTAACCTTCAACTAGTGGAAAATCAAGGAACAGAAAGGGAAGTCGCTGATAAATGGCGCTCCAGGGTCATTTTCATTTATCAAATAAAGTCAGCGAGTTAGTAAACAAGAATTTATAGAGATTTGACAGAAATAATAGAAATATGAATTCTATTCTTTAATGAAAAACATATTCATTTTAGACAGGGTACTTCCAGCTGCTATAATAGACAAGCACCTCAATTTCATTGGCTTTCATAAGAAACTTTTTTTTATAAGTTTATTTTTTTAAAGATTTTATTTATTTATTTTTAGAGAGGGAAGGGAGGGAGAAAGGGAGAGAGAGAGAGAAACATCAACGTGCAGTTGCTGGGGGCCGTGGCCTGCAACCCAGGCATGTGCCCTGACTGGGAATCAAACCTGCGACACTTTGGTTTGCAGCCTGTGCTCAATCCGCTGAGCTACGCCAGCCAGGGCTGTAAGAAACTTTTAAAACAGATTTTATTTATTTATTTTTAGAGAGAGGAGAAGGGAGGGAGAAAGAGAGGGAGGGAAACATCATTGTGTGGTTGCCTCTCACACACCTGCAACTGGGGACCTGACCTGCAACCCAGGCGTGTGCCCTGACTGACAATCAAGCTGGCAGCCCTTTGGTTCACAGGCCGGCACTCAGTCCACTGAGCCACACAAGCCAGGGTGAAACTTATTTTTTTTTCTCCTGTAATAGTCCATGGTGGATAGTACTGGTTAACAAGCAGAGTGGTGGAGGCACAATTGCTCTGTTTTTCAGGGACCCAGGCTCAGCGTCTCTGCCATCTCCTTCATGCGCCTTCTGAGGAAACTTGGGGCCCAACACAAGCCAATGGATGGGGAGAGATTGGAGAAGGCATATCTGCTTCTGACACAAAACACTTCTGCTGCTGAGTGCTTATCACAGGGCCGCACCCACAGGGGCGTTGGCTGAAAGTGCAGTTCCCTGCCTAGGCCCAACTCTCTGCTCTGGAATGGGTGAGCTTGAATCCACTGGGAGACAGTTAGGCAACTCCTCTATGAGGAGAATTTGGAAGTGTATTGAAATGGAAGAAGCAACGAAGTCAAGTTTTAAAGCCACGTTAGACTTCTGGCTCTGCCAACTGCCAGCTGGATAACTTAGTCTCTTGGATCCACACTTTCCTCATCCAAAAGTCACGGACACAAGCACAGCTTGCAGGATTTTAGTCCAGGATTGCACCAAGGACTAAATATAGCATTGAGTGGGATGGTTTTTGTAAACAAGAAAGGTTTATGGGGTGCCCCTGAAGCTGTGGAAAAGCAGAGTGGATTTTTAAAAATTGGATTTACTACAAATTATTGAAAGCTTACTATTCAAGTCACTGGCAAATTAATGACTGAAGAAAAATATCTGTCTTTATGCTTATATTATAGTTTTAATTGTTACATGAGAAAAGGATAGTGCATTTTCAAAAGTATAATTTAAAATTTGGGGGCTGTGGTAATGGAAAGAAAGCTGGTTTCTAATTGCAGCTGTGACTCTGGCCAGCTGACTGACCGCAATCTGGTCACTTTATCTGTCTGGGCTCCAGTTTCCTCAGAGGCAAAAAGGCAGTGGTTAGCTAAATGGTCCTTTCCTGATTGTGAATGAGATATTCTGAGGGGAAAACTCATCTAGATGACTAACCCACATTACCGGATTATGACCACGAGGATACCATTGGAGAAACAGCACCCAATTTATATAAATTTACAAATAATCTTTCCACAGACTGAGGGAAAAACAAATTTATTTGCTAGCCTCTTAATGTAATGACTTCATTACTGCATTTAAACAGGTCTAGCATTTCAAAATTTTATTGTGTCATTTGCCCCCACGTTCTCTCTCTGGACTTGCCTTTACGTTTTTCTTTCTTAGCTAATATGAGGGCAACTAGTGTATAAAACACAGATATGACTTGGTAGGACATGGTTTCAATAACAAGTGAGCATGAAACTCTCACAAAAAATGATCATTCGTAAATTATATATAATGATTTTAAAAGAAAGATGGAGACCAGAAAGATGTCTTATGTGATTGAACTGATTTATGGTGATTACCAGAGGGGAAGGGGGCTGGGGTGGGGGGTAGATGATGGTAACGGGGGAGATAAATGGTGATGCGGGAATACTTGACTTTGGGTGGTGAACACTCAGTAGCATGTGCAGATGATGTATTACAGAATTGTACACCTGAAACCTATATAATGTTATTAACCAATGTCACCCCAATAAATTTAATAAAAATTTAAAAAAACGAAATGACCATTCACACACGTTTAATTTCTTTTCTAGACACTAATGCAAAGCATTGGGTTGTGAGGTTAAGTAATACCCAAGGCAACTCCCTGATCCTAGCAGATGCTGAATAAATAGTTGATGAGGGTAGTGAATATGTCAGCAATTAAGTTATTAGCGATACTTTAATTTAGTCCCTGCTTTTCTAAACTGTTAACTCTGACCATCTAATTACTTAAAACATATTTTATTCATTACATGCATAATCATTTTTATTAAACTAGCAGTATAGCCTCAGCTTAGTCTCATAGTATCTCTGACCCTCAGTTTCTTGATCTATAAAATGGTGATCTTTTTTCTTTTGGAGTCACTGTTCAATTGTACAAATTAGAGACAGTGTTTGTAAAATGGCTGGTAAAGGATCTGTCACATGAAAGGGGACCAATAAATGACAGCTATTAGCTTTACCTTTATGATATAATCAATGATAACCTACCTTGTGCTTTCCATACTGTGCTAAGTAATGAAGGCTAAAAGAGAGTTAAGAAATTTGTACAGATGCACAGACTAGCTGGAGAGACAGGGCAGGCTAATAAAAATACAAGCGGGCCTTTGCCAAGTGCCAAACCACTGTTAGTAATGACACCCTCATTGTAGAGACAGCCAGTGTGACTGGCAGGGGTTTCATAATGTGTACGGCGTATTTAAATGGCAGCCATTATCCACATTTTAATTTCGGGGATGGTTCTTTTATTTGCAAAAAGTTTTGTTGGTGCTTTGTGATAAGCACTATGGCTATAACGGGACCAGCCAATTATCACCCATTTTACAGAGAGAGACCTGAGATGACAAGAGTCCAAGTTTTTGTGAAGTCGCTCAGGAGGGGCTTTGCAGAGGGGAAGATCAGAATGCAGATGTGCTGATACCTTTGTTTATGTTCCTCTCTCTGTGTCCCATTGGAGTTCGGAGGACTGAGGTTAAAAACTGAATCTTATTTTTCTGTCTTTTGAAATTAATTACATTTATTCTGAAAAGACTGATGACTCAGACAAACCCTGGAAACTGCCTCCACCTTTCATCTCCTTGCAATCCTGCCAGCAGAAGCCTCCAGCATGCTCCACTCCAGTTTACCTCCTCGAAAGTTTCTTCTTCCCTGGGTGACGGCAGTGAGAATCATCACTTGTTAACATGCAAAGGACTCCAGAAATTTCTGCACTTCAAAGTGAATCCTTTATTCACCTGAGTGCTTAACTGTGTCAATGAGTTCTCGTTATCAGGTTTAATTGAATAATTCAACAAGGAAATGTGCCCAGTGCACACACAGTACAGAGGTGTTTGCCAGAGTTGTCTTGGCTTGTGGAGAGAGTCACCCTCCAATGCCCTGAGTTACACAGAAGGCTATTGCCAATGTCAACATAAGATGGAGAAGAGAGATGCCCACAGTAATACGTAAATGGCAAAATTCATCGCTGTTTTATTCCCATATCATACCAGTAAGATGGTATGATATGCTGGAGGTGTATAAGTGAACACCTGGTCATGAGGAAGTTGCACTTCCTCTCCCACTGGGTAGTCTGTTATTCTCGGCCAACACGAAACTGTCAAGAGAGGCTGTGCTCTAAGGTGAAGTAGGGGGTCCTGCGTGTGTGAAGACCTTGCTGGGTTCCTGACCTGCAAGTACAAGCCATACATATTTCCACTGCATTCACCCTAGTGTGGTCATAAAAACTGTGCAGTACAAGCTACTTTTCTTTGCCAGTTCATATGGAGTCTTGCTTAAACTGGACAATCAGATACATGATTTGAATTAAACCTACTATGTACCAGGTAAAATGTAGAGTATGCAAGAATAATTTACTACAGGACTACTGTATTAGTCAGCTTTTTGCTGCAATAATGGTATATAACAAACAATCCCCCCAAATCTCACTTGACTTTTAACAATAAACATTGGTTTCTTGCTCACAGGTCTGTGGATATGGTGTGTGGCTCAGCTGGACTTGGTTGGGCTGGGCTTGGCATCAGGATATAAGTTGAATTCAGGTCTGTTCTCATGTCTCCTCATTCTGGGACTCAGAATGAAGAAACTGTGGCAAGATGGCAAACACGAGAATACACACAAATTTGAAATGTAGTTAAATGTAGTGCACATTATGTCTTCTTAATTTCACTGACCAAAGAAGTCACCTGGTCAAATTCCAAGCTAATGACATTAAGAAGTATCTCTGCTAAAAATATGTCTGGGCTGAGGAGGGAAGAAATATTGGTACTGAAACAATATAATTTACCACAGCTGATTATTGTAAGCAGCTAAATGAAGTTCAGAGCAACTGGACCTCAAAGAAATTTTAAGTGGGTATGTTTAAAAATATTAAGTCAAGGTATTTTAAAAGTACCTTTAAATCATTATGCCATGTGATTTCCCTTCCACCTAATCGATTGGTTTCAGTGGTTTAGGGCCAAAAGATACGTCATTACTCACCCTCAAGCTGGGCTTTTTGAATGGTAAGACATTCATTCTGAAGATTGAGATTCTGTAGGAAAGAGAACAGATTTCCAAATTCCAAAATCCCCTTTCTTATTCAGACACAGAGTTTAGGAATCTGAATGACTGTTTTTATTATAAGACACAATTAGAAAGAAAAAGGAAGTTCCTAACTGCCTTGGAGGAAGTGACCAGCTCCAGGTCTTAGAGATGGAAGGACATCAAAGAAGGGCAAATCACCATACAGGTGGGGCCTGGCAACCTCCTTGGTGGAGGGAGTGAGCGAGCATTTTCAGGTAGGCAGGGAGGTTTTAAAAATAGTGAGGCTTGCCCCAATGTACAACAGTATTATTGTAAAACCTTCTGAGGAGCTTCATGTTCATGCTAATGCTAGATCAACTTGTTGCAAATGTAGGTCAGTCTGTCAGTCATGATTTTCAAGAGAAACAAACCAGTAAATAAATGTGTGTGTGTATACTAACAGATTTAGTTAAAAGAATCAGTTTAAGTGATTTGGTGGACTGGCAAGTGCAAAACCTGTAGGACGGACTGAAATGCTCAAAATCCTCAAGTAGAAGCTAAGGCTGCAGTCTTGAGACAGAATTTCTTCTTTCTCAGGAGAACCTCAGTGTTGGTTTTAAGGTCTTTCAATTTATTGGATGAGGCCCATACACATTATGAAGGATAATTCCCTTTACTTCAAGTCAAGTGATTGTAGATGTTAACCACATCTACAAAATACCTTCACACTAACACCAAGATTAGTGTTAAACTGAATAACTGGGTACTGTTGCCTAGCCAAGTTGACACATAAAACTAACCATCACAGTTTCCAACATTTTAGGAAAATTTTTTTTTTTTTTTAAGATTTTATTTATTTATTTTTAGAGAGGGAAGGGAGGGAGATAGAGAGAGAGAGAGAGAAACATCAATGTGCGGTTGCTGGGGGTTATGGCCTGCAACCCAGGAATGTACCCTGGCTGGGAATCGAACCTGGGACACTTTGGTTCCCAGCCCGTGCTCAATCCACTGAGCTATGCCAGCCAGGGCTTAGGAAAATTTTTGATGTCTAGACAGGAATTTCGAGAACTCCTGCTTTCATGTGGTCTGTACTTGGTATATAAAAAATCCAGATATTCCTGTGTGGCTCACAGAAAGAAGATAGATAGATAGATAGATAGATAGATAGATAATAGATAGATAAACAGATAGAGGTGGGGAGAGAGAGAGAGGGAGAGAAAGAGAGAGAGAACATAACAAGGACAGGATGTTTTGAATCTGGGAATATAAAGAGTCAACTTTCAAAGACTATTTGTCCATGTTTAATGTTGGGGTCTCTCTAGCACCTGAGATGTCTTTATTGCCACTATAGTCTTGGAAGCAAGGGAAGACTCTTCTTCTCCTGATGGAGCAGCAAAACCTTTGTAAAAATGAGACTAATCCTTGGTCAGTCAAAGAAAACACTTCTGAATTCTAGGTTTTACATTTTAGGCAAATGGACACTATTATTAACAAGTGCGTTGAGCCACATCCATTTGGCCTAGCATTCTGAGCTAGGTTGGGTCATATGTGAATCTCAAAGCTTCCTGTCATCTAAATTAATTATTAATCCTTTTCCCTAAAGATTCCATCTTGGCCTGGTGCTATGTCCTAATACTCTGACTGAAAAAGAGACAGAAACAGGGTGTTTTCATCAGGCCTGGATCAGAGCTAGTTTAAACATATATTGCAAGCCTTCTTTTCCCAAGTTCCTACCCTGGTGGCCACTGGGACTTGAATCCCTACTCTAATCACATAATCATAGGAGAAGAATGAGAAAGATAGGTTGTATCATGAACAGGAGGTCTATTCTAAGCGATAAAAGGTGAACGCATAATGTCCCATTTAAATTCTTTGAGCATCACGGTTTAACTGAACACCTTTCCATTTGCTCAACTTTCTTAGGAGTAGCATGGATGATAGAAAAGGAAAGACTTGAGCTTTCTTAGAGGTTCAAGTTTGTGGTCAGGGCCATATTAATTCCATCTCTGGACTATTAGGCATCTGCAGGATCAAGATGTTTTAAGGTGAGTTTTGTTGGTTAGGAATCCGTTTTCTATTTAGCACTTGGAATAAAAATGTCAATTTTGAACTTTCTAGTTTAAGAGTAGTTGATCAATTATATGCTGTTTAATATATAGTGTTTTTTATTGTGCTTGGACTTTATAGTCAAGGAGATAGAATTAATATGGAATATTATCTATAATTTTATTTGTTAGCACTGCTAAGTACAGACACAATAATCATAATTTTATACCTGACACAAAGTGATTGAACCATTTGATTTGATCATATACCACATTTAACACTGATCATGTAAGTTCATGAATATAATTTTGAAATAAATAGGAATTATTTCTATCAGGTTTCACTGATAAAATTATTATCAGTATTTAAAGAAAACAATGTAGAAATGTATGTATATATTTGTATGTATGTGTAGAAATGTGTGTATATAAATGTATGTATGTATATAGAGTCAAATATCTTTGTACATAGAATTGATGAAGAAAGGCATTAAAAGAATGAAAAAAAATTTCAAGTTGATTTTTTTGAAAACAAACTATGAATAAAATATAATAGCTATGGACATTTTGTACTTAATTTAAAAATTGAAATATACAGCAAAAATGAGTAGAACTTGGTGGGCTAGAGCTCATCAAAATGAAAAAAATTTGTGTTTCAAAGGATACTATCATGAAAGTGAAAAGACAATGCACAGAGTGGTAGAAAATATTTGCAAATCGTATGTCTGATAAGGGACTGGTATCCAGAATATATAAAAATCTCTAAAATTTCAACAATAAAAATACAAATAACCTAATTTTGAAAATAGGCAAATTATTTGAATAGTCATTTCTCCAAAGATATACAAATGGTCAATAAACCACATGAAATGATGATCAATATTATTAGCCATTAGGAGAATGTAAATTAAAACCACACTGAGATGCTACTTTACATCCACTAGAATGGCTATAATAAAAAATACAGAAAACAACAGTTGTTGCTGAGGATGTGGAGAAATTGGAACCCTCATTTTATTGATGATAGGAATGTAAAGTGGTCCAGTCGCTTTGGCAAACAGTTTGGGACTTTCCTCAAAATGTTAGACGTAGAGCTGCTATGTGACCCAGTAATTCCACTCTTAGGCCCCGAAAGGAATGAAAATATATCTATACCAAAACAAGCACATGAAGAGTCATCAAAGCTTATTCATAATAGCCAAAAAGTAGAAACAACACAAATATCTATCAACTGATGAATGCAGTATATCCATACAGTGAAATACTATTTGGCAATAAAAAAGTATGAAGTACCAATACATGCTACAAGACAGATGAATGTTGGAAACATTATGCTAAGAGAAAGAAGCCAGATACAAAACTCCATATGACTCCACTTATAACAAAAGAGAGTAACTTGGTGATTGCCAGGGTCTGAGGAGAGGGGAGGGAATAGGCAGTTTCTACTAATGGGCATGTGGCTTCTTTTTGGATGAAAATATTCTGCAATTAGAATTGCACACCTGTCTAAATCACCTAAAACCCTCTGATGAGAATTATATGTGAATAAAAAATAAATAAATTGTAGCTGTAAGGGTAAATTGGCAAACATTAATTATGTAATTAATAAGCTTGGGCTGATTGATTTCTATTTAAATTTGTGCCCCTCAAAATAGAGAATATGTATCATTTTCAAACACATACAGAATCAATCACAATGATTTACTAATATAAGATGAACCATGTATTAGTATAAATAAGAAATACAAATTCTGATAGTTTATCATACATAGCCAAATTCACTGATGAAAATACAGAAAAAATTAGAAACAAACTAATTGACTGGTGTGCAAAAAAGTTTCCTGTACCATGCAAAAACACTTCTAGGTAACTTTTGGTTTTTAGAAAATAAAAATTAAGCTACAAAATATTTTGAAACTAAACAGTAACAAAAACATTTCATGTCAGATTTTATGGCATGTACCCAAAGAGCATGTTGAAGGAAAATTCAAAGTCTTGAATATCATTTTATTTGTTTAATAGGATATAAGAATTAATAAAAAGAAATTGGCTAATTTTTAAACTTAACACAAGAAAAGAGAAGGAAGGAGTTAATGAAGGTAAGAAAAAATATTATGGAAATAGAAAGCAAATATACAGCAAAGATAATTACAAAAATAAAATCTCATTATTTGAAAATACTCACAAACACCAAAAGATAGACATTTACACACAACAACAACAACAAAAAACAGGATACCCCCCAAATAACAAGATTTAGAAAAAATGGAACATATATATGGGAATAAAGTATTATAAATAGGAGCACCAATAAATGTAAATATCAAATGAAATGGACACTTTTTAAGAAAATGTAAATTGCTAAAATTATCCCAGTAGGATACTGAATACCAAGCTCAGAAAAGAAATCCAAATGGTAGTTATTGATTTGTGTCTACTAGGGTGACTCCTGTCAACTCTTCAAACAGCAGGTATAGTCAGTCCTCGTTATTTGTGGTAGTTAGGCATTGTAAAGTCCCTGCTAATGCTGCATTAGTACACATTGAGTCATTGCTCCCTGGGGAAAGGCAGGATTCGTTCTGTGAGCCCCTGGCCACAATATTTTTGTCAACTGATCAATATATAACTTGTTTTATGTATGTGTATATTTAAAGACACTTTAATATACTGTATATTATTGACATGTTAACATTGAACTCATGGCCAACAGCACAAAAACTAATGCTGGAAGAAAACTTGTATTTAACACACACATTTTCTCCATGAGGCACATCACACCTTGTTGTCCTCAGGAACACTAGACAACATGCCTTTACTATGCTTGAGGGCCATTTGAAACTGCAAAATCACCAACGAAAAAAAGCACAAGAATGCAAAAAACACATTATTTAAGTAGACCACAAAAAAAGACATTTGATCACAGCATGAGAGCTGAAACAAGAGACAAAGCATCCTCCTGTTTGACTTCAGCTGGGAATGAGCATGTAGGTTGGTTCAATTTTTCACCTCTCAGTGTTTGTCTGCAAATGACCACAAAAGTGCTGCAAGTATTGATTTTCAGGTTAAAAATCAATTTTAGCTAGTAGGAAAATTTACAAAAACAGGATGCATGAATAATGACATCACCTGTAATTTCTAATGTATCAAATTGCTCTAAACATAGGAAAAATATGTGAAATTGTGTCACTCTGCTTAACCCTAGTGCCAGATTAAGGTGAGGACCACAAAATGAACAAAAATTATTGGCTCATTTTGTTATAAACAAAAATCCAAAATATTATATAAAACATTAGCAAATTGAATTCAGCTAGAGATTAAAAGAACAAAACATTAGGAATATGCTCATCTGAGGAATTCAAGGACAGTTCAAAACTAGAACATATATTGGTTAACAAACTAACAGAAATGGAAATTAAGAAAACAATCCCATTCACAATTGCTTCAAAAAGAATAAAATACCTGGGAATAAACCTCAGCAAGGATGTAAAAGACCTGTACTCAGAAAATCATAAGACACTGAAGAGAAAACTGAAGAAGACACAAATAAGTGGAAGCACATACCATGTTCATGGGTAAGATAAATTCACATCACTAAAATGTCCATACTACCAAAAGCCATCTATAGATTCAACCAAATTTTTATCAAGATTCCAATGACATATTTCAGAGAAATAGAAAAAATTTTTCAAAAATTTATATGGAACCACAGAAGGCCCCGCATAGCAACAGCAATCTTGAGAAAGAAGAACAAAGTTAGAGGAATCATGCGACCTAATGTGAGACTATACTATAGAGCCATAGTCATCAAAACAGCATGGCACCGGCATAAAAACAGACACATAGATCAATGCAACATATTAGAAAACCCAGAAATAAACCCATACCTTTATAAACAATTAATATTTGACAGAGGACGCAAGACATACAATGGGCTAAAGATTGTTTATTAAATGATGTTGGGAAAATTGGACAGAAAAATGAAACTAGATCACCTTCTTACACCACACAAGAATAAACTCAAAATGGATTAAAGACCTAAATGTTAGACCAAAACCCATAAAAATCCTAGTAGAAAACATAGGCAGCAAAATCTCAGACATTGCTTGTAATAATATTTCATTGGATATATCTTCCCTGGCAAGAGAAACTACAGAAAAAATAAACAATTGGGACTACATCAAACTAAAAAAGTTTTTGCACAGCAAAGGAAAAATCAACAAAATGAAAAGACAACTCACAGAATGAGAGAACATATTTGCTGATACATCTGATAAATTTTGGATTAATATTCAAAATTTATAAAGAACTTACAAAACACACCAAAAAACCAAACAACCCAATTAAAAAATGGGCAAGGGTCCTGAATAGACACTTCTCCAAAGAGGACATACAGATGGCCAATAGATATATGAACAGATGCTCAATGTCTCTAATCACCAGAAAAATGCAAATTAAAACCACAATGAGATATCAACTCAAACCTGTCAGAATGGCTATCATCAATAAATCAACAAACAACAAATGCTGGCAAGGATGTGCAGAAAGGAGAATCTTTTTGCACTGTTGGTGGGAATGCAAACTGGTTCAGCCTCTGTGGAAAGCGGTATGGAGATACCTCAAAAAATTAAAAATGGATCTGCCTTTTGACCCAGTGATCCCACTTCTGGTAATATATCCAAAAGATCCTAAAACACTAATTATAAAGAACATAAGTACCCCTATGTTCACTGTAGCATTATTTACAATTGCCAAGATATGGAAGCAACCCAAGCATCCATCAGTAGATGAGTGGCTAAAACAACTATGGGACCTTTACACAATGGAATAGTTCATTTTTACACAGCTGTAAAAATGAAAATTTTACCTTCCCAGCAGCATGGATGGACCTGGAGAACATTATGTTAAGCAAAATAAAACAGTCAGAGAAAGACAAATACTTTATGATTTTACTCATATGTGGAATCTAACAAACTGAACTAACAAGCACAATAGTAACAGATTTATAGATAAAGAATAGGATGGCAGCTAAGGGGGTGGGAGGTTAGGGGGTGGAGGGATTGAGCAAAAAGGGAAAAGGACTCATGGACATGGACAACAGTGTGGTGATTGCTGGGAGCAGGTATAAGGGGACTAAATGGTAATGGAAAAAATACATTAAAGATCAGATCAAAAAGAAAAAAATACCCTGGTATATTAATTAACATTTTTAATGGAATATAATAGTATTAACTCAATAGATGTAGAAAAAGCACTTGATAACATTTAACATTCAATTATGGTGAAAAATTTCTTACAAATTTCTAGGAAACCAAGACTTGCTGTGATGGTTGGCGGACAGCCTGAGGATGAAGGCAACAGAGTATAACAAAGCAAAGAGACTTTCACAAAAGCAGAGCTGGAGCGTGACATGTTATACATGCAGCCACTAGATCTTGGGATTTCCTGGTACATAAAAGAATATATTCTTGTGTTATTTAAGCTAACTTTAGTCACGTGTTTCAATTTCTTCCTGACTAATATGAAAAAAGCAAGACCTCAGTCAATAATGTCAGATGATATGATTATCTACCTAAAAAGAAAAGGGAAAAAATGGATCTCATAACTATTGAAACAAATAAGGTTTTAATAAAGGGCCAGAAATGGGATGAAAGAAGTCAGCTATAAAAGAATTCATAATACATGAGTCCATTTATATGAAATTTAAAACCAGGCAAAATTATTACAGGTAGTAAATGCATTACAAGAAAACATCTCATTCAAAACAGGACTAATTTGTACAATGCACTTAGGAGCAAACCTATAAGAAAAGTTACACATACCTTTGGAAACAATGAAGACTTTTTGTTAAATTAAGATACATACTATGTTCATGATGAGGAAACTCCCTGTAGTTCAATTGCTCAGTCATGCCTGTGGAAACTGAGCTGCAGTGGGAAAAACCCTGCCCTCCTCTACCCAACATGGGAAGCTCTGAGATTAATGGAAGATCAGTGCCAGCTCTGAGACTCAGAAGAGTGTAGACTGTTGAAGAGTCTCTCAGTTATTTGGAAGGGTTGTAAGAAGAGCAGGAAATACATGGGCATTATGTGGCATTCTGCTTGATAAAAAATAAAGGGAAATTGAAACTTTCTGACTAGTGTATGTGTCCTGGTGTTGTGTAATTTCCATCTTATAAAAATGAATTAAAGTGTGTGTAGTACAGAAAGGAGAAATAGCTCTAATTTTGGCATCTTTTAAAGATATGACAAGATCCATATTGTGCTAGATATCAAGGTACAATATAAAACTCTAGAAGTTAAAACAACGTGGAATTATCTCAAGGATAGACCTCTTTAGAACCAGTGCTTTAAACTCTGCATCTAATAGATTGCTTATCTCCATTTTGTTTAGCTCTTTTTTGTGGAGTTTTGATCTGTTCTTTCATTTGGTCCACGTTTCTTTGTCTGCTCATTTTGGCTGCCTCCCTATGTTTGTGTCTATGTATTAGGTAGAGCTGCTTTGATTCCATGTCTTGGTAGTGTAGCTTACAACCCTTCCAAATAACTGAGAGATTCTTCAACAGTCTACACTCTTCTGAGTCTCAGAGCTGGCACTGATCTTCCATTAGTCTCAGAGCTTCCCATGTTGGGTAGAGGAGGGCAGGGTTTTTCCCACTGCAGCTCAGTTTTCGCAGGCATGACACCTAATGTAGTAGGTGTCCTGTAGGGTCCAGTGGTACAGCTTCCCCTATCACCCAAGCTGGGTATTTGAGGTGCACCCTTTGTGTGGGCTGAGTACACCCTCCTTTTGTAGTTGAGCCTTGGTTGCTGTTGGAAGATCAATGGAAGGGATTTACCCAGGCCAGTCAGCTGCAAGGACTGGCTGTGACCACTGACCGCCAGCATCCACCCTCCACGGAGGATCAGCTATGCAGGGGCGGGGTGGTGGTGCTCTGATATGGTCTGTTGCTGTCTGTGAGTGTGCTGGCCCTGGGGTTTTTCAGGTGGTGCAGGCCAAGGTCAGCTCCCACCTGTGTTTTGTCCTGGGCACTTGCCTGAGCTATAAAGCAATCTGAGATGGCTGCTACTTGTACTGGACTTGGAGGTTCCCAGTGGAAATCAAGCTGTGAGTCTAGGCTGGCTGCTGTTAGTGCTGAACCTGGGGCTCACTGAGGCCAGCTGTCGAGCTGTTGTTTGTTTGAGAGGATTTAGGAAATTGTGAAGCCTGTGCCAAGACCAGCCTTTCATATGGAAAAGCAGCTTATGGTGGCCCATAAGTTGGGTCGGGTGGAGTTTCTGGGGATCTCCTAGGTGGGTCAAATAGTGTTAGCCAAGTTGATGGAGTCTCAGATATGGCACCAGCTTGCCAGCTCTGTGGTCCTGTCGGGGGAAGGTTTAGAAAAGGGACAATGGCTTTTGCTTGCTTTGATGCCAGATACTTCAGTTTCTCCCAGCATGCCACTGGTACCTTTCAAGCTACTACCCAGTACTGGAGCTCAGAGGGAGTGAGTCTGAGTAGGTAAGTCTGTGTGTGTGTTCTTTAAGAGGAACTGCTTGGGACCCCAGAAGTTTCTTTCACTGACTCAGTCCTGGCTGGGATTTGAAGCCAGAAGTTGCCGGCATTTATCTTCCTGGCACTGGAACCATGGCCTGGGGGGCCTGGTGGGGGCTGGGACTCCTTGTTCCTGAGATATCCCCCCCAAATTTTTATCCAGCACAGTTGGGTGTGAGACCAGACTGTTGCGCATCTGTGCCACTCCTACCAGTCTGGATGGATGTGGTTTCTTTAATTCCATAATTTGTCAGACTTCCATTCAACTTGATTTCATCATTGTCAGACTTCCTCTTGACTCAATTTCAGATGGTTCTGAGTGATGGTTGTTCTATACTTTAGTTGTAATTTTGATGTGGTTGTGCAAAGAGGCAAGGCTTGTCTGCCTACGCTGTCATCTGACTGGAAGTTCGCATGACCTTTTTACATGCTTCTTCCCTTTCTCCATTTTATTGCAGCTGAGCCTAGTGAACCTTAAGTCCCATGTTCCACATAGCAGAGCCATAACATGGGAAAAAACCTGTAATCTTGAAAGACACTGAAGGCTACTGCCAGGAATTCCTCCTTGTACTATTATATGAGCAAGAAATAAAGTTAAGATACTAAAATTTTGGGAGTTGTTTGTTAAAACAACTAGTACTACTTTAATACAAATGCTAACATATGTATTCAGCACATAATTATTTGAATAAATATCTAACTATGTTTCCTTCTCCCCTAGGACCCTAGGAATAATTCAATTAGCAGACAATATAATTGCATTAGTATATTATATATAGGTTTTCCCTTTTCAATAGTTAGTAACGCATGATTCCTGAGTTCCTCTTAGTGCTACTTTTCATTTAGACAATTGTTTTGATCTACATTAAGATTTGCTTGCAAACAAGTAAGCTGGTAATTTTTTTGTAATGATGGGAAAAAGTATGAAGTTGAGAAATTCAAGTTGATGGCTAGTAAAATTCTGTGTCTTTGGGAAAATTTTGAGTCTTTTACATAGGCTACCTCAGACTAATTAATGGAAGGACCATCATTGTCCTGGAGAAGCATGGTGGGGACTGGTCTGAAGGGGCATAATGTGAGGTCCCCTGCCTGAATCCTGTGCATCTTACAGGAAATGACATTGTCCTGCCCATTAGTTCAATGATTTGACAATAAGTGAGCAGAGTCAAGCCACTGAGTGAAGTGCAAGACTATACCTGAGCTCTTGGCCCCCACTGTGGACACAGCCACATATGACAAAAATGACACAGACTTTGGTGAATTCAAACCCTAGTGAGAATCCTCATTCTTCCACTTGCCTTGGGTGCTTTTAAACGACTTGAACTTCAGTTTTTCTCTGTAAAAAGAAAGTGATAATATCCGACCCTCAAAAACGCTGTGAGATAATCATAATGACGTTGTTCAATGACTGAAGGTTACTGGAATTGGTGTGCTGACCACTTTAATGTCAAATCACTATGTTGTACACCTGAAGCTAATATAATATTGTATGTCAACTGTGCTTCAATTTTTGGAAATGCTGTGATTTTTAGAGGCACTGATTTTAATGTGTTAACAAATAAAGTAACTTAATATATGGTAGACTTATTAGATTTATTGTTAATTGCTCTGATGTTTGTAAAAAGCATACAAAGAAAGCTTGCACCGTTTGCATCAAGATGTAACATGCAACCACTACATGTTTGGGTGCTGATTTTACAGCTTCCTTTCCCATTTGTACAATAGCAAAATTAGGTTCAATTTATTCGGTATTATTCATTGATTAAGGCAAAACCATGGCAATTGTTTCTAGTAGTCTCTTGGAGATACAATTCAACAAAACTTTTCTAGTGCCTTTAGTATGCAACACAGGGTTGGTTTCTAAATATGTTGCACCCCACATTTTATTTGGCTCACAATGATTATTGCAACCCTCTCTTGTCACCAGGATATGAATTATTTTATCTCAGGACCATTGCAACATAAAAGGGTTTGTTGCTATTATTGCTAAAATTTTATTCAACAGTCAGTATGTCAAAGTAAATGAACCTCTTATAAAGGACTGAGAAGCAATGAGTAGAGGTTAATTTATATCATGTGTGTATTTAATGCTCAGGAATCATAAAATAACACTAAACAAATTAGTGAAAGAAGGACAAAGAACAAAGAAGACCCTTCCTTTTTATTCCCTTTTTGTCATTGAGTGAGTAAATTCCAACATTTCCATGACCTGGAGTTGACCAGACAGGGAGGCAGGTATGTTCAGTTTGGGCATGGTGTAATTTTGGGGTTCAAGATTTCCCAACGCTGGGACTCTGGTCTTGCAGATGTTTTAAGCTCTTATTAATCAGGCTTACTCCTTTATCATTCTCCAATATTTGTTCCACATCTACCCCATGGTGAACCATCACCTTGGTTGCCATTAAATGCAACTTTTGAGGGGACAAGAAATTCTTGCTTCCCCCACCTGCCTGGATCCCACCTCTGACCGATTGGAGAAGAAGGAGGAAAGTGTGAAGCTTTTGGGAGCAGGTTTGCGGGGCACGGGCAATAAATCATATTAGCGATAACAGAAGTGCACTGGTGTCCCCTCCCCCTACAGAGCGCCCTGGAAAGGCACTTCGCCGCACATCTCTTCGGAGAGCAGTAGTGATCTGAAGCAATGCTTCCTCTTGAAAGAACCCTTTTTGTTCACAGTGGAATACTCTTGAATTTTGCAGATCGTCAAACACACACAAAAAGTTTTTTCTTTAATAGTTGAGGAAATAAGCCTAAAGAAAATGTGTACCTAATCCTATTAGCTGACTTAATATAGAATTATTAAAAGCCTTGATATACAGGATTTAACACAATCTTTCTAGCAGGGTGTGATGTAATCTGTTTTTGTTCCTCAGCTAGCAGATGGCTTACCTTTAAGTAATTTCCAATATGTTAAGAGATCAAAAGCCATCCTCTCGCCACCGAGGCAGTAATCGTTCTTCTCTGCTGGGGGTTGCTTGGGACTGTGGTAGGGATATGCAAAGGCTCCTGGCATTTCCAAAGATAGAAGGGCGACATTTCTTCAGACTTTGAAGTTAATAATCCGTCAGAAGTTAAAAAACTGAGGGATTTTTCAAAACCCTTTTAATGTTCTATATGCCATGTGTGAAAGTAAATATCTGTAAGAATCACTGAGGGCTGGTGTGGAGCTCGGAGGAGCGCCCTGCCATCTCCCGAGTCCCGGACTGGTAAAATCTCTCGCTACTGAGAGAGGGAATAGGTTGTGCCTCCATCAAGTAGCGCTATTTGAGGATGTGTTTTCTCAGTTGAATGTTTTGTGAATGATGCTGGAAATCAAAATGTGAAATTTGTTGCCTGTGCTGTCATTGACGAGCCCAAGCAGTGGCATTTATGGCAGGCCTAGGCCCGCCATCAAGACGTGCCTCCTCCTGAGGCGTCACTTGCTTCCTCATGCATTTGTCTCATTGTTGGGAATGATCTATTGGCGAAGAGATGGGGTAAATTAGCATTTGGGATTCTGTTTGATATTTACCACAAGAAGGAAGAATATTCTGTATCTCAGCAGTTTAATATGTTCCTGATAGACCAGAGCCCAAAGTCCCTTTTTTATTGTTGTTGTCAAATCCGCTTCAGATCTTCATGATGTGCTGAGTGATAGAACCCTGCTGAATTTTGAGTTCAGACAAACCTAGGTGTCCCAGGGTTTGTTTAAGGCTCCTGCTTTTGCCGCAGAGAGGTTTCATTTTATTCCTTGCATAAAGGCTATTTTTTCTGCAAGGCTACTTGGGCTCACGATGTTATTTTCAGGCTACTTAAAATAAGAGAAAAATCTCAGTAGGAAAATATGCTCCTGGGCATGCAGGCCGGCTCTTCGTCTTGGTGATAAAATGAATTGCTTTAACTTAAATGCCAGGTCCCTCTGCTATCACCCCTCCTCCTTTCACCATTTTGGTTTATGAATTTGATGACCAGAATGTGATAGACAGTGGATGGATGAATGAGTACCTAATAGTCATTAAGAGAGATAGAAGAAAAAAGTCGAAATAGAAATTTAGATGTGTATGCAAGAAGCCTGCTGTCACCAAGTTTAACTTGGAAAGGGCAAGTGGCCTGGGAAAAGAAGGATCAGAAGATGAGAACCTGAAATGTCATAATATCATTATACTCCACCAGAAAATCACACATGAATAGAGAGTACCTGTTTCTTCAAAAGAGACTCACGTTCGGAGCTGTAAGTGATATCTGTTCTCTGTCCTAATCTACAGCCAACAAGGAGCACTATTATTCTTCATAGTCCTCAAAAGATTCCACCCCTACTATTCTACCATGTATTCTCTTTTTGAGAATTTTCTATTTTAAGTACCCTGAAATAACTGATCCAAGGAATAAAATGAAACTTCTCCATATCAAAAGCAAGTGCTGGTAAGAGGAACTGATTTATCCTGACTTACACAAATCTTTCCAGAATGATTTCAACACAGCTGCTTCTCATACTCTCTGGAATCTCTTTCCTTGTCCTTGAAAACCATTGTTATGCCTCTGCTGTCTTCTCTTTAGGATTAAAGGACCTATTGTTTCTTGATCTAGCTTTATTTAGGGCCTCTTGCTTCCTCATAGGTCTCCCCTGGGTACTACACTCCATGTTGTGAATGAGGGCACAGGATGTGGTCATTCAAGTAGAAGAAGACTATGGCAGGCCATGGATTTGTTCTTTCTTCAGCCACATACCTAAAAATAGTCTGACTTTAAATGGGGATGCCTAAAACCTAGTCATAAAAGACTGAGGAGTCTGGGAAATTTGGAAGGTCAGTGATTCTGTTGGAATTTTGGTGTATCGGCTTGGATAAGAATTGCTCATTCTGTTAGATGGGAGAGGTCAATGGTCAACTCTCACTGAACTGGGTACATGAGGTTGGGGCAGGAGTGGGAAAGTAGTCATGGAAAACAAAACATCAAGCATAAAGATGAAATGAATTATTGCCCAATTATTCAACATTGCCATAAATGTCATTAAGGAGCAGCACTATCCACGGCGTGTTCACCCATGAAGATTGCTTATCACTTCAGAAATAGTTCCCAGTTCTTCTCCTACCCCCACCCAAAAGAGATTCGAGGCTTGGAGTTTCTGGGCTTCCTGTTGGGAAAAAGAAATGAGTAGCAGGCTGGGTGGGGGGACTGTTTCTTTGGCTTCTATTCCTTGCAACCAGAGCTGCTCTGCTCACTGCACCCACCCCATGCTCATCTCCAAGGAAACTGCAATTAGCAATAATTAGCCAGTATCTAATTATTCAGCTCCCTCTTCCTATAGGTGTGTGCTCCACATCCCACCTGCATCTGAACCATAGTTAACTCATGAACCCATAAATTGACACTGAAAAATGTCAAATTGATTGCATAAGACATTTGTTGGATGCTGGGCATCTAGTTTTGAAAGATGGAAGAATTTTAGGTCATGCACCAGTGTGACACTCAGCTCACAGGAAAACTGTGACAATTCTCAAAGAGCTCTGGTTCCTTGAAAGAAAAATACCACATAAATCACGAGGCTAGCTCTCTTCCTGGCTCCTCGGGGCATAACAGTGTTCTCTCTCAAGCCGCTGGAGAGCATTGACAGCCACCAACATCCTCCCCCATCTTTCCATATCACAGGCCAGAGAAAGGGTTAATTTTCTACACTGTGGACTCAGACTTTGGATTCCTATTCTTGTCCCTTTGTTAAAATTACAGGGGGAAAAAAACCCTGCCCGTAAGGAATGCAGAAACACAGTACCAAGAAGGACTTTTGGAGGTCAATAAATTCATCTCTCTGTCTTTCTGTAGGACTGTACCCCTTGCTACTTGGTCAAGAGCTCCTGGGATTTTGAGGCAGTATAGGATGAATGCGGGATGTCTGACTCCAGCACACAGTCAAAAACTCAGCCCAGCAGTGGCTGCACAGCACTTTCTGTCTTCCTACTGTGCCCCGAGTAAAGACTTTTCACTTCATACATCATTCACAACTTGCTACAGGGATTTCACAAAGCCAGTACATACCCTTTACACAAAGAAAAGAAGAAAAAGAACAGGTCTAGGAAAAAAAGCATGTCTGCCAGGTGTAGCACTATGAACTGGGAAATTAACAAGGCACAATGTAGTTGAGGATGTTAATTAAACAAGTGGAGTTTCTCCTTCTGTTCACACATTTAAAGAAGTCTAAAGAACTTCAGAGTCAAACATAGTTAGGCACTTTCATTTACTTGCTCAGCTCTGGTGCCATGAGGTGCAAGAGAGAAGATGAAATTGAAAGCTATTCTTCCCCTAGAGAGATCTGGTAAACAGATACCGAGTCCTACCATATGGTTCAGAAAACTTCAGGGTCTCAGAGGAGGGTGCCACCTGGAGGTGCCAGAGATACTGTCAGTGGTGGGTGTGCTGCCCAGTGACTGAAGGGAGAGGACCCAGCGCACACAAGAGGATAGAATGTCTTCACCTGAGTCCTTGGATGTTACATGATAGGATTCTTCTCCACAAAAAGATGAAAGAACGGCTTATTTCTTGCTAATTCTTGAGGGATTTTTCTTTTTTCACAAGATGATTCCTTATGAATGTTCATGGTTATTTTCTAATTAGCACTTCTAAATGTTAATTGGAATTCTCCACCAATTTTATTATGTTATGTTATTTTACACTACATTATGTTATGTTGCATTGCGTAAATATTTTGATTGGGTTTCATAGTGGCTTGATGGGCAGATTTTCATGGAAGAAATTGAGCCATAGAGAATTAGTCAGATGAATTAATCAGACACAGAGTCATTAGTTTCCAAGTAGTGAATTAATTTAGGAAAACCACCAGATATGTTGTCTTCATTGTCTTTTCCTCTTGAGAAATAAAAAAATGTTTATCTTTGAAGCTTAGTGCAAAAGATCTGTTGTGTTATTAAACCGAGTCATCTTAAGCACCAATACCTTATTTCACTCTTCTCTCCACTTACACTCACCCATGTCCTTTTCCCTAAACCTTCACGAAGAATTTGGAGCAAGTTGTTTTCCATGTCTTGGTCCTAGACCTAGAAGCCCACCACATTCATGTCTATGAAGCTATAGACAGAGCCTGAGTTACCAAAAACAAGGTGCTGAGTATACAGGGTCCCCAGATGTGATGCCTGACTTCACTGTCCTTAGCCTCCAGGCCTGGGAATCCCTCCCACACCACACTGCACAAGCACACAAAGAGCCTAGGTAATGGCTCTACTTACTCACCTAGTTATGCCCCTTTCTTGACTCTTTGGCTTCCTGATCCCTGTCTTTTCTTGGTCTTTTCCTTGGCCTCCCACATTCTCTCTTGACCCTGAATTTGGGACATCTATTCTAATTACTCTTTCTGGATTAGGATAAAGGAATCCACAGGCTCCTTCACCACAACTCTGAGGTTGACCCGTTCCTCTGACTCTGGAATCCCCACAGTTCTGAACATATCTCCCTCCATCAGACCCACCCAGTGGGATCCTATTGCCTCTGATCCTATTTGGACAAAAAAGGGAGTTGAGGGTTTCCATCTTGCACTGAACACTTAGGGGAGTAGAGTGGAAACTTTTCAGAGAACTCTGAATTCAGCTTCCCATTCTCATACAAGAGGTCAGTCTTTCTAGAGCAAACTGAGGACTAGAAAATCTTTCAGGGAGAACAAAACTCACAGTGTCATTTATTCAATCATTCATTCAATAAACATTTGTTAAGTTTCCACTCTATGCCAAGCACTGTGTGAGATTTAAGATGCTGCTAGGTTCCCCCATGTTTGTGCTACTCAAGAGAATAAGGCTAACGCCTATCCCATATGAACAGGCTTGGAACGAAATCACTGCAGAGTATTGCAATTTTATTTGGACAACCACCAATCAAAGTGCCTGATTTTTATCATGGCCCAGATGCCAACAATATGTCACTCAAAGGTCACAATGACAGACTGCTTATAGGAAAAGTTATGTGTAAACCTTGGGCAGAATGCGTAATGTTAAGCTGATGTCCAATTCCATTTTCTCTTCCTGTGGTTACTTCTAATGATTATTCTGGGATGAGACATCCCTATATGAGTCAAACAGGGCTGACTCCTCTCTTTATCATCATTCCGCTTTTGGATTCTAATATTCACCATGTGTTTGATTGGCTTATCGCCTCTTGCCTGGAAACTTAGTCAGGAGGAAATCCAAGATCACAAGATGATGGAACAAATATTTAAATCTCTCAGTACAAGAGACTGGTTTTGTTTTTCTTTATTTTCCAGAAAAGAAAAGCAAGGCATAGCTGCTATTGGGTAGTGCAGTCTATAATAGTATTCACACATTTAGGCTCCCTATATTGAGTTACCCTTAAAAGAAACAGAAGCATCACAGTAAGGAATAAAATCCATGACAAGGGGAGAGTAATAGAGTACGCTCACATAAAAATAGGTTTTGAGTACCTCTCTGGGAGCTTAGAAATGTGACAAATAATGTAAGACTTAGAAATGAATAGGGTTCTAATGATTTCACCATAGAAACACTACAATGGTTTATTTTCAATGGTACTGCAGGTAGAGACCAACTTAATGGCACTTGTTCATAAAGGCAATGTAAATGCATAGTTTGGAAACTGAAGAGAGAAATCCTTTAGATAAAGAAAATGTATAGGGTTTTTATGGGTAGCTTCATTCGATCAACCATTATTCCCTCAGAAGTCTTTAATAACTGTGGTGCCTGTAATGAAAAGCTTTCCTTAACAAAGGTATTGTTACTTGAAAAAGAAAACTTTTTAAGACTAGCCTGAAAGATACAGAAAAGCTATTGAAAATCAATTGAAGAACCATAGGCTTGTTGCCTTATGGTGATTGCTAGAGATTTGGAAGGATTTTGTCCAAATTGTGCTAGATTTGTAAAGATTTTCATAATAGTGTTTAGATGCAGGCCAGCTTTTGTTCAAAGCGCTGAAACAATATAAGATGGGTATGCAGGAGAGGGGCACAATTAGGACAGTAGATTTTAACTTTGAGAACAGAATGGGTCTCCAGGGAGACACTGACTACATTTCCCCCACATATGTCGAAGGGAGAAATGCTGGATTCTTGGAAAGTGAGCAGAGGGCTGCCCAGCTTCCTGGTGTATGAGAGGAAAGAAACACCAACAAAACCCAGCAGTCATCCATGAGTGCTCCCAGCAGTGCTCTAATTAGAGTGTCAAGAGCAGGTGCTTGTAATGTGGGCCATGCTCTATCATTTGAATTAAAAGTCATCACACATCCTTGGCCACATGGGTCAGTTGATTGGGATGTCGTCTCATACACCAAAAGGTTGCGGGTTCAATCACCAACCAGGACACGTACAGGATGAGCTGATCAGTGTTTCTCTCTCACATTGATGTTTATCTTTCCCTTTCTCTGTTTCCCTTTCTCTCTCTAAAATCAATGAATAGGTCCTTGGGTGAGGATTTTTATAAAAAAGTCAATACACATGCACTGCTGGTGGGAATGTCAATCGACTCAACCATTTTGGAAATCTGTTTGGCAGTAGTTACTGATACAATACTGAATACACGTATACCACATCACCCAGACATTTCATGCCTAGGTATATACCTAATAGAAGTGTATACATGTATTCACATGCACACAAATGTTCACAGGAGCACTATTTAAAATGGCCTCAGAGTATAGACTACTTAAATGCCTATCAGCAGTAAAATGGACTAATTGAGGTAAATTTACAAAAGAAAATACTATTCACCAGTTAGTTCAACAACTACTTGCAACAACGTAAATGAATCTTATGAACATCATGTTGAATGCAAAAAGGCAGATACGAAATCCTGAATGAGTCCATTTCTTTAAGTTCTAAACAGGACAAGTTATTTCCTGATGCTAGAAGTCAGATAGTGGCTACCCTTAGGGGTGTAAGTGACAGAAGGGAGGCTTTTTGCTCTGATCTAGGTGTTGATTAAAGGGGTAAGTTGAGTTTGCAAAAATGTACTGATCTATCCACTTATGTTTTAAGCATTTTTGTATATATGTGTGTGTGTTAGGCCGTTTGGGCTGCTATAACAACATACCATAGACTTGGGGGCTTATCAGCAAAATTTACTTCTGCTAGTCAGACCATGGGAAGTCCACGATCCAGGTACCAGCAGACTTTGTGGCCTGAGAGAGCTTACTTCCTGGTTCCTAACAGCCAACTTTTCACTGTGTCTTCACATGGCACAGGGGACAAGGTAGCTTTTGGGGATCTCTAATCCCATTCTCAAAGGTGACCTAAGCACCTCCCAAAGGCCCCACCTCCAAATACCATCTCACTGGAGATCAGGTTTCAACATATGAATTTGGGGGAGGACACAAACATTCAGCCTACAGCAGTATGTTTTCCCTCTATGATCTCCCTTCCAAAAGACTGATGCAATAAAAAATCAATAACCTTCCTATACAGTACAAATGATGAATATATAACAGAAGAAAAGAACTTGCTTACATATCACAAAAAATACAAAATACCTAAGAACATACCTACAAGAAATTTTCAAGACATATTTGGAAACAAGAAGTTTTGAGTAAACAAAGATACATGCAATGTTCATAGATGAGAAAACTCTCTGTGGGTCAACGACAAACACTTTCCTGCAGAAACTTGGCTGCAAGAGTGGACCTCCCATCACGGGAGAGCAATGCCAGCTCCAGGGCTCAGACTAGGTCAGACTCAGAGTGGAAATGAATCCCACACTCGGCAGAGAGCTGGAGGCAGAAGTGGTAAAATATGGGAATCACCTGGCATTCCTTCCACTTGATAAAACATAAGCAGAAAGTGGAAATTCTCTGATCAGTGTCTGTGTCTTAATGTTATATAATTTCTACCTCCTTACATTTTTTAAAAAAGAACCAAAGTACAGTATGGTCCAGAAAGGAAAAATGTGTTTAATTTTAGAAGAACCTTAAGATAAAAATCATGTCCTATTAGATAGTAAGACAATAATAAAACTCTAGTGGTTAAAACAGTGTGGAATCATCACAGAAGTAGATCAATGGAAAACAATAAAGAGTTAAGAAAGTAATCCACATAAATGAGGAGATCGCATCTAACACCTGTCTTGGCAGACCATTCATTTATTTACTTTTATCATCAATTTAACTACATTTTCTAAGATAAGCACAAATTATAAGGTGTCAGACATACTATTTCTATTCTTGCTTTATCCCCAAATAATAGGGTTGAAATAATGGGTTCGGTTAAAAGAGAAATACCCGGATTGCCACCACCTTATTTAACCTGATGTTTACCCTGGTGTCAATAAAATATCTACATTTTTCTCTTCTGTTTTCTATTGGTTTGTTTTAGTTCCAAAAACTAGATTTAACTAATATTACATATAATTCCTCAGAAAAAGAATAGAAGTTAAACTTGTAACACTATACTCCCATCAAATTGGCAAAACCTGAAAGTCTGATAATAGCAAATACAGGTGATGATATGAAGCAATGACAACTCTCACACACTCCCTGTGAGAGTGTAAATTGACGCAATTCATTTGACATTATTTAGTTACATTAAATGGATGTCTAACCCATGATGCAGCAATCCCACCCCTAAGTGTGTATGCACTCTTTCCCACAGGTGCACCAGGAAACATGTATATGAAAGTCCATAGCAGCATTGTTTCCAAAATGCAGAAACAGCCTACATCTCCATCAATAGCAGAAAGGATAAAGAAACTGCAGTACAGCATGTAATGGTATACCATACAGCCATGAAAATCAATGAATCTCAGCTGCAGAAAACTTCATGATGTCGAGTGATAGAAGCCAGGCAGAAAAGAACATGTACAGTATGAGTGCATTTATATAAAACTTCGAAACAGGCACTATTACTCTTTAACAGAGATACACAATTAGGTGGCACGGGTATTGAGAAAAGCGAAGGAGTGACAACGAAAAGAGTCAGGACAGTGTAACCTTTGAGGGAGTGGAGGGGATTGAGTCTGAGAAGGAACCCACAGAAGCTTCTAGGGTATTGAGAATGGTTGGTTTCTTGATCTGGTTCATAGCCACACTTTCCTCATGACTTTATATTTTATCGCTTTTCTACATATGTGCTTTATTTTCTAATCCTTTCGTTGAAGTAAGTGAAACATTTTGGGTACTTTTTCTTGGGCGGGAGTAGAGGGCAAGGACATATGTCTCTGGACCCTGACTTTCCTCTCCCTTGGGCTGGGCTTCCCCCGAGGCCCAGAGCTCCTCGTAATTCAGGTTTACTGCCTGCAGCACTCAATGTTAGGGAATAAATAACGCTTGGTCCTGAGATACTTCACATTTCACATGCAACTGAGCTAGCTCAGCATTCTCTATTTTAGAAATTTGGATTTATTTCTCCTTATGGGATATATCATGAGCCTGTAATTGACTTTTTTTTTACTATACTTTTAAAATGAATCCAGGCTGTTTTGAAGTGTATTTTTGATCTAGTGAAATACAGAGTGCTATTGATTAGATACTCTGAATGTCATCTGTTTGTTATCATTTAGTAATGTGATATGCCTTGTATGTTCACTTTGGGGGCTTTTTTTTTATTTCTGTATTCACCACTATTGCAAAATCAATCAAATGTGAGCAAAAGCAAAGGCAACTTGAATGACCCAGAACTGAGATTTGAGCTGCCAAAACAAGCAATAAAACAATTTTTACTAGCTCTAGTGATTGTCAGAAAGATAAGAGTTATAAACTTTATTTCAAGTAAGTTTCTGAAAGATCTGGAAATGTGGTTATCAGAATGCAAAATGTACAGAACTTTATGTCCCTTGATTATTCACAGATGCAAATTATCATGCAATTGGAAGCATATTAAGATATTGCAAAGATGTTCTGACATTATTACTATGCTGCCTTTGTTAGTTTAGGGTTGGTCTGCTCATTCCTTCCAAAGGAAGAGCCTTAAAGTTTGTATTCTTCCACATATGGAAAGTGATCAGGTAAGAATTTTACTCAAACACACCCAACCAGTTAACTGCCCTTCCTTCCAGAGAATGGTAATTTGTTGGGGGAGAGGCAAAAAGCAGTCATTTTTTTTCTGTACACATTTTGAAATTGTTTGATTTTTATTAAAAGAGTATTTTATAGTTGTATTTCACTTCATATTTAAATTTTATGTTAAAATCAAGATTAAAGAAATGAAATTGATCCCCTTATCCCCATAGCTTCTCCTTATTTTCATGATTGGCTTCATTTGATTCTTCACTGCCAGTTTAAAAACCATCTCTCTTCCTAAAGTAGATTCTTTCTGTTATTCTCCGCCATGGTAACTTTTTCTTCCAGTTTTTAACATTTATCACATTTTTAATCACATGTTTATTTGACTGTTTATTTTGTCTTCTGTCATCCCCATTGACTGAAATCTCTGCCAGGGTAGCTATAGCATCTGTTTTACTCAGCATTCATAGCCCATGCCTAGCATAGTACAGTGTAGTCATTCAGATATGTGGTGAATGGATGGATGATGGATGGATAGATGGATGAAAGAAAATTAACAGATTGAAACTACCAGATGAAAACTGCCATTTTAGCCTCTTGAACAAACTATGATGTTGTAATCCCAGGTATGAATTCTTCCTTGCATTATTTTGCTAGACACTTGCTCACAGTACTAAAGGGAGTTTAGACTAGGAATCAGTATTATGGACTCCATTTGGCCATTGAACAAACCCCCTTCATTAAAGCAGGCATCACCTTCTGTCAGAGATGACTTTCTCCTCTCCTAATGCCATCATCTTACACGCTTACATGCTAACATGCATGTCCTCCTTCCTCCTCCCAAAAGCAAAGTAATGAAGATAAATGGAAATTTTACAGACAGGTAATCTCATGATAACAGACACTTGTTATTTACACCAGCAAAGCCATTTCTACAGTGTCGGGACTTGCCTGCACCCACTAGGGTCAGATCCTGCCAGTTCGTGATTTGTAAAGGTGGAGGGTTCATTAGGGCTCTGAGAACAGCTGTCCCTGATGGCTGTGGATCAGATTACAGGGATCTCATTAGTTTACCTTCCTTGCCTGCTTCAAGCCTTTTGTTAGGACCAAGACCTATTATTTCAACTTGTCTGGTATCAAGAGGGCCACAGGCTGAGAGTTTTGTTTTACCTACTTCTGGTCAGCATCATTTAAAAATATATGGTAAGGGAAAGCAATAACAATAACATTTATTGCAAATGTTGCCATGAAATATAGATTGTTTCATATCTTTGAGGAACTAGTTATTATTTGAAATTTCCTAGTTATCTAGTTAAGAATGACACAGTTTAAATATTAATCTGCAATAATCTGTGAAATATAAGGACATTAATAAAAATCCTAGGAAGTTTTATTGTTTCGTGTTGCTTTGTTTTTTTTTTTTTAAGTTTGCTTTGGTAACTTATCTGAGGAATGAAAGTGGCCTGAGTGTTATTAAAGGAATGTGTGTCTGCTTGGGGTTTACTCATGACAGACTCAGCTCAGAGAGTGGACCAGCATTTTAGTTCTTCAAAGCACAAGTGCAAGGGCATACTGGTCTTCTGCAAGAGTCTGCTGTGGATGAGTGGAGGGTGACTGGAGAATGTTCCAAGATAAGGGAAAATATATGTGTCCAGTCTTGGAGATGAGAGAACATAGAGAAATTCAGAAATTAAAGGAATGCTGTGTGCCAAAGACTAGAGTGCAGAGGAAAGAGTGGAGTTAAGACAGAGGAAGGATAGGTATAGGCCAGATTATGCATAGCTTTATAAAGTGTTTTAAGGATGTTGCTCTTTAACCCAGAAGCAAAGGAAGTGCCTTTGAATGGCTTCCACTGTGCATGAAGGTAAGAATATGATCAGATTTGTTTTCTGAGAAAACATATAGACTTAAATGGGTGATTAGTAAAAGTGAGGTTGGGATGCTATTGCAGTGATCCAGGTTGAGAAATCATGGTCGTTTGGATTGTGATGTTAACTGTGTAGATAAAGAAGAATGGAAATGAAAGGATTTAGGTCACATTAAGGCATAAAAATGTGTATTATTTGCTAGTGAACTGGGTATGTAGTATGAAGAGTAAGGAAGGGTCAAGAATGACTTCTATATAACTTTTCTGCAACTGGGTGAATAGTAATGCCATTCACTGAGAGATGACACTGGAGAAAACTGCATCTGAAAGAGGAGGGAAAGACTTCAGGCTTACACATGTTGAGCCTGAGGTCCTTATATCCAAGAGAAGATGTCGCATAAGCAGTCAGGTACAGGCCGAGGCTGCCATCAGCACTGGTAATTCAGGTGATGGGAATGGATGAGATGTCCTGGTAAGAGGGTACAAAGTGATAAAAGAGGGCCTGGATCTGAGGTCTAACAAATTCTAACATTTAGTAGTTGGGCAAAGAGTCAGAGAGTTAGAAGGAAACGTGAAGTGTGGGAGAGGGGAGAAGGAGAACAGAAGCCAAGGGAAGAGGGTGTTTCAAGATGGAGGGAGTGATGGATGGCGGTGGGCCAGGGTTAATGCTGCTGAGCTGCAAATAAGATGAGAACTGGAAATTTTTCACTGGATTTAGCAGTACGGTCACATGTAACTCTAGAAAGAGCCATTTTGTTGGCTGAAAGAACAAAGGCCAAAATGAAACGGGTCTTTAGAGGAGTTAGTGGCATGTGAGGAAATGGAGAAGGTGGATACAGGGTTTCGACACATTTCATTGCGAAGAGAAGAGGGAGTGTTGGAAGATGAAAGAAAAGCAACATAGAATGGGACTTCTTCACCTGTTATTAAACAGGAGAGGCCAGAGGCTATTTAAATATTGGTGACCACAGCCCAGGTGAGAGGAAGGGGTTGAACACAGGAAAGAGAAGGGTTCATTTGTTGTGTTGTCAAAAGATGTATGCTGTTGCTGATGTGTCATCCTGTGTTGGACTGAAGACTCCCCTGTATCTTCCTTTTTGTCTATTGGTGGACACTGCAAAAAAAGAGCCCCTTTGTCTTCCAAACATTGTCTCCATGTTCAACTTCCTGAATCAGCAACCTCTGCTTTGACCAAGTCTCCTGTTGATTCTTCCAATTTTAATGGGCTCTTACTTCCTGAGATTAATCCCGTCCAGCCCTCCAAATTTACTTCCCTTTTGCTCCAAGAATACAACCACAGAACCACCAATGCTTTAGCCATGGATCTTGGAAACTCATCTTTGGTTAGAGCCCCATCTTTTCACTTGCTCAAGATGGGAAGTGAAAAGAATAAACACTATGCTCACAAGATATTAGTACTGTTCAGTGGCTGAAAATACTTGCCCCATATCATAGAAAGGGCTTATGACCCATCTCTTACTCTATCTTAGAGAACACCCAACTTCAAGGACAACCTACAGTTGTAAGCCAGATGTTGTACACTCTTGAGATTCTTTATGCATGCTTAATGGATTTTCCTTTTGGGTTTCCCCCTAGCTAGGTTTCCATTAAATTCAATATGGCTGTAACTCCCACAAAAATATAGTCCCATCTGTTTTACGTTTCTTTCCTGGACCTTTAATGTCCTAACTTACTAGTTTGGAGAAAATATTGAAAGTTGAAAGTAGTAGATAAAGATTTGTGTTCAGGAAACAAGCTGTCAGCACAGATGTATGGTATAATTTTTACCAAAAGTTCAATATTACCTTAATGTGTATTCAGGGAAAAAGCCATAAATATAATGTTCACTCTAAATGGGATCATAAAACAATAGAATATTCTCATGGTTTTTTACTCAGACATTGGGTTGAGGCATTTTTATAGTCTATTATTTCTGATTCTTCTGTGATTACTATTGGGGTTTCATAATGAAAGAAAGAAAGAAAGAAAGAAAGAAAGAAAGAAAGAAAGAAAGAAAGAAAGAAAGAAAGAAAGAAAGAAAGAAAGAGGGAGGGAGGGAGGAAGGGAGGGAAGGCGGAGAGAGAGGGAGGGGACAGGGAGGGAGGGAAGGAGAAAGAACAGGAGGGAGGGAAGGTGAAAGGGGAAAAGAGAGGAGGGAAAAGATATGCTTTAAAATATGCTTTAGTTTTTGCTCTAACAAGCTGACAAGCACACAGGCATCTAGTTTAAAAATCCAGAATCCTGTGATATTTCCTTTGGTTTCATCTCTGCTCACCTCATGCTTAGAGGTAGCACAATACAGTGATAAAATCATGAACTTTAGAGACAGATAGATATGGGCTCAAATGCCAGCTCCATTGTTCACTGTCTATGAGAGCTTGGGCAATTTCTAACTCTCTGAGCCTCAGTTTCTTTGTGAAATGTTTAATAATATGAACCATGCTGGGTCACTGTGAGGATTACATAGGATTATGTGTGCAAAGTGAATTATATATCAATATATGGCAGCTATTGTTGTAAAATGGACTGAGACCTAACATATGCATGCTTGTCTATTCCCTTCATGAGAGAAAAATCTAATTGGGGTAAGAGCCACCTGTTGCAGATGGAGCCATTCACAATGAGTGGGATCATTCACACTCAAGTTGTGACTCTGATAATGGAGGGGGCCAGATGCTCCTTAGCATGATGATGTCAACATTATGGTTTCCCATGAAACACACTTTCTAAGAGATTGGACTGTGAGGTTTTGAGGAGGGGGTGGTAGGGGTGGTGGTGGTGAATGAAATTGAATGTTGCTTTGATGAATAAGCTTACTTTAAAAAGTAAGGGCCAGAGGAAATCGGCTGCAATTCCTGCTGGTAGGGAAATTGAATCAAGGCACTTTCTACTTCTTTAATGCATAAATCCAGGGCAAACCTCTATCCCTTTGGAGTCTGCAAAGCCTGAGAAGCTTGAGTTCATGACACCAGGAAGAACACAGAGGCGGAAACTGCAGTGAGGAGCAATAGAGATTCCTGCAGGGAGATCCGTGTCAGAATTCTGGCTTACACCACGAAGACAATACATCTGCATTGTTTTAGCTTCTAAATTTGTGGTATTTTGTGATGGCAGCAGTAGAAAACTATTGGTGAGAATGTGCAGGCACAGGAAGTCTCACAGATTCTGGTGGGAGTTTAAAATGGTACAACCACTTTAGAAAACAGATTTTTATATACCATATGTTTTTGGACTATAAGATGCACCTTCCCCACCCCAAATTCTGGAGGAATAATGGTTGTTAATGTTGCTGTTGAGTTCTGTTTACATTTACATTAGTGAAATATTATGTTATTTATGTTATTAAATATTTTACCACATTTTTTGTTTCAAAGTTTTTTCCCCTGTTTTCCTCCTCTAAACCCTAGGTGTGTCTTATGATCCGAAAAATATGGTAGTTAAATTTAAACTTACCCTGCGACTCAGCAAATCTACTCTTATGCATTTACCCAGAAAAGAGAACATATGTCCACAGAAAGACTTTTACATGAATGTTCACAGCAACTTTATGCATAATAACCCCAAACTAAAACAACTGGAATATCCATCAACAGATAAACGGGTATTATACATTTTGGTATACTCATACAATGGAATATTATTTAACAAGAAAAAGGAAGAACTACTCTTACAAGCAAAAACATGGATATATCTCAGAAATATTTAGCTGAACAACAACAACAACAAAAGCCAAAGATTACCTACTGGTATTTTGTTCCCATTTATATGAGGATAAAGAACAAATGAAACTAATCAGTCAGAATAGAGATCAGGTTAAAGATTGTTTGGGGCAGGAGGTGGAGTGGGATTGACTACAAGGGGCATGAAGGAACTTTGTGAGGTTTTGTGTATTGGTCAGGGAGGTGGTTACATAGTTATGTACCATAAAACAAAACTCATCAAGCCCTGGCCAGGTAGCTCAGTTGGTTAGAGCATTGTCCCGATAAGACAAGGTTGTGGGTGTGATCTCTGGTCAGGGCACATACAAGAATCAACCAATAAATGCATAATTATGTCAAATAACAAACTGATGAATTGATGTTGCTCTCTCCTCTTTCTTCCCCTCTCTCTAGAAGGAGTCAATAATAAAATTTAAAATGCAAAAACCAAAATTCATCAAGCTACATATTAAAATTGCACGTAAACTATACCTAAAAGAACTGATAATAAAGTTAAACATGCTAGGTGACATTGTACATGACATAAAATCTTGGCTGCATGTAGGCAGACAGACATAGGTATTCATTCTTACTTTGACATTAACTAGGCTGTATTAACTGGAACAAAACACTGAACTTCTCTGAACTCTCATCACATTCTTATTTGTAAAGGAATGGTTACACCAAATCAGAGGTCCTCAACCCTGTCTGCACATTACAATTATTTGGGAAGCTTTTAAGAAGTACTGATGTTTGGGTTACTTGCCCAAAGACTATCATTTTAATTGTCTCTGACATTGGGCTCAAGCACTGTCATTTTTTCCAGAAGTTTCTTAGCTGATAATAATGTGTATTGGTATGGGACTCAGAGCTTTAGAAAGTTTAGTCAAGGAGAAGTCTACAGTTTTGTCTCCATGGAAATTGGCCTCTGGTCTCCAAGAATAGCATTATGGAATACTGGACTATGGCTTAGAAATTGTGAAAATGTTAAATGAGAGACTTAGAATAAAATAAGTGACATACATGTTTCTAAAATATTAAATGGAGAGTCATTTTTCTATGAAGAATATTCAATAATCAGCACCAGGTTCCTCCATCATTATCCCAGACTAAATGAATATAAAAGATATATTATCTGATTTACAGAAACCACTTTCTAAGATAAAAAATCAGAATATTCTCAAATTTATAAAATTTTAGATTTATTTTGAATCTGTTGTAGTTCAAATTTCCTTTTTTATATAATAGACCTAACTGGTTAGGAAGCTGTATCTTTCCTGATGGCATCTTCCAAGAGGCGGTTTAATTGCTACACTCTTAAAACGATTGCAGATCTATGGAAAAAGCTTCTGAGCTGGTTCTCAGTGAGTCACCAGAAAGACTCAGGAGTTTCTCTAACATGTTACAGCTAGTCAAGAGTGCAATCCAGCTCGGTAATCCAAAGAGTAATTGTTCTCTTTGTGGATTATCGAGATGTCCTGTCTCCATTATTTCTTTGGTTGTTTGACCATCATTTGTCTGTTTCTCTGCTGGAAGAGAGGCGTGGGCACTTGAGAAAAACCAGGTCATAGTTAAATATATCTGTTTACTTGGCAAATAGCTCCCTTTGTGGGAAGAAAGGAAAGCTGTCTTTTAAATAGTGGTTTTCGAATTATCCTAAAATCATTTAATACAAACTTTCCACATGTGATGCTATTGATGTGGGGCATGTGTGTGTGTGAGTGTGTGTGTGTGTGTGCATTGGGATGGGGGATGGGAGAGATAGTTGTGATAAACAGTGGATCCCTTAAACAGCTCAAACCTGAAACATGGACTAATTCTATTTTTAAAAGCTGTTATTTGCTGAAGTGTTTTTCTATTTAACTTGCTCCCTCTTAGTCATGGAGTAGCTATGAACACAAGTCAATGTCATGCTTTTAAAAATTATCCCAATGGGGGCAATAGGGGCCTCGAGAAAGAAAGCCCACGCTGGTACAATAACACATGGTCTAACAAATTCACAACTGAGTGACTTTTCTTGCAGCTGTGGTTCAAATTATAGGCATTTCAGATGCTTAATGGTCACTTTAGTTTACAGTGAGGAAGTGTATGCTGAGCATCTGGAATGACATGGTTTTTCTTTAATCATTTTGATTTAGGTGACACTAATTACAAGTATCATCATGGTCTGTGGAGAAAACATTGGTTTTACTGTTACCTGCCAGGACTTGTTTCCGTCCTCCACTGGGGCATTTTTTCTGGGACCAAGAGGGGTTAAATCACTGCTCTTAAAATGCCCTTTGCTACCAAAGTGCCTGGCATGAGCATGGATTCATAACAATGGAGCAAATTGGTGAATTTGCTTAACCAAACTAACACATTAAAAGATTAAGAATAGTGGCATTTAAGGTAACTAGAAAAAGCAGTGTTCATCTGCCCTGGAAATTTTATAGCTAAATAGCTGTAGCAACTTGAAAGGCCTTGGAGTAACACAAATTGTTGCTGTCTCTGACTACACAGGTAGTTTTGTGAAAAGCTCCACTGGGTATCCTGCCAAGAAGGCATTAAGTATGGAATGGGGCAAATGCCTTAGTCTGAGCTCTTCAGTCGTTCTATTTCCTGTTTTAAAGGCATAGAATAGAAAGGTTGGAGTAATTGCTTAACTCTAAATCCCAAGAAGAGAGTTAAACTCAACATCAGAATATCCCAGACAACCAGAAGGGTTTTCAAAATAGAGGGAAGATCCAGAAGATATGAATAAACGTACTTCAATGGGGAGACATAATTAATGTGCCAATAAATATTTATTGAATGAATAACTAAGAATCTTAACCAATCAAATCTTTATTAGAAGCTGTTTAACAGTTCCTAGATCTTAAATGTGTCTTACAAATATGAGCACCTCAATTGTTTAAAAAATAGGTAGAATCCCACAAAGACGCTTTCTGTTAAAAAGATCCAGCTCCATTGCCAGCTCTGCCAGCATTGTGTTATAGCTCTGGGCTCGCTGAGTCTCGTAGTTTTTGTTTGAGGTATATAAGGGCCATAACATATATTTTTTCTTCATCAACAGGTTAAAGTGAAGATTGAATGAACAAATAAACTAAAAAAAAATTCAAAAAGGCAGTTTTCTATATTATTGGCAGTTTATGTTTTTCTATTTAAAAATGATCTTTCCCTCTGTTCCTCTCCCACACACACACTGATAAAGGTATTTGAGATCCAGACTCTGCATCTCTTCTGGACCTTATAAACAGCAATGCTTTCAGTCACGAGTTCATTCAGAGAGGTTGTGCTCAATCATTCCAGAGACGATCAGGCCCAGTCCTGTTCAGTTGGATTTGTTCTCCCTTGTTTATATGCTTTGAAGCAATTTTTTTCCTTATTAGCACATCCTTCCAAAAAGAGATAGCAGAAATTAAAGAACACCATCATATATGCTTAGAAGTAAAAAGGCATTAAAGACCCCAGCCCAGATCCTCCTGCTGCCTAAGCATAAGGTCATGAAAGACCACATCTGCCTACAGCAAAGCTGGGTGTTCCGCAGGCCCCTGGACAGAGCTGCTTTCATTACTGTAGTTAATTAATTTGACTGACAAAAATGCTGTTGGCATAGAGAGGTGGAAGGCCTAGTGAAAATGGGGATAATCATTTCCCCAACCCTCCTTGTCCTCCTCTTGGCATTGGCATTGATTGAGAAATCTCAGAGCCTATACTGAAGATATTTAAAACTATGGACCCTCTGTAGCTTTTTGGTTCTGTCCTTCAGTTTCATTCTTAGAGAATCCATAAGACAGAGATTCTATGAAGAGAAATCCCCTAATACTAGATGCTTTTAATATCTTGGTTATAAAAAATTATCAACTTCATTATAAACAACACTCAAATTAGAGTATAATCTGGATTGATAAATTATGAAATACATGCTCAAGGAGATTTATGTTACAGAAATTTGAACTAAATATTCCTCAGGTAAAGGTGTCATGGTGGCAGTCTCCCAACATAAATTCTTCTCTATCTGATTAGTCTACTGATCATGCGACCCCATTCACCTTGCCAGTGTGTGGGTGGTTCAAGAAAGACATGTGACCTATTCTATGAGGTAAGGTCTGCTAAGAGGAGCTAGGCTTTCTGGAAAGTATTTCCTTGCTCCTAAAAAAAAATCACAAGAAAGTTATGGTCCCTTTTCTTCCTGTGGACATAGTTATGTTTGCATGTGATGCCCAGGCTGCTGCGGCCATCTGGATGCCCATCTGGGGATGAATCCCACACGTAAGCATTGCAGAGCTAAGGAAGATGTCAGAGAGGTGGAGGTAGAGCCCTGAGGAGCTGTGTCTCTGGGAAATAAGTTATTTTAAACTGTTTAATGGAGGTTTCCTGTTAGCCTATAGCTAACTCTAATTGAAAATTTGGATGATGAAATTTTAACTTAATAATTTTACTTTACCTCTGTGCAAATGCAAAACAAGTAGTTTGCTGATCCATGACCATTCCTAGCAAGTTTCTCTGGAAGCAAATGTGAACCTCAGAGAAGATAAATGATATTTCTAATGATTCTTCCTGGATGCTTCAGGTGGGCTGCCCAAAGGATAAAATCAACTGGATATAAAGGGGAGGGAAGGACCAATCAATAAGTTTTTATTGAATATCTACTAGTGCCAATCTTTCATGAGAAAGATTGTTTATGCTCAATTATCCATTTCTAGAGGAAGTCTTTTTAATTTCCAATCAGACAGCTCTTATGCTGTCAGAACATACTTCAGAGAAATATGGCTGATGAATGTGTGTTGACTTTTCTTTGCTATCCAACATGAAGGTAGCCAGACCCTGCCAAAGTCAGCAATAAAACTATTTCTCCTGAGTGATAACAATAATATTCTTTTTCTTTGTAACACCTTTAATCCAAGAATCTCAAGCCTATATAAACATTTGCCCAAAACAATACACACAGCATTTCAGTATTTGGTTGATGGGGAAGTTCTTGTAGATGCAAGAACACGGAAATAAAAATAGAACCCAGAATCTTGACTCATACTGGTCTTTGAGTCTATTGTTCCTGCCTAATCATTGAAGAAAAATAAAAAATTACAGAGTTTCAGCAGGATAAACAACGAAGATTTTCCAACTCTAACTGATGATTCATTATTTCTCTTTTCCTGCCTTGTAAAATTATTTTTAATTTTAAAATTTGGGTTACATTTTGTTTTTGACAGTAGGAGTGCTGAATGTCAAAGAATGGGGAAATTAATCAGATTTGACTATCTCAATATCTTGGGTCTGCCAAAAAATTTGGCAATATGTGAGGAATGAGGTCTCTTTGGATATTTACTGAACTTCCTGTTGGACTGAAGTATTGTCAAAACAAACTCTCTCTTTGTTGTTAAGCAATTCTCTTTTTAAATTGAAAGAGAAGAGAAAATAATGGAATCAAATTTTGGAAGAATGAAAATGATGATTAATTAAATTTCTAATACTCTGAGGTTTAGCAGATTATGAAGAGAGCTTTGAATTCCACTACTTAAGATTGAGGATAAGTCAGCAGAAGTTAAGGAAAATTTATAGTGAAACTAAAATTTCATGTCATTATATTTGACAACAAACTCTTTGAAGACAAGTGAAAATTAATAAGCTAATTATAAATTAATAATTTTCTAATAAAGTAGACCCACCATGGTCTCAACTTGGCAACATTTTGATTAATCCTTTGTTGGTCGGTTGGTGATTACTCTGTTTTGATCCATAAAGGCTTTGAATGACAGTATCTTAGAAAGTAATATTGTATTAAAGAGTAATTCTATTTCACTCATTCCTTTGTATATCCCTCCACTTAGGGCTATGTTAGCAGCAGTCCAGTTCTGTGTAGCACACATCCAGTCAGCTTTCAGAAAGCAGCTTGCTAGTGAGGATCTTACTAAAACATCCCCACATTTCCCTAAAGCTGAGTTCACAAGGAGAGTACAGAGGAATGTGCAGATTTTCATCTACTTTATATTTTGAGCCTCCCATCAATAACTCTCAATGATCCTTGCCAAGGACCTACACTGAAGTTATGTCATAAACTGCTTAAAAGGGTATATTAAAGCTGAAGCTTAACATGGAAACCCAAGGTACCACAGGAAACAAATTTAGTAAGTGGTACCACTTACGTTTAGTGGAATGCCAAATCATATGTATTATGGAGGCATTTTTTTCTTAGATTGGGCAAGATCTGTCCATTTCTGATTGTTAATCCTGCTCTGAAATAACAACTGATGGGTAATTTCTAATTTTCAGAGAACTTTATTATTACCTAGTGCATTGACTGCTCACCTCACAACTGCCATAGGAAATCACATGGACAAGCATCACTGTCCCTGCCATTGTCACTTCTTCTAGGTGGGCTCAGCTGCAGAACTGGCCTTAGAGTCCAGTCTTCTGACTTTTCATCCATTTACCTTTTCTCTTCATTGTTGTTATTTTCTTAGAATCCTGAAATGATTGTGGATTAGCTCTAATTAATTCATTTCTATTAAAATGTTACAGTCTTTATCTTTATATTCCTGTATGTTACCACACAAATCTCCTTTTCTAGGTGTGATTTCTTTTTAGAGTTGCTATAAATTATTCAATAGATTTATGCTGCATCTCAAAGGCTGATCACCTTCCTTGTGGGGTATATCTCTCCTTCACTTAAAAACCACTCAAGACTTAAAAAAAAAAGAAACCACATGCTATTATTGTTACCCTATTGGACCAAGTCTGCAGACAAAATCCTCTGTAACAACTTTAAAACTTTCTGAAATTACTATAAGCTACCTCACTCAGAAGGGGGAAATACTAACACTTCACTCAGCTGCTTGAAATAGTTAAACCAAGTTTACTATTGTACCATGGGAGAAATACAAAGACCAACAAACCCAGGTCCTCTATAGGTCTCTTTATTATTATGCTCTCTGCTATAACAAAGTACTTTATCTGGCATCAAAATTACATTAATGCCCTATTCACACTGCTCTTGCAAAAAACAAATACTTCTTTGTGTCTGAGTTTTCCACATGGTTGCTCTGATGAAACATGTGCCATTGGAGGACCAATATATTGATGCAAATAAAAAAGAGCAAATTAATTCCAGAACCTAGTTAGAGATAAAAGATGCCATTTTCTTATTTTCTGAAATGCAATTTATATAAAATGTCACACTGGACTTTATTTGTGGAAGAAAAGCATGCTGAAACTTTGCAACTGGCAATTTTTCTAATTTGACACTTTATCCGTTCCAAAAATGCTGAGCAGAATTGTGGGCAACTTCTTCCTGCCACTTCTGGCTATAGCCCATTCAGTAAATCTTAATGTTATTTTGAAGATGAATGAGCCACCCAAGATTTTTAGCAAGTTGATTCCAAAAATCTCTGTAATGTGTTGGTACAAATGCAAAGAGCCAAATTTTGAAGTTTTCTGGATCAGCAAGAATACCCTTTCCTGGGAGGACTTGTAACGCTTCCTTTTTCTGGTTGATCTGGGATTCTACAAATCCTCCTTGAACATTTTGGTACCCCTGCCAGAAATTGGAGAATAAAGGGAAGAAACTGTAAACCTTTCTTAATTGTTATCCAAAAAATTATCAGTAAGCACATATTTCATTGAGTAATTATTTTCTGGAACACAAGATCAACAGAAGATAGATTTTTACACATGAATAAGATGCTTTTACTCTCAATCAGCACATCTGAGCCACTCTGCTTCCACATTTTAGACTGAAGCTCAGGTAAAACTATTTTCCAAATAACTGGGTGAAAAATGAAACTTAAAGCAAGTTTTAATAGTCATGCAGAGCGCAATCTGAATGAATTGAAGACTTGTGCATTTTTATTTTTATTCAGTTGACTTCTAACAGTTTGTAAGGTTAGACATAACCTTGGATATTTCCGTGGTCTCTGGCAGAAGCAACATGCTGACCCTGAATTTCTGAAACGGCATTCGCTCATTGAAAACAACACACACGTCTTCCATCACCGTGCAGCCCACTTCCTGGTGTATACAGGGCAACTCATAAACTATGAATGAATGAATAAATAAGCATGGAGTGTTGGCTGTTTGGTAAATGATGCCTTCCTTCTCTTAGGAGATATAGCCACTCATTCTCACACAGAGTGATCTTGGGGAAAAAAAAGATCTTGACACTCATGGTCAAAGTGCAAGTTGGGAGAAGCAGAGGGAAGCATTCAAACAAGTGCTAGTAAGAATTTAACTAAAACTGGTAGTCATTTCCTATGCCTGCTTCAGAATTTGTCTCTATATTAGTCAAGGAAAACAAGAAATTGATGGAAAAGACAACTGCTTTTAACTCCCAATTGAAGACATAAAACAAAAACCCAAACCATAACCCTTCTCTGAAATTTGAAAATTGATCTTGAAATAGTTTGGTCCATGGCATTTTGGAGTTGAAGCAGCACCATATCACATCCTGGAGCAATAGGACTTTTGCAGGTTTACAAAAGGTTTCTGTATCACCAACAGCTGAAAGTCTCTCTTGGGTAACATTTGCCTAGCATAACTGACTCTCCCATATGCTGTTGGTTTCAAGCGAATTTTGACTAGACGTAGATGTGAAATCCCAAATCCCACTTAAAAGAAAGAAACACATTTCTCTTCTGCTTTGACTTTCTACTCACAAGTATTTCTTATCTTGTTGAAATTAATTGAAAGGTAAATCATATCACATTAAAATAAGAAAATGTAAGAAACTGATGGATTGTCAAAATTCAAGCACAGTCAGTCATAGAAATGAGCCTTCCAATCAAAACTATGTTTGTGTTGGGTTTTGTCAGGTAAAGACAAAGAGAGGCACGGAATACAAATGGCTACAATATAATAAGAAGTAATAGACTACTATATGACAGAGTTACTAACTGTAAAATAATATGTGAGTGACAAAATGGTTTTGCTCTTCAGATAGAATTAGGTATGGAGCTTGTCATTTCTAATATGAAGGAGAGGTTGAGAGACTCAAGGGAGGAGAGAAAGAGGGATTTATTGAATATCTATTATGGGTCTACTACAGGTACTACTTTACTTACTTCTTGCACAAACTATTCAGAGGTGTAATTGCTTCTAGACACAGTTTATCTTGAGATTTACAATATTTTAATTTCTTGAATAGCTCACCCTGTTGGTGCTCTGTAGATGAATGAATCTGGTTATGTAGGCCACTTGCCTCTATATGACTGGGAATCTCCTTTAATTAGCAATCGTCTCGAGTTAATGAAAATGGCCTCCAGGTCAAAGGAATTGGATTGTATTCCCTGTCCTGTGTTTAATGCACTACAAGGCCTTTGGTGGTTAGTGTATACCTTCAACCTGCACTAGAGCCCTGAAAGCCTGACTCATGCCCACCAACTCACATTTGAAAACCGGCTGTTTTAGGGAAAGAATCAAGCAAGTTGCAACTGAATAAATATTAATTTATTCAAGTGCCTCATCATAAAACCCTAACAGATGTAAAATTTGACTCCTGGTATAATAGTATCAAGGCTCTAGGATATATTTTTCCTCTTTGTTAATGTTAATTGTCATCTTTCTAATAAAGCTTTGAATTTATATCGTTTTATTCCTAAAATGCAGCATCTCTTATATAGGAATTAGCCTAAGGATATGATCTATATAAATTCTGACTATGAAAGTGTTCACTATAGTGTTATTTATAATAGCCTCCATAAATATTCACAAATATAACATTCATTGACTAAATTAAGGTTAAGACAAGATATAATGGGAACTGATATTTTAAGAGAATGAAGAGATGTCAGTAGGAAACTCCAAGGGCTCATCCCTCAACAGAAACCCTGAAAAGGCCTGCTAAAACGGTCAGAATTAACTTTTTGGAGCTATGGAAGATAACCAAACATTTGTAGCCACCAAATAAATGCCTAATCAAGAAAGAGGTAACTGCCCTGGCTGGTGTAGCTCAGTGGATTGAGCACGGGCTGCGAACCACTCATTGCAGGTTCAATTCCCAGTCAGGGCACATGCCTAGGTTGCAGGCCACGGCCCCCAGCAACCACACATTGATGTTTCTCTCTCTCTCTCTCTCTCTCTCTCCCTCTCTTCCCTCTCTAAAAATAAATAAATAAAATCTTTAAAAAAACTAAAAAAAGGAAAGAAAGAAAGGGGTAACTGAAACCAAGTAAGAGAGGTTTGTGGTGTTTTACTTACATATGTGCCACCCCACATGCTCTGGGACAAATGCAGTCCTGAGGACAGCAGCCCACAAGCTGGTGTGGATTTCTGGTGCTGGTGGAAACAAAGAGGACTTAGTTCTCAAATAATTCATTACCTTACATGTAAATGGATCAAATGTTCCCATTTAAAAATGTGCAATTCAAAAGATTGGCAGAATGACTTTTTAAAAAATAATCAAACCAAATGCTGATTATAAGAGACTCACTTTAGATACAAAGACACAATTAGATTGAAAGTGAAAGGATGGGAGAAAAATCCATACAAATAGTAACCAAGAGAACTAGGGTTGCTCTACTAATACCAGATAAACTACATTATAGGTCAAAAGTTGTCATAAGAGATGAAAAAGGACATGATATATTGACAAAAGTATCAATACATCAAGAAGATATAATGATTATAGACATACGCACACCTAACAACAGAGCCCAAGATATGTGAGGTAAAAACTGATAGAATTGAAGGAAGAAATAAGCAGTCCTACATTGATAGTTGAAGACTTACATACCTCACTTTCATGAACAGAAGAACAACTAGACAGAAGATTAATAAGGAAATAGAGGGCTGGAACAATATCATAAGTCAACTAGGGCTAACAGACGTATACAGAACATTCCACCAAACAACAGTAGAACAGACATTCTTCTCAAGTGCACTTAGAAAATTCCCTGGGTTAGACCATATATTAGGCCATAAAAATACTCTCAACAAAGTTTAAGATTGAAATTATATGAAGCACCTTCATGGGCCACAATGGAATGAAACTGGAAATCAATAACAGATGGAAAACTGTATCTCACAAATATATGGAAATTAAACAACACATTCAAACAACCAATGGGTAAAAGAAGAAATTACATGAAAAATAAGAAAATACTTCGTTGAATGAAAGTGAATCTAACGACTCTGAAGGATTAAATAAAATCATTAAAGCTGAAGCAAAAGTATATATATTGACATGGAAAGATGTTCATATTATACCAAGTTTAAAAACAGAAAAACCAGCCTTGGCCAGTGTGGCTCAGTTGGTTGGAGTGTCCTCCCATAACCAAAGGCTCACTGGCTTGATTCCAGGTCAGGGTGCAGACTAGATACCTGGTTGGGGCTTGTGAAGTGTTTCTCTTCCCTCCTCTTTTATCTTCCATGAGACTAAAATAAACCTTTTAAAAAGAAAAAGGCAGCTAAAAAAATATAGGTATGTATAGGAGGATCCCACTAAAATACCTCATGCATGTGCATTTACGTAGAGAGAAAGGCAGCTGAATAGACTGTGGCAAGATGTCCATAATAATCATCTTCAGTTGATCACTTTTGATATTGTTATTTTCTTTCTATTTCTCTATAGTTTCTATTTTTCCTAATAAATGTGTATTAAGTAAATTTTAAATAACATTTGATAAAAATAAAATCAAATAAAAACTAAATAAGTGTTTTTTTTTGTTTTTTTGTTTTTTTTTAAAGATTTTATTTATTTTTAGGGAGGGAAGGGAGGGAGAGAGAGAGGGAGGGAGAGAGAGAGAGAGAGGGAGGGAGAGAGAGAGAGAAACATCAATGTGCGGTTGCTGGGGGTTATGGCCTGCAACCCAGGAATGTACCCTGGCTGGGAATCGAACCTGGGACACTTTGGTTCCCAGCCCGCGCTCAATCCACTGAGCTACGCCAGCCAGGGCTTAAATAAGTGTTTTTAATAAATGCTATTAAAAGCAGTTATTTATTTGACATGGTTTTGGACAGAATTTTTTCTTCAGTTACTAGTTTTTAAAGCATAAAGTCACCGAAACAAGCAGACAAAGAAAGAGACATGAGCATTATTTAAAAGCAGTAAAATATTGCATGTATGTAACAGGCAAATTTCAACAACATTATTACATAATATAGGCTTTTGAATAAATTTTCAACCAGAATATTTAGCTACTGCCCTGATTTCTCCCTGATATGATTTGCAGTTGGGAGACTGAGGCTTCAGGGAGAAAGTAAGTCCGAGCATCAAAAGCACCACTTCGGGTAATGAATTGTTTCACTGCTACCAGTATTTGGAGCAGGCATTTCAGCCTGATTGATCCTCTGGGGAAAAGAAAGGAATTTCCCCTCTTTGACAACCTGGGACTCTTTAAGACTGTCAGCAGGGCTTGCTGTGCTTCACATTGTCGGAAATTCAGTTTTACATTAGATTAGTTTCAAGGATAAAAATTTTACGGGCATAAAACATTGAAATACATTTTTCTCTCTGGAGCCTTGTCTTTATTCTAATATCAGGAAACGTTTATCATCTCAAAGTCATTGTAAATTTGGTAGAGAAAACCTCAAGTCATAAAATGCAAATCTAATCACAAAGAAGGACTTAACTGGCAAAAGGAAGGAAGGTTTCTTTTGTTCTTTTATTTCTGAGCTTAGTACCAAGTATGGATCATCTTTATGAAAGAATTAAACTTGAGAATCATTGTACCCAATCAAAGATCAGAGAACAAGGGAAGTGACAGTACTCTTTCCAGTATTTTCTGTAAAACAAGGTACTACTTTCTGGGCAAGTTAAAAAAAATTCTAAATTAAAAAATATAAGAAGAATACAAGAATTTAATCTATGTTTCTAAACACTTTCAAAATTTTTCAGAAGAAATTCAGTTCTACATGATCCCTTACATTTCTAAGCCCTAGTCAGAGAATTAGGACCTCATTTTTCTCCAAGTCCTTTACTCACCATGCTGCCTTTTCTAGTTTTCCACAGCACTTAGCTAAACATGGGCTTTCCCCATTTTTTTAAAAAAGATTTTATTTATTTATTTTTTAGAGAGAGGGGAAGGGAGGGAGAAAGAGAGGGAGAGAAACATCAATGTGTCGTTGCCTCTCAACTTGACCCCCCCCAACCCATTTTTTTGTGTGAAGTATGCCTTCCTCTTTGGCCACACATACATGTGTTAGCTGTTATTGAGATCTATTTTATGATGGTGACATGACATTGCATATTAAATTCAAAGGAGGACAAAAATGACAATTTGTAATGTCTCAGAGCTATCTTCCTCCCAAAGATGGGGCTCTGAAAATCCAAACAAAAGTGACCTGGATTTCTCCAGATTCCAGAGGATACTTTTGATTTACAATGCTGGAAGAAGAGCAACCCAATTGCAAAATTTTTTGCTTGTCTTTATCCCTTTTCATTATACTGTGGAGTTTCACAGTCAGAAACATTTCCTCAGACATATCCCAGTTCCCCATATGTATTAGACTCAATGAATTTTGTGAATTCTTGCCTCTAATGATTCCCTGCAGAGTTGGGAATTCAAATAGGCAGCAAGGGCAGAATCCAGCCAGGAGGCCAGCATAGGCTCCTCTCTGATTGCCAGTGTGGGGGCAGATGACAAAGCCAGCAGCAAAATCAGAGAGCCCTCTCCACAGGCTGATGCTGGTGTTTCATCCCCTACAGACCCACAGCTCTTTAATACTCAATCCATTCCTATTTGCTCTTCCTGGTTTCTGGTTTCTACCACAGGCAGTTTTTGAAATAAGATTCACTTTAATTATCTTTCTTAGAAATCATGTGATTTTTGTCTTTCATTTTTAAGTACACAAAATAATAGAAAAGCATTGGAATATAAAAATAGTGTTCAGGGGAAATAATAATTATTTACTATCAATTGAACTTTAATGACTGAGTGTACTATTCAGTACATTTTTCCTTCTGTTAAATCTGTTGTTCTTCAAACTAAAATTTAGAGGTAAACCAAGTGTTTTTGTTTGTTTGTTTTCTTTTTGTGAGTCTGTTTCTTAACTGTATTCTATTTCTTTGGTTAATGTGCTTAAGGAACTCAGTAAGGACCTCAACAGCATAAAAAAGATTCAGTCAGAAACAAAGGATACACTAATTGAATTAAAGAACAATTTATAGGGAAACAACAGTAGAGTGGATGAGGCTGAGAATCAAATCAATGATTTGGAACATAAGGAAGGAAAGAACAACCAATCAGAACAACAAGAAGAAAAAAGAATCCAAAAAGATGAAGATAATATGAGCAGCCTCTGGGATAACTTCAAGAGGTCCAACGTTCACATCATAGAGGTGCCAGAAGCAGAAGAGAAAGAGCAAGACATTGGAACTCTATTTGAAAGAATAGTAAAAGAAACCTCCCCTACTTTGGTGAAGGAAATGGACATGCAAGTCCAGGAAGCACAGAGAGTCCCAAACAAGATGGATGTGAAGAGGCCCACTCCAAGACATATCAAAATTCAAATGTCAAATGTTAAAAATAGAGAGAGAATCTTAAAAGCAGTGAGAGAAAAGAAATTAGGTATGTACAGGGGAGTTCCCATAAGACTGTCAGCTGATTTCTCAAAAGAAACTTTGCAGGCCTGAAGGGATTGGCAAGAAATATTCAAAGCCATGACAAGCAGAGACCTACAGCCAAGATTGCTCTGCCCAGCAAAGCTATCATTTAGAATCAAAGGGCAGATAAAGAGCTTCCCAGACAAAGAAAAACTAAAGGAGTTCATTATCACCAAACCACTATGTTAGGGGATATATAAGGGGATTTTTTAAGAAAAAGAAGATCAAAACTATAAACGATAAAATGGCAAAAATACGTATCTATAAACAATTGAGTCTAAAAAAGGAACCAAGCAAACAAGAAGAACAGAGACAGAATCATGGATACAGAGAGCATTTTGATGGTTGGCAGGTGGGAGGGGGATAAGGGAGAATGGGTGAAGAGGTGAGGGGATTAAGAAGCACAAACACATAGTTGCAGAATAGCCATGGGGATGAAAAATATGGTATAGGAGATGGAGTAGCCAAAGAACTTACACACATGACCCAGGGACATGAACAATGGTGGGGGGATTGCCTGAGGGAGTGGGGGCTGCTGAGTGGACAAGGGCAAAGGGAGAAAAATCAGGAAAATTGTAATAGCATAAGCAATAAAATATAATTTTTTAAAAAGACTTCCTTAGTGGCAGCCCTGTTGATTATGCATGCTCATATTGGCTCTCCCTCTTTTCCTGCTTCACTCCCTTTGCCCCTCTCTTTAGCTCCCTGGGAGCTGGGAAAGTAGTGGCACAGAAGCTTTTGCCTCAGGCTCTCCTTTCAGGAGAACCCAGCTCAAGCGACTGTCCCACTGGTAGGTTCAAATATACTTACTTGCTGGGACAAAATGTATATGCCAGCACTTTACTTAATCATCATGGTGATCTTGAGACGTAGAATCATTATTACTATTCTCCACATAAGGAGACAGGTTCAGATAAGTCAAGGATCTTGCCAAAGGACATAAAGTTTATAAGTTGCAGAGGCAGGTTTTTGGCCCAGGTTAGTGTCTCACTCTAAACCTCAATCTCTTTTCTTTACATTTTAATGTTTAGATCAGTGATAATACTGCACATTCACAAAGAAGGCAATTTCTTCTCTTATAACACTCTGATAACCCCCTTTATACTAGTAGTGATTGGTTTTCACCTTGAAGTTTACTTTTCTTTTCAATATGCATGTGAAGATACAGTGCACTTCTATACAGGCATTTTAGGAATGTTAAAGGAAATGGAAGGTTTTCATCTGAAACATGTTATGGAGGAAATCAGAGAATGTTCTTTTAACAAATCGAAATCTAAAAAGTACATATAAAGATAAAGCAAAGTCAGCTCATTAAAAATTTTCACCTTCAGAAAATAATTTGTTTCTAAATAAATTTAGCACAGTATAAACATGAGAGGAGAAGAAAAATGTGAAAACTTGTATAATTTTAGTTTGATTACATCACCAAATAACCTAAATGGTGGTAGAGTGGAAAGAAATATAATCCATAAAGGAAGTGAGAAAGGTTAAAGAAGTCAACACTAATTAAATAATGACTAAACTGAATGGATATTGATCTGTACTAGCTGGAGGCTATTCCTGCCTTTCAGAATGTTATATATCAGTAAAGAGAGAGAAAAAAGCTTCTGCTATTTTGATATGAAAATATGTCACTCCTGAGCCAGGTTTGCTAATTCAAGACAGCTGTAGATTCCCAGTACACACATTCTAATATTCCACACCTACTGGCAGGTATTGAAACAGATAAGATCCTTTAATAAGGCTGTGTGAGACTGAGTCATAAGAACCTATGATTTGCTGGCCGTTTACCCATGTAGAGGCTGAAAGCAGATGGACTTAATCTAATGTAAATTAGAGGCGAGAGTGACAGCTCGAGCTTTTAGCTATTATGGCCTCTGCTGGATGGTTACCTGTCCCCAGGGTTATATCCACTCAATAGAGGCTCAGGTGACAGCTGGGGTCTGGAAAAACTTGTGCTCCACGTAGGATTCTGTGATGGTGTTGCTCTTGGATGTTATGCATTCTTAGGAAACGCATCTAGTGGGAAATAAAACTATATGATGTTTACAATTTTTAATGCTAACATTATAAACAATCAGTTATAATTATTGATGATGATGTCAGTGACTATCATTTATTAGTGGCTACTATATTCTGGTTCTTTGATATGTAAATTGCTGTATCTACAACCCTGGAAGGTAGGTGTTATTATTCACACTTTCTACCTGAGGACACTGAGGCTCAGAGGGGAAGAATATCTTGCCTAAAGTGGACACTGAAATAGCAAATCAACTAGGCTCCTCTCTGTTCTTTCCATTATGCAACATGGCTGCCCATTCACTCCCCTGAGTCCAGGTAAGCAAAAGCAGACTTCAATAAAATCCTTCGTGTCACAGAGAAGAATTAATGCACATTTTTGGAGTGGTGAGTAAATATGGTTAAGACCACTGCCATAGAGTATGGTTGAATCAATAACAATAGCAAAAATAGAGTAGATTCATTATGATATTTGGACTGCAACTTTTGTCAAGTGATGCAAAAGATGCATAGTCAATCCTAGAAGGCTATTCATTCACATGAACACACATGCGTTAAGTGAATTCTAGGTGCTAGAGTTGTACTAGATGCTAGAGCTTAGAAAAAATAAGAAAAAATACAGAAATGCATGGCATTGTTAAAAGGAGTTCTCTTGCTTTAGAAGTATTCATTACATCAGAATGGCACTATACTTACGGTAACTCTTCTAACTTTTAGCAATCATACAAATAGCGGTCTGGGGCCAGTATTTCAATCTGAATAAAATTTCTAGATCTACACTTTGCTTCTAAGGTAATTCTTCCAGAACCAGGCGGTCAAGGTTCTCTTTATGGATCATCATCGAATACCATGGACAAGATGGCCAGTTTATCACTAAGCTTATTTTCTCTTCTTCCTGACTATGTAGTTACTACATAGTTAGACTATGTTTACCAGCCTCCTTTGCAGATATATATGGCCATATGAATGACTTTTAGCCAATGGAAAGTACATAGGGGTGATGGGCACCAATTCTTGTCCTAGTCCATAAACATCTCCCATGACCCCTTTTCCTTTATTGTATTTTACTGATTATGCTATTACAGTTGTCCTGATTTTTCTCCCTTTTCCCCCCTCCACTCAGCAGCCCCACTCCCTCAGGCAATCCCCCCACCATTGTTCATGTCCCTGGGTCATGTGTATAAGTTCTTTGGCTACTCCATCTCCTATACCATATTTTTCATCCCCATGGCTATTCTGCAACTATGTGTTTGTGCTTCTTAATCCCCTCACCTCTTCACCCATTCTCCCTTATCCCCCTCCCACCTGCCAACCATCAAAATGCTCTCTGTATCCATGATTCTGTCTCTGTTCTTCTTGTTTGCTTGGTTCCTTTTTTAGACTCAATTGTTTATAGATACGTATTTTTGCCATTTTATCGTTTATAGTTTTGATCTTCTTTTTCTTAAAAAATCCCCTTATATATCCCCTAACATAGTGGTTTGGTGATAATGAACTCCTTTAGTTTTTCTTTGTCTGGGAAGCTCTTTATCTGCCCTTTGATTCTAAATGATAGCTTTGCTGGGCAGAGCAATCTTGGCTGTAGGTCTCTGCTTGTCATGGCTTTGAATATTTCTTGCCAATCCCTTCAGGCCTGCAAAGTTTCTTTTGAGAAATCAGCTGACAGTCTTATGGGAACTCCCCTGTACATACCTAATTTCTTTTCTCTCACTGCTTTTAAGATTCTCTCTCTATTTTTAACATTTGACATTTGAATTTTGATATGTCTTGGAGTGGGCCTCTTCACAACCATCTTGTTTGGGACTCTCTGTGCTTCCTGGACTTGCATGTCCATTTCCTTCACCAAAGTAGGGGAGGTTTCTTTTACTATTCTTTCAAATAGAGTTCCAATGTCTTGCTCTTTCTCTTCTGCTTCTGGCACCTCTATGATGTGAACGTTGGACCTCTTGAAGTTGTCCCAGAGGCTGCTCACATTATCCTCATCTTTTTGGATTCTTTTTTCTTCTTGTTGTTCTGATTGGTTGTTCTTTCCTTCCTTATGTTCCAAATCATTGATTTGATTCTCAGCCTCATCCACTCTACTGTTGTTTCCCTGTAAACTGTTCTTTAATTTAATTAGTGTATCCTTTGTTTCTGTCTGAATCTTTTTTATGCTGTTGAGGTCCTTACTGAGTTCCTTAAGCATCCTTATAACCAGTGTTTTGAACTCTGCATTTAATAGATTGCTTACATCCATTCTGTTTAACTATTTTTCCTGGAGTTTTGATCTGTTCTTTGATTTGGGCCATGTTTCTCTGTCTCTTCATTTTGGCAGCCTCCTATGTTTGTTTCTATATATTGGGTAGAGTTGCTTTGGCTCCATATCTTGGTAGTGTGGCCTAATGTAGTAGATGTCTTATGGGGCCCAGTGGTACAACCTCCCTTATCACCCAAGCTGGACACTTGAGGTGTGCCCTTTGTGTGGGTTGAGTATACCCTCTTCTTGTAGTTGAGTCTTGGTTGCTGTTGAAAGATCAATAGGAAGGATTTATCCAGTTATGGGAACCAGTGTGAGGGAACCAGTGTGAGTTCTTTGTAAGCTGAAAAATATATTTATACCAAAGATAACACTCAGAATGTAACAAATAACCTCAAGATGGGCCTGTGAACACTTTGGACCCACTGTGAGACAACCTTGGACCAAAAGTTCATTATTATAGTGCTTAGATGAGATTCCACTCTAACTGGAGCACCTTGATGGTGCTTAAGGACCCTTGGTATTACTTCAGCCAAGACTCTATCTGAAAAACTTCAAAAGGTCTGGGTTTTCCTCTTTCAACAATATATAGTTAAACTAAGAAAGGGCCGAAGGTATATTTAGGAGAAGAATCAGAGGAAAATTTCCTGAATATACTTGTGGTGACATCAAAGTGTCCTTTCTCCAGGGATCCTTGCTTTCCCATCAATCACCGAATCCATTTAGATATGAAAACTGGGCAATGAGCTGTGATTTTCTACCATGGTAATTGATGTTAGTATTCTCTTCACCAAGCTTCAAAACACATCTAAACAGACTATTAGGGCTGGCTCCAGGTATTTTTTGTAGGATATAAAATCCCAATCATGGATGGGTGCCCCATGTCAATAACTTTTGTTCTATCCAATTTCATATTCTGACCTCCTCACTTTAGTTCAAGACCCTCAAGCTCCTTCTCTCACATGTAGCCTCTACTCTTACCAGATCATATTGGCAAATTTCTGCAATTCTTTTGGTCAGCTATTCCAGGACTAGTCCTTGAACTGGGCTGAAACTTCACCTTGGCCAACAGTTTAGAAAACAACAAGGGATGCTGGGTCATATCTCAAGGAGAAAAATTACCATTTTATGAGGGACTTGCCTTGGAAAAAATCCCTGAACTGTCTTCAGACATGCATCCACTTCTGTCCTCTAAGTGTCCTGGAAGGTTTAGTAGGAGCTTAAGATTCTCAGTCTGGTTTATCCAGACATTCCCATCCTTTTCCTGCCAAGGTCTTGACTTCAACATAAATTTATTAAAGCTGCATGTTTACTCTCCTTTGTGGTTCTGCCACCTTTACAATTAGATTTTCAGCATGGTCTTCCATGTTTCCAGGACCTGAACATTTTCACTGAAGCTGCTATAGAGGATTTCTGGCTTTCAAAGTTTGGCTTGAGTTGACAATTGGCTTCTCTGAGTCTTTTATTTTCTGAGGTTTTCAGGGCAGTTGACAGCAATTATCTCTATATCACAGTTTCTATTGTTATCATTTTTATTCCTGCTTTTAACCATCATGGTCCCTCATTTCCTACCTACATCACAGCTCAATTACCCGCAGGTGAAAGTCTTAGTTATTACAATGCCGCTACATCCCCAGGGTTATCATCACCATACTTTCTGCTAGCAATAAGGTCCTTCCAACCCAGATGCAAAATACCCCCTAAAGAGCTGCTTTCTGGAGCCACTCTGATATCAATTGTCTTAGCCCTGATTCTCCAGAAAGCAGATCTTGAAAAGTCCTTCATTATAGTGCTTTATTAGACAGTGTGATCCAGAATGGAATATGAGGAATAAGGTAGATAAGGATAGAGGAAAATATAAGAACACTAATCAAGCTGGCAGTTGCTAAGTTCAAATTATTGCTTGATGTTGCAAGGCCATCCTCTGAGAAGACATAACTGCTTCTCACGATACTCTCTAGGGGGAAAAAGAAAAAATAAATCAGTTCATGGCCTCTGGTCACACACTGGTCAAATTTTCATTCCACATGGGTGCAAATGTCATTGAAGTTCCAGATTGTATTTGCACGGGTACCTAGCAGGTCCTGTGGCATTTTCAACTTCTGCATTAATGTTGAGACCCTTCGGCAGAAGGTGCAAAGTCAGGATAGAGAGCACATCACTGTCAGGGTGAGCCTGGGTGAATTTTATTAGAAACCATATAGCAGTAGTCACCACAACAGGGGCTGGAGTTAGAGATGAGGAAGACAGAAAGTACTAGAAATGATGCATGTCAGGTATCTAATACAATGGTATTTACAGCTTCATGGGGTAAGAAATTACTTAGCATTACAGAAATACTCTGTATTTCTATGTCACCTCAAACAACCAAATAACATAGTTAAAGAAAAAGTACTGAGAGGTCAAAGGCCTGTGTGGTCATTCACTTTTTCCTCCAAAAAAAATCTAGTTAGGGGGTATGTTATAGTGATGTCTCATTTTATTTTCACATCAGAGCAATACCTGTTAGTCCTGTATGAAAAAAACAAACTAACTAAAGCTCAGAGAGGCTGCATATTACACAGTTAATATAGCAAGTGAGTAGCATGTCTGGAGTCATAATCTAATTTATTTACCCATAGTGTGTGTTTTTTCCATGCACCACATAGCCGATTCATCTTTTCTTTCTCTCTAGAAATTCTCGTGACTTTTATCTTTGAAAACAGGCAACGGTAGACATTCATACGTCGAAATGAGTCTAGGAGCTAGAGTGTTAAGGTAAGCTGGACTTTAAAACACCTTCTGTGGGGTTCTGCCTTAAATCTTATCTTTCTCAGTGTGCCTTTGCTTATTGTTTTTAGGGCAGAAGAGACTTGAGTGAGGAGGTAACACAGGAGAATGATCCAGACAAAGGGCAGCCACATGCCAACCATGTCCTGTTCTGCAATCCATATTCAGCTCTTCCCTTCCGAGCACTGTGGATGTCACTCTAAGTCTTCTTCAAGAAAGAACCATGCAGTCCCTCCCTCCATTTTCCTCACCCTTTAGGTACTTACCCACACACAGCAATGGCTTCATATAACTTTTGGAGGGAACACATAAAAAGTTCCTCTCCAAGCCCATGAAACAACCACTCCTTGCCCCCTGTCAGGGGTGAGGCTAGCCTTTCAGGCCGTATATTTTATAAAATGCCCCTCACCAGATGAAGCAATTTTCGAATGAGTAGAGTCATCTCAGACATTAGGAGGACAATTAGGGAGGACTTTGTATAAGAGGATTATTATAAAAGCCTCCTGTGGGTTTCAGGAAAACTCCAGCATCTTTTTAAAATGTTGAGTCCACACATGATGGTACTAGACAGCTAAGGAGTAGAAAGATTCAACTGCCTTTTTTTTCTAATGGCCCTAATAGTTTTGCACCAGCACTAAAAGTGACCTCTGAAGGGAACATGTAATTTCCCTTTGGGCTCTGGATCATGAGACCAGTGTCAGCACCACTTCTTTCCGGGATGACTTTTCCCGCTTCTGTGACATCCATCTCTTTAGGGTTCATGAAGCCCAGGAGTGGAGGCTGCTAAACACGCTCCACAGTTGCCCTCCCCTTGCCTCCTGCCTCTGCTGCAGTGACCAGTGCCAAGCAGGGGAAAACAGGAGTCTTGACTTGTTCCTGAGGGTTGAGTCATGATGAGATGCTGCCTAGAACACCTGCTGCTGCTGCTGTTCTCATTTTCTTGGTAGTTATTTTCCTAGACTTCTCATTAGCAAAGGAGAATGCTCAAAATTAGGGGGAGCCTATTTATTTTTCCTGATTTCTTTTTAGCCTTTGAAAGCTTCCACACCAGCCCCAAACCAGTGCAAAGGGGGACAAGCTGGGGTGAAAGTGATGGGATTCAGGACCTAACAGCCTGGGTTTGAGTTCTGTCTCTGCCACTGACTGGTTGCATGATGCTGCCCTCATTACTGCACATCTCCAAGCCTTAACACCCTTACCTATAAATACAGATAGAAGTATGAATACATAGATGAACGCAGGTAAAAATGTTGACTGCATGTGAAAAGAGAGGTCACATTTCTTTAAGACATTAGGTATCGTTTAGCACAAATCCCAGAGGGGATTTAAGTGAATATTCCTTTCTTCATATTTTCTCAAAGGATCAATCCTTCATTTGGGTAAATACCAGACTCCAACTCAGAAACCTTACTCAGATTGGCTCAACTGCTTTCCATCTTGAATTGGGACTATGTGCGATCCAGTCACTCTAGGCTCTCACTGTACTGTGAATTATTTTCAAAGAAGAGAGAAGCAAGAGAACCCAGTCACTATGACTCAGCAGAGTAGTCTTTAGGAATGGTCCTTAGTAGGGCAAGCTGTTTCTAAAGCAGCCTGTGTAAAGAACTTCGCCTTTTGAACCAACCAAACCATTTCTTTCCTTGAGTTGCAACTCTCCTAAATTCAACATGTATGACCACTGAATCAGACCCCTGGCAATCCAGTTTGTTTTAAACATATGCAAGTAAAGATGTATATATAAACACTCAGCTAAAATATTTCTAGATATGTATGTGCATGTATGACACATAAGCACATATAATATACATGCCTTTTTATGTAGAGAGAGGCTTGGTTTTATATTTTGCTTGCAGCCAGTTCTTACCTATCTTTTGGTCTTGTAATTAAACAATTAAGTGTCATTTCTTATAATTATGCACTTCAACAAAGTAGTAAGGTAGGCATTAACTCACTTGAGAAATATGTTCTATCTTAGAGCCAGCACAATATAGTAACCAAAGCCCAGAGAGCATTAGTGCTTGGCGCATGGCTCGGTGTTAGCATCCTTGTGGACAGACAGCATGTTACTCCACTCTCCAATGACTGCACCAGAACACCCTGCTAGTTTCACTTGTAAGTAGTTCATGAGATACCAATTTCTGTGCCACTCTTGAGAACTGGGGGCGGAGGTACATTTGCCCAGTCTTCCACATGCATTTAAAAAGATACTTTATTTATCTTAAACCCTGTATGTAGATGATTAAGACTGCCAGGCTTAAATTAGAGGAAGGAAAATGCTTGTTTTCTTAACTTCTCATCCTACACTGAATTTAAAGATACTTCATGAATCTCCGCTTTAGAGCTCAAGAAGTTCAAGGCTGCATTCCCATATGACCCCTGAGAGAAGAGGAAGTGAAGAGACTTGAAGTGGTAACACTCTACACCAACCTACCTGGCCAGTTCTTTCTCTGCCATGTGCTGCCCAGCCGTGCCAGCATCTGCGACCGATCAGGGCTGGATGCCTTCAGTGTGGCCAGGAGGATTAGAAGGACTGCAAGGATTGCAGCAAGCCCCTGCCCCGACTGGCCAGCTAGAAGACATAGACATTTTCACATGTCTTACTTTAATGTGTAAGGTCATAGAAAGCTTCTAGAAAATTATAACCTCTGGCAGGTGGATGATCATCATACCATTAATATTTGCTGCTGCTATTGATGAATAACAATACAGTAATAATAGGTCTTCTTGTTTGGGCCATTATTTACACTACAGTGTTTTAGTTATTGTGGTTTGACTTTAAGTCACATACTCTTAAGGGCTACACTATATTGTCCATGTAACCTAATCACATGTTGGTACATGAAATCTCTTACTGGTTACCTACAAGATCTTGAAGAAAAGGAACACAGGATACTAAAGTTTTGCTAGAGATCTGGCAGGCATTTCAGTAAAGGGGATGGAGTGACATTACTCAGAGAACTATTTAGGGGAGTCTGACACTGATCAGATGCTCCCATGAGGTTACTACTGGCCATTCAGGGATGAAGCATAAAGGGGTATCCGAGAAATAAGATATAAAGATGAGAAGTGTCCACAGACAAAAATCACCTGGGTTGCAACTTTGCCTTCTATGGTGTTGAGGTTCAACTTGAAGGCCCAGCCCAAGCCTGGCTGGAAATAAGACGGGCACTAAGATACTAACTCTGTCTATTAATTCTAGTAGTTTGGGTAATAACAGATAGGGTTGTTTTATAAAATAATTTACTAAGTTAGGGAAAATATTCTAAGGGTACAAAGTACCCTTTAAAGGGATCTATAAAGTTGCTGTCACAAAGAGCCATAGTTGTGGGGAACTTGTGTGACATCTCTGTTGTAGTTAGGCTGGAAAAAAAAGACTGAGGAAAACTTGGAAGAAGTTTTGAAGATGCATAATTTTTTAAAAAGATTTTATTTGTTTATTTTTAGGGAGGGGAATGGAGGGAGACAGGGAGAGAAACATCAATGTGTGACTGCTTCCTGAGTGCCCCCCTAATGGGGACCTGGCCTGCAACCCAGGCATGTGCCCTGACTGAGAATGGAACCTATGACTGTTTGGTTCACAGGCTGGCCCTCAATCCACTGAACCATACCAGCCAGGGCTGAAGATGCAGAATTCTTAAACATGGGTTTTATTTTCTAAAAACCATTGTGTTTTCTACAGCATTGTTTCTGCAAAAAGGTTGTGGGTGCCACACTTCCATAATCCTGGGACCTTGGCTATGACCACCAACAGCACCAGCTGACAGAAGTTGCAGAGAGTCAAACATGGCTGGTCATGGGCCGGTTGCCAATTAAATACCATAAAACTCATGATCTTTGCCCTTCCCTGTCAACAATAACAGAATCCAGAGCAAAGAGCCAATAATAAGATGAAGATGGTATGAAACTGGAACTTTGGAGGAAGGATCTCTCTCATCTGCCTTTCTAGAAAGATCTCAGAAATACAGCTGTGGTGGAAAAAGGTGGGAAACGGAGCAGAAGTGTGTGGGTCTGGAGAATGCATGGAAATTACCACTTGACCCTTTGTCTATAGACAGAAGAAGTTTGGTTTGAGGTAACCAGGACTTTAAAATACCTTTCTGGAGACAAAGCATGCCATATATCAAGTATGAAATCATAAAGTTGGATCTCTCTCTCTCCCTCACCCTTGTATTACATAAATCATATAGCTAGAGCTTTTGTTTTTCAACAAGCGATTCTCACCAACATTCAGAGAAAACTTAAAGCTGACCGGCTGGACAAGGAAACAGGAGAAGGGGAAGCTGAGGATGGTATAGATGAGTGTAAAGGGAGACAACTGTGAGTGTATAGTCTAGAGCCTGGGTTAATAGACCCACTGGTGCTAACAAGGGTCCAAGCTCTTGGGAATCAAGTCACACCAAGAAACTACTGAGCTGCTTTATTCTCAGTTTAAATCCAAAGCAACAAAGCCAGGTATTTGAAAATCCTTTTTTGAAACACTGATTTTTACTGTCCAGCTGACATTTTTATTGTGATATAATCTTCCATGCTTCAAAATGGTTTTGGGAAATTGTTTCGTTTACTTGGTAGACTGCCAATTTGAGGCAGAGCTGAAAGGATGGTGGCCACTGTGTTTCCCTTTAATTCTGTCCAGTACCAAAGATATCATATGGAGGCAGTTATTTATATGATTCTAGTCGCAACTATGGTGCAAGATTTTCCTCAGCAGATTCATGGGGGAAGGCTATGGGGTAGATCATCAGGAGTCCCAGGCTCATAGCTTTTTCCAGACGGGCCTTAGTTTCTATGAAATGAGACAGGATTAGCTTCCCTGCGGTCACTTTACAACTCTGATTTTCTAACCTGGGTAGTATTTTTTCAAAGATAAATTGCTTAAAATTTATTGTAGTATTTTCCTCTAAAACTCCATCACATCATTTCTTAAGACACTCAAAACATAGTTGCTCATTAGTTTCTGCCTGGTGAAAAGGCAGGTAAGCCTAACTACAAAACCCCTTTTCAAAGAGTAAAAATGAGAACCAGAAAGTCTTTCTGTGTGAAGGAGGCAACACCAAAGTGCTAAGTAACTCAGTATTAGTCCTGGACAAATCTGGACGTGGTCAACTCCCTCTTTGGCCTCTACTCAAATCCCTTTTCCTGATTGTTTTCTGTTTCTACAAAATGGTTTTTGTGCTCTGTTATAGTAGTGATTAAAAAAACAAAAACAACTCCCAGGGACATTGTGTGCAAATAAACTCTAGAAAGTGGAAAATCTTCACATTCCAAAGGTGGAATCTGAGGAAAGGAAAGTCCTTTGAGCAGAGAGTCAGGCCCACTAACAACCGCATAGGCTACCACACTCTGCTTTCATGTCTCGTCTCGATTTGTCTTCATGAAAGAAGTTTAGAGATTAGAAAGAAACAAAATGTACAGCTCTTCCCTTCCATGCCTGTAGCAGTCTCCTGAGCTGGCAGCTCCCTGTTCTCAAACTATGGTGATGAGGAAAGGGATACTACAGTCAGGCTTCTCTAGCTCCTCATAGGCTTTGACCCATTGCTCAAAATTCTCTCAAGGTGTTTGGATTCTCTTTAACTTGCTGCCTCCACAAGGAGAAGCTATGCCCAATGGTAACTCAGGACACATCTGACCAGTATAAATATTATTAATTTAATTAATCTACTTCTTTTTCAATTGATTTTTTAGAGAGAAAAAGGGAGAGGGAGGAAGAGAAACATTCTTCCACTTATTTATGCATCCATTGGTTGTTTTATACATGTGCCCTGACTGGAGATTGAACCCGCAACCTTGGCATTCTGGGACAACACTTTAACCAATCAAGCTACCTGACCAGGGGTTTCATTAATCTACTTCTAACTGCCCTTTCTGTTTATAGGGAGCATCAAAGCCCTGAGAAATAAACTACAAATAGCTCCACAATAGTAGCAGGATGGCACTTCAAAAGACAGCATTAAAGAAAGCTCACTAACAGTGATAATTTTTCCTAATGGTTCTGGGAGGATAATTAAGTTGTTTATCACCTTTGATGCTTATAACTCTAACACAGGTGTTCCCTGGAAACCAATTAAAAATACTTACAGCTGATAAAGAGTATCTCTTAGCTCAACAAATTTACTTATAATTCCAATCCCATTTGGAAAAAAGTCTTGTCAGGCCTTTTGACACCAAAAGACAACTTTCACACTCATTTACACTCGGTGATAAGCCATACAGGGCATTTACTCAGCCTCCCTTGATCCAACAGTAGTGTCCTCCAGAAAGCTTTCCTTGACTACTGAATGACAAACTTAGTTTCGAAGTATCAGTTGTGGTCAGTAGTTCCTTTCTGGATGATGGAAGGGATTTCCTTTCAAAGGAAATGGACTGGGATCTCTCCATGATATCTTTGCCTAATTGTCAGGAAAGAGTGGTGCCTTGGATCTCTTGCCCTCACTTTGCAGTGAACACCAGGTTGATGGTTTTTAGTTCCTTCAAAGACTCATGGGAGAAGAAAAGAGTTCCTTGTGAAAATCCCAGGTGTTAACAGGTGGCCTATGTGGCAGACTCATGAAGGTGAGCTGTCAATTAATAGTTTGGTTAAGACCCACTCATTTCCTTGTATGCTGAGTTGGTACACCAAGGCCCAACCCTGGCCCCATCCCTGGCCCCTTCCCTGTGTATTGACTATTATTCTGGAATCTGTCTATATCAGGCCTTTTCTACTATCTTTTTAAAATTATTTTTTATTTATTTATTTTTAATTATTATTTTATTTTAATTGTTGTTCAAATAGTTTTCTGCCTTTTACTCCCATCCTAGCCCACACCCCAGCCCTCCCTACCTCTCTCCCATTTCCACCTGCCCTGCCTTATTATTGTCCATGTGTCCTTTATATTTTTTTCCTGCAAACCCTTCCCCTTTTCCCCTGAAATTCCTTCCTCTCTCCGCTCTGTTCTTTATCAAGCCTTTCAACCTGGTTGAAAGTTTGTTGACAAAGTTCCTGATTTTTGTGTCTGAAGGCTCATGAGTTCTCTTGTGGGGCTGTTTGCTGCTTCATCGGTGGATTAGTTTTCATCTGCCTTAGCCTTATTTTGATCTACTCCTTCATGCCTTTAGAAGTATGCTAATTCACAGGCCACTTTATTTCTCATTAGTTATGCCTTCTTCAGTTGGGGCAAGGAGTATGACTTTGGATTCAGGCACTCCTGGCTCTGCCATTAAATAGCTAAGTGGCATTGGTTGTTTCCTTCTTCTCTCTTGAGCACTTACTTCCTCATTTCCTTATTTGGAGGGAGAGAATAAGACCAGGGGATGTATGAAGGACTTTTTAGCCCTTAAATTTATAGGATGTTTTTGGCAGATGACTGATTTTCACACGAAACACTATTCCTTACTACACACCTTTAAATTAGTTATTGTAATCAGTTTCTCATTTAGCCCTTTTTAATCTTTTATCTTCATCTGAGGACATGCTTATTGATTTTAGAGAGAGGGTAAGGGAGGGAAAAAGAGAGAGAGGAAGAGAAACCAATGTGAGAGAGAAACATCAATTGGTTGCTCCTTGCATTCACTCCTGACCAGGGACTGAACTGTAACCTAGGCATGTGCCCTGACTGGGAATTGAACCCATGAATTTGGGGGGCATGGGACACTGTTCCAACCAACTGAGCCACACCAGCCAGAGCTCATTTAGTCTTTTTGAATGTATAGTTTGCATTTAAGAAGCTGATTCCTGGGCAGTATTGCTGCAGTTGAGAGAACAAAGAAGAGAGTGGCATGAGATAAAGCTGGAAAGAGCTTGGAAAAATCACTTTAGCCATTAATGTGGAAAACAGATTCAAAGGAGTTCTGAGTTGGTGAATTTAGCTCTTTTGATTTAAGCGATTACAGTGCTCTAGCAAGAGGTAATAATACTCCTTTGTAGTAGGTGACTACGGAGATAAAGAGAAATGAGTTTTTTAAGAGCTATTGGGTGGTGAACACTCAGTACCGTCCATATTATAGAATCGTGGACTTGAAAGCTATTTAATTTTATTAACTAATGTCACTCCAATAAATTTAATAAAAATTATTTAAGACATAAATAAAGGAAGGTAATAGAAAGTATCTGAAGGGAGGAATACTGCTTTATACAGTGGGTGGTCTAAAATGAACTTTGGTGTGTGGCTGCCACATTTAGCAAATAAAGATACAGGAGATGCCCCATTAAATTTGAACTTCAGTTAAAGAACAAATACTTTTCAGTATAAGGATATATCCCATGCAGTGTTTGGGACATATTTGTACTAAAACATTATTTGTCGTTTATCCTTTATTTAATCTGGTACACCCACTCTGGAGAGATGACATTTTTGATATTTAATGTCAGTGGAAACCCTCCGGTTAAAAGGAATTAGTTAACTATAAAGAAGCAAAGGGAGGCTATACCTGAGACTGATACAAAGCACTTGAGAAATATGAGGGACTGGGATCCAGAGCCCAGGTGAAGGAGGGGTTTACCATAGACCAGAGAAGGAAGGGGGTGCATGTGGATGGGCAGTGGTTTGTTAGCATGGTGGGGGGGAAAGGGAAGGGTCCTGTGAAATAACTCTGATGTTTCTTTGTCAATAGGTTGGGAAAATGGGCTGAAAGGGAGAGGTGTGTAGACAGGGGAAGCACTTGAAGGTTGAAGAGAATGGAGACACTGAAAAAGGAGGAGCAGGAGTTGGCCTGACAGGTTGAGAGCTCTAAGGTACTACATGAAGTTGGTTGTTCATAGTCTCCATGACCATTACTGAGTGACCCACCCGGCCCATGGCTCTTGTATCGACAGAGCTTGCTAAATACTTACTCCTATGTCTTTGCCTCGGGGGGCCATTAAGTATTTTAGCGATTTTCCTTTCGTTGGAAAGATTGCTGCCACTGTAGAAGCTACTTTAATAGCCCTACTTAGGAAAGGAGATGAATCTGAAGATAACATCAAAAGATCCATTTATGAAGCATCTAATTTCAACACAAACACCATCCACACAGCCTGAAGTAAACTGGAGATTTGGCAATTAACCCACTAATTTGAACAATATTGACAGTCAGTCTGCATAGATAACACAGGGCGTGACTTTTTGTTTTTTTTCTCTGTGGTGTTTAAGTTTCTGCCTTTCCACACTCCTTCGATGTGGCATTTTTCCTTGTCTGAGCTGCACATACTGCCTTTTAAAAAGAAGCATATCATTTTAAACAAGTTAAAACGTATTTTATTCATTAACTCTTGACATTTCATAATCATATTAGTTCATTCTTAACAAGCATAATAATTGCTTTGCATTATTTCATTTATATGCAGAGCTTTTTTTTATGACATGTGTCTTCATGTTTCATAAACATGGGGCTGAATACAGAGCTCCTTTCCGGGGTGAGAGTAATGTGACATTTCCCTTGCACTTGTGCACTGGAGTGCACATGAGGTCACTGTTCTGCAGGAGAGGTGCCATGTTCACCGTCCCGAAAAGGAGTATTTGTGGTGGGAGAGTGCCCTGCAAAGAGCTCCACTCTTCCCATCTCCCATGGTGGTGAGGGCAGCACTGAGAGCTTTCAAAGGCATCCTTTTAGCACCATCTCTGGGAGAATTCAAATAGAAGAGATTATTTGTGAAAAACCTTTAGTTGGTGACTTAGAACCCCCTAAAAGGGAGTGTGGGGAGTGATCAAGAAGGGGAAATTTGATATTTTACTTTCCACTATTTGGCCTTGTTGGCTTCCTCTGAGTCGCAGGTGTTGTGCTCTGTGGGCCTTCCGGGCAGTACATGAGTGAACCCGGCTTTCATCCACTGTCTGTAACCATCTCATAACAGATGCAGCTCTAGGCAAAATAAGTCCTTGGGAGTTTGTTGAGGGGGTGGGAGAACATAGGGAAATTTTTTCCAGGCCACGTGTGGAAGAGAAAGCCTGTTTCTGAGCCAGCTTTCTGGGAGTTTCTGTGCAAATCACTATGCAAAATAATATCAAAAATTGCTGCTGGTTGTGGTTGAGATTATTGTATCTTTTATAGAGTCAGAGAGCTCAGATATGAAAGAGACCTAAATAGTTAACCTTGTTTAATGGTCTTCAGACATTGTATTGGCCATGCTGGTGGATCACAATCATTTGTGAACAAAATATCCAAGTTTTGCACATCAGAAGGCATTAAAGATTACCATCATGTTAATGTTACTTCCTCTCACTTGCATTCTGATGTATTTTCTTGACTGGGACAGAGTGAAGGCGCCACTTCCCATAGCCTGTGTATGTCTGCAAACAATATCCACCATTATGATATGGAGGACATAAACGTTGAGAATGACAAGCACCATTAACAGAAGTCCTCCTCACTGTCCACAGGCCCACCCACAGGGGTCTAGGCTGTGCTAGTGTTAACCCTCCTTCTGCTTGGGGGTGTAACGTCAGAGATATAACAGGCAGCCCGTGGTTTTGTACTTTTACCAGGGAGGTGGGCAGTAGCAGAAGCCACCTACTCTTGAACCTCTGACTTCCAGCCATTGGGCAAGAAAAAGGATCACACTGGTTTTTGGGGAATTGCAAACCAATATCCTAGTCCTGTCTTTAGGAGAGGGTCCCATTAGTTGTCACTGCTTTCCATAACTCATAGGAGTCAGACAAATTTTGTTGGGTACCACCTCTTACATTTGCATAGACAAATGAAGTGGAGAATGGTTCAGTTAATTGAAGTTCATTAATGCATATGAAGAACTTGGAAAATTAAGGCACCAGCCCACATAGCTCTCTTATAAGCAGGCTTGCTGGCCCTAATGTACAGTGAAAACTTTATTGCTCCATTTTATTTTACATCTGTGAATAGCATATCAGAGATAGAAAATTCAGCTTCTGTTTTCTTGGCAAAAAAATTCAATTCTGTCCCCTTACAAAGAGACCTGCTAATACTCAACTTCTAGTTCAGGGGCAATTTAAAATAAAGTAAAACAAACACAACACAGGCACATACTCAAAACAAACAAAGAAAAAGCTCATCTTTATTCTATATATCAGATGAAATCAATACATCTTTTTTTACACATGTCACTTTATAGTTTCTAACCTTCTGTTTTATAGTACTTATAAGAGCAAGGTGTTGGATTTATAATTTTTTGTAGAATATTATTTAACAGTTGAATAAATAGAGGTTACTCATTGAAAAAAAGATTTTCCCTTTTGAGAGAAACCACTAGACATTGCATTGTACACTCAATTATTAACAGTTCTTTCTGACTTCATGCGGTAAATCAATTTCCAAATGGTGGTGGTGACTCTGCGTTACAGCAGGGTGTCACTTCTCTGCACATCTACAACGTGCTACACACATTTAGAGCTTGGAAGCTAAAACCAATGCTATATATTAACTAAACATGCTATATATTAACTAAATATATAGCATGTTCTATATATTTAGTTAATAATCAAAATAAGACATAATATTTAAACCGTACTTTAAAGTTTACAAAGCACTTTGGCATGTATTATCTTCTTTTGGACATTGCAAAAGACCATCAAAAAAGAAACTGCTAAACAAATTATGTGAGACTCACGCAGTGTAATATTTTGCAGCCATTAAAGCAAGATGAGTGCAAAGTGAAACAATCCCATATTGTTAGTAAAAGAAGAAATTGCAGAACCACACCTACAGATGATTCTGTTTTTATTAAAGAGTTATAAAATATGAATATTACATGTACTTGTAAATATGTGTACATTATGTATTTGTATGAACTTAGAGAAATATGCTTCGAGCTCTGGGATGGCATTGGAGGGGCAGAGAAGGGGCATTGCTCCTACTTCTTTCCATATGTACTTCCAGAAGTGCAGTTAGATTATGGATGATTCAACGGCTTCATGGTTTTCTGCATTTTACTAAAGAAAGCTTTCAAAAATCTTGGCTTCATTTTAAGGATGAAAAAACAAAGCTCAGAGATTTTCAATGATTTTTGCAAAGTCATGCAGCTTATCCCTAAAATCCAGGCCCCTCCTTCTCCAGCACCTGCTTTGGCTACCACATCCCTGGGACAGAGCATCTGAACTGCAGACGAGGCTGAGGGATACTCACAAGTGTCCATCTCTGCCCCAAGGTGTGCTGCCACCTTAAGACATTTTGGCCTACAGCAGCAGTGTTTTAGCCTAGTTAGCATGGAAAAATGTAAGTTGCTAAATGCCTGTATTTTCTCTTTCTGTGAAGAAGGCAGACAAGTTAACTGTGTCTGGTTGGAAATTCAGAAGTCTGTGTTACTATCTGAGTGGCAGGTGTTGGGTGAGCCACTGAACACCGTATCTCAGTTTCTTCACCTGTGAAAATACTGGGCTGACCTACTTTCTCAGGATAGCTGGGTGGGCTATTCATGATTTAAAACTGCTTTGAAAATACAAAGCTCCATTGAAATTGTTTGTCAAGTTTCTCCTGGCTCACACCTTCCTTCCTTCCTTCTCATGCCCTCCTCTGGCATATGAGCCCTGAAGACTTGATATTTTTTCTATCTGATCTAAAAGCTTACAAAATTCAGCAGTAATTTTCCAATTGGAAAAATGTCTCCTAGTATTTTCTTCAAATGAGAATGGAGTTACTATTTCTTCCAAACCTGAATGTAAAGTGTGTGTGTGTGTGTGTGTGTGTGTGTGTACAGATTTTTAAGACAATCAAGCCTGAAGGCAGTGTGGGATTCTAGCACCAGGTGGGCACTTCCGGGTTTCATCTGGCATTGAGAGGCTTGACATCACCTGGACAGTAAGAATTAGTGGTAAAGTCTTCAGGGTAAGGGAAGAAACCATTATCTCTTCTTCTGTCTCCCATCATGCACTTTACCTGCCTGTTGTGGTTGCCCTCTCTGCCAGGCTGGGCAGAAAGTAGAGGCAAAGCACCAATAAAGCACCATGGAAATAAAGAAAAAAGATCAGGAAAAGGAAGGCAAGAGTTTGCTGGAGTTCCCCTCACCAACTGAAATGTTGTTGAGTGAAGAGAAAAGCCTGCACCAAGGCTAGAGTTCCTCCTCCTTCTACCACCCATCTCAGACCATGACAGGGCCAGGGATGCTAAGAAGGGGGTGTGGGTGGTCACATCACAGGCCTACACCCACGGAGCACTGCATCACAGGTATGGCGTGGTTTGGGGAGTGCTGGCCTTCTGTGTTACAACTGGAGCCCTCTTCAGTTTCCCTCTCTTCTTTCAAGTTTGCATAGTTTCAGAATTTTCTCAATGTCAATTTGAGTTTTTGGTTAGTGAAAATGCCCTTCCCTATATGTACTACACTCTCCTTGGACCATAAACATCTTGTAATTCTCTCAATACCTACAGCAATGCTTTGTGTATAGCAGGAAATTCAGAATGACTAATATGAATACTTCTAGATGCTGTCCAGGGTGCGTCAACTGCTCTGTGACTCTGGGATCATAGCTCCAGGCACCTGCCAGCCTGCTCCGGTATTGGGAATAATTTTTTGTTTAGGTGGTTTTCTTTAGTTAGTGATCATCCCCAAGCACACACATGAGGACCCCAGAGGATCTATTTTAAGCAAAAGAGAATTAAGCTTTCTTCCTCTCTGACATGCTGTTAGATTCTTTTAAGTTGTGTTTTCTTAGATTTTTGAGAAAGAAAGAACTCTTCATGGTGTTCTAGCCCAGTAGGCTTTCTGGACTACTGGTGGGCTTTCAAAGTCTCTTCCCAGCTTCTTCCTGAGGCAGGCTCCCAGTGTGTGGTTAACATCCTCTAGGGACGGGGACCACAGGCCCCCCTGCGGCAGCCCACTCCATTTCTGAACAGCTCTGTCTGAAAGACAGGTCTCCACCACAGTGAGTGGAAATATGTCCACCCTGGGATTCTGTCTTATGTGAGAATACGCCTGATCTTCTTGAAGACAACTCTCAAGTGCCTCCTCTACCGCGTAAGGCATCCCCACATCTCTCCTCCCAGCAAACAGCTGATTGGCTGCTGCAGGTGTCATGCTTGCCTTGTGGGGTAGAGAAGAATTTGTATGACTCCTAGAACCCCGGAGCAGGCCCGTTTATGGAAGAAATGTGAACATTCTGTACCTCTCTCCTTTGCATTTGAGGAGTCCATGCCCAGTACTTGTGCTGAGGACGGACGCTCAGGGCGTGTGCCCAGGCAGGGCCACCTCCCTTCGCATTATCCAAAAGTGCCCTGGGAGGCAGGCCAGTGCACACTCCACACCTGCTTCCTACCTGTGGCATGAGCAAGAGTGAGCCTTGGCCGGATGACTGACAGTAATAACACTAATGCCTGACTTCTTACACCACAGCCACCACCCTAGGAGCTCATATTTCAAAGTATAAGGAGAAGCATGGTTTTCTCTAATGTAAGACCTCAGTTTAATTTAGCTGGTAAGAGTGATTACAAGTCATCTATGTGTTTCTGGGTCTGGTGCACATCATGGTGAGGGGTCATCATGTTCTTCACCACTGGAGATGCTCATAAAGACAGCAGAAGGAGACCAGAAGGATTGTATAGAGCCAGGCCAATGGAGGTTTGGGTTCTCCTTTTGTTTTAAAGTTAGTCATAGAATTATGGCCTATGGAGATTAAAGCACCTAACACATCACCGGTTCCAGTCCTTAACAGTGAAGGATAAATAAGTAGGTAGTATGTTCTCTCTGGGCTCATGCAGTAAGGATTTTGATTTTGGGTGGTTTGTGTAGGACTGCAAGAGGCATATCCAAGTATATCTTGTGTGAACTATCCTATAATCTTTGGTTCTGGAGGCAACACGTCAAGAATTACTCAAGGCTTGAGCTACCTACAGCAGGAAATTCAAGTGCTGGCCTGTAACATTTAGTCAGTGTGATTCCCCCAGTCTCTTCTCCTCAGCCTCTCAGGTTGGGTCACTCTCTGGGTCCCAGCTGTGCTCCTTGGCAGCAAAGACAGGTCAGTGAATTGTGATAAAGTTTCCACTTTCCCCATTTTGATGTATTTACATAAATTGGGTCTCCAGCTGTAAGAACTAATGCAACAAATGACTTCCAACACATGCACAACAAATAAAACTCAAATGTACAGTATAGGGTCTTTTTTCTTCAGTGCATCTTCCTCTCTCCTTCCTTCCCTTTCCTTCCTTCCTTCCTTCCTTCCTTCCTTCCTTCCTTCCTTCCTTCCTTCCTCTGTCCCTCCCTCCCTCCCTTTCTTCCTTCATCCCTCAAACATTTTATGAATGCCTATTTCATGCCAGGCATTGTGCTGGGCACTGGGGACACAGGTGAGATGGTGTGAAGGTTCAGCTGTGAAAACCCAGTGTATGGACTGCTGCAACAGAGGGTGCAGGGGCACGCTGGGGAGAGGGCTGGGGTGATGAGGCTGGGGTGGAAGGCAATGGGGTAGACATGAACCTTCAACTGAATCTTGAAAGATAGAAAGGAGTCAGGCTAATGGCTGAAGTAAAGAAAAGCATAAGGGTAGAGGGAACAGCATATGCAAAGGCACTGCCAGGGAGGTAAGAGGAATATCAGAGAAAGGGCAGGAATAGGAACGTTAGGAAGAAGGGATGATGATTCATGTTAAATGGCACAGGGTCAGGTAAGAGCAGGACTGAAAAGTGTTCCCTGGTGACTAGCCAGAGCTCTTGTCCCTGCACATAAGCCTATGGCAGTTACAGCATCAATTGCATGGAATTGCAGAGTTGGGGGAGATCTTGGAGACCCTCAAGTCCAGTCTTCCCCCCAACATGGGAATCTTCCTATGACCTTCATATCAGGTTTTTCAGTCTTAGCTTCATCACTTCCAGAGTCATGAAGTACAACCAAGTCCCTTCTCACATCCCCCAACTGGGGACCTGACCCACAACCTAAGCATGTGCCCCAACTGAGAATTGAATCAGTGACCTTTTGGTTCCCAGTCTGATGCTCAATCCACTGAGCCCCACCAGCCCAGGCACAACAACTACCAATTATTGAACACCTATTATGTGCCAGATACTGTGGACACATAAGGACAGCTGGTTGTTTGTTTGGTTTTAGGGGATAAGCTGTGTTTATTATAGTCTAGGGCTTATAAAAAGAGACTGGTAAGCACTTAGAACTAGAACACACAATTTAAACAGCAAAAATTGGTAAAGCATACATAAGACAGTGTCAGGGGCTTTACGTATATTTTTCATTTCATCAACTTAGAAACTGTATTTAGGTACATGTACAGATACAGTTTTTTCTCTTTGCAAACCACAGAACCTGATGCAACTAACTTATGGAAAAACACAGTCTATTAGAAAAACATGGGTTAGCTCACAGAACTAAAGAAGAAGCTGAACAACCAGGCCCCAAAAAGGACAGCAACCTGGTAGCTCAGGAATGCAGCAGCAGGCTCTAAAGAGCAGCCGTTTTCAGGATGCCATCCTTAGAAGAAACCATTTTCCAACCATTTTATTTTCTTTTTAAAAAAATTATTTACTTATTTAGAAAATGTATTTTTCAATTATAATTGACACAGTCCAGTCACTTTCCTTCCTGGAGTCACTGTACCCAGGATTAGAAATCCACAGAGGCAAAGTTGGATCGTCCAGGCATTTGCAGGCCACCCTGATTGACGCCAGGACTTCACTTACACTGTGGAAAATCGAGGTGCTTTTACTAACACAGAGAGAGAGAATGCTGAGGGGACCTAAACAGCAGTCGTCCATCAGCACAGCTGATGCTATCCCCGTGCACAGATCAGGAAACTGCGACTCAGAGAAGCCAAACAACTCTCCCACAGCTATACAGACAGTGCACGACAGGACCAAGGGTTCAACTAGACCTTCTGACTCTAGAGTCTGGGTGCTTTCCATTCCTCCTCATTGACTGTTTGCCTGAACTGCATATGGATATTGCATTTGGAGTCAAGCCATATCTGGTAGGCTGAGACGTTGCTGTTAGTCCCAGAGCTGGGTCAGTCTCCTCAGTTCCTATCCCAATTTCTAGGGAATATCTCCAGAAATAGCTTCCTGTCTCTTTACAGGAGCCTATCTTGCTGTGAGGAAACAGCCATGTGCTGCTTTCCTAGTGGGAGACAAGAGAATGTTAAACCACAGCCTGTCTCTCCAGTGTCTACCCATTAACTCTGTTTTGCCCTGAGAGCAACACGCAATACTCCCTTCTCCACATACTGACCTTCCAAATATTTTAAAAGAGCTATTGTCTACCCAGATCCTGTCTTTACAAAGCTAAATATCCTCATGCCCTTAACGATTCCTCATCCTGCTATCCCATGTAACCACATGGGGATAATTTCCATATGTCGGCTAATTCTCCAAGACTTACATCAGATGAGAAACTGGCCCTGTATGAAAAGAAACCATTTCCCCTTGCTTTCTTTTTCTGATCCATTAGATTTCATATAAACCCTTCTGATGACTACCTGCTGTTTTCAAACTCAGCTGCAACCCAATATGACTCACTAGGTAAAGTCTTTCTTCAGTCTTCGTTTATTGTTTCCCACAGCCCAAGGCCCCCCAAAACGCCCTTCAGCAGCCACAGCCAATGGACAATATATGTTCACAAAAATGCCAACTTTGGGTTTCTTGCCATGTTTTAGTTTATATATAATCATATGACTTTTTTAAATCAAGGATTTTTTTGTTCAATGTAAATAATTTTAAGCTTAAATAGCTATAATCATATCCTCCAAAGAAAATATCCTGAAAGGTGGTTGAAAGTGTTGTATGCCAGGCCACCCCCCACAATCTCTTAATTGTTCTTTCCATTTTTTTAAAAAAGAAGAAAGTAGAGATTTGAACATTGTTTTGAGGTTTTGAGCATTTGCAGGGAATTTCCTCACAAAAACATTAGTTGTGCTGTGTCTGAAACAAAGTGTCTGATTATATAAACAGTCATGGAACCTCAAAGTTTGATTTGGAAGAAACAGAAGAGAAGGAAAATTGCAAATGTAGGGAATGAAGTTTAGAATTTTTTTGGTCAGAGTCCTATAGCGGTAGGCAGCGCTGAAGATTGGGTCTGGCATGTCACAAAATTAAGTAAATATTGGAAGAGTCGGACTGAGTGAATTTCTGTCCTAGGCTCAGCATGTGACCAGCCACAGTCAAATATTCCCATTCTCCTGCTCTTCAGAACATGAATCAAAATCAACCACACGCAATCTACACGTCATGGAAAATGAACTGAACTCAAACAGTGGAGGCTATTGTCTGAGCTCTGCCATCAACGAGTGATGTATCTTTGAACAAATTACTACATGATTTGGAGTGCCCCTGCCATAAAACAGTTGGTCAGTGACCAACACTCTAGAGAGATAATCTTTAAGGATAAGTTTGTGATAAGAGGAAAGAACAGTCTCTATTACCATATTGTGTTGTTTTTCTGAAACGAAAAAAAAGTCTTTCCCAGATCTCTGCTTGATAGACTTAATACATGCAGGCTAAAGAGTGAATTGCTAAATGCAAGTGGTAGCTTGAGCAGATTTATAAATATGGAACCTCAGGAGTGGAGGGCTTGCTAGAAGTCACTTGGTGCAAACCTCTGCCTGATGCAAAAATGCCTCTGCAAGACCACGGAGCGGTGGTGTCTAAGGTGGAGGCTACTTCAACACATGGGGGAAGGGCTCCTGTCGCTCTCCAAAGCAGCTCATTCTATTCTGACATGGTTCTAAATGTTATACCCTTCCTACTTTGAACTGAAATTCACTACCTGTTGGTCTAGGGCATACCCTCTAGAACTACAGAGAATAATACCTGCAACATCCCTAAACTTGCCAATTCCTTTCAAATGCTCTTCATAGCACATAATTCCCAGACCCTTTACTTTGTTGGTCACCCTTTTAGTGCACACCCCATTTTGCTGCAATCCTTTGTGCATAATTTGAATCTAATCCTTCCATTGGGTGAGCATCCCAAACATGTGGAAGCTGAGACTATAAGTTTTATGAGGGTAAGGGCAGTATTTGTTTCACCAGCAACTAGTAATTTCTGAAATGTTGTAGATACTCAAAAAATATTTTCTAAATGAACGACTCTGATCTTTTCTTTAACTGCCTTGGATAGAAGTGCAAGGAATGTCAAAAGTCTAGCTTCTCCTAATAGATTGGAAATCTAGCCTTTTGTGTTTTAACTTGAATAAAAGGAGTAGCTCTTTCTCTTGTAGGAAGAGCCATGTTAGACTTACTAGAAGGCTGGAAGGCTGGTAACTTGTGCTTTAAAATGTTAAACTATGTGGAAACATCTTTACCAGAGAATCATTTCAACATTGAACAACTTTGGCTCAACACATGTTGTACTGATGTTTTTCAGGGTTCCTCTGTGATTCCTACAACTAGTGTCTTTTGACTAATAAAAGAAAGATTTGTAAATCAGTAAAAGAGGAACAGTGGACTTTTGCCATGCTCCATATGTAAAGTAATCACCTGAAATCTGCAGAAGACCACCTCTGGCACCTGGCTCCAGAGCTAAAGTGGATAATTCACTAATTACTTTGTTGTGTACCCCTCTAAGTGACTTTTGGGATGGTTGTATGTTTGGGGAATTCCAGTGGACTGAAACACAGCTAATTTGACATTATTTGTGTTCACCTGAAAAGCACACAAAACAACACATGATTTCACCTCAACCAGCTTCCATGAACAGACTCTGGCTTTTCCTTAAGCAGGAGATCCAAGTCTTGTCTCTACCACACCCAAATACCAACAGAATATCTGACTTGACTCTCTGGGAAGTGCTGTCCATCAGCAAGAACTGCATTTTGAGGACAAGAAAACAATCTATCTATTAATGGGATTTATTATCCTCCTTATCATTTCCAGTTCTAATGGGATTAAGTTAACATCAACATACTTTTCTGTGGCGCTTTCTCACACTGGGCTGTGTGGGTGTGTAGACATGTGCACTTTGTCACATTTTATACTTTTGCAAATAGCCAGGAGAATGCAGAAGTCATGGCCAATCAGTCCTCTGGTTCCTGGCAAGAAACAAACTGAAGGAAATCAACTTTAAAAGCTTTTTTGGCCCCTCACATTATTATTAAGCTAAACTTAAAAATATATGAGACGCAAAAGTAGGCAGTATACTTTCCAAAGAAACTAGCCTGAAACTATTTAGAGACATATCCACAAATTCTATTTAAAAAAAGAGTTCTCAATATCTTCTCTTCCTAAGATTGAAAATAATCCTTAAAGCCAATATAACTACAGCATTTATTTCCAGTCAACATCTCTTTTGTTCGCCTTCTTTAACATCAACCTTACATATTTACCACCACTAGAAAACACCGCATATAATCTAAAACCCAACCAAAACCCAAACCAACAAAAAACCTTTTAAAACAGAAAAGCAAAGACTCAAAATCTTATATGGTTCTGATTCTTAGCAAAGACCAACAGTCTGATTGTCCCATAAAAATATAAATTAAATGGCTAATAACAAAATCTGTTTTTTACTTGGAAACCTTGGGCTGACCTTTTCCTAAGATGACTTCCATTGCTGACACAGGGAAGCAATTCCTATTGAGGGACAGGATTCAGTCTGTAAAGAAATTATTATAATTCAAAGAGGAGATGAAATGTTCACCAACAAACTTTCCATTTATCTTAAACTTCGTAGACCAAAGAAAGCCTGACTGGACTCCGCTTCTGCAACACCTGCGGAGGGATTTCACTAAATGCTTGGGCTCTCTTCCTACTGCTGTCGGTTGGAATCCTCCAGCAAGGTATCGCTACTCTGACTCACTCTAGGGACTGACGATGGGGGCCTCCACATTGCGATGTTCGCGGCTTCTGTTCAAGAAGGTCAGACAGAGTAACCACAATTGGTTAAATGAGGCCCCGGGGAAGAGGCAAAATCATTTTGGGGAAAACTCCCAGGTTTTACTGAGGACTTGTTGATTTTAGTTTTCCTTTTTGCTTTTATTCAAATAAAAGGTTTAGTGTAAGGTGTTTATATGTGGCTTCTTGACCTTCTAAGTGATTATTGAAAAGTATGCAGTGGGAAGACATTAATCCCAAACTTCCTGTCTCTATAGCATCGGATCATTACAATTTTTTTGGGTGCACAGAGGACAAGGCAGAGAGCAAAGCACTCCATTGTAATGTTATTTGCTTGTTTATATACGTCTGTCTCTCGTACTCAGCTGGAAGCTTTATCAAAGGCAAGCACTGTGCCCTTTGCATCTTTTTATCCCCAAAGACTTGTTTAATGCCTGGTACCTAGCCAATAGGTATTTGTTGAGTTAATCTATGAAGGTAAATAGAAAGTATGCCATCAGCGTTTAATTGTTATTACTGGCAAGACCTTCTGTGGGCAAGTAACGGGCCCACGATGGCCCTGGTGTCCACAGTGTCTTTTGAGGCCCAACATTAAGCCCCTTTTCATTCTCCTTGCCAAGCCTGGTGCCTAAGAAGGCCTCAGTTTGATTTCCATATTTGGATCATGCTGAGTGCAGACCCCAATTCTATAATCTATTTCTTTGTGAGGCTGTTGGCATCTATGGAGTCAGGAAGTAACATCTGCTTCAGTGAGTTGATTACCAATGAGAAAAAAGAGGTAAAGGCCAGCGTTAGGTGGGGTCTGGCTTAGCTTCAAAGGAGGCATATGGCTTGTATCTTAATGAGAGAGTTTACATATTCAGGGAAGATACATCTGAAGGGCAAATTAACTGGTTCAAGACTGAGTACATAAGTAAAATGTTCCCAATTACATTGCTTTAAGTCGATGGCACATTGTCCTGTGAAAGCCCTGAGTTCTAAGTTCCCACTGCAGCACTCTTATTGGGGTCTTGGTTGCTGAACTCTGGATTATTACAGTGGTTCCTCTTGTGATCTATCTTTGCTAGATGTCTCTTTGCACCAAATCCTGCTTCACAAAGTAATATGTTAATCTCTTTAAAACACCGTTTTTATTTGCTCAAACACCATCAAGCCTTCCCTCTGTTCCTGGCATTTAAGTATTTCCATGACTGTCTGGTCTTAATTCATATTTTCATTCTACCTCACAACAGAGTTTCAATCCAAATCTCCATCCCACCAGGCTGGTATACTGACTTACACATAGTTTCCTGATTCCTTTCTGCTGTCTCTGTCATATTTGCCTACAAATTTATATTGATGTTGCTTCATTTTTCCAAGTTCTGCCCATCCTTCCAGGTACAATTCTAGCTCCATTATGTACCAGGTCTTCTGTTGTCATTCTAGTCCTCAACATCACTTCCTTCTCTGAGAAGTTAAAGAACTGTAGGACACTGGGAAGGGACTCATATGTATCTATATTTTAAAATATCCTTTGATTCAAACATTATTAAGTTGGACAAAAGCATAGGTTCTTTAGAAATCTCTACATCAGCTTACACCCTGTATAATGTAGAGACCTCCTGTGATGCAGAGAACAGAGACTCCATCTAACACGATAAAACCTGTGTGGCAGGATGGGATGTTTTCTCCCCTTCATCTCATTTGTCCCTTCCCATCGTTGTTTCTTTTAATCACAACAACACATTAGAGTAAAGTTGTGAGGAGTGAGTGGCATCAGCCAGAGAGAGGTTTTAGTCTTACAGGGACTCTTAAGAATAGAAAGATCTAGCTGAAAAGAATCTGCTAACTCAGATTTGAGTGGCAACAGCTCAAAGTGGGACTAGCTGGCTTGAGTGTAAGGAGTGGTGGTAGAATGAAGTGGAGTTCCCCAAGAAGAAATGGGTAGAAAAGGATGGAGGAGGGAATCCCAAGGGAGAGGGTATTCCCAGGCACCCACGGCAAGGCAGGACAACACAGCTGAAGGGGACTTGAAGAGGAGAACAAAAGAGATGACAAACACCTGCCACATCCTTTACCGTATGTAGATTCCTGAGCAGCTATGAGTAAGACGGAGTTATTTCTGGTGGTGGTCTGATCATGTGCCCATTTTCAGGACACAGAGACTAACAGCAGGAGTGCTCCACCCTGTAAGGAACCAGATCTGGGGGCCCAGTCAAAGAGACTCCCCTATGGAAATATCAGGAAGAGGAGTAGGTGGTGGTAGAGATAAATATGACATCAAGGGAAAATCTAGCTGATTGGTTCATGCAGCTGTAACAGAAGGGAAGATCATTTATCTAATGGCGGTTACATTTACTTTAATGGAAATGTCTAGGAGAAAATAAGCTCTGAAGTATTAGAATTAAACCTAAAGTCTAAACCTTGCCACTTATTCCATGAGTATTCTTGGCACTTATATGTAAGATCTTGTTCTTCAGAACACGTTTTAACAACATTTTTGATGGCCACCCACACTTAAAATTATCTTACACAGGCTAACGTTTCATGGGAAAAAAATTCTTACTAAGGATAAGTGTGATGAATTTTGAGATTTCTATTCTAGTATTGTCTTTTTATTTAAAAAATGCTGGCCAACACCTGCTAAACTGACTTCACGACCTATTGATGAGAAAACTATGTTAGAGCAATTAGACATGGCTGATTTCGAAGGCCATAAGACAAATGCTGAGAGAAACACAGCAAACCTAGCTCTAAGAATTTCCTGAGGGATCACCAGTGGTATATGGGAGGGAGACTTTAAAGGTTTCTTATGAGTTTTAAACGGTATCTTTTATTGTTTTGACCCTAAGGTGCAGGCAAACTCCTCAAGAAGGCATACAAGGATAGATGGACTACTTAGGAACAGGGGCATAATCTAGAATTTGACAGTCTGCATCTCATTCCACAGTGGTCCTTGGAGGAAGAACAGACATTCCAAACAGACCAAAGCTCACTCTCTGCCCCTAGGACCATGTCTTCATGGAACACTTCCATAAAGAAAGGGTGCAATAAAATTTTCATCACACATTTTGAGATTAATGAAGTCTAGAATAGTGGTTTCCAATTTTAAAGGATACTCTTCCTTTTGATAACCATGTGCTCACATTTGTAATCATATACCCAGATTCAGACCCTAGATGTTTCTCTCCTACCACTCCATTGGTGGTTACCTGTTCTAGACAATGAATAGAAAAGGAAATGAGCATTTGCTAAAAACCATTAAGCTTCAAGCACATACTATAATTTATTTCACTTAAATTGTGTAGCAATTTTATGAGATAGGACTTATTTTTCCCATTTCAGATGAATAAACAAGAGCTCCATGAGTTTAGGAGATTTATCAAAGACTCAGGGCTAGGATGTTCCAGAGCCAGGACTGCATCCCCCATCTGGATGATTCAGAAGTCTACGTTCTTTCCATGCCTTCAAAATAGGTCATAAATGGAAGTTAGGCCTCAGGTGTTGGTGAGATGGATACTAGTCTGAGTACAAATGTCAGCTCTTCTGAAACTCCTGGTAATATTGGTCCACCCCCTGGAGTTTCAGCTTTTCCATTTCTAAAATTGGGATCATGCCCTCTTCACAACAGGACCATCACGAAGACTAAAGTGAGGTAATTTATATGAATTATAAGCTGTGGACTATTTTATTAATGTGGGTTACTGCTTAATGCTTTGGCTTCCTGTAAGAAGTGATGGCTTTTATAAATTACCTAGCTCAATAAATTTTCCTTTCCTTTCTTCTTCCTTAAAGTGTTATGTGAGAAATCCACACTGTAGCAACACAATAAAACCATGTAGATAAATGCTAGACTGGCAAGATACAGGGCAATATGTCAGGTGTACCCAGGAAGACAGGGTCCGGAGCTTGAAAGTCCCATGTTTGCTGACATACTTCTGCCTTGGATTCCTGTCTATAGATCACATGAGTGACATCCAATGGTGAAGGTTTAAATTCAGGTTGCCAAGAAGCAATTTTAGAAAGGGCCTCTTTCTTTACCTTTGGAGAATTAATGTGAAGCTGGCTCAAGTAACATTCCATCTCAGTCTGTCCCAGATAACCCCAGAAGTATGTATTAGCTTGGGGGGGGTGTCAAGGAGGTAAGAGACATTGAGTTCCTATTCAAATTAGAGGTCATTAATAATATTTAACTCCCCCCCTCCACAGTACCAGTAGGTGTTATCATCTTCTTCAAATGCTTTCCCAGTGCTCCAAGTGCTGCAATTCCACTTCACTACCAGAATACACTATAGTTTATTACAGATGTCTGAACTAGACTCTCTCAGTTGCCTGGAAGTCAGAGAACCAAAGGAATGAAGACTTGCTCTTTCAAAACCTCTTTCTCATCCAGCATTTCTGCTACAGCTGCTGGATTTCCACCCCAATCACTTACGAATCACATTCCTTTCTCCTGTCACTTCTTCTCAACTACATTTTATCTGCATCTTCTTCTACTTATGCAACTTTGTCCCTCAGTTCATAGGGAAGATCTGTTTGAGAGTGTTGCTGAGGAGAATTCTCAACTGCAGTTCAGAGGAACAGGACAAAAGGACTCTTGATCAAGTCACTGCCAAGGACCAACTTCAGGATACAGTAGAGAGAACATTTTCTTGGTGTCAGAAGACCTGAGTCCTTTGCCCTGAAAAGGGCAGGGGTAGGAAGGTCTTAACATATCTCTCAGCATTCTGAGGATAAGTGAGCTACCAAAAGTAAGTATGCCTTGTAAAGTATAAAATGCTTCGCAAATGTAAGAGAGTTTTTGTGTCAAAGGCTGGAGAGCCCAAGATTCACCTCTCCCCTTTTCTATGTTTTGACTGATAGAGAATAAGTGTAAAGATAACAAGCCAAAGGGAACCAGGTATAGTCTTTGCAAATGGCAGAGAATATACCCAACATTCCTCAAAAGTCAGCGGTTGGTAATATCTGGGTTAAAGAATACATCTTGGCCTGGAGGCCAACATGGAATCTTTTTAATACTTACCTGGAAACAGATCATATGTTTTACCTGATTGACTTGGTCTGTGGAACAGGCTCCAAATCCACTTTCCCAAACAACTGTGGTCCTAGGAGCAGAAAGGAGCTCTTCAACTGAACTATGGAGAGACTACTAAAACCATGGCTCCTGAGTGACATGGGCTTTGGCTAATCAGCTTACTCTTACTCCAATGGAGAGGAAAGCATTAGGTAAGTGAAGAAAAGCCCCCAACAATCCCCAAGGGATGAGAGAGCAGAATTTTAATGGAATATAGTCCTTTTTCAACATTTCCTGGAGGGACCAATGATATAAAAATTCATATTTGTACATGCAAAGCAAAAAGACTCATAATTAACTTAGATGACTGAGTTCTCTATTCCATCTTGGTCTCTCAATTACCCTCCCTAGATTTGGTTTATTGTGATTAGTTGGAAACTATATTGTATGTAAAAGTGCAAGTTCAGGATCAAGGGTGATAAAGATCAAGAAGCTCCAAATGGGGGGCTCAAAGGAAAGTGCAGAAGCCTTAGGTCCTTTTAATGAGTTACACTTACCAGTTATTATATCCACTCACAGTAACAAAATACACTTAGAGCTATTAAAAAAACCTTATCCTTACAATTCATGTAGGAAAAATAATTTATGACCTTAAATTTAACAGCTACACCCCCCATGTTCCATTAAAATAATTGTTTTTGTCACACAGGTTTTCTCAGGGACACAATGATCATATTATAGAAGACAAACAATATTTTATTCATCACATGTCTGCTATGTATCTGACATATGATAGATGTCATGAGGGATTCAGAATTGAACAAGACATGGTTTATACTCTCTAAATAGTCAGTATGAGAGACAATGGAAAGCCAAAACTAAAATAACATGAACTAAATGTATAGAGCTATAACTCAAGTTGGAATGGGGTAAGTGCTCAGAGTGGGGTTCATGGATATATTAATTAATAGAATGATTACTAGTTTAGGGATAGGAAGGACTGTGGGAAGGTCAGAGAGACTCATGAAGGACTTCAGGGAGGAGATAGCATTTTAGCTCAGTCTTTGAAAGGTGGGTATTATTTAGATGTATAAAGAGATAGGTAAGAAATGATAGGCAAAGGGAGTAATGAGAGAAAGGCACTGGGTAAGGTGCAAATCAGAGAGAGGAGCTCCCATTGGCTAGGTTGTGTGGCTCACCAAGAAGAGCATGAGAAATAGGAAATTCAGTAGACCACATAGAAGAGAACTCTTCATGCCAGGTAAGGGATCTCGGACTCTGGCTTCTATGGCAGTGTGGCTTTGTAGCAAAGCCTGGAGCAAAAACTGCAGGCTCTCTTGCCTATTTGGTATGTATAAACCTTGGCTTTCCCCGCAAAGAACTGGAGATGAAGGGAGGCTCTTTGGGAAGCTGCCAGGAAGGAGTTGTGTTTGCCTGAGCTAGGATGGCAGCTGTGAGAATGACAAGGAGAGAATAAATGAAAAATGTCGGTGCTGCTCAGAAAGAACTGATGGGATTTGATACACTTGTCAACCCAGTAACTCATGAACCATTTACTTTAACAGAAATTTCCCTCAGCCATATAAGTTATAAATCTTTTAAATTTTTTATTTTTATTTTTATTTTTTAATCTTCACCCAAGGATATGTTTACCAATTTTAGAGAGAGAGGAAAGGACAGAGAAAGAGAGAGAGAGAAACATCGATGTGAGAGAGAAACATCAATCGGTTGCCTCCTGTATGTGCCCACTGAAGGGGGGTTTGAACTTGCAACCTAAGTATGTGCCCTGATTGGAGAATCAACCTGCGGCCTTTTGGTGCATGAGTTGATGCTCAATCAACTGAACCACCCAGCCAGGGAAAAAATCTTTTTTAAAATCAAGAACAAATATTAAAATTATTCAGGCAAACAGAAGTTGGTTTTCATCCATTCATTTTCAAGGACGGTTTGTTGTGCTGCCCCATCCACAGAGCAAGGCAATACTCAGGGAGCACAGGAGTTTCAAACCTGGCGCTCACCTTAGCTTGCCCTCAAGAAGTGTCTTTTTATTTCTTTCGCATACACGGCCACATGTACTGTCTTCTTGGCACAAAGTGTTCCAAAGCTGTAAAGTAGTTTGAAGATCATTAGCTAATCCAAACTTTAGAGAAGAGGGAGTTGGAAGACACCCCAATTTCTGGACTCCAGGTCAGATCCCAAAAGAAGTAAATAATAAAACCCCTTTCAATAAGCTGAATTTTCTATTTCTCTGTCAATGTTGGGACCCCTGCTGTGTTTTATTATTCTCTTTTTCATTCTGGCACAATATTAACATCAGAGCTCATTATAGATCAGTATTCAGATGTGGAAAAATCAATCATTTACAAAAAGAATGCCAGTATCTTGATAGAGAACCCCGGAGCCACTGCTGTGGAGAAAAAGCAGAGATTCTGGGTGTTCGCTATCTTGTTTAATTAATTGTGTGCAGTAACTTTTTACTCAAACACCTAATATTTCATTTACAACTCACATTGTAGAGTCAGGTAATTATGACTTTCTGTTTGTGGCTGGAAATTAAAAATATAATTATAACTCAATAATGCCCATAGGAGGTTGTTGGCATAATCAAAACATAATTTAGAAATTCAGAAATGGGTCGGAAGAGTTAAAGAGAAAAAGATATGTAAAATGTATTATCCTTCTTTAAAAATCTTAACCCAAGGATATGTTTATTGATTTTAAAGACAGAGGAAGGGGAAGAGAGAGAGAGAGAGAGAGAGAGAGAGAAGCATTGATGTGAGAGAGGAACACTGACTGGTTGCCTCCCATCCACACTCCAAACTGGGGTTGAACCCACAGCATTTTGGTGTATGGGATGATGCTCCAACCAACTGAACCACCTGTCCAGGGCAAAGTGTATTATCTTTTTAATAAACTCGTACTACCTGAAGAAATTCAAAAAATGCTAATACTGTGACACGAGTCATTAAATTTATAAAGAGGATTAATGGAATGCAGCTTTGGCAAAGTTTAGCTGAGCTCTTTTTCTGTGCCTCATATTTTTGATGACTCTGTTGTGTGCTTTCTGCCCCTGTCCGAACACAGTACTAGGGTTTCTCAAACTCCAATGGGCTCACAGATCAGAAGAGCATCGTGTCAAAATGCAGATGCTCATTCGGGGGCCTGCATGAAGCCTGGGATTCAGGCAATGCTGCTGGTCCCAGGACTGTGTACTTCTCTGCTCTGACTCCATGGAACCTGGCCACCTTCCCAGGATTTCTACATCCACGATGCAATTTTTTCAGTGTTTCCTGAAATCCTAGGGAATACTGAGTATTGTCGAGGGTTCAGGGGAAAGTCCAGAAATAGACTCAGCAAACAGGGCTGGAAGCTGAACCACTCTGCTACAGTAGGCCCATGTTTTATGGGTTTAACTTACAGGCTATTGTTCAAAGAGTTTCGGTGCTTAAAAAGAAAAAATCTGGAAATGATGGCTCTACAGTTTCCATCTTCTCTTCAAGGAAAGCCAACCCTCACTGACAACTTACAGTGCAACAGGCTTAGGCCACAGGGTTGATCAAGGTCACACATTTGGGAAGCTGTGGAGAAGATAGGATGAGGTCCCAGAGCTACCTCCGCTTTCCTAGGCCTGGAGTATTTCGCAGCACCTTGCTTTTCCTCCTGTCCTGCTTCTGTGCTGTGTCTTAGCCTCAAGGGGTTTAGTTCTGCTTTCTCTGGTGGGAGCTAAATGTTATGAGAAACTGTTCAGCATTAGCCAATGCTGAACTCTGTAAACAAACAGTGGACAAGACTTTAATAAAAAGTAATATATTTAAAAACTAAAGTTAGGTTGTCAATTCATTTCATTTCTGTGATGCCGGGAAACGAGGGACATGGAGGCCAGGCAATTTGATACTGCTGTTCCCAGTGCGAGTTGCCAGAATTGAAGGCTTAGCAAGCCTCTGGGTCAGCAAACTGTGGTCCGTGGAAGGCCCACAAGCTGTTTTTTGTATGTTTTTAAGAGTTATAAAAAAGATTAAATGATAGAGACAATATATATCCAGAAAGTCTAAAATATTTATTGTTTGTTCTTTTATTGAAAAAGAGTATTGATTCCTGTTCCATTCCTGATTTGAACAAAACAAAACAAAACAAAAAAATCTTAATGGCTCGACCTAGATGGGAGTTCCCTCAACCTTATAAAATGTGTCCACAAAGAATCTATAATTAACATCATACCTAGTGGTGAAAATCTGAAAGTTTTCCTTCTAAGATCAGAAAAAGGGCTTGGATGTCCACTTTATTTCTATTCAGCATTGTAGCAGAAGTTCCTTTAGTTTAATAAGGAATGGAAAAATTCAAGGCAGTCAGATCGGAAAGAAAGAAGTAAAATTGTCTTTATCCACAGATGACTTTATAATCTAAATAGGAAATCCTGTAGAATCTGCCCAAAACTACAGTAAATGAGTTTGGCACAGTTACAAGATATCATATATAAACATTAATTATATGTCAATATATTAGCAACAAATAATAGGAACTTCAATTTTAACATTTTAAATAACATCAAAATGTGAAATACTTAGGGATCAAGTTCACAAAACACAAAAACATGGTGGAAAGAAATTGAAGAAGACCTAAATAAATGGAGAAATATAGTGTGTTCATGAATTTTAAAAATCAATATTGTTAAAATGTCAGTTTTACCTAGAATGGTGTATAGATTCAAATTTTAATACAAATTAAAATTCAGCAGGATCTTTTAGATAACCTAAGAAGCTAATTATGAATTTATATGGAAATGCAAAGGGCCTAGAATAGTCAAAACATCTTTTCAAAAGGACAAAGTTGGATGAATTACACTACCTGGTACAAATTTTTAGAAAACAAACAAACACCTGTGAAAGTGAACTGGGGGAGGTACTGAACTTCATTGCACTTTGCAATTGTAAGGATAAATTGAAATGTGTTTCAGCTCTGACATTGCATTTTAAGGCACACACTGCAAACATAAAGATGGGTGATATGGCTAAATATCATACTAGTTTGGAAACTGTTGAAGTAACTAGTAGCATTTAACCTAGAAGAACCAATGGTTCCTGAAGGAGACCCAAAGATTATATTGAAAATGTAATGGGCTATCATAACAGGAGAGATATTTGACTTATTCTGTGTAGCTTTAGAGGAAAGAGACTGGAAATATAGGAGGCCGAGAAGGACAAGGGAAAACTTGCTAAAAACGGAATGAGCTGCTTTGTGAGGTGGTGAGCTCTCCATGGCTAGAGGAATCCAAGCAGATACTAGAAGTCATGAAACAGACCAGGGTTTCTCACATTGTAGTTTGAGGTCCACTTGCACAGAGAAGTTGTTAAAAGTTCAGATTCTTGAGTCACATCCCAGACTGTAAATTTGCATCTCCGAGGATAGGATCTAAGAATTTGCACCTCAACAAGTGTACAGGTGATGTTTATGTTCATTAAATTTGGAAATTGCTGGTTGAGATAACTGACAGAGATCTTTTTGAATTCAAAAAATCTCTGATTTTCCCTCTCTTTTCCCAAATGTTTTTTTTAAATCATTTATTCTATTGGGTCAATATGAGAGGTATTCTATAATTTGCAATTAATTCTGCATCCTGAACAACTCCATGGCAAATGAACCTTTGGGCAATGTTGAATAGTGGGATGACTCAATGTGTTGTCGTGCATGTGATTACTGTCATGATAGAGCATCAGGACCGCATACCGATTGCTACCTCGACCTTGGTGTCAGGATTTCAGCAACGGGTGGAACCAACTGTAGCCTAACATCCACAAAGAAACACCAAAGGAATGGCCTCACCACAGGGTATGCTGTGGCCATGACATTAACTGCCTTGAGCTGTTGACCCAGCTTATTGTCCAAGTCACAACTCTTGGCTAAAGAATTCTTCAAAGGACATCCTTAAATATAGTTCATGAACTTGGAGTTACACCCATTAAAAAAAGTAACATTTTTACTTTCAAGTTAAAAAAGAAACAAAGAATTACCACCTGACATCCAAATGTAGTTTCATGGCAGGAAGACACATACCATTCAGCTGCATTGCGTATACAATTACACTCCCCATAAACATCATTTTAGTCATCTCTATACTCACAGCATTCCTCACTCTATGAGTACAACAGCCACAGAAGGTTAGGAGCTCTAAAAAAATAAGAAACTACTTCATCACTCAACTCAATTTTATATGCAGCTTAATGAATAGATGCAGGTACACTTACTATTATTGGGTCTTTTCATCATCATAAAATAATCTGTGTTTCTTGTAATACTCTGCCTGGAAGTCAAGTTTGTCAAATATTAATATGGCTATATCACCTTCCTGACAATGTATGTACATACTGTATCTTTTTTCCATCTTCTAACTTTCAATATGTCTTTATATTTAAAGTGCCTCTCTTGTAAATAGCATAGAGTCGTTTTTTTTTCCCAATCCGACAGTCTCTGCCTCTTAATTGGAGTGTTTAATCATTTCACATTTCATTTAATTATTAATATAGTTGGGTTTAAGTCTATCATTTTTCTATTTATTTTTATTTACCCCCACTGTCCTTTTGTTTCTCTTTTCCCGTGTTTGCGTGTGTGTGGTAATCAAATAATTTTTAATATTTTATTCCACTTCTCCTCTGTTGGCTTTTAATCTATACCTCTTTATATCTTTTTAATTTTTTTATTTTTAAAGATTTTATTTATTTATTTATTTTTAGAGATAGGGGAAGGGAAAGAGAGAGGAAAGAAACATCAATGTGTGGTTGCCTCTCAGATGCCCCCTACTGGGGAACTGGCTTGTAACCCAGGCATGTGCCCTGACTGGGAATTGAACCAGTGACCCTTTGGTTCTCAGGCCAGCACTCAATTCACTGAGCCACACCAGCCAGAATTCTTTACATTTATACCTACAATTTACATGCATAACCTATCATAGTCTATGTTGAATTAATATTCTAATAATGGGTTGGCCAAAACATACATTTGTTTTTTTTCCACGAGATGGCTATAGTAGAGCTTAGTTGTCTTTAACTTCATTCGAAACAATTTCGTTATATTGTATTGTGACAGCTGTCATATCAGCATGCATTTAAAAAGCTTGTCAAAATTGGTGGATCTTTGATTAGCCATTTTAATATTGACAATGGAAGAAAATATGCAACATTTTTGGCATATTATACTTTATTATTTCAAGAAAAGAAAAATGCAACTGAAACACAAAAAGAGATTTGTGTAGTATATAGGGAAGGTACTGTAACTGATCCAACATGTTAAGAGTGGTTTGTGAAGTTTCGTGCTAGATATTTCTGGCTGGAGGATGATCCTCAGCTGGGTATACCAGCTGAAGTTGATGGCGATCAAATTGAGACATTAATTGAGAACAATTAATATTATACTATGCGGGAGATAGACGACATACTCAAAATATCTTAATCAAGTGATGAAAATCATTTACACCAGCTTGGTTATGTTAATCACTTTGATGTTTGAGTTCCACATAAGTTAAGTGAAAAATACCTTCTTGACTCTGTTTCCACATGAGATTCTCTACTTAAATGTAACAAAAATGTTCCATTTTTAAAACAAGTTGTGATACGTAATGAAAAGTGGATACTTTACTATGATGTGGATCAGAAGAGATTGTGAGGCAAGTGAAATGAACTATCACCAAAGGTTAGTCTTCATCCAAAGAAGGTGACGGTGTGTATATGGTGGGATTGGGATAGAGTCCTCTACTATTATGAGCTCTTTCCAGAAAACTAAACAATTAATTACAACAAGCACTGCTCCCAATTAGACCAACTGAATGCAGCACTCAAGGAAAAGTGTCCAGAATTAATCAACAGAAAAAGTATAGTCTTCCATCAGGGTAACACAAGACCATGTGTTTCCTTGATGACCAGGCAAAAACTGTATTACAGTTTGGCTGGGAAGTTCTGATTCATCCGCTGTATTCACCAGACATTGCACCTGCAGATTTCCATTTATTTCAGTCTTTACAAAATTCTCTTAATGGAAAAAATTTCAATTCCCTGGAAGACTGCAAAAGGCACCTGGAAGAGTTCTTTGGTCAAAAAGATAAAAAGTTTTGGAAAGGTTGAATTATGAAGTTGCCTGAAATATGGCAGAAGGTAGTGAAACAAAACAGTGAATACATTGTTCAATAAAGTTATTGGTGAAAATGAAAAATGTGTCTTTTATTTTTACTTTAAAACCAAGTAAACTCAATACTTCATGGATAATGTAAGTACCTTGCAAAAGTACCATTCTATTTATATTCTGGCTTTTTTTTTTGCCATTTTTGTCATATGTTTTACTGCTACATATGTTATAACCCTCCACAATAAATTGTTTGTTGTAACTATGAGTTGACTCACAAAGATGTGTTTAAAGGCAAAGTAGTATTTTATAATTACCCACGTATTTACCATTACTAATACTCCTCCTTTCTTCCCATAGATCTGGATTTCCAACCTTATATCATTTCCCCTTTGAAGAACTTTAGCATTTTTAGACTTTACAAATTAAATTTTTTTAGACATTTAGAACCTTTAACATTGCTTGTAGTCAGTTCTGATGGTGCAAATGTTTTCAGCTTTTATCTGACTAAAAATGCCTGTATTTCATTAAAATTTTAAAAGATATTTTCCTAGGTATACAATTCTAGATGATGTGTTTGAAAAGATGTCATTCTATTGTGTTCTAGCTTCCATTACTTCTGAAGTCAGCAGTTACTATAATTATTATTCCCTTTGTTTAATGTATTTTTTCCTGGTTGTTTAAGATATTTTCCTTTATCACTGGTTTTCAGCCATCTGTCTATGATGCTCCTAAATGGGGTTATCTTAATATTTATCCTTTTGGAGTTCTTAAGATTTATCTACTGGAATTTATTCAACATCCTTGATTAATGGGATGCTTGGTATATTTTTTTAATTAAGTCTAAAAATGTTACACCATTATTTCTTAAATTATTTTTTCCTCTGTCTATCCTTTCTCTCTTCCCTTCCTGGAAATCAATTTACACTTATATGAGGTCACCTGATAGTGACCCACATATCACTGGGACTATTCATTTTCGTCCTTTTATTTCTTTCTGCATTTCAGTTTGGATGATTTCTATTGATCTGCCTTCAAGTGCTCTAATTTTTTTCTGTGTATGCTGTTAATTCCATTTAATTATTTTTTAAAGTGTCAGACTATGTATTTTTCAGTGTCAGGATTTACATTCAGTTCCTTTTCAATCTTTAAATGTCTTTTGAAATTCTTATCACAAATTCCAGTATTTGGATCACTTGTCAGTCTGTTTGTGCTCTTTGAGTTTTTTCTTGACTGCGCATCACAATAAAAATTTCTTTGTATGCCCACTAATTTTTAATTATTGAAATGACAATTGCAGAGACTGTATTCTGTAATCTTATTCTGAAGAGTGTCAAATTTTTGTTGAAGCAAGCAGTCAAATTACTAACAGATCACCGTTCATTTCTGGGGGCTTGAGTATGTGCTTTACTGATTCTGTTTTCATTTTCTCTTAGTTCCAGGGTGAACTCATTAGTTCTGTTATATGGTGTTTTGTCTTAAGGTCTCTCTGCTGTTTCAATGGAAATCTCAAAGAGTTTACCCAACTCTTTTTACCTTGTCAAGACTCCAACTACAACTTTCCTCTGTGGTCCAATTGCTGCAATCTTTCCTCAGCTCTTTTGGCTGGTCTGGATGTCATTTTCTCCTTGGGATATTTGGAATCCCATGAATTCCATTCATGCCTGTATTGCTCAGAAGTCAATTATGGATTTGAAGGGAGCTTATATGCAGAATTTACCCCCTTTGTCACATGGCTTCCTTCTTTCTGGGATCTCCACCCTCAATTACCAGCCATTCTGTCTATTCCACACTCTGCTCTCTGTCCCTTCACACCAAAAAGACTGAATGGTGGCTTTTTTTCTTTGAGTTCTAGCACCCCATATAGCATGCAGTGTGGGATTCTCCTCAAGGGAAAAACTCCCTTCTTTCATGGGTCAAATGCTCCCTGTTTCTACCTAATCTGGTCATTGTGCAGTGCCTTCAAAAAGGTGATATATATGTAATAGTGCAACAAAAGCTGTTCTTCCTTTGCAGGAATGGGGCCTCCAATATGTACTTTTGGTATTAATTATACTAATTCCTTCACAGGATCTTTTTCTAAGGACTGTTTTCTGCCCCCAGTTCAGAGATAACCAGTTAATGGTGTATGAAACTGCACCAAAATCTTTATAACTTTCAAGCCAATTATTTAGTGCTATAAATTGCCCACCCAGTTAAGGTTTATCAGTTTAATTATTTTCTCCTCTATTGTAAAGGAATATGTTGTATACCAAAATTCATAGGGCGTGTCCAAAATAGAGGTCCAACAAATCCAGTGCAACTGTCTTTAGCCACAATAACTGCTTCTTAGTATAATTTACCACTAATTTTTTTTCAAGATTCTTTGCCTCCAGCTTCTTCCTCTACTTCTTTTTCTTTCCTATTAAGATAGATTCATCAGATTTATCTTATAGGTTAGGAACCTGTTTTGTTCAGAACATATAGATTCATCATTGCTATTGCTTCCTGGTGAATTGATTCATCATTGAATCATGAGTGTCTTTATTCAAATAATGCTTTTCTGCCTTAATACTGATTTTCCAGCCTTATTAGTATTTTCCTGTTTTATCTTTTCCCACATCTTTTCATCTTTAAGCATCCTCATGGTTTAGGAATATCTCTTGCAAACAGCACATACATGAATTGTGTTTCTTAAACACTGATCTCTACCTTTGAACAAAGCAGTTGAAGATGTCTACACTTACTTAGAGTACTAATATATCTAGATTTTTCTACAATAGTTTTTTATATTTGTTACGGTTTCTCTTACCTTATTTTCTTTCTCTTCTTCTTCTTATGAGATCACTGTAGTGCTCCTTGATACTTTCTCTCATATACACTTGTTTAGACATTACATACCTTCTTTTTTCTATTTTTGAGCATTACTCTTAAACTTTAAGAGTTTAAAGTCATGCTTAAAGTATAAAATGAGCCTATTTCTCTTACTCCTAAATAATACAATGAACTTAGAGTTATAATTTCAGCCTCTCCAACTCCCTTTGCCCATATATTGTCATCTAGCATTTTAGTTTCTTGTTATTTGAATAACTGCCTAATTAATCTTGTTTTTTAAAAGAAAAAAACAGTGCTCCTTTAGATTTACAAACATGTTTACTGTCTTTTTTTTCTTTGCTCATCATCCTTTCTTGCTTTTTAGCTTTCGACTTAAAATTCCTGTTTCCTAAAGTATATTCATTACGTTACCCATATTTTCTGACTATAAGACACATGATCCTTCTCCCCGCCCCCCCAAATTTGGGAGGAAAATGAGAGTGTGTCTTAGAGTCTGAATGTGGCTTACCTGCTTCGCTGTGGAGGGGGTGGGCGGCTGTGGTGGAGCAGGGTCACAGGTTATTAAATACTATACCATGTTTTTGCTTCAAAATTTTTTTTCCTTTTTTCCTCCTCTAAAACCTAGATGTGTCTTATGGTCTGGTGTGTCTTATAGTCCAAAAAATATGGTATTTTAGTAGGGGTTTAAAGTTGGTGAACTCTCTCAATCTTTGTTTCTCTGAAAATGCCTTCTCTATTTCACCCCACGCTTGAATAATAATCAAGCTTTGTATATTATTTCAAGTAAATATTTATTTTCCATCAGCATTTTAAAGGCATCCTGTTATCCTGTGGCATCTATTTTTGCTAATGGGGGTATTGTTAGTTTAATTTTTGCAAGTCTTATTAGATAATCACATATAATTTTCAAAAGTGTTCATATTTCTTTATTCCACACATCTCTAAAGCAGTGTTTCTTCATCTTTTTTTTGAGAGTTCTGGAAGAATCTGATGGCAAATGTCATCCTCACATTCCCCTTTATACAAAATCAGGAGGCTCAAAGATCTTTCTTTTCACGTCTATATTTGAATCCTGTTGTGAATCTCTGCTTAGAACTACCCTCAAACAAAAGAGTATTCAATAAATATATGTTTGTTAAACTAATTAATTAATGGGTGTGAATCTGGATGGAGGTCTAGAGGTGTGGCGCAATGCATCCTGGGTGATCCTGTGCAGATGCCTTTACTTCAGACATTCTTGTCTGTTATCCTGTTAACATGACCAAGAAGAGATGATCTCTTAAGACTGTTAATGTGAAATGTTATTTGAACAAGAATAGAACAAATATCACTTCTTTAAAATACAGTTCTCCTTTAAAGTGGCAATTTGATTATTATTAATAGTACACTATAAAAAAGATAGCAAATGTTTGCTTTTTTAAAAGTTTCCGAAGCATTTTCACTATATTCTTTTAGTTCATTTGATTATCAGATAAACCTAGTGAGTTCGGAATACTTGCCCTCATTTTTTTCAGCTGAGGAAACCAAAGCTCTGAGAGAATTTGAGCAATTTGCTTAAAATTATACAACCAGATACCTGGACTCCACTCAGATTTTCATTCCAGGCTCTCTGACCTCTCCCTTGGCTGCTCTTCCCTTCTCATCCATCCTTCCCCTTGCCTCAGAGGGCCAGACACCAGCGCTAAGTATTTGCACGCCCCAGCAAGGGCAGCCAGATGAAAGGGGGGCATGCCCAAGGCTCCAGAGTGAACTTCAGACCTGAGTGACCCTTGAGCATGCACCGGGTGGACAGAAGCAAAAAGGAAAAGGCCTGGGGTGATTTTCTAAGACCATGATATGTGTTACAGAGGAAGACAGAGTGGACGATAAACATCCAGGGAGACCTCTCCCACCCACTAAATGACCCTAGATGTGACTACTTCCTCCCTCGGGCTACTTTCTCTGACTCCATCCTTTCCTATCAAGGCCATATTGCTAGAGTCCTTCTACTAGACTTACTCTTTACTCTTCTTCCTTACTCTGCTGTATTGTCCTTTTAAATTTAGCATGAAACATTTAAAATTCTTCAAAACCTTCATCCTAGTTTTCTACTAGTGCTGGTCGGAGTACACACTGGTAGGGACTGTTCAAGAGACTGGTGGTATCTACTAAAGCTAAAGATACACATACCCTAAAATTCCACTCCTGCATCCCATAGACCTGAGTGAAGTGTGTGCATCTGCTTACCAAGAGATGTGCATAGTACATACAGCAGCTTTAATCATAACATCCCCAAGCTAGAAACTATCCAAACACTTATGAGCAGTAGAATGATAAATAAATCATAATGTATTCACACAATGGGACACCATACAGCAACCAGGGCTAACAAATTGCAACATTGTAGATGAGTTTTACAAGCATGACATAAAATCAAGGCAGCCAGGCACAAAGCGACACGCACCGTGTGATTTCATTTAAGTGTAGTGTAAAACAGGTACAGCTGACCTCTGTTGGTAGAGGTCAGGATAAGAACTACCCCGGGAAGGAGTAGAAATTAGAAGGGCGACCAAGGAAGTTCTGAGCCCTTGGTAATATCCTGTTTCTTGCCTTGGGTGTTGCTTATTGGTTCATTTGTAAACTGTACAATTATGATATGTATACTTTTATATATGTAAGTTACATGTTTAATAAGTTAAAATATTTATCTGTATCCACACTGGACAATTTAAGCTTACATGTATAAGAGTTAGAGATACCACACAAATGTGCATACAATTCTTGTGCTTATTATCCTTCCATTATAGATAAATTTGAAGGCCCTGGTCTACTTACTCTCTCAAAAAATAATCACAGTGAATCACCAGAGCTGCAACTTGAACATGTCTATTTCAGGAGACATTATATCAGTGGCCTCCCACCACACCACACCGAGATCAGTAAAGGAATTATGTAAATACAATAGCCAGCCCTGGTGAAACAGCAATTATATATCTTAGCAGCTGTGTGCTTCTGTTCATGTTAGATAATTAGCCAGAAAATTGTTTGCATAATTATTTAACTCTGAAGGCTTATCCAAAAGTCATTAAACTGTTTAGAGTGGTAGAGATCAGAGTTGGTGCTGCTTCAGCACACATAACAAAACCCAAATGGCCTCAGAATTCCATGGATTTCTTCTGTGCAACCAATCACTGCAGCTGGCAGGTCCGAGCTAGCTTTTGCTTTTAAAGTTTTATTATTTTCTCTCTAAAGGACATATGCGTTGACTCTTTTAAAATGATATACAACCAAAATGAGTTCTTGGGGCTGCCACTGCTATTTCTGATGAGATGAAAGTGTACATGAGTCATTGCCTCGGTTATTAAATCCATGTGCTTCATTCCCTGTTTAAGGATAGGAAATACTGAGAAAGAGAAATCAGGAGAGGATGTGAAGGGAAGCAAAAATAAAGAAGGGAAAGGGAAAACTGACTTTGGAGACTGGTTTGAAAGGTACTTCTGGTTCACCAAAAGTATAGCCAATCTTATATTTTGGTAGCTTTCCCATGTACTATTAATGTCATAATAACAATATACTTGATAATATGAAGCTTCAGTAGGGAATATTTTCTATTCTCTCTTTGGGGAGTGGGGTTAGCCAAAGAACTTCATTCTGTGTACCTGGCAAGATACTGAACTGAGCCTAAGTCATTGATGGATGCATGTTGCCTCGTTAGAGTGTCGTGGGCTTGGGGTCCAAACGCTTGTATTCAAGTCCAGACTAGTTCCTTTCATAAAGTGTATCCTCCCAAAGCCTCAGTCCTTCATCTCAAATGGGAGCACTGAAAGAAATTAGAGTGGTGCTTTGCGTTCAGATTGGAATCAAAGTACATATGCTCACATCTCAGCTCTGTGTGCACGAGCGTAGACGCCCTTGGGCTTGTCATCATTTAACCTTCCGCATTTCTGGCTAATTTTAAGAGCCTGTCTCATCTGATGTTTGAGGATTAGATAAGTTAATGCATGTACGGGAACTACTTAGAACTGTCAGGCACAGAATAATAGACACTTTATAAGAGAATCCTATTGTTATTTCTGCTTCTAACTGCTGTTTGGGAGAATAAAATAACATCGCATACATGAAAGTGCTACTAGAACCATAAATCCTAGGAAAGATAATTCCCATAATCCTGTCATTTCCTAAGAATATGCCATTCATAATTCTCCAGAGAACAAGTGAGAAGAAATTCCCAGTCAAAATTCACTAAGCACAAGTTCAGGTTAGTGCTCCTTAGGGGAAAACCCCCACTGCATAGCCGCCATCAATTAGTTCTGTCTTTTCAGAGAGCCCGCTGCAGACACAGCTCATCTGGAAGATGGTGACTAAGTGCTCACGTGGTGGACAAGAACAAAAGACGGGTAACTGTTGCTCAAGAAACAGTGTCTGCCATTTTTTAAACAACCCCATGGGAGTTACTGCCAATGGGGGTGGGGTTTCTTTCGGGGGTGGTATATAGACCCTAAAATTGATTGCGGTGATGGTTGCACAACTCTGAGAATCTACTAATACCTTCAAATTGTACACTTCACATGGGCAAATAGTATGGTTGTGAGAACTAAATCTCAATAAAACTGTTATTTGAAAAAACAAACAACTTCTTGTATTTCAATTTGTATCATGGGTTGAGAGAGAGAGAGATGAAGACAGAGACAGAGAGACTGAGAGACGAGGGAAGAGAAGAGGCATTTGGCTTCTTCTGGAGTAGAGTGGGGCTGCCGCCACCAGGACTGAGCCCAGCAGCTCTGACACTGGACGCTAAGTGACTACAGCAGGTATTGTAGACAGAGGCAGCCTAAAATTCCACTGGACTATGGGAAGACAGAAAAGAATGACAACTCTTCTCTACTTAGTTTTCCCCCATTTGTTTCCAAATAAGAAAGCAGAATTTGAAAGGCAAAGGCCAACCCCAAGGGTGAGTTCTGTCAGACACAATGGTGGGCTCTCCCAGCAGGTAGGAATAGGAGGGGAAGGAAGTGGGGTGAGCACCCATAGGACTGTGGTGGAAAGATGTGTAAAAGGGGCAGGGATTCCTCCTGAGGAGAGGTGTCTTAAGACACAGCTGCCAAACTCTGAGCATTGTATAGTGTCTTCTGAGGAATAAAGGGACTGAGCTTTCACGCGGTAGTGGGTGGCTTTCTCCTCGCCCTTCTGATGGCCCCCCAACTGGTCATCAATCTAGTCTACCAGTTCAGCTGGGGCTCAGAGCTTAGGGCCCTGCCAGATGCTAGGGTTAACAATTTCCAATGTAAACAGTAAAAAACATCATAAAGAGATCCACAGACATGAAAACACAAAAGCACTGCAAAAACCCTCCAAAATAAACCACCAGACTGCAGTCTCAGGGATGGGAGAGTCTCTGGAGACCGGCAGGCAGGGGGCCAGTTTGTCCCAACGCCAGCTTGGGGGACCGACTGAGAGAGCCCTCTCCCAGGGGGAGTGGAAGGAAGTGTGAAGGACACAGTGAGCTTGTGAGACACCCAGAGAGAACAAGTCTGGTCTTCGGGCATCTGGGCTCTGTCACGGGGCTGCCTTGTGTGCCTTAAAGTGCACTCTTCCTATACATGGCTTTCTGTGGAGGTGGACTTTAATTAATAGTATAGCTTTGTTCATTTTAACCAAAAGTTATAAAAAGGGGCATGTTCTAAAACATTTTAGAAGATAAACCTAATAGATAAAAGTTTGAGGAGAAGCACAATATTTAGTCTCAAACTATGTATCTCCCCACCAGGTTTTTATGAATTACAAAGAGAAAGATAACATCGTGATGAGCATGGTGTAATAGGGCTAATGAACATCAGGTGCTGTCTGGCGTGATGTCTGAGAAAAGAGCCCACATATCTTGCGTGGTATTTCTGCCGAATTTGCATAACTGGAAAATGGCTGTGAGGAAACATCAGATAAATCCAAATTAAGGGGCATCCTAAAATATCAGTGTCCAGTACTCTTCAAAAACGCCAAGGTCCTAAAAGATCAAGACAGACAGAGGAAGAGTTCAAGGATGAGGGAGACTAGAGACCGAAGGCAATGCCTGATCCTGGGTTGGGTCCTTTAGCAATCAAGTCTATGGCAGAGACACTGGGGAAATTCAAGCAAGGACTGAAGATTAATAATGGTGTCATAGTCATGTTAATTTCATGATTACAATACTTGTACTGTGTTTATGTAAGAAAATGCCCTTGTTTTTTAAGAAATACACTAAAGTAGTTAGGGGCAAAGAGGCATTATATCTTCTACTCATTCTCAAATGATTTAAGAAAATAGTAATGATAATAATTATATATAATTAGAGGGAATAAATAAAGCAACTGTGTTACAATGTTTGAGGAATTTACATGAAGAGCATAGAAGATCCTTTTGTATTGTTATTGCACCTTCTTTGTAAGCTTGAAATATTTTTAAAAAACAGTTTTTTAAAAATTACTAAATTTCCTAGGAAGAAAAAATGAAGTAAAACCTCCAAAAGGTGGGTGCAATGTGGGTGAAGCCTATTTCTGGAGGTTCCACACACGGCGCTGTGTTCCCGGCAGGGCTCTGGAATTCCAGAGAAGCCTCCTCAGGAGGCTGCGCCGTGGGTTGCTAAAACTCATCTCTTCCCCGAAGGGATCCAAACTGTTTCATGGTTAGGGGAATAAGAAACACGCCCCTGATATTCAACACTTGGAAATAAAATCTAATGTGATAGAGAGGCTGGGCGCCCTGTCCAAGGAAATTATTTCCCATCCTCCTCCTGTGTGAGGCATCAGAGGGCTGTTGTTTGGATTATTAATGAGATGCAGATGAAAACTTAAATGACAAGATATAGGCTCTTGAAATGTTTTCTTAGCATATCTCCGCTACCTCCTCCTTCTTGTCCAATTTTTCTTTTATCTGTTTATGTTTATCAGTTCATTAGCTGCTATTCCCCAGGACACTGCAAAAAGAACCTTAGGACTTTGTAATTCATCATTTGCCAAATGCTTTTAGGAACTTCAGTATAACGTTGTGCCCTCCCAACTGTCTCTGCCCCCTGCAAGTTGTATTTTTAACTGGTGAAAGGAACAAAAGGGAAAGGAAGGGAAGAGATTTAACAAGTGGTTTACAGCAATACCTCATTTAATCCTCACACCGTCTTGGAAGGGACGTGGAAACATCCACTGATGGATGGAGACTGAGGTTCAGAGAGGTTAAGAAGAGGCTAAGACCACACAGATCATAAGGAACCAAGAACCGAGATTCAGTAGCCGGGTTTGTTTGAGTTTGTGGCTTGCATTTTACGTTTAATACTAATGAAATCTGATTTGTTCATTTCTCTTTAAAAATAGCACTTTCTAAGCTTGGGGCAATTATATTGAAAAAAAAACCTAGAAAACTTAGAAAACATGGAAAACCACAGTAAAATAAAAAATCCATTCATTCTACCACCCACAGTTAACCTGCATGGTTTGGAAATCAAGCCTAATTAAAAATAGCACCACATTTATCATTATTAACAATCCAAATCTGATATTAGGCATCTTTTCTCTTTTAAGTAAATCAAATTTCAGCAAAAAAAAAAAAAAAAGAAAATGCATTTTAGGTGATCCAGGCAAGAAGTCTCCTTTTCGGGGATGAGACTGCTTCTGCCTAGCAGGGATGCGGAAACATCAACTTGCTCAACTGAAAGAGAAGCTGGATCATATGACCTGAAAGTTTTCTTTAAACTCAAAAATTTATTGATTTGGAGGCTTGTGTTTGTGTGTGTGTGTGTGTGTGTGTGTGTGTGCTTTGCCTGTGCTGCTAACCTGGATTTCTAAACTGGACACTCACAGTTTTTCCATATCCAAGAAAGTGGAAACTCCTACCCACTGATACAATGAATTGTTGTTTTGTTTTTTAAATTTTAAAAATATTTTTAGTTATTTTTCAGAGAGAGGGGGAAAGAGGGAGAGAAACATCAACTGGTTGCCTCTTATATACCCCTAACTGGGGATGTGGCCCACAACCCAGGCATGTGCCCTGGCCGGGAATCAAACAGGTGACCTTTCAGTTTGCAGGCCAGTGCTCAATCCACCGAGCTGCACCAGCCAGGGCATATACAATGAAATTTTGAATATGACAGCAATCCATCAGTCTTTTCCACATCTCTTGTCTAAATAGCATACACAGAGGTTAAGAAAATGGGTTTCAAAGTCAGTCACTCTTGGGATCCAATTTGAGATCGACTACTTTCTAGCTGTGGAATGCTGGGCAAATCATTAAATCTCTCCAGAACTCCTTCCTTCTTCCATGAAATGGAGGTAAGTATAAAAAAAATGGAAAATACTTCAATGAGACAATGCATGTATAGGGTTCTGTACATTTCCTGACACACAGGGAGTGCGTAACAGTTAGTTCTTACTCTCAATAAATGCTGGGATTAATGTGGGTAGATAGCATCCCATCGTGAAATAAGTGTCGGTACAGGAGTAAAACAGGAACAGGTCAAATCTTGGCATAATTTTTCTACTTACAAGCTATATGACCTTGGTCAAGCAACAAACTCTATACACTTCAGTTTCGTCATTGGGAAAATACAGTAATAGTGATTCAATTCAGGTCTATTTGACTCACAAGCTTAAGCTCTCAACTACCACCCTGAGCATGAAAATGACACCTGCAGGGCTGATGTGAAGCGCTCTGTAGGGAAAGTGGCGCCCAGGTGGATTCAGTAGCAGCAGACGTGGTACTAATAGTGGAAGTAGATATTGTTAGTGCTGCAGGCACACTTATATTTGCCACAGTCCTCATTTGGTGGTCTAGAATGGTATTGAAAGACAGAGCCTGGCTGGTCTGAAGAGGTGATCAGGGTTGAGCCAACTGGTCAGAGACACAGCACTGACATGGCCCTGGTGGCAGGGTGGGCCCCCAGGTTGTGCATGCGCACTCCAGCTCAGATTCCCCACCCATGTGATGTAGACTATGGCGGGGGAGAGTCATTTCCACATTTCATAGGTTTGTGTTTGTGTTGCCAGTCCCGAAGGAGAAGTTGAATATCTAGTGAATCTAATAATATCCTTTAGGATACCCTGGTTCTGAGCCACTTAACCTCTCTGATCATACGTTGTCATCTGCCAAATGGTGATGAGACTGCCTCCCTCCCCATCCCTGGCGGGGACCACTTCTCCTGTGTTTCCTGAATGCCTAGGGCGGTGCCCGACCCTAGGGTAAGGATGTAAGTCTGTGCTTGAAGAATGCCAAAGAAAGGCAGGTGGGGAGAAGATAGGTCTCTGCCAAGGCATCTACCCTCTTACTGTCAACAAACAACCCTTTCAGATAAACCAAAAACACATAGAGGCCGTTCACCAGCTCTGTTCCTGGGAAATCTGTGCAGCTCCCCCCAGAGGAAGGCCCTTCGAGGATGGAGAACACCTGGGGTATCCACATGCTCTTACATACAAAGGAAATCGGCCTGCAACATTTGCAAGTAAAGTATAGCTCAGCACCTCTGAATTCCCCGTGGGGTGCCAGCTGAGCCTCCCTCAGTGCTCACAGACCAGAAGGTGATACCCAGGAAGGGGTGCTGGGCTTGCCCATGACGGCAAAACCCAGCCTCCTTAAGTGTTTCTCCACGCTGCTCACCAGCCACCCACGGGGGCTATTTTTTAGCATCAATGAAACTGTAGCCTCTGGTTTTGTGCTTCCACCTCCCATTCCTTCTCCCTCCCCAGTCCACATCATTATCATCATTCATTGCCTTTATTAAGGGCCCGTCTGTGGGCCTCTGGCCGTCTGTGCACAACAGTGGACGGGCGCCACTCTGCTCCAATGTCAAAGGGAAGTGCACCCCACTCCTCTCAGCCCCCAAGGGCCTTCACCACTGGTTTTACTTAGTTACACACACCACACTCACAAGTCACTATTTTCAGCCAAGGGGTAGAGAGCTAGTTAACTCGCAAATGTGACTAGAGATTGGGAGCACCTTAAAGCCAATTCAGTCCAGATTCTCCTGCCAATTCTTCAGGGCTGGGGGACTCAGAAGCAGGTATGAAAAGTGTCTTTATGGGTAGGGAGGGGTAGCTTTGGAAGGGGGAAGCCTGAGACAAAGATTTGCAACCAGGAGCAGGCCTGGAAGACAGCCCTCTGAGAGGAGGGGCGGGGGGGGGGAGCATCTTCAAGGTCATTTCTTTTCCCCAGAGCCAGCCTGCCGCTGCCTTCCAAGTACTTGTAGTAGGATGCAGGGAGTCATCCCCAAAATTGAGCTCAAATAGAAAAGGCGTTGGAAATAAAGTCAATGTGAGTGACAGCATTCCTTGAGGCAAAATCTCCCACACCAGATGGGAGAATATGTGGCCTCATTAGCCAAGCCCACGCAGTTCTCAGGGCTGCGTGGAACTAAGGCTTGGATGCAGCTGTGGAGGGTTGGTTCTCGAGGTCTGAGTCCAGGAGTTCATCCACACTTCCCAGTGTACTTGGAGACAGCCACGAAGGCAGCACAGTCCAACAGGGCACCCCCTGCTGACTGACTTCATGCTCCCAACACCTCGCAGTAGGCGTTTTCTAGAACTAGAAAAACAAAGAAAACCAAAACTGATGAGGAGAAAACACCTTTCTCCTTGTAAGAAAGAAGATTTGCTGTTGAACTGCTCTTAGGGTGTTAGCAATCTCATTATTAATTTCCTGCGGCCAAGTCTTGAGTCACAATGCTTTTATTTCTAACTCAGCCACCCTCATCTGGGTGGATGGCAATGCCATCTTAACCCTGATTTCCTAAGGGCATTTTTCCTGTTCTTGCCCTTGTGCAAAATAACACTATTCTTTCCAGCAGCGTTTCCAAGGAGCCGGAAATGCTGCCGTCTGACTTGAACTAACGAGTTCACTGTTGGGACAGCACCAAGAAAGAGTGGAGCTGGGGACCTCCTGGCTCGCTGTCGAAGGGTGTCATTTATGAGAACGCGTAAGCCATGATCAGAGCGAGACAGCAGAGGGTTATAAAAAGAACTTTGTATTGTTATTTGGGGTGAAGCGATGGGGTAATCTTACTGAGGAGTCCCTCAGCAGCATTGTTAAAGCTTCAAATGTACAAAGACGCTTACATGAGTTGATGTTTTCGAAGCCAGGGAAAACGAAACAGACACGAATGCGGGAAAGTGTTTGAATGGGGAGGTGCTGTGCTTGGCTTGCAGAAATGACTTTCAAGATCCCAAAGATGGGAGGAGTGGGAATTGCTCATTTCAAGACTTCAGAAATTTTCATCTTGCTGTTCTTGTGGAAGGAAAGCAAATCTGTCCTTGGGAGAACTTGTAAGACAACCTTCTCCTTAAAAAAAAATCTCAAAAAACAGATTAAGTGCCACAAAACTTTGAAAGAACTAAGATCAACTTGGTGTTTGACAAAGCTAATATAAGAATGGTAATCAATCCCATGGCAATGGAAATTTTAAATTTAAAATAAGCCTCAACAAAGCCTTTGAACCTTCAAACACTTTATCCTTAAGAAATTAATGGGTCCCTGAAGAAGTCACATTTCCTTTCTGTTTCTGTAATATATGCTTCGATTACATTAATCAACAATGCAGCAAAATAACTGACACCCACCAACTTCCAAGTCGCATTTCCAAACTGAATGCCCCTTTTCTCCAGCAGAGACTTAGCAGTTAAAGACAGCTGACTGAGGTTTAAATCAGCACGAACACATATTTGGTAGAGCTGGGTTTTCCCACAGTGCTGTTGCCCTTTGGTCACCCAGAACAGTTTTCCATCCTTTTCTGCCTTCTCCTGTCATTTCTGTTGAATGTGGTAAACTGTGTTACCGAGGGAGATATTGCATTAAACTCTCCTTCTGCGGTGTCTGCGAAGGTGCTGAAACACCGTTCAGGTGGGGTTCCTTTTAAAGCTCACTGGGATTTGTGAGACGTTTTCTTTTTCTCCACTGAAAAATCAGCTGAGGTTTCTCCAGTTCCCTGTGCTCTCCTTGCTCAGGACAAAATTAAAAAATGAAGTTTCATGTCATTAATCCTTTTAGATGTGATTGTCTTTGTAAATTGGATTTTGCTTTTATTGTATGTACCCTCAAGTCTATCCCTAGAAGAGTTTTGGTTTCACTTTTCTCAGAGAAAGTGACTCCAAGAGCCTTATTTTTCCATTTTGGTTTTATCTCTCTCTCTCTCAAAAATAAAAACCTCAGAAATAAAAAACTCCAGATATGAATTTTACTAGTATAGTATTATATGTGCACACACATGCATATGCAGAACTTTAGTTTTCTATTCGGGTATTTCCCTGTCTACCTGAGAGTGATCCCTGTCTGGTGGGAGGTCGCTTCTCCTTTTTGCTGATGGTTTATGGGAGAACACTGCTGGCACTCTGGGGACCACAGAGATGACCAGTCCCACTATGGGGCTCTTTCAGCCCCTGGTGGACATTTCCACATTTACGATTGTTACAGAACAAACAAGGGGGGCCTGGGACGATATACTATTATTGAAAAAAAAAGCACCCAGGTCCCTTATGTCCGCCGCCAGAGGAAAGACGTCTCTCAATGCCAGAGATTTGTGAAAAGGAAAGGAAATGTTTATTTAATGCTATACAGACTTAAAGTAGTGACCTAATGTCTTCACCAAAATCCCAAAGTCCCTTAAAGTACCCACAAACAGACACAGTCTTTCCTTCCTTCCCCCTTTGCCCAGTCCAGAGTACCATATCTCAGGAAAGGAAATAGAAGTCCATGGCTCAGGCAGTCCTCTGATTATTCCCAGTTAGTACTCCATCTCTACTGGGAGACCTCCCTGGGTTCCTGGCACCCTCAGCTGAGTCGCCGGGGTCTCTGCTAAAACCAGGTGGTGGTTCCCCCTTCTAAAGCTGCAGGGGTCCCTACTCTGGCAAAGGCACATGATCCTCTCTCCCAGGACCACGGGAGTCCCCACTCAACCAAAACTGTGTGCTTCTCCCTACAAAGCTGTGGGAAGGGGGAGTCCCCACTCTGCCAAAGCCATGTGGTTCTCCCCTCAATGGCTGCCGTGTCTGGGTTTAAATCCCCACGCCAATCTTCCTCTGCAGCCCCATTTCTGATTCCTCCTACACTCAGGCACACTTGCCCTCAATCTGCTGTCTTCTCCAGCTTTTCTGGTCACCATCATGGGTCTGGGCAGGTGTGACCCCATGTCATGGAGTCAATCTTATCCGAGCTCCCACGCAGGCACTGTAACTCGGGGGACCTGCCCCCCACTCCCATCTTGGGGGGAGGTCCCTTTCCATCCCCCTGGCCTTGAGCATGGCCATAGCTATTTAGCATATCTAAGTGACCAGCCAAAGGCTATAGGTATGTTAAATGACCACACCATGGATTAGCTGCAAAGCTGCCCTGCATGTTCTTACTCTGTGTGCCCCTTCCCCCATCTCACACCTGTGGGGGAAGGGGTGGAGACATCTTAAAATCTCCTGGACACCTTGAGTTCTGGACCCCATTTCGAATGCCCATTTGGGGTCCCCCCTCTTGGCTGCACCCTGTAACATCATCTCCTCTCCACAAGGCACAGCTGCTAAGTCCATTTCACTGAGACCCTTGCCTTACCCATCATCTTAGGAAACACTCTAAGAAAGTTACCCTTTCTAAGGTGAATCACCTCTTTCAGGGACTTTCAGATTTTAATAGGAAACTTCCTGAGGAAAAAAAAAACAAATTATTCTGGTTTCTAAGGAGGAATTACCTGCACAGGGCAGTGTAAGGGAATTTTCACAGCTTGTGGAATAAGGTAGACCTTTAAGTCATATCGACTCAGCAGCTTCAACCCATTCATTTACAAGGCTTATCCTTTGTAAAAATAATGATGGACTATCAACTATTTCAGAAGTTTCATGACTTATAGTTCAATATACTGCAGGAGAACTCCATGAAATGAGAGACCTGTTGCATGACTGATACTTCCATGGATACTCACCTCATTTTCAAGTCTGCTAGTCACCAAAGTGGAAATCAGGACATTTGGTACCACTCACAGAGCATTTGAACACACGAACTTTTCACATGGGCATTTCAATCAAAAGCTAAGATGCGGAAATTCATGATTCAGTTGGCAATGCTGACAACCCCCTCCAGTCCTATCTAATGGAATCAAGAGACTTGAATTCCTTCCCTCCAGCTCCTGGGAGAAGAGGCTTTTTTCATATGCTCTTTCCTTCCATGACTTGAACATCACTTTTGTTGTTGCATACCTGTGTTTTTGTTACTTTCTTCTACAGGTGTACCTCTTTTCATGGCACCTCACTTTATCGCACTTCACAGATGTTGTGTTTATTTATTATTTTTTCAAATTAAAGGTAAGACCGTCCACCGGCAGAAAGATTATGACTTGCTTCATTGTGATACTCACTTTAGTGCCGTGGTCTGGTACTAATCCAACAATATCTCCGAGGTTTGTCTGCATTTAATGAGTGGCAATATACGTAAATAGACCAAGTTGGATGAGACTATCTGCCCACAGAATCACACCCAAAGAGAAACTGTTTGGGTCCAGATCTTCACTAGAGTTTGAAACTGAAATTCAATAAAAGGACTCTATGAACAGAGAACGAGGTTCAGACCATGCCCAGAATTTGCACATCAAGGAAGGAAATGCTGCACATTCAGCTCCTCAACTTGGCCACAAGCAAAGCTCAATCTTCCACAGTCTCTGGGAAAATGAGATGTTACATGTTCTTAGCAGGAGCTGACAATTAAGCCAAGTGAACAATCATGCGAGGCAGGGGAGTGAGAGTTCATGCTGCTTAGCCACATGCCTCAGGTGTTCCGTGAGTGTGAGGCCCAGGGCCAAGCGCTTTCAACCACCCAAGAAGCTGGGGATCCTGAAATCTACAACCCTATGGCATGCTATTCTGTTTATTATCATGGAGGCTGCCCTGTTCCTTCCAACTATTTCCTTTGGCACGATAAGGATTTTGTGAGGTGCCAGGGGAGATATAATTTATTAGAATCAAGTAATGATTTGTAATATTTAAACTATTCCATTAAGCCAGGAAGCAGGTCAGAAACTAACCTTTAAATGCAGCCAAGGGAGAAAGTCAGCCCAGCAGCTTAAAATATATATCTTTTACAGGAAGCATGGAGCATATAATTAGCTGTAATTTCTGCAACTACTGTCAGGAAGCTCTAGTTTTTGGCTGATAGGCAGTGTTATCTCCTGATGGCCTGGGAAATGAAATCCTAGGGTTACATTCCTGGCTCCCATATGGACCCTCGTGGGTGGTTTTTGGGGAGAAAATGTGCAAAAGAGCAAAGGAAAGGAATGGGCAGGGTGGGGCTGGGAGCTGAAGAAGTTACAGGGAGGGATCTGGGGATAGCCTCTTTGATTCCTGTGTAAGGAGTCTCTAGGTGTTGTGAATTACAATCCAACATATTCTGATTTCCAGTGCGGCCACTTCCCCGAGACATTTTCAAATTTTAATATATTGGGCCAAAGCTGTGCTCCTTGGCTCCTGCTGGTAGTTGAGGAAGTTAAATGTGCTGCTGTTAGAGGATCACTTTTATTTTTGGCTGTTTCAACAAGCTCAGATTTTTATTTTTTATTATTATTGTTTTTTGCAGTGGGCAAATCTCAGTCTGGTTGAGGCATTAAAAATTAGTAAAGGTGGAAATGCTTTGAAACATTTGATCCCTTCTCAAGGAAGCTGAACAGAGGGGAGGGGAGTCCCTCAGGAAGCCTTGCTGTGTGGATGCACACACACCAACAATGAGGTTTTCTTCAGTAGCTCCTCTGGCCTTGAATTCTCCCCTCTAGTTAGGCACCAAAGGGGCGAAAATCCAGCTCTCCTTTCTGACATTTGATCTAAATCTCCCGGAGTCTCAGGGGATGGCAGGGAGGCCCAAGGTAGGGAGCACTAGAGCGAAAACAGCAACTTGGTTGTAAATAAATCTAATTTTTGTCCACTGCAAAAATGGACATTGCTGGCTTCGTTTGCTGAGAACGGAGTGCTCTCCCTTTTGTTTTTCTGCAGACTGTCAAAGCCTGCCTCACCTTGCCCTCTGAACTACAGAACCAGCCAATTATCCAACAAAGAGTTACACTAACAGAAATGTACCCTGTCTTTAACAAGAGAGACAGTAATTGGCATTTAAAAAAATTATGTCTCCCAGTTATTTATCAGGATTCTGCAGTGTATTAACCTCTTTCCTAATTATTTATATAAAAAAAATCTGCAGTCTTTTTGGGAAAGAAGAGATACGATTTTAAAGGATTTGATCTGTAAAAATAGTGTAGTCTTAGCCGAGCACCAGAAAAGCCCAAACACCATTTCTCTCTTCTGCTTCCCGGAATGGGTTCTCTTTGATGGCAATCACGTTCACATGTGTATTATACTGATATCCCCCAGATAACCCATCTTGAATTACAAACTCGGGCATCTTCCAGGTACAGAGGAGGAGAGGATAAAGCAAGAAGGTGAACAAACACTCATTAGACGAGAAATGGAGAGCGAGGGAGCATCTTTGCAGGGACCTCCATCGCCGGTATTTACCCGACATTCGCAAGACACAAATAATTGCCTCCCGGCCCTGACTTGGTCAGATAAATCTGCTCACTGCCTAATAGGAGCAGCCCGAGACCATTTCTCGGAAGGCTCCCGTCTCTTCCACAGCAGCTGCTCATCTCTAATGTAACAGTTCTGTGCTGTCCTCCGGAGTGGAGCGGCATTGTCCCAGCTATGAATAAATCATTAACCTATTTTATTAATAAGGCGAAGCGAACAATACTCCTAACCTGGCCCTGCCCTTCCTTCCAGCAGGGCTTCAGAAAGGAGAGCCACAGATCTTCCTGTGGGGAGAAAGGCTGTGAGTCAGGGATGCGCAGGCAGGATCTGGGGTGTGAGGAGCCAGCCAGCTGTCGGCAGATGAGACAGACTGACTCTGAAGCCTCAGAGGTTCGTGGCTGATGACAGTCTGCTTTCCACAGAGGCAACTTCCCTGGGAGAGCGCAGCTTTCATGGGACCACGGGAGAGGAGGGCACTGTGCAGTGTGTCGGGGGAAGAATGTGGGCAAGGAGGAGCAGAGAAACAGCTTACCTTGGTCTCATTTTTAAAATAAAGGAAAACAGGTTTTAGCCCTGGCCGGTGACTCATTTGGCAGGATCATTGTCCCATACACCAAAAGGTGGCAGGTTAGATGCCCCGTCAGAGCACAAACCTGGGGTGCCGGTTCCACTCCCCATTGGGGTGCATTTGGGAAGCAACTGATGGGAGGCAACGGATGGGTATTTCTCTGTCACATGTCTCTTTCATACATCTCTCTCTCTCTCTTTTTTCTCTCTCTCTCCAACACACAAACTCTCCTGCAAGAATATTTTTAAGGAAAAAAAAAAGAACAGTTTTTAAAAAATCGTTCCTTAATGAATAATATTTTTACATTGTCTCGCCTCTTGTACAGTCTCAAATTGTACCACCTCCCCCATTGGAAACAGGTGAAAACAGATTATAAATTTTATTTTAAGAAACTTTATTAAACGTAAAGTACTTTACTATGTCATCAGTTCTGTTATGCCATTGGCTGAGTTATATTTCTTATTGTACTGGAGGCAAGTGAGAGAAACCCAACTTACATACATTTAAACAGTAAGAAAAAGGGAGAAGTTGTTGACCCTGGTAAACAATACTTGAACAGGTGGGACAGACTTCAGGCATGGGCTGAATATAGGAGTTCAAAGAATGCATCAGACCGTTCTCTGTTTCTCCCCAGGCCTCATTTTCAGGGAGACTTTTTCCCATGGGGACTCCCAATGGGAGGCTGTTGAGGTTTTAGACACCTAGCTGCTCTCTGCACTACCCGAGGAGGGGACTTGACATTCCCATGGCAACTCTGATGAGGAAAGTCTTCAGCATCTCCGACCTACTCTTCTCCGAGTCTCCCCACTCGGTAAATGATAGCCGGCATCCACCCAGGGCTCCACCAGCACCCTTGGAGTCTTTCTTGGTTCCTCTCTTTTCTTTACCCTCTGCTGAAATCTACCAGCAAGTCCTACCAGCTCTATCTGCAACGTGTATTCCAACCACTTGTCACCACTTCTGTCACTACCATCCTTGTCTGAGCCACCAGCACCTTTTTCATAGACCAGGGAGAGAGTCACCATGCAGCAACGTGTCTCCCCACCAAAGCTTTTGCTCTCCCCAAACCATGTTTCCATGCTTAGCTACAGGGGTCATTTTCAACTGATCATAAGCAGGACTGTGTCCATATCTGATTAAGATCTTTTAAATGTATTTTCTCACTCTTTTAAAGGCTGGAATTGTTAAATCAAGGTGTTGGCAGGATCAGTTCCTTCTGGAAACTCTGAGGGAGTATCTGTTTCCTATCTCTCTCCTAGCTTCTGGAGGATGCTAACAATCCCTGGTGTTCCTTGGCTTGTAGCTGCATTATTCCAGTCTCTGCCTCCTTCACCCCCGGCATGTCTCTGTGCCCCGAACTCCCTCTTATAAAAATACCAACCATTGGGTTGGGTACCACCTTAAGCCAGTATTACCTCAACTTGATTACATCTACAAAAACACTATTTTCAAATAAGATCACAACCACAGGTACGAGGGGATAAAACCTGAATGTAACTGTCAGGGAGACACAATCACTTCAGTGCACTTATCCCCTCTGACCCTCCCAAAACTCATATGGGCAAAATACATTCACTTCCTTCCCAAATCCTGAAAAGCCTTAACCTATTCCAGGATCAACTCAAGTCTAAATATAAAGTCCCCATCTTATCTCCTAAATCATCTAAGTTAGGCATACAGGTGAGACTTTGAGCACGATTCATGCTGGAGAAAAGTTCCTCTCCATCTGTGGACCTGTGGAACTTAGGAAACAAATTATCTTTCCAAAATACAATGGTAGTACAGGCCAGTGAGAAGCATTTCCATCCTAAAAGCAGAAATTGGGAAGAAAATGGGGGTTACACATCCCAAACAAGCCCAAGACCCAGCTCAGCAAATTCCATTAGGTTTTAAGGGCCCAGAATAGTCCTCTGTGGCTCTACGCTCTGTCTGCTGGGCCAGCTGGCAGCGGGGCCCCACCCCTCAGGAAATTGTAGGAGGGCCTGGCTCCCTTGGAGATGGGGCTGAAGGGATGGTGGCATGCACTGAAAGGAGAAAATGGAAAATATCTGAAAATAAACTACTCATTTTTATATGTTGCTGAGGATGAAACCTGAGGAGGGTCCTTTGGACTGGCTTTAGCCACATCTGCAGCTGCAAACACTCTGGCAGCCCCTGAGCTGCCCTTGAGGCCAGGAGAAGGGAAGAAAGGAGACAGTCTCGCAGCTGGTAAATTGTTTATGCTGGAGGTTAGGGGACAAGCGGGATGACTTCATGGCTTCGCAGCCTGCACAAGGCCCCACACTTAGAAGGGCCCCACAGTTGGTTTAAAGTTCTTCTGTCACCATCTTGAAACTCTTAATATTAGAACAAGGAACTCCACATTTTAATTTTACACTGGGCCCCCTAAATAATGTAGCTGGTCCTGAGGGTAATCACTACCCTACACTTACGACAACTTTTTTTAGACATAAGAAAAAAAAACCTGGAATTGGTAGCAAATTATTGACATGGTTATTTTTGCAATGTGGGACTGAGATCCTTTTAAGTGCCCTTTTCGGTTTTTTTGCTTATCTATATTTTCTAATTTTCTATAAAGAATATGCATTACTGATACAGGGGAAGATATTTTCAAAATAAGCTTTGTAAATTATAGGTGAAATAAATTTCTCCTCAAGTATCTTCTCCATCTCTGACTCAACCAGGTGAGTCCCATAGGCCTTGTTTTGCATATAGAATTTCCAGGGAAGGAGTCAGCTATGGAGAAGAAGCCATGTCAGTCAAGAATGCCCCCCTTCAGAAGCATGAAATGGAGTAAAAATAGCCTCTTCAACAAATGGTGTAGGAGAGCTGGACAGCTACATGCAAAAGAATGAAACTTGATCACCATCTTACACCATACACAAAAATAAACTCAAGGTGGACAAAAGACATACATATAAGTTGCGACACCAAAAAAGTCCTAGAGGAGAACATAAGCAGGAAAATCTCAGATATTCCACGCAGCAATATTTTCATTGACATGTCCCCTAGAGCAAGGGACATAAAGAAAAGAATAAACAAATGGGACTTCATCAAAATAAAAAGTTTCTGCACAGCAAAAGAAAACATCAGGAAAATGAAAAGGAAACCAACTGTATGAAAAAATATATTTGTAATGATACCTCAGATGAGGATTTGATCTCTAAAATATCTAAGAACTCACATGACTCAATTCCAGGAAGACAAGCAACCCAATTAAAAAATGGGCAAAGGACCTGAACAGACACTTCTCCAAGGAGGACATACAGAGGGCCCAGAGATATATGAAGGGATGTTCAGCATCACTAGCCACCAGAGAGATGCAAATTAAAACCACAATGAGATATCACTTCACACTGGTCAGAATGGTCATCATAATCAAATCAGTAAACAATAAGTGCTGGTGGGAATGTGGAGAAAAGGGAACACTAGTGCACTCTTGGTGGGAATGCAGACTGGTGCAGCCACTGTGGAAAACAGTATGGAATTTCCTCAGAAAACTAAAAATGGAATTGCCTTATGACCTGGCAATTCCACAGCTTAGGGATTTTACCCTAAGAATCCCGAAATGCCAATTCAAAAGAACCTATGCATCCCAATGTTCATAGCAGCACAATTTACAATAAGCAAGTGCTGGAAGCAACCTAAGTGCCCATCAGTAAAAGAATGGACCAAAACACTGTGGTACATTTACGCAATGGAATACTATGCAGCAGAAGGAAAAAAGGAGCTCCTACCCTTCATGGCAGCATGGATGGATCTGGAAAGCATTATGCTAAGTGAAATAAGCCAGGTGGTAAAGGATAAATACCATATGATCTCATCTGTAAGTGGAAACTGATGAACAGAACAAACAAATGAGCAAAAAAGAACCAGAGACATGGAAATAAGGAACAAATTGACAGTACCCAGAAGAGAGGGAGGAGGGAAATAATGGAAGGAAAAAAGGGAAGGGTGGTTGAGGAGCATGTATAAAGGACCCATGGACAAAGCCAAAGAGGGGTAGGATTGAGGGTGGGAGGTGGGGATGGTTGGAGTGGTGGGGAGTGGGTGGGGGAAAATGGAAACAACTGTACTTAACAATAATAAGAAAAGTAAAAGTAAAAATAAATAAAATATATATTTTTTAAAAGAATTCCCCCCTTGGGGGCAGCTGATGGGTGGAGGGTCATGAAACGTGGAGCCTACAAGATCCCCAAGCTGTCTCCACAGACACTTCCCCAAGAAAGGAAAGAAAAACACACCTTCAGTGCTCACACCCATTCCTTCATGAAGACTTAACTGCCCATTTCTGTTTCTGTCCCTGCTGCCCGCGTGTTATAGAAGAAAACCATACAGCTCTGCCCACGGGCAATGCTGCACATTTATGAGTCCAGCCTCAGCGGGGCCCAGTGCTTGTCAGCATACCATGTCCCCATACTTGGAACCATTTCCCATTTTCCACAGCATATGCCAAACTTAACTCTGCCCTTCTCAACCCTGAGTAAACAATCATTCTTCTAACTACCTCAAGAAAATGAAGGGCATTCAGTAAGAACTTGCACAGCCTCTCCTCTAAGCTTTTCTTTAAAATGTCTCCCTCACCTCTGACTTCTCCCCTTAAACTTCCAGATGAATAAGGTCCTGTTTCTCTTTTCGTATGACAGCATGGTGCCATCCTCCCCTGGAGTACATTTCCAGGCTGAGAAACCCAAGGTCAACCTCATCCAATTCTTTGTCATGCAATAATATGCCTTTCAGGATTAAAAAAAAAAGTTCCCTACTCATGCATGGTATGATTTTCTGGACTGAGGCTATCTATGCTTATATGGTAGTTAACATGCACTAATCTACAGATGAATTAGCTCTTTCTGTCTGTCTAAGCTCAAAGCTTACCTTCTCTATATTTTTGTCACTGATATGACCTATGGTAGCCAGTATCCAAAGAGGGTTACCTGTGAACCACACCTCTCAGAACACATGGCCTTGTGTAGCCCCCATCTTTCGAATCTGGACTGGCCCTATGACTCGCTTTACCCCACAGAACACAGTGAGAGTGACATTGTGCACATAGGCAGTCTACACATTGAAAGAAATCCCAAGTGGCTGAAACTGTATCATGTATCTTTACTTACACAGTTTGAATTTCTTTTGGGAAGTTCCTTCCTAACCTTTGAAGGCCTAGCCCTGGGCTGCCATTCAAACATTGCCTATGATCTTGTAAGTTTAGCGGTTGTAGTTTGCCTGACATTTTTGTAGACCTCATTTATATTTAAACTACTTCAATATGGATATAGTAGTTATGGCTTAAAACACGGAATGCCTTTTAAAATTAATGTGTTTTGATTGCTGAGAATGCCCTGTCTGGTACTAAGGCAATTCATAGATGATATGAGACCATTTTTCCAGGGTTTCAGGCTGTTCTGTAAGTATATTATTTCTAGCAATGTTTTGCAAGCTTTTGAAAGTAGTAGTCTACAATGCATGCCAGGGGGAAATGCCAATTTGACAGATTGAAAAGAAAACTATAACAAACCGCCATATTTGTTAGCATTTTGAGGTACTAAAATCTTTGTGAAATTGCAAACAGTATTGATTTCCTCAGGCCTGTATGTTTCCAAGTAGTAACATTACAAATCAGAACTCATAGGCCTGCAGAAATATTTGCAAAGAAGGTCTCTGAGTCCCCAGTAAGGATCCTATGTCCACTGTAGTGGGCACCCCCTCTTCTCTGCTGTGTTTCCCCAGGAATCTGATGGTGCTGCCATAACTTCCCGGAACAGATGTTTTCCCCTCAGCTGAGGCACCAAACCCTCCATATGCCAAACTGTTCAGTGTTCTGTTTCATTTCACATCCTGTTAGGTAAACATAGCTGTGCTCCTTGGACAAAATTTTTGTAAAGTTTTCCTAAAACAAACCTTTCAGGTTTACTCACTGCTCCACTGCTTACCACAGGATTCACATATAAACTTACTGGGCTCTGAGAGGACTCGTCTTCATGGACATGAAATGACAGACACTGTTCTGCTCTCAGAGCTACTCTCTATCCCCAAAACCTCAAGTTTTAGGATTAGATCACACTTTTTGACTTTGTCTCCCCTTCAGAAGAGGCTTTTCTCTTCTGGTAGAGTCTTCTAGCTGACTGCTTCACCACTAACTCAGGAATACGCAGCCAGTCTGCATTGTAATCATGTGCCAGCTTAGGTTCGAAGTGGGTTTCCCATCACAAAGATGTATTATATATAATTGCATGAGACTCCGAAGACCTGAAATGTAGAAATCATTCACTACATTCTCCATGGGGAACGCAAAGAAAGTGGAAGCGGGAGACCAGAAGCTAGGTGTATTCCAAACTCACTCACTCGGATAACTCAGGTGAGTCAGTGAACCTCCTCAGCCTCATTCCCAGATGATTTCAGTGATATCATCCCATAATTCTGCCTGATGACCAAAGAGACATGGTTTTCCTTCTCTATTGCTGAGAACACCCATCCCAGGGAAGAATGTATACATGGATGAAGTCAAAGCAGGCTCCCTCCTCACTAATATAACACATGGTGCTATGATGCAGAGGGAACAGGCGGGCAGCCTAGTCCTTGGAAGGTAGTGTGGAATCTGTGAAACATAGAAGGTAGACATGGAAAATGCAAGTGTAAGGCAAAAAACTTTAACTTTCTTTTCTAAAGCAAGATGCAGAAAAAAAAGGTGAGAAAGAAACATGTAAGTGAGACAAAGATAACTGCTCCTGAACTTCCTAGTGGACTAAGATAAGACACTCTTTTAGGATTAAGATGAAGAAAAACTATTCCCTTGGATGGCATGAACTCAAGGTGTCTTCTTAAGACTAAAGAGAAGCCCAGCTGTGCCCCTAAGGCTAGAAGGGCTCCATATAATAAAACAGCAACTAACATATGGAGCGCCTTCATACCAGACATTGAGCTAAGCATTTTATGTATATTAATACATCCATGACATATTACTATTATCATCCCATTTTAAAGATAAAAAAACTGAACCATAAGGAATTTAAGCAAGTCACCCAAGGCCCATAGCTTGTAAGTTGCAGAAACAGGATTGGAATTTAGGCGATCAGGACAAGAGCACTAAAATCACGTGGCACCAGAGCTTCTCAAGCTTCATGCTAGTGACACTTTTGGCTGGATAGCTCTTCGTTGGTGGGGATTGACCTGTGCATTGTAGGATGTTTAGCAGCATCCCTTACCTCTACCCACCAGATGCCAGTAAGAACACCCTGCAGTTGAGACAATCAAAAATGTTTGCAGATATTGACAAAATTCCCCCTTGTTGAGAACCATCAGTTGGTACTAAAAGTCCCTACAGTCTGACTCTCACAGCTCTGACCGAAGTTCCTGTCCCCAGATTCTTTGGTATTACAAAGGAGTTTGGTGTAGGGATTAAATAAGGTAATATGTTATAAGGCTCAGGAGAGCTCTAGGCACATAGCAAGCACTAATAATGTAAGTATTAGCTATTATTGGTCCAACCATCAGCCTGGCCAGCAGTGAGAGCTTTGTAAACAGTCAAAACATGAGTTTTATCCAGGCAGAAGAGTAAATCATCAGGAAAAAAATTAATTTCTCTCAGTGAGTTTTCATTAAAAAGTCATTCTGAGTATGTAGTAACTTTCCCATTCTTGTAATTAATGCTTTTGATTTGAGTCTTGGTTATATCCTGCCTTGATGTAATCAGGCCACTGTGACCCAGACACTGGCCTGCAGTGTCCACGGTATTATGGATGAGATACAAGACAAATTCACATGGACTACTGAGTCCTGTGGAGGAAAAGGGATGGCACGGCCACTCTCTCAAGAAGAGAGCGACCCAACCCTTGCCTTGACAGATTTTTATTGGGTTTCAATTTGCACAGGAATATAGGCAAAGCTCATTAATCATTGTCAGGCAGTAAGGATCAAATAATCGATAGTATAAAAGAACTACAAGGGCTTATTCTGAGTCAGGGTCTGTTAGCTAAAGGGCTACAAAACTTTGGGAAACAAACTCATTTCCTTCTCAGACCCTTATCGTTTAATGGATAGCATTCTTAGCAAAGCAGGTTTCACAGGATTTTATGTATTTTTTCTTAGGCTTGATAGCCCTAGGGAACCTTCCCTTTCTAATGACAGAGCTGCACCCACTGCCGGCATTGTTTCAGGCTTAAGTCAGGCAGGGAAGTAAGGCAGCCAAGAGATTAGGAGACTTCTTGCAGACAGAAAGAGGACTCGGGCTATGTCAAAGCTGAGGGGTGAGGGTCCATCACCCCCTTTTGCTATAGCCCCCCAAGTCCTTCCCTGGGGCCTTCCCATGATCATGCCTGTCTTAGATTGTTCCTCCCTTGAGAAATCTTACCCGTCATTGGCTAACCGATAATGCATTGGGCCAGGCAGGGTGAAGTAAAAGGAGCAGAAGCGGCACTCTTGCCAGGAAGATAAGCTTTGTTTCCTTAGTGGCTTATGGTCTGAAGGTTGCTCACTCAGCCTTAGCCATGGGGGGGTTACAGCTTCTGATACCAGGCAGAGTAGTTCCCAGTACCACTGGGCTCATTGAGAAGCACATCTTGTGTCAAGTAGGCAATGAGTGAGGAAGGGAAAGGGTAGGTCTGCACAGGAGCAAGAAAAGGAGATCACATTGATGCATGAAAGGGCAACACAATAAAAGGAATCATCATATTTTGTTGCCCTATTGCTCATAATGAGTCTACAAGTAGGTGGCCATTTTTAGTTGGTGACTGAACAGGAAACCCTAAGTCAGGGAGGCTGGCGTATTAACACACATGTGTGCAGTAAGCACTGGGACTCATTCCAGAAACAGCCTCAACAGGCTTTCAAGACACACAGTGACTCTGAGACACTAGGGCTCCCCTGAGTCAGCTCGTGAACTGCTAAGTCAAGTACACCCTAAGCCTTCTCCACTAAGACCAAGACTGACAGGGTTCAATGACATCAGCTACTTGAAAGTGAGAAATGTAAAAAAATTCAAGGAACGTGAGAACACAGGACATGTGAAAGGATTTTGCCATTTTCACTAAGAGCATCGTGTCAGCTTGGTGATATTTACAGACACAGAAAAGCCACAGAGTTGGAAAGAAATCTACTCACCGCAATGAAACGACCACCTTTCTGGATGCCCATTTAACTTCCTGAAGTCTCAGTTTCTTTATCTGAAACTATAGCCACATTGTACAATACCTAGTTTTACTTTTTTCACATATAATATTTAATTCAGTTCTCTCTACTCCTTGAGAGATGGGCATTATTGTCCTTAATTGAGGCTCTGAGAGGTTAAGCTACTTATTCAAAATCCCATAAACTGTCCTGGGTACACCAGACTGTTTCCTTCTGCATATGAAACAAGACAGAAATGAGAGACAGGGAAATTACTCTTCTGGGATGCAGTTCAAAGAGGACCATATACATGGGGGAAGAGCCAAAACTGTCTGCAGGGTTATTTTAGAACAGGACACGGTTCTCCATTCAGGGGAAAAAATGAATTTTTAAAAGCTGCATAGCCTATCTTGAGGCACATTTTTTTTGGATTTGCAAACATTTTTAAAATTTGCTTTTACATGAAAAGCCAAGATTAAACTATACACAGAGCACCGAGTTGGTTCCCTGAGTTATGGAAGGGTCTGCGCTTAGTCTTTGGGCCCCATAAATATTAACGAAGGCCCAGATAACAGATGATAATGACTGTGGTTCTGGGTTGGTTCTCAGGCCTTATGTTTCTACCCAGGAGGGTTGGCGATGATTTCACATTTAAAGTGAGTTTCACAGGACAATATACAAGTCTCAGTGATGTATGTCTTCCTGCTACTGAACAATGAACTCTGCAAACTCCTAGCTAACAACATACACACACGCACACGCACACTGAAATCAGTAAAAACTGAACTTGTTAATATATGCAACTACTTATTTTGTGTCTGAGTTTCATTTTTGCCACTGAGACCACATTTTTGCTTTAATCTGATTATTTTATTGATGCTTAAAATGCCTAGACTTGGTGCTTTCTGGGAAAAGCAGCTAGCATCCCTAATTTTCCCCAACCTGTCCCCAAAGTGTCCTGTACTTTTCTGCCACCATGACTCCTTCACCCCTCCCCCATCACCACAGGACACTCTCAGTTCACCCACCTTCTGTTTATTCATGCGACTATGGACTTGTTTCTCTAGCAATGGGCATCTGTGTCTGCATTGGTCTTCATAGCAGGTTTGAACATATATGCTGCCTGCTGCCGGTCAGAGGCTCCATTTTCAGACTGAGTGGGGATGAGTCACCCCAGGCCTCTGTCTTGCATTCACATTACATTGTCCATAGGAATCATCTAGCCGTTTGGGAATGGAAACAGCAAAGCAAATCCAATATATCATATGCCTGCCTACAAACTATCCTAGTCACCATGCCCACGCAGCGTAATTACCTTGAAGGCACAAAATTATACTGAAAAGTATGGAGACACTTTTAAAAATGACCATTCACAATTTTACTTTTAACAGAAAATAATAAGTAAAATTCAGGAACTGTAAAAAGGCAATTAATTTGACAAAATAATTATCTGATTATAGTATACCTTTTCTTTCTAAAAGCATCTTTACATAGTATTTAGATTTTTTTTTCTGTACCTTGGAAAGGCAGGAAATAAATATCTAACTCCTTTTTTTAAAAGAACTTGATATATCCATGCTACTTATTATGAATGACTTTATAGAAGACAATATAACACATCCATATTTCAAACATTCTTAATCTTCAAATCAACAAGTCTACCTCTAGAAATTTACCCTTAAAATGTAATAAATGTGTGCAAATAAGTGCTCAAAAGTGCTTTATAATAATGAAGAAAGAAACTGTACAACTAATACTAAGAAGCCATTTGAGAGGATGGTGTAGAACTTAGTTATGGGCATGGGAGTTTGGGTATAATATGTTGCTAAATGAAAAAAAAAAGAGTTTTTTAAAAGAACATATGTATTTCTGTTTGTGTACATATATAGAAAAAATACCCAGAAAAATATTTATCAAAGTATTCAAAGGGTTACCACTGCGTGGTATGATTAAAGATTATTTTTACTTATTTTTTTACACCTCTTTTTATTGATAAGCTGTTTTGCAAGAGAATAAAAGTAAAGCGACTAAAATTTGGGGGTAAACATATAACAAGTATTAATGCCAAATTGAAATATGTTCAAATCAACCATCAGCATCTATGTATCACAGAATGTAAGGGGCCTTATGTAGTGATTAGACCCCCCTGTGCTTACCCAGGCCCACGGACTTGGCAGGGATTAGGGAATCACAACTGTAGAAGAGACTTGGAGCTTTTTCAATGGTGTCACTCCACACACAGCCTTGTCTCATTAGTGATTTAATATTTGCCACCTCCCCCCACCTTCCCCAATATTCCTGAGCAGGCTGCTGGGGACTGATGGTCTCTCTACTGCCAGAAAGATGAGCTGAGCTGTCAGGGGAGTGGAGGTGAAAACGAAGAGGGGTGCATCCCTCAAGGCAGAGGAGATCTGGGAGAGCCTGCCCACGCACCACAGGCCTACCACATCTGGAAATGCCTTCGCTCATTAGGATGCAACGAAGTAAAACATTCAATGCAGCCATTTAACCTTCCACTGCAAAAAATGAAACAGGCACAAAAAGTAAATCCAACCTTTACTTTTTTCTCTCTTTCTTTCTCTGGCTCTTCCTTTTAACTTTTCTCTCTCTTTTTCTCTCTGGCAAATTTCAAACATTTCTTCTAACCTGCCATATGGGCCAAGCCATCCCTGGAGAGAGATACTGAGCCTTTCTGAGTGGCATGTGGTCATATTCCAATATAAAATCTCCCTTTCCCCCCTGCATCCTGGTCCCAGAAATAGAGGGAGTCCACTTTGCACATTCTTGGCCACAGGCGTGACCAGCATCCAGTTTGTGCCTCCCAACACTTCTGCAAACATCTCCAAACTGATTGCTGCCTCATTTCTCACCTGTCTTGGGCTCAGACACTCCACAAGGCATATGATGGGCCAGTTAAAGCTGCATGCCGAGGAGAGAAAGAGCATGTAGGTTTTATTAAAAGGACACAGGGCTCTCCATGGAAGAGGAAGTGTTGTCATCCTGGTCAGGCCTGGATCCAATCTGTGTCAGAGAACATGAAAGGACCCGTGGCTACAATAAGGAATCGCCACATGCTAATAGAACCTAGTCAGGTTCACTGCTATTTCTTGCCATTTTCTTTTTTCGTGTAGGAAGGTTGCCATCATTTCACACACATTTGGCATTAAAAGGTAGTTCGGTTTCTACCTGTCTCATAGGGATAAAGGAGCAAGGCTTTTATAATTGGGTTTCGATAACTTTGAAGTTACTTCCTCAAATCTCTCTCCACCCTCACTCTGTCCTCTTTATGTGACTTTTTTCTTTAAATATGAATATTATGTTTTTCTCTGTGATGCACAAACATACAAAGTCTGGACAAATAGCCAAGGGTTTGGGAACTGTGCTCCATTTTTGAGTGCTGAAAATGGGATTAGGAAACTCAGACTGTGACTCAAAGCAATTTGGAGGTGAGCCATCACCAGATTAATGAGATGTAGGTGAAGCAACGACCCACTCAAAATGTCTCAGAAGTCAGGGATAGACCCCGCAGCCCCAAGTCTCTGAAATTCCACCACCCACGGATCCTGAGAAGGATCCACTCGCCTTCAGACCCAGAAGGGGACGGCCAGTGCCCAGAGAACATGGGTCTCACAGTGCCATTGTTTATTGTTGCTGTCGCTTCTGTGTTTTCAGCAACACGCTGCTCATGAGGTTCTTTTATGACATGTTCATTCTCCCCTCCGTGTTATTGTTGTGACACTCGGTGGAGAAGGGGAAACAGTCAGATGTGCAGTAACTACATATGCTGTTGGATTTTACAGATTGCCTCCCTCCTGCCAGAGGGGAATTGCTGTGCCTTTCACCTTTCAGGTGTGCTACAATGTGTTTGAGAAATACAAAGGGGATAGAACAAACAGTGTTCACCATCCAGCTAATCGACTAAAGGAGCAATCGTCGTTGGCAATGACATTCACAGATATGAACCCGCAGTGCTGAGCAACACAGAAACAGTGAGATTGCTTCCATTTCAGTTACAATCACAACAGGCACCAGGCCCAGGTGTTTGTATCTTAGCGGTGGCCGGGGACAGATTGCAAAGCAAGTCTAGATTCAATGATCAGACAGGAATGAAGCCCTCCTCCTGAAAATCAAAATGAAATAATTGCCAGTGGCGGCTTGCCCTAGGTTCTAAGAATTAGGAGGCAAATATTTTTTGTAAAAGGAACCATGAGGGAGCAAAATGAAAATAAATCATTCCAGTTCAAGGCTTTCTTCATGCCTGCGCACTGGCTCTCTTTTATACAACCCTCAGAAGAGTGGATGGTTCAAAAACAAAACCAAACCAAACATGTTAAAGGGCCATATTTTTATCGTCCAGCAAGTCAGGTCTCCCAAACAGGTGTCTAGGGTGTGATAAGGCTGAGAATTTGCCTTTAACATTTCTAGTATTTCCTCTCTACAGTTGAGTCAAAACAGAAAGAACTCCAGTTGCAATAGAACTTTCTAAATTAACGCTACACGGAAAAAGAGAAATCAATATTGAAAACTTTTTTTAAAAAAATGAGTATGTATTTAGCTTTCATGCCAGGCTGAAAACAAGCAACCCTGAGGAGGTCTGTTCACTTGGATTTGATTTTGACAGTTTGAAATCCACCTTCTCCTGCCTCTGCCAAGTCAACCCCACCCGTCCCTTCCACTCCCACTCACGGGCCCTTTATAATTTCCTCCCTCCTTTACACCCAGATGCAGTGTGAAGTGTGAAAAACTGTTTAAGCACTCTTAACTTACTTGGAAAGGAAACTATCTGGACATTTTTTATATTCTATGATATTAAAGTAATTCGTCTGAGTTTGTGCTAATGACAGTAAATCTCTCGTGCTGACAAGCTGTGGTCAATTATCCTTTCTACAGCCTTTTAAACCCGAAGCACTAGGAAGTGCGTCAGTGTTGGAAACTCGTGGCTTGCTAATTCAAATGAAGCAGCCAACCAACTGGAGAAGCACTTTCAATGGTTCAGCACCGTGCTCCTCCTGCAAACAGCTCTCCCAGGGGCCTGACAACGCTGGGGCCCTTCCGCTGGAATTTACATGAGCTCCATGAATGGAGGAAATGGTTTAAATGAAGTGGTGTGTTATTTATCCCTGTAATGAGTAGTTTGATGGCGACAATTAGGAAGGAAATTCTACAAGCCCGAACTCCAGTTACTTATTACTGCCACTGAGAGTCAATTAAAGTATCTAAGTAATTACAGGGATTGGGATCATCTGTCATCTGGCAAATCATGTGAGAGGGAAGAGGCACTCGGTTTGTTTTGAAGGTGTGTGATCTCGTCTTCGCCAAGTTGGTTAATTTTCGGACAAGGGAGTGTGCGAGGGGGCTTGCACCCACACATCTGAAGATTCGTTCACCTGGGAGTGCAACAAAAATGTTTGCTGGATTTCCATCCAACCTCAGCTGCTGTGCAAGGAGCAAGAGTCAGGCAGGAAGTGGGTGAGGAGGGGCCCACCCTGCCAGATCAGTCACCCAGGACATCTCTCTTCAACTCAAGGGCAATGGCGCCTTGTTCCTCCTTGTGCTCCTACTATGCCACGTCCTGTTCCCTTGCCCACTTCAGAGTGCTCTCTCCCACTCTCCTGCACCTCCCTCAGTCATCTGGGTCACCTCCCTGTCTCACACATGTTCACATCATGATTTAAAGCACTTCTGTGATTTGTTTCATCCTGTTACCTAAGATGCATTATGTCCCTCTCTTCTGTCCAGCCAAACCCTCGTCACCCTTCGAGGCCCAATCAGATTCCTGACTCCTGCTTCATGTGGAATCCAACATGAGACCTCTCCTCTGTGACTTGCCTGTGGAGTTCCATGCTTATTGCACCGTGATTCTCAGATTGAGAACACCTAGCAGGGGCTGCATCTTAAGTCTCCACTTCTTGCCCCACTCGTGGGAAGAGGTAACCTCCTGACCTTGGTTTTTGTGGTTGCTGAAGTTTAGGCTCAGGTTTGGTGAAATGTCTTCATCAGGCTTAGCTGACATTCCTTCATCTGTCTACTCCATCATTTATTCTATAGCATGTTTTGGATGGTTTCTTAGAGCAGGACACCAGACCTATGGCCTCTAAATTTGAATCTAGTGCTTACTCTTGTACCACTTGGCCTCGATGGGAAACTGCATTAGTTCACACCACGCTGTGCAAATTAAAGAGTCTGTCAACGCTCATCATTCCTTTCTTGGCTAATGCTTGCAGGGAAATGGTCATAAAAACACATACAAAAGAAAACATGAGCTCTTCTCCCCATGGTTCCACATGGCTCTCCTCAGAGCCCTCTCCGTCCAAATGAGAAGACAAGGAGAGGAAAATATTTTCAAATGATCTCCAAATGACTTAAGTTTCACATAAGGTTCAAGTTTAGTTCAAGGGATGGGCAAAACTTGGGTCAGCCAGCTATGTTAGGGTCAGCCAGACACTGGGGTCAGCCGGCCATGTTTGGGTTGAAGCAAGAACACTCGCTGTTCTTCACATCCCAAGACAGATATTGGAATTTTAACTTTCCTTCTTGCAGCCTCTTTATATTCTGAGAGTTCATTTCATCTTAGAGTGAGACTTCCCTGAGGAGCTATTTTCTCAGTCTCCCTTTTCATGCCATGTCCTTTCGTAGCTCCTGTTCTGCACCTGTGGTGTTTAGATTTCATATTTCCACTTGCATTTGCCACCAACATACTGTTTGTGTAAAAGTGAGCCTGCTGCATGTGTCCAAGGAAGCTGATGAGGAAGAAACAAGAAGTCTGCCTGATGGGAAAATCCACGAAATGTTTTCATTAAAGCTTCTCACTGTTTTCTGCAGGAGCCCAGCCGCAGCCCAGGCCGTCCACACTTCCCCCGGACGTAGGTGAGGACGGGGCATGAGGGCGCTGCCGCAGCCCCCGAAGTCTGTGTGGGGATGTGAAAGTCTGAGATTAGAAGGCTGAATCATACTCCCTCCAATGCCCATTGTTTCTCTTCCTCTGTGAACTCTGTGACTCACAGGAGCTTTTGGAGAAGCAAATGCTATAGCCAGAAGCATGAGTTCTATGACTTCTATGTTAGTCTGAGATTCTCTAGGAGCTCCAGTGTTTTTATTGGGGAAAGTTACATTTTGAAATAAAACCAACAAAAGTAAGGTTTCCTGTTCTGATGCTTACCAGAATAGGATCCATGAGAGCAAGTCCAAGTGGCCCCGCAAACCTTGAGGAAGAGCTGTGGAGGATGGCGCCGCTCTCAGCGGCTGCTGGCGAGGCTGCGTGTGCCTCTGCGCTGGTCATCCTCGGTCTCCATCAGGGGCTCTCCTTGTCCTTGTGAAGATCTACAGTTCCAGCCATTTGTGTTCCAACCGAAGAGGACATAGAGACGTTAAATAAAATGTCTTACCAACAAGGCGATCCACATTTTGTTATTTTTTTCAATCTGTGTTGTCATTATAGCCCTGATATTAATCTTTTTGTTAGGGCCTTACCATGAAAACAAACGTTCTTGTTGTGTAACCATCTGCTCCATAAGTGGAGTGATTTTAGCTGGTTATGTGCAGGGCCTGGGAATTGCTTTAGAGAACATTCTGCTGGAAAGGCTCAGCTGAAACACCCTTTGGCTTGGATTGCTCCTGCTAATCTGCATAGTCTCAGTGAGCACACAGATTAACTATCCAAACGGTTTCATGAACATATTGAACTCATATACAGAAATGCCAATGGATTATGTATTCTTTATAGTGTCAGTTTTAATTTGATCATCTTTTCTTAAGAAGGGGCAAGATGTACCTTTTGATGACATCGTTGATACCTGGAATGGCTTCCTTAAAATTCAGCAAGGGTGTCATAGTTGCATGCCTTTAAAAGTATGCATTTAGTCTGACAAGATTGCCCATGTAATTTTGATAAGTTGAAAAAGCAGTAGATGTAATCTCTCCAACATTCTTAATATCCCTAATAGAGTCAAACCTCGGTTCTCAAACAAGTTGTTCATGGGAAAAATGCCTTCGTTGTCTAACAAGACCTCAGGCCTCAGTTCTCTACCCGACAGCCCTTTCCTGCTGATACCTGTATGATCAGTCACACGTCTCTCAGGTGACAAAGATCTGTTTTTTGAACAAATCGCTTCTCCAACGGTTTCCTGGAACAAATTAAGTTTAACCTAGGTTCCACTGTATTCTTAACAGCAATGAATAAAGTTTAACCTGAGAAATTGAACAGCTAACTGGTGACAGTATCTCCCAAAGAACTGATGGGTTTTTTGAGCAATGAGTTTAATTAAGACATTATTCTTTAATTCTGCTGTGAAGTGAGTTTGAATTTCAGAATGTGTCTAAAAATAAATAATAAATAATTTCAGAATGTGTCTATCATTGTCCTCTTAAATGATATTCTCTAGATAATATTTTTTAAGATTTCACTAATTTGGACCAAGAAAAGTTAATTTGCTTATAGTTTAATTGTAGCAGTTAACTAAAATGACATATGTGGTATTTCTATTTTTATTAATATTATATTTTTGTAGATGTATTTTAAGCCTTCATTCCTTCATGAAAAACTAATGTATTGAAGCAACCTAGATGCCCATCAGTAAATGAATGGATTAAAAAACTATGGTACATTTACACAATGGAATTCTATGCAGCAGAGAGAAAGAAGGAGCTCCTACCCTTTGCAACAGCATGGATGAAGCTGGAAAGCATTATGCTAAGCAAAATAAGCCAGGCAGTGAAAGACAAATACCATATGATCTCACCTTTAACAGGAACCTAAACAACAAAACAAAGAAACAAGCAAAATATAGTCAAAAAACACTGAAATAGAGGACAGACTGACGGTGACCAGAGGGGAGAGAAGAGGGAATTTCAGGGGAGAAAGGGAAGGGTTTACAGGAACAAATCGAAAGGACACATGGACAAAAACTAGGGGGAGGGTGGTAATGGGAGGAAAGTGGGGATGGTTGGGTGGGTGGGCTGGAATGCGAGTAAAAGGGAGAAAACTGTACTTGAACAATGATTAAAATAAAATCGATAAAAGAACTAATGTATTAATGCCAGTTTTTACATGTAAAAATTAAATGCCCAATTTCTTTATTTTCAAAAATAAATACATGTCTCTGCAGCACAGGATTGGTGCAGAGCAACCCACTAGCCAGATAAGAGTAGATCTTTTTTCAAAATATTGGTGCAAATTTTTGTTTGTTTGGGGACATTAATTTTAGAGGATTTTTGAAAAGCCTCTGAAATGCTGTGGAGTCCGGTCTGATAGATGGAGTGGGTTTTCTAACTTTGTGATAACTTTTGGGGGGATCTGGGACTTATGAAGAGACTGATTTTCTTTTTGGCTCAGAGATGACTCTACCAAAGAGCAACTGTGATCTGTCTGGGGAAGGGGCAGAACTGGCAGAAGACACAGGATATGTGCCCTCGTGTGTGACTGCCTTGAGGTGACTCTCACTCAAAGTTAATGATTATAAGATGTTTACTAACATCAGTTAAGGAACAGAATGGGAGAGGCCATGTTTAAAGTGTCTGATTATCAAAAGTGAGAAGTTTGATTTCTTCAGTAAATAAAACTTTTTGCAAAGAATATCAGAATGAAATTATTCTAGGATCACATTTTAGAGACCTCAAGTACTTTTTATTTTCTAGGTTTGAAAAAATTCCCACACACCCAACATTCCTCTCTATGCCTGAGAGATTAATTTCTCACCACATTGAGTGATATCAGCAAAGTCATTCTGGGGTTAATCAAAAACTTTAATGCAGGGAATATATGATATGGAAACACTGGTATATATGTGCCACAATTAACGAAGAAGTGTTTTCTGTATGCATAAGTAACACCAGTAACTGAGCCATCCATTAAAAACAAGAATAAAAAAGCCTGGAAACTTGGCAAAGTCTTTGACTTAAAAATGCAGATTTATCTGTTCAGATACATCAAAAGAAATTCTGTCTGAATCTATCTGTTTTATAAGTTTATTGATGGTAAATTGGGTCTAAAATGAGGCACATATATCTAATTGTACAATTTAGTAACTTTTGTCACATGTAAATATCCATGAAACTATCACCACAATCAGTGCAATGAACACACTCATCACCTTAAACAGTTTCCTCTTGCCCTTTCTAATTCCTCCCTCCCCAGACAACCACTAATTTGCTTTCTATCATGATCCATTCTGACACTATAGGATTTCATATAAATGGACTTATATAATATCTACTCTCTTGTTCTGCTTCTTTTACTCACCATAATTATTTTGAAATTCATCCATGTTGTGTATATCAACATTTTATTTCTTTTTAATGCAGATGATTGTATTTATTCCACATATTCCTATTCATTTCATTTCTTTTTTAAAATGATAGCCGTATGGCTCATTTAGCTGTACCTCAGTTCAGGTGCGGGGCTTGCCCATGTTCCTGATGTACAAAAGCCCAGTTCTTTTTGAGCAGGGACACCAGGAAACCGACAGCTCAGTGGATGTGGTACACAAGCTCATCATCTGTCATCTTCACGTGGCCAATGGCCACTGCCAGACACAGCACTTTCTTCATCTGGAACTTGACTGGATTTCATTCCACCAACTCACCACGTTCTTACTATGAGTCAACAGACAAGGGGACTTGCCAGCTTTATTCAGGCCTAGGCCCAGGATTCCTGGGATCTGCTTGATCAGAGATTCCAAAGCCAAAAAGACATACTTCTTGACCAGCTCCTTGACAAGTTTCTTATTCTTGTTGAGTTTCTTCAGTACTTCAATGTCCATGGTGGAAAGCAGGGGGTACCTTTGGCCTTGGCCTTGTCACAGGACCGCTGGTCCTCCAAATGCAGACAGAGAGCTTGGAGTGGGGAGCAGATTTAAGCCTAACAGTGCCCAAGAGTGTGTGTCCTGATGGTCACAGTTCTTCCACTGTCTTCAAAAGCTTCCCACGCTTGTGCTGGCTCCTGAGCAGGACCTTCCGCCACCCTGTAAAGGTTGTCCTGAGAGACTGCTGCTCATGGTGCCACATGCACCATGGTGTCATGGTGTCATGGTGCAAAAAGTGGAGAAGACACTCATTTAATTTTGCTACACGGACCTACCAGAATTCCTTATTCATTCATCAGTTGATGGTCACTCGAGATGTTTCCAGTTTGTTATTTGTATTCATGAAGCTGCTATGAACATTTATGTACAAATCTTTCTAGAAACATACATGTTTTCTTTTCTCTCTGGGGCTCTACATAGATAATTTTTATGTAACTTTTTAAGAAACTGCCAGTTTTCAAAAGCAGTTATTGTACCATTTTACATTCCCATCAGTGGTGTATAAGATTTTTGGTTCCTTCATCTCCTTCCCAACACCTGCTACAGTCAACTTTTTTTCAATTTTAGCTGTTCTAATGGGTGTAAAGTGTATCTCATTGTGGTGTAATTTGCATTTCCTTAATGGTTAATGATGTCGAGCATCTTTACAAGTTTTTACTTGGCATCCATACGTCTTTAGTGATGTGTCTCCTCAAATCCTACCAATTTTTATCATTATACAAAGTCTGTCCACAACATATCCAGGCATATAAAATGAAAAATAGGGACATTTATTGAAGAAGAAACAAGATACAAGAAACACATAGGACAATGATACCTCAGTCCTTTCAAAGTAGGCAGCTTGGGACCACACTCAGTTCTCCCGACATCTCTTCCACTGTTCAAAACATTGCAAAATCCTTTGTTGGAATCGCTATTGGCTGCCTCATAATATTTTCCTGAATCTTATGGGTGGTCTGAAATTGCTTCCCTTTCAAACGTGATTTTAGTTTTGGGAAAAGCTAGAAGTCACAGGGAGCCAAATCTGGGCTGTAGGGGGCTGAGTCACCTGGGTGATGTGATGTTTCACCCAAACACTCTGCACGAGACATGATGCATGAGTGGGCATGTTGTCATAATCAAGCTCCAATCACCAGTTGCCCACAACTGTGGCTGTTTTCATCATATTGCATGTCTCAACTGACAAAGAACATTGAGGTGGTACTCCTTAGTAATTGTTTGGTCTGGAGGGGTGTACTTGTGGCAGACAATACCTTCCCAATCAAAAACACGGTTTACATGGCCTTGATCTTGCTGAGACTTTGCTGTTCCTTCTTTGGGTGCGGAGAAGCAGGTCACTTCCATAGGAATGACTGGGTCTTTGTTTCCAAATCATAGCCATAGTCCCAGGATTCTTCTTAAATTATAAGCTTTTTGAGGAAATCTGGTTCATTGGTAGTGGTTTGAATCAAGTCATTAGCAACTGTAGCATGATGTTCCTTCTGTTCTGGTAGCAAAAGTCACAGAATGAATTTTGCTATGACACATTTCATGCCAAGATCCTGTGTCAAAATATCGGACACAGTAGTTTTTGGAATCCCCAGATCAGCTTCTGGTTCTCACACTGTCAGTCATGATCTTTGTTAATTGCATCCTGCACATGTTCAACATTCTCCAGGGTTCTGCTTGTTGCAGGTCTTCCAGAATGTGGATGACTTTCAACAGATTCTTGACCATCTTTTAAGTGTTTTATTTGCACTGCACTCATTGCATCATCCTCGAAATCTTCTGAATCATCTGAATAGTTTCCACAGAGGAACGTTCAAGCTTAATGCAAAATGGGATGCAGATTCCTTGCTCTGTGTGCGCATTTTGAATGCGACAGCTGCACAGTACACATGCTCACTCAGCGGCATCTACCACCTTCCACTGACTAGTAAGTAAAGCTGTCATTGTTCACACATGTCCTTTCTAGTCCACTCCCCTTGGCTGCCAGGTTACATCAATGTCTAATAAACCGTTCTCGCTATGTTAACAATGGCTGGGCTTTTTCTGTACTGCAGAGTAGACTTTTAAAAAGACAAATGACTCAAAAAAAATGAGAAAAAGATATGAAGTTGCATTTGCAGAAGAATAAAAATGTTCAATTAGCATATTAAAAGATGCCCAATCTCAATTTTAATTAGAAAAAATCAAATTAAAACAATAGTATCATTCTTCTCAGCCATCAGATCAGCAAAAATTCAAAAGCTTAATCAGCCTAGTGAACTTGGCCTGTCACGTCTAGGATTTTGAGCCCACTGTTATAAACAGAAACATCATTTTTGACAAGATAGTTCAAAACAATGACAAAAATTCCACAAGTGGACACCGGGATAGTCTACAGTTGGAGCAAGAACAGTCTGTCGTTCATTGAGCAAATGCTTTTTGTCCCTCTGTTTTTTTTATTTATAAATTCATCCACTGATTTCTAAAGATACATAGGTTTTTATCTCCCATCGTTTCAACTTAATTCTGGATCTTCATTCTCCTCAGTTCTTGTAAATTCTTCCACTCATTTCTCTAGAAGACAAAGCAAGCAAGCAAACCATATACCCCCTTTATTTCTCATTTCCCCAGTCTCTAGTAAGCTGTCCATTTTATTATGGACAGCATTTATTAAGCATGAGTATATGGGTTCTCTAATGAGTAAATTGAGATGCCCTGCATTTTTATCTTCATGTCTGAGGTGATAACTCTGCCAGATACATGGCAAAAAAGGTAAACTTTGGACCCTAGCCAGAGTGGCTCAGTTGGTTGGAGTGTCTTCCTGTAGCCTAGAGGTTATGGGTTCGGTTCCCAGTCGGGGCATGTGTCTGGGTTGTGGGTCTGATCCCCAGTCTGGGTGAGTATGGGGACAGCAGGCCACTGCTCTCTCACATCTATGTTTCCCTCTCTTCCCTTCTCCCACAGGCTAATTACAACTTGCTCTCTCTCCTGACAGTCTTTGGTTTCTCTAACCTTCCTCCAAACTCCTGTTTTCCCTGATCTCCATCTCTGGCATCAGTAGGTATGACCCAAGGACAGTCCTTCTCCCTTCATCCTTTCCATTCTGTCATCCCCCCTCAGGTCTATTCTCCACTTCCTTGCCCCTTCAGACATGGATGATGACAACTGTTCCCCTCTCTTCAGTGAGTGGCATGGAACATTGCACAAGAGGCAATGGGGTATGGTAGTTTTAAGGCACACACTTTAGACTCTGGATTCAAATCTTGGCTCTACCACTTACTATGCATCATTGGACAAATGTTTTATCATTTTGTGCTTCAGTTTTCT